>NW_027040631.1:2440000-3640000 GCF_037179485.1 Ochlerotatus camptorhynchus | reverse complement strand
TGAAAGTAGACATTTTTAAAATGTTGGTACTTTTGGACATTTTTAAATGTATTTCGCGGTTCTCCAGTTCCGACAATATTTTTTTTTTCGGAAAGATCAAAAAATTTTACAATAAAAATGCTCTTGGTGGCTATATCGATCATTTCCAGGGATAAATTTTGAGAGAGGAAAGTAACTTTCATCATCCAAAACGAGACATTTTCCTGAGTAATTTCTTGGGCTTTCACGTTCGAAATTTGTTGATCGGTGTATTCTAGAGCTCTTGATTTCTTTCGACAAATTATTCCTATCCTTTTCAACATGGGGTAGGGGTGCGTGCGCTTGAATTGTTTAGCGGCGTCCCGCTGACTTATCGAATCTTTGTTGTTGAACGTATTGTGGAGCGATCGAAATCCCTTTTCGTTCAATATTTAGGCTGGTTTTCCACTACCCCTCTTCCGAACTGTTGTCAAGGATGCCAGAATACGATAAACAGTAGAAATTGGTACGTTCTCTGATTTGAAATGATCCACCGTAAACTTTTCCCCCATGGTTTTCGTGTGTTTGAAGTGCTTCTTGTATTGATGCCATTTTGAACACAAATGAGCATGTAAAAACAAAATAAAAATTCTAGAGTTTTGTGGAGAGAGAGAGAGAGCATTGATTTCCAAAAAAAAAAAGAAATTTTATGGAGATCGTGAAACGAAAAGTTTGCGAATTTTAAGATTAATTCAAACAGAAACTTGACGAGGATTCAAAGAAATTTATAAATATACTCAGGATAATTTCTCAGGAAAGTTTTCAGTTCTGGTCTAGGATTTCTGAGGAGATTTTTTTTAAATGGAATATAGAATATTTTCAAAGGAATTCCGTATATAGTATTAAAGGATTTATATGTAGAATTCCTATGAAATTTTAAGCGGGGACACCTGTTGAGACCTCTAAAACAGGGTTTTTATGTTATTTTTTTAGAACATTGGAATAAGTACAATCACTTCGGATTGTCGGTATGTTATTAAGCAAAATTTCAACTTTTTTTTCGAAAAATTTCTGCCCAATATTTCAACTTTTCCGCTGTTGATAGCTCTTTTTTCGAAACCACATTTTTTACCGTGCGAAACAGGAATCTCGCAGACTATTCGATCAATTTAGCTTACTCTTCTGTCCGCGATGTAAAAATGAATAATCCAAAATCTAACGATTTTTCAGATATTCAGGGTGGCCAGTGAATTTTCATTTTGAAATTCCTGGTTTTTTCGGTTTAAATCTTAAAAAATTCCCGGTTGTTAATATTAATCAAAAAAAATAAAATTGAATGCATTTTTCAGAACGCTCTGAAAGGAATTTACTGAAAGGAATTTACTGAAAGGAATTTACTGAAAGGACAAAAAATCTGCTTTAAGAAGATTCCAAAGATCCTGGGGCTATAAAATTTAATAGTGTCTGAAAATAGAACTTTTCTTTCAAAACTTATGATTAATAACAGTGCAACGTCATGCAAGACTTGGAGTAAAAATAATTAAAATGTGAGATTTTGAAAAATTTTCAAGATCACAGATATGAAAAATTAAATAAATATCATACTTATGAGTCGTGGAGTCCTAATTGTCACGCTCTGAGACTTGGAAGCATTTTAAGGGTTATAACAAATTACATGACAATCTATAGAATCTAGCGGACAAACCCTGGAATTTTTAGTAAATTTTGAAAGAATTCAAAGTGTTGATTTCAAACAAATATTGAGAAAGATTCCCACACAGTTTTCGAAGGAAAAGTTTTGAGCAGATTTCCAGAATTATTCTGACATGAAAACCCTAGTAATTGTTAGATGAATTTGGAAGGATTTCTGTGGAGAAGAATGCAAATTCTAAATTAAATTGTTAGATAATTTTAGAAGATTTAAAAAGGAATTGTCAAAAACAAAACATTACGGAAAATTCCTACGTGATTATGATGAGATTTGTATGGGTATCGTGAAGAAAATTAGAGATGGATTTTAAGAAGAATTTCAATAGAATTATGATCAGAATTCAACAAGAAACAGAGTTCTTGGATTGTGTTGGGAATAATTTCAACCCTAGTGCGAAAGATTCATCACAGAACTCCAACAAAATTTATTGCAAAAATTCGGAGGATTATTCTTTAAAATACTCCAGGGGTTTCAACGGCAATTATTACGCGGAGTGTCTTCTGGTTTATTTCAAAAAAATTTCAAGATAATTCAAAGCAGAATTCCAAGTTAATTCTGGAATTCATGTCATGAGAATTTTGAACAACGAAAAATTAAACCCCCGGAAAAGAATAATTCAGTTTCGGTTTTTACAAATATTTGTTTCGAAAGTCCAGCATCTTCAATATTTTCTTTTAAGGACCATGCACTTTACATCTGAAATTCTGACGACAAAAATCAATTTTCAATATTGCTGAGTGGTTAAATTCTAAAAACAATAACACGGGAAACTGAAGAAAATTGTGCAGCAAATAGAGCAAGACATTTATTTGGTAAAGGATAACTCTGTTTTAATGATTTATTCTGAAATTCTGGTGTAAAAATTTGTCCCTATGGTATGGTTAATTTATTTTCAGTACCCGTCAGTACGTCGTCGACGTAAATCCCTTTGATAGCCTTCTCGACTGCATCCGGAAATTGCCCTTGATGGGAGAGCAGAAGCTGCTGTACACATTTTGTCGCCAGATACGATGCGCTTTTGGTACCGTAAGTAACGGTATTTAGGCAGTATTCCTGGATCGGCTTGTCCAGCGCCACAAGATTCAAATGCAGTTTCGATCCTCATCGTATAGAAGCACCATTCTATATATCTGTTTCACATCACCGGCGAGTACAACTGGGGGAAACCGGAATCGCAAAAGGATGTTGACCAGATAATCCTATAACACAGGGCCCGCCAAGAGGATGTCGTTGAGGGACTTGCCACTGCTTGTTTTAGCTGAGGCATCGAAGACCACCCGGCACTTTGTCGTCGAACTATCCTCCTTTACGACGCAATGGTGTGGAAGGAAAACACAATTCTCCGATACTGGTGTAGTGGCGAGACTCATGTGCCCGAGGTCGATGTACTCTCGCATAAAAGAATGGTACTGTTGTTTCAAATTAGGGTTCCTTTCCAATTTGCGCTCGAGGTGTAGCAGTCTTTTCTCTGCAATTTCCCTCGATTTGCCGAGAGAAGTAGGGCTGTCTAAGTATGGAAGTCGAACGATTAATTTTCCGGTACTATTACGAATCGTGTGCTTCGTGAAATGCTCTTCGCATCGGATCTCTGAACGGACTTCGTTGAAGTGCGGAGATTTATTAGTGTATTCCTCCCAGAGCTTGCGGAGCTGATCGGAGAGAGGATCATTGGGGGCCGTCAGTAAGCATGAAGGAGCGTTAGTGTGTGGTTGATTATCGCAGTCTTTGTAGCCACAAGAAACCACCCATCCTAGTTTAGTAATCTGCAGTACGGGAAGGCAGTCGTCCAAACCAAGGTTGATTGTTCCAGGCTCGAGCAGCTGGAAAAAGATTTTGTTCCCGAGAAGGATGCTGACCTTTCCGGGATGGTGAAATTGAGGATCAGTCAACTGAACCGACCCTGAAATTGGCCAATCAGAAGTAAGTCGCTCAAGAATAATGCACGGCACTACATTCCGATAGTCTGAGAAACGTGAAGCGAATGTAACCACTGCTCCTTTATTCGCGTGCCCAAAAATACTAGCAATTCCACCGAATTCGAAGTCCACGTCGGCAGTGGAGAGACACAATTGTCAAAGACGTTGATGGTAGCGGTCAGGAGTAGAACGTTGGTGTCCATGAAATCGGTTGCTCGACAGAGCGGTGCAATCAATGTTTGCGACATCGTAGACCAACCATAGATATTGGTTGTGGCCGCTGTACTGTTGCCTGTCGTTGAAGCGGCAGTCGATTGGAGTGCTTCGTGCAGACGAGTGTGGTGTGGAAGATTACATTTCCGACAATTTCCGGACTGGCAAGGTTCGCCGGAATGTTGCTTCAGGCAGTTTTCACAGAGGTTCTGCCTACGGATAAAATGGAGTCGTTCATCGGAGCTGACATGAAGAAACTTACCACACTGATACAGTTGATGCGGTGATTTTGCACAAAAAAACGCACATTAGTGGAGGAGAGAGGTGCCCGCTAGTGACGAGAGCTGTTGGTCCCCTGGTAAAATGTTTGCTTGGAAAAGGCGTGATGAACATCGGTTTCTTCTGACGAATAAACTTCAGGAACTTCCCCAAGGTAACTTGTTCGTCTTTGAGCTCCGACCTTTTTTGACACCACAACTGCTTACTTTCAGGATCCAGTTTTTCGGCTAGAATGTACAGCAACCGTATATCCCTTCCTTCCTGATTCATGGCCTCCAGTGCTCGAATAACTTCATCGGACACATCATGTAGGGAGAGCAAACCGGCAGCTGATGGTGACGTCATGGATTGTTGATTCAAGAACCGATGAATGTGCTGTGCAGCGATTTCGAGCGGCTTGTTGTACCTAGTCTTCAGCTTGGCTAGAGCGGGAGCATAGTTGGCGTCTTCTATACGAAGGTGCGATATCAGAGCGGCGGCTTTTTCGACAAGGTTGGTCTTGAGGAAGTAGAGCTTCTGACTATCCTGTAGAGCCACGTTCTTGTGTACCGCACTGTCGAACAGGTCAAAAAAAGAAGGCCAGTCGAGGGTGTTGCCTCCATATGTAGGCAGATTCATTCGAGGGAGCTTAACATCGGTGTGTGGAGAAGCATTTTGGGTAACAACCGTTGAACTGCTGCTTGAGTTGGACCGCCCAAATTTCTAGAATGTTATTCAGCTCGGTTTCGATGTCAACGTCATCGATATCATCCCTCTTCTGAAGCTTCTGGATATTTTGCGAAGCTCGGTATAAACGTGCTTCGAGCGATCTCCTCTCGCGTAAGTGGACGAAAAGTGGATAAACACACCTTTTTGATCAGCTACGACCCGATCCGGTTCGAAGGACCAATTTATGGAGTGGCCAGAGCCCGAAAAATACGGAAAACCCGGGAAAATAACGATCGAAAGAACGAGTAAAAAAACGCATGCGAATTACTTCACCGATTATTCAATTGATTTTATTCTTCCAATTCAATACCTTTGAAGTTGGTTGTAGGAAAGAGAATTTGAAAAGAAAAGAGACAAACTTATCGATCAATAACCGCTACAGGGAATGCTGCAGGGGACAACTGTTCACATCTTAGTTGGAAGGGGAACGTCCAGAGATGTCGCTCGAACACATATCGTTAGCGTTGTTACGGTATACTTCTTAGATTGGATTTAGTGTTAGTGCATTTTAAAGTTTAGGGTTTATTGATAGGTAAGGAATATTTCCAATGCGATAACGATTTTAACATTTCAACTTTTGATTATTACGGCGCGTTATGATCTCGAAATCCGGCGATGGTGGTTTATTCTGTTGTGGGAGAGCTTGGGGTTAAACCCATGATTTTCTGCAGCAAAAACTATTCCTCCAGGGTCTTCGAGCATCTCAAAACCACAACACCTCCCACGATAAAATATGATTAAGTTTTCGTTTGGTATGTAATGAACAACAGAGATAAGCGATAAGATAATTCATATAGTTTCTGCGGTTGATGGTTAATAAGCTAATACCAGTGAGAAGCTACAATATCCCCCTACCAGATACAGGCAATTGCATAACAATCAGAACTCCCACTACAAACAATCAACAAATTCCTGACCAGCCTCATCCTATCATTACTAATTGAATTTTCTTTCTTCCCTAAAATTCACTTGTTAGCAATCGAAGATCTGATTACTATTTGTATTGGTTAAATAACAACTTCTACTATTGCCTATAACTACAAATAAACAAAATGGGGCAATCTAAAAGTAATATTTCTCTCTATCTCCTTATTATGCTACCTTTCCACTATCAGATATCAGGCGGTCAAAAATCAAAAAATCGACTTTCACTCATCCTTATTTCGTTATTTTTGGTCGATAGTAAACATTTCAACTAAGAGAATCTGAAAGTTTCAAGCTTCTAGCAGTTTTAGTTTCTGAGATATCGGATGTCGAAGTCAACAAAGAGTAAGAAAAGTACAAATTTTGCCGCAAAAATACACTACCACTCAAATAAAATTTCATCCACTATTTATCATATAACTACCACATCATTATACATCATATAACTACCACATACATTATACAATTTAATAAGCTTTCCAAAAATAAAATCCATTTGGAAATTTGATGGAGACAAAAAAAATTAAAAATAAAAATAGAAAAAAAATAATTGAAAATTAATGAAAATTTAACTTTATTGATCACAAACTTTCGAGTCTCGCACATTCCCAGGCTAATTCTCAGCTCTGGATGAAGTTTTGAGTGTACTCTAACAAGTACTGAAGAGTTTGCCTGCCCCAACCTGCCCCATTGGAAATATATGCGATTTGAAAATTTTCGGTTATTATGGGAGATTTCAAATTGTACAAGAGCCGGCTTGGAAACAAACTTTTTCAACAATTATTTTGCAACTTTTGGAGTTATATTCGGTTGGTATAGACGAAATATATTGTTAAAGAACATTTTCTAATATTTCATGACCAACTTTTAAAAAGGGCTTAAGCTTTTGTACAAAAAGAAGTCATCATTATCATAAAGTTCACTGTTGGATGAACGTAAAACTACATTCGTTTATGCTTTATTCTAAAGTAAGTACCTGGGTTATGACGATTATAGAAGCATATCCGTAAGTATGTACCTACACATATGCGCGGATGAATTTAATTTATACCTAAGTCTGTACTTAACCTACTGTAGTGTCAATTTGAAGCCATAGTGTATTTTGTGTAGCTTTTATTTAAACTACTACAGTGTAATTCAAATTTACGGTTGAGACCAAGTGTGAGCATGGATAATAGAACCATTATTAATCTATTAGACGCAAAATAAAGCCATAGTGACAATGTTCACAGAACCATTGAATTCATTTGTGCAAATTATAGCATCTCGGTGGAAAAACGTAAACGTCTCGATGAAAAGATCCATAAAATCGTTACTAAATACATCAACAAATGGCATGAAGCTAATCGCACGAAAGAGCGATTTGAGTCGTATTTTCGGAATTGACTTGATGGAGAATTTGGCATCGAGGAATTCATCGAACAGGAGCAATGTGTTGCCTCAACCTCAGCCTCGGGAACAAAACGTGGACGACCTTCAAAACCTTTCTTGGATTTGAGTGAAAGAGGAAAACGTCGCGTCATCGATAAAGAAGCAGTTGATCCAAAATTCGATACCATCGAGAAAGCTTTGTTATTTGCAAGACGGACCGCTTATAATCGAAAGGATTTTAGTTTAGTTAAAGTTATTGGGCATATTTAAAAAAAAAAACCAAAAAAGCTCTAAAACCATGCTGGCTCAACTAACTGATCAACGAGGAATGATGTCACCAGAAGAGGCTTTTAGTGTACTTATCGAGGCTGGATTGAGTAGATTTCAAAACGAAGTAATACATAGTGAATCACCTTCAAGATTTCCACCTTACTATGTGATCGGAGCAGTGAAAAAAAAATGCGCCCCTCCTAGTGAATTCATCGAAGAAAGTGCATTGAAAATAAGAGTGAAACTCCAGGCACAGTGAAACGAATCGTCCAAATAATTGATGCAGAGCTCAACGAGTATATGGATAGCAACGATCTAGTTTCTACGGAACTGGTTCTTCTATGTAGCTGGGGTATGGACGGATCAACTGAATATTCGCAACATCATCAAGTGCTACCAGAAGGATGTCAGGACGATTCAGATGTATTTTCGTCCACTTTAACACCAATTCAGTTGTTCGTGTACAATGATCGAAAGGAAATTATGTGGTTTAATCCCATGCCTCAAAGTATTCGATTTTGTAGGCCATTCATCCTTGAATTCATTAAAGAGAGTAAAGAAGTTATTCTGGCTACAAAACAGGATGTAGAAAAAGAAATGAGTGAACTAACGCCAGTGAAAATTGAACTCTCAAACGACAAATTTATACTAGTTGATTTTGATTTTGTCCTCAGTATGATAGACGGAAAAGTCTTAACTTATATAACTGGAAATTCTTCGATGCAGAATTGTCCAATATGTGGGGCAACACCAAATGTAATGAATGATGCAGAGAAATTCGTGCAACTTCATGTTTGGATAAGATTTTTCGAATGCCTTTTGCATATTGCATACAGAATGGATATCAAAAAATGGAAGGTAACGAAACCGTTCAACGAACTATATGAACGAAGAAAAAAACATGTGACGACACAGCTTTACGAAAAATTGGGAGTAAGAGTAGATCAACCATGATCGGGTGGAGCAGGTACCAGTACTACAGGAAACGTTTGTCGAAGAGCATTTGGAAATCCCAAGCTTTTAAGCTCCGTGCTGAACATTGATGAAAAGTTAATTTTCAGATTCTGGAATATATTAATTGCTATTAACTGCCAAGAGCCAATAAACCCGGAAAAATTTGATGCATATTGCAAGGAAACATATAGGCTCTATCTTAAATGCAACCGTGCATAAAGTTCTCGCTCATGCCGGAGAAATAATCATACATTCACCAGCACCACTTGGTTCATTAGCGGAAGAGGCAGCAGAAAGTCAACATAAGCAATTGAAAAAATATCGAACCCATCATGCAAGAAAACGATCAAGAGTAGAAAATTTACATGATGTCTTTATTCGTGCCATTAATGAATCGGACCCACTGATCAGTTCCATTTGGATGGCAAAAAGACGACAGAAAAAAGTATCCCTGGATTATCCCGACTTCGTGAAAAGTTTCATGACATTTGAAAATTCTGTAAGTGATTCAGTAGTCGATACTAATAACTTCAATGCCTTGGAGGAACTTATGAAAGCAGTCGATGAAATTGAAGAAGAATTTGTTCAGGATGATATTGTAACAGAGGAATAAAAAGAAATTCGTTGAAACATATTTGATTTTGATTATTGTATCATGGCTTTTTGTATTTTTTTTTACAGAAGATTTGTTGAAAAAAATAAACATATTTCCAAAAAAAGGTTTATTTTTTTATTTTTTACGGTGTTCCCCCCCAATAAAACCATGGTAGGTTGTCTTTGTTCAATAGATTTTATTCTCTGAAAACAAGCTTGAAACTGTAACCGTTATAAAATCGTAAAAATTAAATTTTAATTAATCAAAAGTTAGGCCCTTTTCAAAAGTTACACCTTATATTGATGAAACAAAGCAAGAATAATAGCAGAAATTGTGAAAAAATGATAGAAATATTTTTGACCGCCTGGTTGTATGAAAATGCCCCATAGTGCTTTCTACATTGATCTGCAAAATTTATCATGTCTTTGTCCGTCTTAAGTAACACTTTTCTGTGATAAAATGCTTCATTTCGAGATTAGTTTCCTATCTAAAGTAAATTTTGTTTAGGGTCAGTACTTCCATCACTGTCACCTGACTCCATCCCAACGCACCCTGGTAAATGGTATTCCAGAATGCCACAACCGAACACATAACAGGACACACAGCCATAACGGAAGTATTCGCCCTTTTCGAAAATGAAGCAATCAATAGGTACATATATTACGTATGATACCAACTGCAATATAGGTATTATTGGTTATTCATTTAATGATAATTATTGAATGAAAAACAATTAAAGTAGGGTAAATGGATGTAATGTCAGCCTAAATGCCCCTTATTTGGGTCCATACATAAATTCAAAAATGGACTAAATTTTAAATAGCGACCAAAAATATCCATTACTACTATCCCAATGACGCGTTAATCTAGATAAAATTGATAAATAGCAGATTTTTAGCGATGGACCCAATCTTAGATCCATAGGCCAACATAAGAGCTATTTCCCCTACGTCACGCAATTGAAAACTGCAGTAGAATGTACATTATTTAATCTAACTAGTATCGTCCAATTTAAGGGTGAATTGCGGCAAAACCCGCTGGTACCAAACCTGATGTCAGTGCCTTTATATAACGCTTACGATGTGGGTAAAAATGAATGAAAAGAATGTGTGAGTCCATCACTTCGAGCCACTGTCTTGGTCTCCCATACAGGTCTACAACATGAAATTAAGCACTCCCACCCTCGGCAAGGTGATGATGATGATGATGATGATGGTCCCACCTCTTACCCCTACAAAGGTTTGAGCTGGACGATTTATCTTTAAGATAATTAAATATGACAATTTAACCAGGTTTGCAAACAAAATCGAACTGGTTACAGTTACAGATATATATTCCCTCTAGAGTTTACAGTTGCTTCACAGCGATATAAATGTGGAAAAGCTCAGGCGTCCCCCTCTTAGTTCGCCTTTTTGTCCACCTAAAATATTCATAAGTATTACAAGCAATCAAGAGTTAATGAACAATCAATAAAGCATCCTATTACACTAGCAACCCCGTAATCTGATGCTATCATAATTTTCAGCAATGTCAGGAATGCTCACGAACCCCCAACATTTACCAGAAAACTTACTACTAACTCAAGGTATCTTCCAAATAAGCTTCAAAATTGCATTTTTTTTTTATCCAATGTTAAATTCAGTCCTCTATATCCGTAATACGAGCACGAGACTCAAACCTTTGTAGACTGCCGTACTCAAGCATGGCCTACGGGAGGAACTCGTAAGGCTCAATAAAAAAAGTTAAGAAAATATCCAATCTGAAAACCAGATCGGGAATCGAACCACCTTCCTACAGCAAAATCTTGTTTTATAATCGCGTCTTTACCCCGACACTACTAACGGGACGCCCCTATATGTGGCTCAATAGTGTTTGGGTCCATCCGGAAAATTTCTTGTTTCGAAATATGAAACCAACCTAGATGGTTAAGAACAATCCACATTTTCAAACTGCAATCTACTTAACGACGAGATAGTAAAAGCAAAAGGAGCGTTTTCCACTTACAACGGCTTAGAATTTGCCTATAATGATCGACATTCCCAGAGAGGAGCAGATTCCCTGATGTGCCACGTATAATTAATTTAACTACATCGCTAACGACAGCTACTCATTTAAATTCATATTGCATAACGGGATCACTTCGAGCAAGGCAAAACGCGCCCCGAAACCTTCGAACCGTAGATACACACAACACAGGAACAGCACACGACAACCATTCATTTCCATCACGTTTTATGCCGCACTAATTCGCGGATCTTAAAAAATGCTCATATTTTAGCATTTTAGCTCGCAGCTAATCGCAATTTTTCAGCCACATCGCTAGTGGAAGAACTTCAATGCAGCTATCAGTGCTTGTTTGTCGTTGTTGGCCTGAGCGATGGGGTCATTTCTCCTTCTCGGTGGCGGTGCTCATTCTGGATTCTAAATTTTCTCCACACAACACCGCAGCGATAAAGTGGAAGAAGAAAATTAAATCAAGATGTTAATGAAAATTAACACTTTTTATTTTTTATTTTTCGTCCGACAACGCTTTTGCCATTTGCGCCGAAAGCATTTCGCGGATGGTATGTAATTTCCAAACATTGACCACATTTGACCCGTATGTTTTGCGAAAGAAAAAAAAAGGAATGCCCATAAAACTGTGCACCCACTTTCTTGTGGCCCTTAATTTCGCGCTTTTGTTCCCATGGAAATTGAATCCGAACCGGCCAAATAAAGCAAACGAACCAAAACACCGAATGGTGATGCGGCGGCGGCAGCGAAGAAATCGCGCATCCACATTTAAATTCTAATTCTCGAATGGTGGTGCTAATAATAATAAGAGGAGAGGAAAAGATTCCGCCGATATCATTCCGCGAAATGGGAGAGAGGAGCTTCCTGTTACTGAGAGCACTAGACCAAAACGACCACCGAACCTGCTGCTGCGCTGCGCCGTCGCCACCCAGTGCAGCCGACGAGCGACGCCGCTAATATGTGAAATTTTTTTCAGACAGAATTTTCGGAATCGTAAAGTTGAAATGTGATGATGGGAATTTGGAAAATTTGATTTGCAGTAGGTAGATTGGGGAATAAATGGGGGAATAAGAAACTGCGCGAAAGCGTACGCGAGAAATGAGTGACAAACGCAGCAAATGCCAGTGGGTTTCTTACATCCTCGCCATCCTTACATCTTAAGCTGTTGACACTTTTTGGCAAGGTTATGGTTGGCGTACTAAACGGATTTCAGTGACACTTGAAATATATAAAAGAACTATGTCTTGACTTTCCGCGGAGTCGCGAAAGATTTTCCAGAACGAACCAGGCATCGAAACCACATCACAGAAAAAAAAATTAAATTCTACTGACAGGGCTGGTAATGCTGATGCGATTTAATAGTAGTGACTTTAGTGACTAAAATTACGGAAATAGTGACCAAATAGTGACTTGTAAATACTTATTATGGTTATAATACTTAAGGAAAATTGTCGAAACTTCAAGGCAACGTTCGAGACATTGAGCAAACTTTAGGAAGTCCGAGAGGCAGTCCTGTAAAGTTCAGGGAAGTTTAAGAATTTGATGAGAAGTATTGTGAGCATCCGACTACTTTCTCAAACTACAAAAGAACTTCAAGGCAAATAGTGTGAATTTTGTATACAGAAAGTAGAAAGCGAACAAAGGACAATTTTGAGGAGGGAACGAATCGGGTAGAGCATCTCCTTTACCAAGCTCATCCGTTAATAAGGGATGGTGAGGTGTGTTTTTCCCCCTGAAACCGGCAAAAGGGATGATCACCGATTTGCTCATGTACCTTCGATGTGCGGAAACAGTTCTATCGATTGTTTCACACTCAATCCCCATCTGACGTTAACAACTACCAGATTCGTAGCTTTCTCAAAATTACCCTTTGATCGCTTCTTTGTATATACAATTTTCACACTGCCGTACTATAACGGAACTATCAACTCCATAATTTAATCTCCTAATCTATCGTATAACATCTTCCCTTTAAGTTTGATATTTGACTTTAAGCATCTCCGACTATGTAAATCGTTAAATTCACGCATGAAGTAATAACACATGATAAGTTAAAGTAGATTATTTTCGATTTTTTATTGATTCTTCTAGGAACTCCCTGAAGGCTCCTTCCATAAATCCATTTTAAATTTATTTGAATTCTCAGGGTGTCTACTCAATCCAAGGAATCAAATTCCCTGAGTTTTCCAGGTTTTTCCAGGTCGGATGAAAAAAAAAAATTCCAGTTGCATACAAATTATACACATTATTATTTTATCTATTGATCCATCTGGAATCCCTTTTATGTACTTATTGATTTATGTTATTTTCGATTGTTCAAACTTGGGCGTTGGTACTTATAAGTCAGTACAGCAAAAACAGTTATTGAATATTACAGCAGAACAGATGCACATAGGTTGTTTAATATTAATTTGTACAATTTATGTTTAGTAAATGCACCAATAGTGGAGGTACTTTAGTGCAATGTGTTCCTATGGTGGCTTATAGAGTCTCCCTAAGCCGCTATAGAAGTACATTGTACTAACGTAATGTACTTCTATAGTGGCTTAGGGAGACTCTATAAGACACCATAGGAACACATTGCACTAAAGTACCTCCACTATTGGTGCATTTATTCTACACATAATTTGCGAAAAGAAATTATATCCAACGGTGTAATATTATATTTGGTTTTTGCAATCACATTAGTTATTCATACAGTAGCATGCATTACGTCAATCAATATTACATTCTTTTTTGGTATTTGTGTAAAACGATATATCGATAAAACGATATATCAAAATTTGATAACAATATACATTTTAATAATATGTTTGAGTTCAACTCTGTTTGGAAGATCAAGACAGAATAAATCATGGTTTCACATGTCTAAAATCTCTTAAGGTCCGTTTAGGCTATCTGATTTCTTGGTCTGACTTTGACCGCCGCTATAATGAAAAATCTGCTCGAATTTACTTTCGACACACTTTGTGTTCACACTGCTTGCACATGTCGAAAGAACTGCCAATTTAGATTTCAAAACAAAACTGTATCAGGAATCAAAAGTAAATACTTCCATCGTGAATTACCGGAAAATTGCTCTTGTTTTGGCAGACGTATTTGCTTTTATTATTTTAAATAAAATGAGGAAGAGAAGGTGAACTTTGTCGAGTAGGAAATGGTTGCTCAGGAGGAACACCGGCAAGGATCTGGCTCATCTTGTCCATCAAGAGTTGCTATATGAAGATGAAAATGGATTTCAAAACTTCGCCAGGATGTCGATACCAACTTTAGACAAGCTAGTGGGAAAAGTTCTCACTAGATATGCAAGATTCCTTGAGTTCTGAAAATTTCTGTTAACAACTCAATTCTGCAAGGTCTTCAAACCTTCTGACGTCCCTGAAGTTTTGTTTCTGTTCTCCGGTAAAATTTCTTTAAAGATCAACAATCTTTCCTTACAATCTGCTAATTTCTCGGTAGTTCTACAGATTTCTTTGAAGTTCTGTGTGTTCTTCAGAAGTTCTGCAAATTTTCCTAAAAATCTACAAAGTTCCTGAGTTCCTGAAGATTTAAGATCCTTGAAGATCAACAATTATCTCTGATGTTCACAAAATTTCTAATAATCTACAAACTTCTTGACAGTACTGTAATTTTCTCTGCAGATTTTCATGATTCAATGAATATCTGCAAATATCTCTACACATCTATACAATTTTCTAAAGAATTAAAAGAAATTTTTGAAGTTTTAGGAAGTATTCTGAAGTTTTTCTAATTTTTCTGAAGCTGTGCAAATATCTCTAAAGATCAGCGAACTTACCTGAAGTTCTGTAAATGTCTTTCAAAATCCAAGAACCGCAGTAAAATTCTGAAAATGTATTTAAACATCTGCTAATTTTTCAGTAGATTTACGATCTATCCTCTGAACTTTTCTGAAGATCCTAAAATTTATTTCAAATTCTGTAAAGTTTTCTGAAGTACTGTATTTCTGCTCTAAAGATCTACGAACTGCCCTGAAGTTCAATAAATTTCACAGTAGATCTCCGAACTTTTCTAAAGGTCTTTAAATTTCTTTGTGGATTCTTGATCTAAAGATCGGCGAACTTTCCCGAAGATCTGTGAGTTTTGCTGAAGTTTTGCAAATTTTTCTAAAAACGTACGAACTTTCTGACGTTCTACAGACTTCTCTTAACGTCTACGGACTTCTTTTAAGGTCTACGGACTTCTCTGAAGTTCTTTAGATCTACACTGCTAAAAAAAAGTAGTGTAAACTTTCGTTACTATGATGCACATAAATGGAGCGTCACATATCATACAAGTTTAGATTATAGATCGTGTAAATTTATGAGACATGTCATGTAATATCCCATATATTGTATGCAACTGTCCACTTTTGTTTGCAACATTTCTTGCAAGTTGCTAGTTTACGTGAAAAGGAAATTTACATGTATAAATGTTTGCATGCATGGATATTTACATCGCCAGTAAAATTCAGAATTTTTTGGTGTGTATCTATTTCCGACTTCCATGGAGTTCTGCAAAATATTGTACTTTTGTACTTCGCTGCGATTTGTTTTTGGAATTGAGGTGCTTTTCTGACATTTAACGAATTTTTCTAAAGATCTCACATTTGTGTGAAAATGTGAAACTTTCTGTCAAATTCCAGCAAATATCTTTAAAGTTCTGTAAAGTTGTCTTAAGCTCCGTAGCTCTATTCCCAAGATCTACAAATAAAAACTTGAGGCTCAATAAATTTCTCAGTAGATCTGAAAACTTCTCTGATGTTTTGTAAATTCCTCTCGGGTTACCCTGAAGATTTGAAAATTTCGTTGAAGATTACCTCAAGTTGTCAAAATTTATCTGAAAATATTTGAGCTTCTTTGAAGTTTTAAATGTCTCTCTCAAGATCTAAAAAATTTCCTGAAATCGTGTAAATATTTTTTTTAACCGCCAAACTTTCCTGAAGTTCTGCAATTTTTACTGAAGAGCCATTAACATTTCTGAGATTCTTGTGATTTTTTTCAGAAATCCTGTAATTTTTTTCTTCTGTAACTTTGTTCTGAAGATCTACGAACTTTTCTGTTGTTGAATAATGTTTCGAGGATCTTCAAACTTCTGTGAAATACTTTATATTTCACTGTAGATTCTTGGACTTGCCTGTAGTTATGCAAATTTCCCTGAAGATTTGCAAAATTTCGCATATAGTTTTACAAATTGATTTGAAATTATTTTTGCTTGCTTGAAGTTTTGAAAATTTCTTTGAACATTTATCTGAAGATCTACGACCTTTCTTGTGATGTTGTTTTTATGAATTTCTGTTAATTACTTTTAATTTGTTTGTAGTTCTGTTCTCAAGATCTACGAACTACCCTGAAGCTCAACAAATTTACAGTAGATCTCCGACCCTCTCTGAAGCTCAAAAAAAAATCTATGTAGGTTCTCAGACCTGCTGTCTGGCATGCTTATTCTTATACAATACATGCTTCGTATGCTTCCTTTTGCCAGTCTCTTTTTTTCGACTGTTTCCTTTTTACGACGATTTTGATCCTCCACATACAAATCAGCGAAGAGCGAGCGTGACAAGACTCTCTGAATGAACTTGTCTTGTTCGCACACGTTGTTTTAGATGTCAGATGCTTGTCAAATCCAGTGTCCTTAAGAAACGTTTCGAGAAACTGAACGAAAAACTTCTATTGAATTACGAATGAAGTGATAATTGGGAATTTCCCTGAGTGGAACCAAAATTCCCTGAATATTCCAGGTTTTTCCAGAAAAAATAAAATTCCCTGTAAATTCCCGGTTTTTCCAGGTAGTAGACACCCTGTCTCCTTGAAGTTCCATGCAATTCACCTCAGAACTTTCATAAATTTCTGCTTAGAATCATCTTGGACTTCTCCCCTGCATTCAATTGGAAGTTCACTTCGTATTCTCCTTAGAATTCCCATAGTAATTTCTTCAGATATCTCAAAACAAAAATCCACCACAGAATAACTCTTCTCAGAATTCCTTTGATATTGAACCCTTATTTCGAACTCTTTAGAATTCTCTTGGAATTATCTTCAGAAATCACCCCACAATTATTAGAATTGGACCTAGAATCCTCATCCAATCATCATAAAATTCTTCTCGAAAATAGAACTCTCGTTAAAATGCACTCTCAATTGTATTGGAATTATTTCCGAAATTGTTTCGGAGGTGAATTTTGAGTCTCTAATAATTTAAACAATAATCAAAAGCGACGCTCGTATGTGTTAAGCCAAGTTTAACTATATAAGAAAACCTGGCTTAAGATTTTAGCGGAGATGAAGAAATCGGTCCTCAGTGAACTTTATTTTACATGAGACTTTCGTATTCTTCTCTGATACATATTGGTGTCCTCCCCTTTAAAATTATCTTAAAATTTACTTTGGATTTTTTAAAGTTCTTAATCATCCTTGAAAGACTTTTGAAAATCTATCACAGATAAATACTTGAAAAGTTTACAAGATTTACAATTTATTTTCTGGGAATGAAGGTATATTTTATCCGATTTTTAATCGAAATTGAAGGCATTTCCCAATAGTTGTCCTGGTCTTCTAAAGTTTTGCGGTTCACTGGTCACCCTGGTGAAAATTTCAATTTTTTAACAGATATGTATATTTTGTTAAAACTACTGTAGACTTTATTAGTGCCAATTACTAAATTTAAGCATTTTGTTGATATTTTTAAATTTCACTCTATTTTAGAAATGAAAAAGTGATTTTAGTGACTTTTTGGCGTAAAAAGCGACTTTTTAGTGACTGGCTTCAAAATAGTGACTAAGTCACTAAAAAGTGACCTACTACCAGCCCTGTACTGGTGATGTAAAACATCCATGCGTGTAAACTTCATTTTCACATAAACTAGCAACTTGGAAGAATTGTTGTTTACAAACATGAGCATGAACATATACAGAAATTTACACTACTTTCTCAAACTGTCTAGATTGGACCCCGTGAGAATAAATGTGACGCTAATGACCGTAGCATTACATTTGGTTTTTTGTTTTTGCTTTAAAATCGCATGAACATCATTTCCCATTAGCGTCAGAAACAGTTGCTGCATTCCACGTAAGACCTGATTGGAAGAATTTCCAAACGACACCCAAATGTAAGTAATGATCGGAAATTTCCGCCGCGAAAGGAAGACCCAAGACGTAAGCCAAGATGCGTGAAATCGTAAAACAGTGGTTAGCGGTAATTTCTTTATTTTTTTCTGCACGTTTGCCCTCTGTCCCTGTCGGGAAGCGAACACTGGCCGTCCATCTCCGGTTGACTCATTCTGCGTGAGATAGCCCAAATATCCCTCTGATTGGTCTGCGTACGCGTCATTACGTGACTCGAAGCACGTGCGTGACTGTGTGTGTGCGCGGGGGAATCGATCGCATCAAATTAAGCAGAAATAGATCCCATTATCTGTAACCACGAATCTTTTGCTTGATCGCGTCTTCCCCCTTTCCGATATTCCTGTGTGCGATCATGGATCGAGGCGAGCACACGTTAGTCATAATCCAATTATAATATCAAATTGAACAGCAGCATCAGCAACGCAATCTTGTGGCGACCGGCTGTCCGGACCGTGCCCAGAGATAGAGAGAGAGAGAGACCAGTTATTATTATCATTACTAATTACACCTCTAACAGCAATTAGTCATTTGCGATCATACGTAACGACTGGCTGGTGCTCCATCTTTCTTACCCATCCCCTCGGGACCATGTAACATCATTTCAATTTCTTCGGAATTCTTTCCACTGCACCGGTTCCGAAGGAAGGCCGCAGCCAACGAGGGAGGGCAGTCGAAGTACATTGCACAAGATGAAGTTCAAGAAACAAGTCCGTCAATGCTCTGTTACCTCATCATCGCCGTAGTCGTCGTCGTCGTCGTCGTCGTGATCATCCTCCTTGTTTGTTCCTTTCCCTATGCTTCGCTCGCCAAACCAGTCCTTTAATCCTGATCCTCTACAAAGCCAAACGTAATAACAACAATAACCATGAACTTCACGTAACAGTTCTCCTTCTCCCCTCCGCCACCAACCAGGTTGACGGACGCGCAAGCCAGGGAAAGACGAGCCTAGAATATCGTTGCTCCCATCGCGCAGATCAGAACAGAACAACCGAGAGACCGGGACTGGGGCCAAGACTGGTTGTTACCTAACTCCTTGCAGAGTTCCACTAACTCCAATGGGTGTTGTAATACACCAACCACAGCGGACTGGATCCTCAACGACGGACTCGAACACAGAAAAGGACGTCGAGAACACGCATCACGAACCATTGATATACTGTATTACTACTATAATGAAGTTTTGCCTTGCCCGCCCTTGCCTGTGCTTCTTTGCCCGGGAAAGGCGGGTTGAGTAATATTATTGTATAATGAATTTTAAATAAAATAGAGTAACGTAGGGTAGCATCAAAGACGAGTGCATGCATGGCATCATCGATCGAAGCAGCGTTACGGCCAGCAGCACCTTGGTGCTCCGCTGCTCGCTGGGCACATTCATTCTTAACCCTTTCGAGATGGGTTCGAAATATGGCGCATATATTGGAATTGTATGCAACTACACTACCTATAAACCCATATCAGCCCCATATGGTAAATGTAGGCACTGAGAAAATGGCAGTTTAAGTTATGAAATGCAATTCCCACGCACATGTTTGGAAAATCATAGTAAATTCATTGATAATTTTTTCCATGTTAAAATCAGTTGCATTGGAGGCTTGCATGTTTTGTTATATCAGCGAAAAATATGGCAATTCAAAAAGCAGAACTGTAACTTGACCTCTGGACGTTTGTATTTCAGAATGAGACTGAAACACACGGCACATGAAACTGACTCATATTTAAGTCCCGTTCAGTCAAATTCGCAAAAATGTAGGTCACTCATATGCCGCGGATACACTTGTATAACAAACTATGAGCATGAGCCTTATTTATATAATAACAGGGTGTCGACTCAACGAAGAAAACAAAATTCTCTGATAATCCCTGATTTTCCAGTAATTTTTCAAAAAAAAATCCAGGTTTTGGACACAATACCATCAGCTATAACTTTCCTCAGAATATATTGGTGCTTTGTGGACATTTTTTTTTCATGAAATACCACACGGATCTCTAACCAATGAATAGTGGCCCAGTACAATTTCAAATTAAATAAAGCGTTCCATACATTTTATAGAACGGGAAGGATCCGCATTCTACCCTAGGGGCAGTGCTGAGATTTGTCATTGTCATTGACAGACTTTCGCGCGATATTGACAAAATTGTTCGTCACATAGTCACTGACAGACTTGATCCTCAAAAAAACCTTCGTCAAAATCTCATTCATTTTTTCGTCAATGACAAAGATTCACCTGATAACAAAAAGTGTAATTTAGTACATTCTGTGTCACATTATTGTTATCCAAGTAGCTCAGGACGTAGATACTTGTTCATTAAAATGGATCCATGTAATTATTTTGCTCAAGTCATTTTATTTCGTTACAAATTTAGCTAATAAACAAATCTGCACATGTTCGTCACTGACACCATTGTCATTGACAATTGACATGGTTTGCCTTGACTATGACTGTTAGCTCAAATGAGTGACCAAAGCAGAATTGTCAATATCATCGTGTACTGTCGAGATTTTGCAGCACTGCCTAGGGGTATAAATTTATACAAATCTCTAAATCATCTTTATCTTCAAATCTCGATTAACAATTTTCCCGTTTTTCTCCCGGAGTTTTGGAAATTATCGCGGCTTAGGTATTTTAATTAAGCACAAAACTGAAAGCGATGAACCCGAAGGTTAAATGGGTAATTTCTAAGACAGCAGCACATTTGCTGGATCTTGAATTTGGATCTGCGACAGGTTCGAAGTCTTCACAATTTGTGTATGAAAATTTCGCTCAAAACTTTACAGGCTTTTATTTTACTATTCTCAAACCTTTCAATTAGATAAGTTTCCTTTCAAAGTGATCTCTCCAGAATTCTTTTCAAATAAATTTAAACAAAAAATTTGTCGAACCTCTTAACGGAATCCCTTTATAAAGAGCTTTGAGTGGATTGGTTTATTTCCTTTAAATTCCGTTATAATTGCTTATCTTTTGACAGATACGCGTATTTCGTCTACTACTTGCAGACTTCATCAGTGCCAGTGGTGTTGAGTACTTGGCACTGATGAAGTCTGTAAGTAGTAGACGAAATACGCGTATCTGTCAAAAGATAAGCAATTATAACGGAATTTAAAGGAAATAAACCAACCCACTCAAAGCTCTTCATAAAAAATTATCTGTTGAACACACTAAACAATTCATAACATTCAACCTTTCTTTGAATTTTAAACTCCTTCTAAGAATTCACTGGAGCTTAATTTTTTTTAATGTACATGAAATTCTCCATAGAATTCACCTCAGACCAACAATTGAAAAGGGCCTATCAGCTCTTTTGAGCAAAACTTGTAATCCCCCTTCCCTGCCAACACCATCTGGCAGGGGAAATACTCCCGCCGAGAATTGTCTTAAAATTTTGCTCAGAATTATCTTGGAGTTCTCCTCTAAATTCTTCTGAAAATTGAATGGAATTCTCATTAACATTCTCTAGAAATTCCTTTCGAAATGCGCTTGAAATTATACTTGGACTATCCTTATACATCTACGCATATTTATTTTTGAATTGTGCCCTCAAAATTCGCGTTCCTTGGTATTTTTCAAGAATCCTGGAATCCTCTTCACTCTTGGGAGATCTAGTAAAAACTCTCATAGAGGTTTTCCTAAAGCTCCCTAGAAAATATTCCCTGAAATACCTTGATGTTATCTCTAGAATTCATTCTAAAATCTGCTCAAATTTGCTTTGCAAAAAAACCCAAAAAAAATAATCTTTTAATAGTTCTTCAAAGTGACTGTAGTTATCCTGAAAATCTAGACCAGTCCAAGGGTCTTGAAATCTTATTGTTTCTCGAAGAGAGTACGTGGTATATTTTATTCAGATTTGTCAACTAAATTCATGGGATTTTCCGGGTGACTTCAAATTCCCGCTTTTTCCGGTTTTCCCGGTTCACTGGTCACTCTGCATTTCACACATGAAGCACTTGTTTTTAATCCCATTACATTTGTTTTGTCTTGAGCACATGTTGAGACCCAGCTCCGTAAGAAAATTATTCCGGATAATATGGTAAACCAAAAGCTAACTCGCGGGCGGATTCCTCCGATGGCAAATAGTAAAAACAACGCTTTCATCTCCAAAATTCTGTTCACCTAAATTACATCCATTTCCCCTATATAATGAGGATTCCTTTTTGAAGATAACGTACATGAAAAAAATCTCCAGGGTATGTGAGCTAGTTATGGCACTAGTACTACAGTTTTGGACCCTAGGCCCTAATTAAAATATGGAATAAATTTGCATGGTTTTATTTGCGTAGATTTACGGCAAAATATATGCTCTTTTTTGCATCGAAATAAATTTGGGAAAGAATTTATAAAATTAAATTTAAGATAGCCAAAAAAACTGACATACTTACCTTAGATGGAAAAAAAAGTAACCGGCCGTACATTTGACGTAGGATTACGTGCTCGGCATTAATAATCGGCGACTGTGTTAGGGAAACCACTATTTCCCATCACGGAAACGCCTCGTTTTCTGATGACTAAATTAAGCATTTTTGTGTACACAAAAAAAAACGTACAGAATTTTTGGTTTATTCAATTGATAATAATAAAACAAACGAAATTGATTGAAGCGATTTCTACAATCATATAGGGGAAATGGATATAATGTTGGCTTAAATACTCCTAATTTGGGCCCATACATGCATTCAGCAATTGACTACATTTTCAATAGTGACCAAAAATATCCATTAGTACCAATGTTGCGTTCATCTAGATAAAATTGAAAAATAGCAGATTTTTAGCGATGAATAGCAGATTTTTAGTAATGACCACGTCAATACTGATACGCATTATCAAAGAGCTTTGGGAGGTGCCTGGCGGCAGCAAGGCGAGCGAATTTATGCTGGTCATGAAAAGAACCATTTTGTCGTGATGGTTGAGTAATTCTGAGCTATTATTGTTTTCAACACAGATGGGCCTGGCGACCTGTTTGTTGTTTGCAACGAGGATGACGTGCCAAGCGCCAAGATGGCCCACAGCGGCTCACGACGAGCAGGTGAGGCTTCTTCCTCCTTCTTCGGTGAATGGACGCTTATGTGGGCTGCAGCTCACTGCTTGTGGGTAGCTTTTCGTTGAGTAATGGAGAACAATTTTCAACGGCACCACACTCACGGGGATTGAATAAGAACCGTTCAGCGAGACCGGATGCAATTCGATTTTGTAATCTGGGTTAGGGTAAGTGCTCTTTGCAGGTAATCGGTGATAATTTTGATGACCATTGCAACAGTTGGGCATTTGTGTAATTTTCAATAGTGACCTATTGCAAATTTATAGATTTCAGCAGATTCGTAGAAAAATTTCCAATCGATTGGCTTGTTTAGAATTAAAATCCATTAGCTATTGACAGAGTTATAAGTGTCCAAAACCTGACCACTTTTCGTAATGTGTTCGATTTTGGTTGCTTGAAATTGCACCCCCAATATGTACTTTACACGCTGGTTTTGGTTATTAATTAATTTGTCTTACACGAATTTGTTGGCTGGTTGATGTCTTTATTTAGGAGACTTTCAGCCCTAGGCAAACAAATTTGCTACGAAATCAAGCGTTTTGATGAGATTTTTATAGGCAAATTCTTTAAGGGGAGAGGGGACGTCATTATTTTTTGGAAGCTCAAAAGCAGATTTTTCGTTTAAAACCGAAATGCTTTTTTTTTGTTTATTAATTTATTTGATAATGCTCAAACAAATCAACTTTACAGAGCCGATGATTCTTGGTCACTATACAACACATCTTAAAGCTATAGTCAAAAGGTACAACACAATAAACACTTTATGTTCCGCTATCCAAAAAGCCTCCTCCATCAGAACTGGAGCCGCTTCCAATGGTTTCATTGTATGGCAGTTACGCCAATGGGGGTCAGAGCGCTTCCATTGCAGCAATGGAGGTAAAACGAGGTCAGCACTCACACACTCGTCACTAAACGGTTGCTTTCCAAAGTCGACGACGCATCGATCGAAAGAACTGCTGATGAAGAACAATGAGGAGGACCACACAATGGTTGCTGCCGAGAAAACAGACGATCGCGTGGCTCACATCGAGAGTGGTTTGCTTTTGTCGACAAGTACAATGCAATAAGCATATTTTCGTGGACAACATTTTCGTTTTGAACGAAAAAACAGCTTTTGAATTTTTGAAAATTAATGACGTCCCAGTGTGGAAAACGGAACAACAGTTTACACAAATTACAAATTACAAATTACAATTACAAATTACAAATTACAAATTACAATTACAAATTACACAAATTAATCCAAAATGTCTAACAATGAGTCCATTTGGTTTAAAATAGTTTCCTACCCGACAAGTAGACTTACTCAGATCAGACTTTTCCGCTTCCCCTACCATTCGGGTCTTTACTCTCAATATTAGTCGTAAAAGCGTGTCTTTAGTAACTTTGTGGCGAAAAAAATATTTTTTAGTGATTGACTGGAAAAAAATTGATCAAGACACTAAAAAGAGACCTGCTACCAGCTTCTGAGCAATTTGCTCGACTTTCACAGATTTGCATAAAACTTTGCAGAATTGTATTTTGTGTAAATTCGGTAATTTTAGATCGTGTAAAATTTTCGAAATGGCGTCTTTGACATTTTTTAAGAAAATTGTAGCACGGAAACGATACTTCTGATCGAAATTACGTCTGATTACGTTGTGCATAAAAATCATGTTTTTTCTGGGGAAAATCTACAAAAAATGGTTTTTAGCTATTACAAGTAAAAATTTAATAAAGTGTTATAAACACAAATATTTTAAATTAAAAATATCCTTGCCCGATTCAAGAAACTTTTTTTTTTTTTAAATAGCTCATGAAAAATGCCAACTTATGAAATGTTTAAAATTAAGGACACTTAAAAATTGACAAAAATCATGGTTCAATTCTATCTACTTTCCCTTTTGATGACCGCAGTTTCACAAACAGATTTCTCGCTATTGTTGCCACATAGTTTGATGAAGGAGGTTCGGATTTCGCGTCCAGAACGTCAATGTTTTTGCAGTTAAGTAATTTTCGAAAGAGAAAATCTATGAAGAGAATTGATCAATGAAGATAGGACCTTCTGACTCCGCAGTCCGTACTATCAGAAATCTACAAAATTTTGAACAATTATTTAGAGTCCAATACTATGACAATTAGTGGAGATTTAAATACCAACATGTGAAAAGGATCAATGAGCCAATTATATAAGCGATAACTTTAAACGTCGGTTGCTCACATATGACAACAGATCCACGTAAACTAAATACACTTTCGGATAGAGCAAAATTCCTCTTCCAGATGCTACTAGTGGTTTCCCTAGCTGACAAAACATCCTCGAAAAATCGACGTTTAAAGTAATTGTTTATATAATTGGTTCACTAGCCCTTTTCACATGTTCGTCTAGATATGACTTTTAAAAATCTTCAAGATCCTAGAAAAAAAAGAAGGAAGATGAACTAGACTACGACTGAAAATCTCGATAGTTAAAACAAAAACACAGAATCAGATTTTTAACAATTTGGGGCTGAGAAAATTACTCGAAATGTGTGATTTTAAAAAGTTCCAAGATGCTAAATTTTTATTCAACGAATGTTCCATATAATTCAGTCTAGAATAGGGAATTCTGAGAAGGGTAAATAAAGAATTAAAGTGTTAATGAGGATTCGAAAAAAACCTGACCAAACCCATTTCAATTCTGAGGTAAAGTCCTGAGGAATTCTTGCATAAATTCCAATGAATTTCTGGAGAGAGAAAAAAAGAAAGTTCTGAATAGAATTCCTATGTTATCCTTAGAAGAATTTCAATGGCGTTGTGAGGAGAACTTCTAGGAGAATTGCTAGCTGATTCTAAGAAGGAATCGTATTCTTATGAAAACTGCAGAAAATATAATTTTAAATTCTAAGGAAAGTTCCAAGAACAGTCAGAGCAGAATTCCAACGATTTATGAGGAAAATTCCAACAGATTTCTTGAGAGAATTCCAAACGAATTCTCAGGAAAGGTTTTACTAAAGTTAAAAATATATATATTTTTAAGTAATCGAGTTCTCAGGATAGTTTGAAACGTTTCTAAAAAGATTCCTAGAATTTTTCAGGAGTTTCAAAGGAATTCAAAGGATAATTCCTAGGTAAATATGAGGAGAGTTTTCTGGTAAGGTTAAGAAAAATTGCCTAAGGCCGCTTTACATTACTGAGTTAATACAGTCGCATCATTTGCTTTCGCATTGAAACTGAGGTAAACACGGTCCCTAAGACAACAGAGGTTACTCTAATATCGAATTCGTTTATTATTCAGTTTCAACCTGGATCGGGTATCAAGATTGGGTCTGCTTGTTTTCTGACAAACGCCAGTTTGCTCGTTTGTTTTTAAAAACCCAGCTCAGGTTGAGGTTCGCACTGACAAAAAACTCAGGTTTGCACTGAATTTTTGATTTATGGAATCATTGAAACTTGTGCAGTGAGAATTGACGGTCACGCCCACTCCCAATCAGTCAGTTGGTGCAATTTTACTGATTCTGATAAATAACGGAGTAGCAACCATTGATATGTGCAGTCAGTCTAAGCTAAGGTAAAGTGTACCTCTGTTAGGTTCCATCAACTTTTACACATACCAGGAGTACTTTAAAGGCAAGTTAATTGGACTTCAAAAACAGATTTGGGATATTTCAGGTTGGGTCCGTGAGACTTCGAAGGCAGATTCGGTGCATTTCGCCTGCAAAACTGAAAACCTTTTGTAGCCATTGCAGTTTTTTTCAGATCAGGATTTTAAAAAGATACAAGTGAGTACTTCGGAGATATTGAAGGAGGAGATGGGGATCAGAATGTCGTACTTCATTTCGGAAGCACATTTCGTGGGAGTTCTAAGATTGGTAGAAATGGCGCTTGTGAGGCAAGTTGTGCGGATTTCAGCGCCATACCCGATGAGTTTTTTTGACGTAGGACTGCGTCTGTGATTTCTATATGGGGGTACACTTTGTGAAAACTAAAAATAAAACATGTAACGAACTTATGAAAGATTTTGAACGCTAATAACTCTGCTGCCCCTGGACCAATTTCAATAATTTTATCACCAATCGATCAGAAATATTTCGACGCATCTAAAATTTAAGATGTAAAATTAAAAAAAATTAAAATGTTATTATTGAAAATTGCACGAATGTGCAACTGTTGCTAGGATGATTAAAATCATCACCGATTGCCTGCGAAAAGCGATTTCCATAACACAGATTTTAAAGTTGAATTCCATCCGGTCTCACCAAGCGGTGTTTATTCAATCACCGCGTGGTGAGTGATGGTGTTCTCCAGTACACAACGAAAGGCTCCCTGCAAGCAGCTAGCAATCAAAGCTGCCCTCAGCAGCAGCAGTGCTTTCGGCTCGTGATGTTGAATATTGTTCTCCAGTATACAACGAAAAGCTGCCAAGCGCGTCACCCTAATTCCAAACAACACACAGCTCACCAGCCTCATCTGTGTTTAACACCGTAATAGCTCAGCATTACTCAACCATCACGACAAAACGGTCCTTTTCAGGAGCACCATAAATTTGTTAATGAGTAATTTTTGGACATTTTTCAAGGTCATCAATCGGATATCAGTTCCCATAAGTTTAAATTTAACATACCATGTATTTTAAGGCAACATTGGGGGTGCAATTTCAAAAACCAAAGTTAGTCGCGCCATGAAAGTGGTCTGATTTTGATCCAGAGGTGATGGATTCTCGGATGGATTTTAATTCTTAATACGCCCATCGATAGGATTTTTTTCTATTTCTAGGAATCTTCCTTCGAAATTCCTATTCCTACAAAAAACACAAGCTCTCCTGCTGCAATTAAAAAATATAAGACCACGTAGTCCTCACCATTGCGTACAACCCCATAGGGCTGTCCCTAGTAGCTTTTAGATGCAAAACACTTTCGAAAAACATTGGTTGACTTCGGAGGTAGATCGCGATCAATTTAATAACAGAGTCAGTCATATCGAACAGTAACGCTCGATGGCAGTTTGACGTGGAATCAGCACATTTCGTTAAAATATTAGGCCCAGGAGACTATTGATGTCTTGAATTTTTCGAATTTGGTGTTCTATGGCTTATGGATATTTGTTCGAAAATTTCTGACCTGTTCTGTGGCTGAAGTCAATGCCGATTAAATTAATTTTTGGAAATTTCTTATACAACTGAGTAGATTTCACTCTTTCTCTGAGTTATATTTATTGGCCGTGTAGATTCGTTTTTGTAGTCATATGAACTTTTCTTTTAATTTCCTGGATTTATGAATTTATTTTATGATTCTTACTTTGATGTGTACCTTTAGGCCGCTTGTTATGGAGGTTATCTAGATATATCCAAGAGATGTATTTTGTTTGAAATTAAGGCTATCTAAATTGTTAGCTCATAGCCACATGTATTGCAATTATCGCTCACTTTTCTAGCCACGAGGGTCTTATGATTACGACTTGTGCCCAGAATTGGTCGATCTTCTAATGAACCATAATAATAAACTCCTACTACCTTTGTGCACAGAACCTTTTGCGCGGCTCCTAAGCATTCTTTAATCTTTATATTTTTTGCTTTGGCTCATATTTTTAGGTTATGAATCAAATCAAGGAGTGGCTGGCTGCAATGATTAAAAAACACCCAAGTGGTGTGGTGCATGATATTTTTTTTTGTTGAAATATATTTATAGCATTATAACGTTGAAGAACATTCAATCCAAACTTTAATCATGTTTGCATTGATTTTGGAAAAATTCTATTCAAAGGCGGACATCAAGGCAGCCTTTCGTTCTTAGAACTTGGAATTGATCCTAGTTCAAAAACCAATTCCAGTATCGAATGGGGCACTTTCTTAACGTGTATGTTGCATCGAAGACGATGCCAACAACAACGACGACGACGACGACGACGATGATGATGATTGCATATTTACTCGAACGGAAAAGGATCGAACAGAATAAGAGGGACAGAATCTCGCAAGTTTTCTTCCTTGCAGCGGCGGCCGACGACTGTTGTTGACGGACACGGGGAGAAGATAACAGCAGCCCCACAGCAGCCCAATAACAGGTTCCCCCCCCCCTCGGATAGGTCGTGTGTTGTTCTTGGGGCGCGGGTTCTTTGTGCGCCGCCTCGAGATTTTACCGTGGATTCCTAGTAGAGTACCGAAGAAACAGGGTTGCCAGCACTCACGGGTTCTCGTGTGTAGCCGGTCAAGGTTGCTGCCCGAGTCGGTTTGACCTCACTGCGCACAAGCGATGTTGCAAATATCTTACTGCGTATGGTGCTGCTGAACTGAAGATGCGCCCTAACTGCAGTGTCATAGTAGAAGAAGACGATGTTCTTGATGATGATGGGATGGGATGGGACTGGACTTGGACTTGAGCGCGCGAAACGTTAGAAGTACGAGCAAAAACAGAGCGAAGGTAATAAGCAAACTGGTCGTTGATTATCCATCCTGTTGCTTGGAAAAGTTGGTGCTGGGGGAGGGGGAGCCCAGGTAGAATGTTGTTATTGCACAAAGTCCGGCCATTAGCGGTCAGAGGAGCAAACCACCACCGAGGGCAGCATTCTCTCCCTTTGAAAAAAAGAAAGAAAGATGATGTTCCTGTAATACTTGTTTGAGTTTTGTTTTGTTTCTATTTTTAATGCAACCCTATCTCTGTAATGTGTTGGTCGCGTTTCGCCCTTCCCAGAGGAATTATGCAAGTGCTGTGCTCTGGAAGTAATGGGTCTTTAACACGTGGAAAACAATCGTCAACAGTGAACCGTTTAAACGTACCGATGGCCGGGGTGTTAGTTAGACCAGAAGGTCATTGTCTCACCTTAAACGAAGGAACGAAATTCCTCGGAAAATGTTGGCAACAAGAAAAATGACAAAACAAAAAGCCAACAATGCCCCCTGGTCTTGATTTATGGTTCTGGCTAATTTGGCAGCACGGAATAATATTTGTTTACAGATTGTCGAACAACGACACCGCTGTGGCGGTAATCCCCGAGGACCCTCCAATCCTCGTCGCGGACGACGACTCCCCGGTGAGACAAGGACAAGCGATAAAGCATGTCCACAAGCCGGCAGCCGGAGTTAAGTCATAGCCCTTGAAATGTTGCATGTCTGCGAGTTCCTGCTGGTGAATGGTATCTGCTCTGGTTGCTGCTCCTGTTGAAATTTTGTTTTTGTTTTTGCTGGGGTGCTGTGCGCATCTACAAGTGTAGTTTTTGTGTTTTCGTTTGCCAGGGAGCTTGTGTTGTTAGGTTGTTATTTGTTCGCTGTAAATTATGCGAATGCGCTCAGATTACAAGAAGCGCATTCCTTTTCTGGAAGGTCAACGGACGGTGCGCAATTTGGATTTAAATATGTACGAATTCGGAGTGAAAGTCGTGTCAAAATCACTTGTTATCACTGCTTGTTTTTCGAGCTTGTTTTCCGTCGAGCTTGTTTTCCGTACTGAGTACCAATGCTACCGACGCCAGGAAGGCAACTCCCACACATGAACCCTACCCATCAACCCATCAAATCATGGACCGGGGACCAACGGCTTTACTTCCATTCCGAAGGAAGGCGTGATTCAGAGATTTTATGCCTCAGAACATCCCGGCGGCGCCGACCAGGCCTGCTGGGGTGAGAGGTAATCACGCTTACCACTACACCACTCTCGCCGCTATATACAAACATTCTTGAATGTCTAGAAAGTTCCTTGAAATTCATGGAGCTTTTTTGAAGTAAGATCTCTGACAAACTGCAACGAAGTTCCCTAAGCTGCAGCGAGGATCCCTGAAGTTCTTAGAAGTTTATTGACCTATTTTTAGATGTTCTACAAACCTCCCTGAACTTTTTCAAAATTCCGTACAATTATATGAGATTTTACGCAGCTACTTAAAATGCTACGGAATTCGCAAAACCTCTACAAAGTTTGCTGCACTTCTATGTTTCTCGTTGATTTGTCGCAAAGTTCTACGGACAACATATATCAAGTCCATGAGGCTACAAAACAGTGCCCTGAAATTATAAAGAGGTTCCCGCTCAATAATGAGCTGCTCTGAACTTAATTAAATTTTCCACATCTACGCAGTTTTCAGAACTTTTTCAAGTTCCTTGTTTATACGAAATTTTCTGATGATCTATGACGTTCACAAAATTTATACTAAGTTTCCTCATTTTCCACGATGTTACCAGAACCTCCTGGAAGTCCTTGAAGTTTAACGAAGTTCTCTGAAGTTAAAGAAAAATCCCTGGGCTCATGACCAATTTGTAGAGCTTGAAGACGACTTATTTAGCCATCGATTAAATATCGATTGATTTCTCAAAATTGCTTCCAGTCCAGTAAAAAAAATGCAGCCGTCAAAAATGATCACCAAAAATTAATTCGGATATTTTTGAAACTCTCAGGGAATAAATAAACACATATTAGCTATGTTTTCGCAAATTTGGTTTATTCATCCTCCTAGGCTACCGCATGCGTGATAATGTTTGCACGGTAGGTTCTAATAATGTAGTCTGGATCCATTTCTCTCCATGTACGGGTCAATGTTATTATGAGGCTTGCTGTACTCGGGTGGCGTTTAGAACAGGCCTTGGCCTTCATGACACGCCATGTTGAGTAATCCAGCGGATTAAGATCGGGGCTGGATGGCGGCCGCATATCCTTCGCCCAGAATGCAGCGAATAAAAAGGAAGAATTGAGAACAGTGTCTCATTCTTTTCGTCCGAGAGCGGAGATTTCCCGAGCATTCGTGCTTCGTCCAGTTCCTGTTCGTTCATCCACTGGTTGCATGTGGTGATCGATTCATCTTCCATAAGTTCGACCTAGTGTACACTTTTAAAAGAGTTGAACTTTCCTGTTTCCCTGCTCATCGGAGCCTTGTGTTCGGCAGTTTTGCCGTGGTCCTTCGAGAGAGAGAGAGAGAGGTTTACTGCGCTGGTGGCTGTAGTGGTTACAGCTGTTGGCAGCTCAACGACTGGTGGCTGAAGAGTTATCAGCGACCCATCGTTCCTACGCTGTCCGTTGTGGTGTGCGCAGCCAACGGTGCATCGTCCCTTCGCTGGTAGCTGTGGTGTGCACAGCTGTCAGTGGCTCATCGTCCCACTACTGGTGGCTGTGAGGTGCACAGCTGTCGGTGGCTTGATCACGAGTTGTGTCGTGGTCCTTCTTTCGAGAGAGGCATCCCGTCGCTGGTGGCTGTAGCGTTTACAGCCATTGGTGACTCTTCGATCCATACGCTGGTGGCTGTGAAGTGCATAGCTGTCGGTGGCTTGATCACAAGGTAGGTTTTCGTCTGTGCTGTTGTGGTAAGGGCAATGATCTACCCCAAGAAAGATTGAGTACATAACACCACCAATCCAAATACCATAACGCTAGCAGGATTCTTGGTCAGATACACGTTCTTGTGCTCGTCGACCCCGTCTTTTACCGGAAGACAACTAATATACCGGTCGGTTCTGGAATTTGATACGGGTCGACGGTAAACATGCTCTCGTTGGTGAACAGGATTACCGGATTTTTTCGCTTGAGGAAGTTCAAGGTTTTCTTGCATCGTTCGACTCGTAGCTCCCGGATGCGGTTGGTAATCATGTGAGTTTTTTTTTCGGTGCCCTCGACATCGCCCCGCAATCTGATCCCGTGTTCCTTTGCCATTTTCCTTATTGAACGCACTGGATTCACCCGAATCTTCCATTTGATAGCAGCGATAACCCTCGGACTCCAACCTGACCTCGGACGACCTGTGGCCACATTCGCGGATAGTTGTCCTTTCTTTTCTCAGTCTTAAACCTTTTGACGGTCCACTATCCATCGACATTTGCGCGTGGGACAAATCACGAATACGCTGCCACTTCGTCATGGTACAACTTTCAAACTAAGTATATCATTTTCTTTTATACACAGCCTATTAAGGTATGAGCTATAGGTTACGTGCATGCAAAGAAAACCAAGGCATTGTATGCACAGGCGACACGGGAACCTTATTTTTACGATGGTGCAAACACTATCACGCATACGGTAAATGCCCGCACCTTGGACTTAACGCTACCCATCAAATCCTATGCAACACTTGCACCATCCTTCTGACACACTTGCATCCACTCTTTCTTCAAATCCTTGTCATTTTTGAAGACCTTCCCTGTTTTCCGGAGCGTGCCCTTCATAGTCGCCCAGAATTTTTCTATTGGGCGAAGCTCTGGCGAGTTTGGCGTATTTGCCTCCTTCGGCACAAAAACAACATCGTTGGCTTCGTACCACTCAATCGCCGGTTTCGCGTTATGACACGATGCCAGATCCGGCCAAAACAGAGTGTCACCTTCGTGGGACCGGAGGAAGGACAACAGGCGCTTTTGGAGGCATTCTTCTTTATATATTTGGACGTTGATGGGGCCGGTCGTTAAATACGGCTTGCTGAACTTGCCGCATCCACAGATCGCCTGCCACACTAAGTACTTCTTGTCAAATTTCTCGACCTTCTTCTTCCGGAACTTCTCCAGAACATCCAGACGGGACTTGCCGACCAAAAACTCCAAGCGGGGATCTGCTTAGTGTCCGCTTTAATGTACGTCACGTCGTCCATTACGATGCATTTCGGCTGCACCAACCACTCGCGGTACAGCTTCCTGGCGCGGGATTTGGCCACCTTATTCTTTTTATCGGTTCAGTTAGGCATCTTCCTTACCTTGAAGACATGAAGTCCGGCACGCTTCATTGTCTGCTGGACGAACCAGACGAAAAAATTGACCTTCTAGGCCACGTCCCGAATATCGGAAGGTTCGGATTGCGCATTAAGTAATCCCTCACCTTCCTTGCGTCCACGGGGTCGGTCGTCGCTAGGTCGTCTGGGTCTGCCTGAACGATTTTAACACACGGAACACGGTCGAATTGTCGATTCCAAACTGTTTCGCGATCCACCTGTGGGACTGGCCTGGATTTTCCACGACCGCTTCCATAATTTTTTGTCGAAGCACTTTTTGCTTAGAAGCCATCTCGATAACCACTTGACAGATTGTGACGAGATTTTGCACATGTAAACATTATACTCTAAACAAATTTTACTCAAAATTTCATCAATTTTTACCCAAGCAATAAAAAAGTTATACACAAGAGAAAAAGTTGTATTTTTTCGAGTACAATCTTTATTAGTCAACATAAAGGACCTTATAAAAACGTTGTTTGAGGTCCAATTTTACGAATCGCTGTTGAATAGTAACATCGAACATGACAAGCTTAACAAAATATCGGTGAGTAAAGAACACCACAAAGGTCTGGCTAATTCTAGAGAGGGGGTGGCACCCTTGGCACGCCCATTAGCTACGCCAATGAGTCTGATCGTTTTTAAATCCGGAAAAAATGAATTTTACTGAGCAACAAAATTATTGAGCTCAGCTGAGCTGACTAAGCAAATTTAAGTTCAAGATCGTTCAAACAAAATTATAGCTGAGATCGAGATCTTAAAGTCTGTTCCATTTAGAATTTGGCCGCTCAAAATAGGTCATTTCTCCAAGGGGAAATAAAGTACAAAAACGCTAAAGGTATCATTTTGTAGGTACCTTTAAGGGAACAATACAACAAAAATTAGTACTGTCAACCACATCTACCATCCTTTTCCACCACTTCTCCAAATCAGCCATTGATTGTTTTACCACATTTCTTCAATTTGCGCTTGATAATTGCCCAAAATTTTCCAATGGGACGAAAATCTGGACAATTTGGTGGATGGATACTTTTCTCAATATTCTGCTTATACCATTCTATGACATCGCGGCTGTAATAGCAGCTGGCTAAGTCAGGCCAGAACTTTACAGGACCTTCGTGTGTTTGAATGAACGGCAAAATTATGTTCTGGAGACACTCCTTCTTGTAAATTCATAGTCGCTCCAGTGACACAAACCTTTGTTTTCTTTCCGTAACTGCAGATGCCTTGCAAAATCATCAACTTGCGAGCGAATTTATCTGCAAAGACAAATTTTTGAATTTATCCGGAGCATCCCCCTTACGTTTAGAAAGTATAATTTTTGGCCCGGGATTTGTCCAAAGTCCATTTTTATGTAAGTCTCATCGTCCATCAAAATACATCCGTTATACTTGGTCAGAACTTGCTCGCACAGCTTCCTTGCACGGTTTTTGGCAACCAGGTTTTGTTTGAGCGTCCTGTTGGGATGTTTGCTGGCATGGTACGACCGGAAACCTTCTAGCATACAGATTCGCCGAACTGTACTGTGTGCCGCACTGAACCTTTTCGCCAAATCACGAACGGAAATCCCAGGATTCTTTTGGACTACCCTTATGACCTTCGCTCGTAGTTTTCGGTCGTATGTTTGTTTTGTTTTGCCCAATCCAACGTTAGTGTTGCCCGGTAACGTTTAGGCACGGTATTAACAGTCGATTTTGGAAGTTTGAGAGCCTTGCAATCATTCCTCCTGACCTCGTTGGATTTTGCACGTGAGTGTCGTAATTTTTTAACGTCTGTCACGTTCCATCTTCGATAACTTTTGAACAAGTATATGAATCCTGCTGTAATGTTCACTACTAAATAAACAATCCTTCCGAATCAAAACGCTGTCAATAGTTTCTTGCTACAACAACTAGAGGCGCTACAGTAATTAAAAAGAAGCGGCCAAATACTAACTGGATAAGACTTTACAAATTGTTCAGCTTCCAAGATATTTTCCCAAGCGACCTGAATCTCAATAAATCTGATCTGCATCCCAACCAAAGGAAAGCCCACATTCCAATTGAAATGCACTTACACGCAAAACAAATTCCTCTTACATCCAATGTAAGGTTGGAGTTATTACATCCTCTGCACAAGTTTCGTACAACAAATGTAATGACAGTTCTTGTAGTGGACTGCAGCGTACAAGCAAACTTTTCCAGAATGCATATTTTTGTATATAACCTACCCGGTGTACCCTCTACATGGTGTTATTTAAAGATCATTGGAGTTGTTATTTGATATCATTGGTGCGTTCGTACATCGTGAGGCAAGCGCCAGGAATTATACTCCGACTGTAAACTACAAATCCTTAATTGCATATCCATGACAGATTGATACCCGTACCCGACTAGGTATAATAAGCAATAAAGCAATTCACAGTAAAATAAAGGCCAACTGTCTCTCTCTCTCTCTCTCTCTCTCAATGTATGGGATATTGAAGGGACCATCGAGTTACAGATTTACTTTAAGAAACTTGTGTGGGAAAAGTTATTGAAGTGGCTTCATGTTTCCATCGACTATTACTTACTAACTATTTGTTGTTCATCTGTGTTCGATGTACCATTTTGTGGTACAATTACGCAAAAATTAAAAATTCCAGTTGATGGCGCCTCACATAATGAAGCCGGACAACCAGTCCAACGGCGATAACTCATCCAATTGCTTACTTTGTAGAAGTAAATCTGCAAATAGAACTGCCACTTGCAGCAGGCAACAGTACAATTTCCTCACTCAGAGCAGAGATAATTTTCACCTTTCCGGAGCTAATCACCGCGTCGCCACAGAATCCACGTCCCGTACGCGCTTCCGTCCCTTTTTGTTTTGCTGACCTAAGCACACGATGCACAAACGAACCAACGAACGAACCGGTATGTTTAAACATAGAAACTCGAAAGTTACTCTTTCAGTCCTGGAAGTAACAGCCCCCCCCCCCCCCTCACCCCATCCAACCCCCTAGATGGTATGCGCTAAGCAAACCCGAGAACCCGTTTTATTTTTGCACATACTCACATACTCCTGCCGCGGGGAGAAGTTGGTGGGCAATGCTAAAAGATGAGTCGGTCGGTTCGAATTGGACTCTCACTCGATAGATAGCTCTTCGATCCCGGCCATAGCCGCTATCCATATCGATGGTGGCGCGGTGGCAGTGCGGCTGTGCGGTGGGTCCGCGTTTGTCCCGCTTCGCAAGTACAATTAGACCTGGCACCAGTGATCACCGGAGGGCTTTTTTCCACCGCCCCCCTCTCCCTAAGGAATCTACTCCGGCCGGCCTGCTGCTGCAGTCATAAACCAAGCCATACAAACGTGTGGTCGCCAGCAGCGGGTCGCAAGCACGGGATGAGTAATTGTTTCTATTTATAAATCTGAATGTAATCAGATCTTAAGGCGCAAGAGGTTGTTTTCTTACCCCTTCCTCGCGGTGCCTCCTCCTCTGCCGTCGTTAGTTAGTTATATATATTTGCCATCTCCCATTCCTTTAGGGGCCCTTTTTACGCTTCTTATTCGTCTTTTTCTACTTCATTGCACCCGTCTCACCTACTTAGGCAACTAGAAATAGAGATGGAAGTAGGGAGATAGTTTTCACGTGGTCATCACCGAGAGGAGACCCGGTTACCTGTCCTACCTCAACTTCCAGTGCGACCGAATCAAACGGTTGGGCCGAAGGCAGGCATGGCGGAGGAATACTATACTGCAATTTATTAATAATTTATAAAACAGAAACATCTATATATTAGGACGCGCGCATAACGACATTGGAGCTGACGACCGACGACGACGACGACGACGAAGATCTGCCGCCACCGCCTGTCTCCGGAATTGCCTTCCAGGAAGAGTAGGGGGGAGGGGATGAGACGCAATGAAATTGCAATAGTTAAATATATCCCTATAAAATTACTACGCTGTACGCTCGCGCCTGGTTCTCCCGTTGGTTGCGGTCATTGGCGTGCACCAGGGTTTCCGAGGGTTCTGACGAGCCTGTGGGAATTTTCTCGACACTCGATGGGCGAGAAGTTTCACATAGGACTGATGGATTTTCCTGAGACATTTCACAGACTATCCTTGACTTCATTGGTACAATTGATTGTTTCTTGGATGAATTTCATGAAATCGAAATCATGCAATGCAAGAATTCATTAGTTTTGGGTTAAACATTTTTGGTATGGAGCATTTCCAGGCCAAATAGCAAAAAAATAATGAATTTCAGACTCGACCGTCTCCGATTTGCATGACGCTGTGCGTAATTGTTGGTCAATCATTCGCGTTTTAGATTGAATTAGGCCATTTTGAATCTCGCAAAACAATTCAAAATATAAGTTTCAATAAATCATAACTCGAAAATGTTCAAAAATGTGAATATGACTTTTGTTAAATTTTGAATGTCCAACTTAAAAATGTCACAAACGATAGATTTTTCAAACGAATATTGAAGGCTGGGGCCAGTGAATTTTAATTTTGAAAATCCCAGTATTTTCCCTGTTCAAAACTGAAAAAAAATCCCGGTTTATAACATTCAGTAAAACGAAGGTGTTCAATGATTTTTTTTAACGTGATCAACTGCAAGTTTGTGATGATATGCATGGGTAAGTTATCTTCAGGAATAATTTTTCAAAACAGAAAGAACAATTTAAAAAAAAAGGCAATTGATTTTAACGATGTTTGCTTCCATTACACATGCTGTGGACAAGGAAGATGATCCGAAGGCTTGCTACCTTCCCCACCATCCCGTCCTCAAAGACTCAAGCTCCACCACAGAGATTTTTAGATGGATCTGCGAAGACAAGCTCTGGACATTTGCTAAATGATTCCTTGCTAGTCGGACCCGTCATCGTGCAGGACGAGCTATTCAGTCTCGTTCTCCGTTTCCGGAAATTCTTGATCGCTTTGGTAGCTGACATCGAGAAAATCTACCGCTAAATACTGATGCATGTACACGATCGTCTCCTGCAAAGAATTCTGTGGCGCTTCAACAATTCACAACTGATTCAGGAGTATGAACTAAGCACTGTAACTTACGGCCTCGCTCCATCGTCGTTCCTGGCTACACGAACACTCTTGAAGCTCGTCGAAGAAGAAGGTATCCCGTTCCAGAAAGCAAGTACGGACATCAAGAAGAACACCTACGTGGACGATATCCTCGCCGGAGCCGATAGCATCGAAGAGGCTATCCTGCTTCGTGAAGAACTAATTGAACTATTGCAGAAAGGTGGTTTCCGTCCCCGCAAATGGTGTTCCGATTCGCTGCCCGTTTTATCTGGACTCCCTCCTGATCTTCTTGGGACTCATTCGTCGCTAAGAAGATTCGATCCCGGAGAAATAATCAAGACCCTTGGAGTACGCTGGGATCTCGAGGCAGATGTTTTCCGTTTTGATGTCTCCATCGCCGTGAAAAACCAAACGCCCGCAAAGCGTAACATTCTGTCAGCTATCGCACAGTTTTACGATCCGCTTGGGAGCATCGCACCCGTCATGATCATGCAGCAACTGTGGCTTGCGGCATTGGATTGGGACGAAGAAGTATCACCCGACTTGCAATGTAAGTGGAATCAATTCTGCGAACAACTTCCAAACCCCTCCAATTTTTGTATCGAAAGGTATGCGTTCATTCCCGGCTATCGCATTGTGGAATTGCACTGCTTCGTGAAACCTCTGAGGGGCGTGTACAAGTGAGTTTGCTTGCTTCAAAGTCAAAGGTTGCCCCCTTGAAGCCACTCAGCATCCCGCGCCTAGAGCTTTGTGCCGCGCTGCTTGCCTCCCGCTTGATTGAAAAGGTCGACGCCGCATTGGATATGAAGTTCTCTGGCTGTTTCTTCTGATCTGACTCAACGGTAGGTATTCAGTGGCTGAAAGCCCCCCACAAACGTGGAAGACGTTTGTGGCGAATTGTGTTGCCGAAATCCAAACCCTCTCTCATGGTTCGCAATGGCAGCATATTTCCGGAAACGCAAAACCCTCCTGATATGGTCTCGCGAAGACTTGATCACCAGTGAGCTATGGAAATATGGACCCAGGTGGCTGCGTGAAGAAAAATCAAAGTGGCCTATTCAAGCTAACCTAGACATCAAGTTCACCGACGAAGCATTGGAGCTGAAGAAAAATTTGATCGTGACTACCCAAGTGCTCACACAAAACCCGCTATTCGAAACATTTCCATCGTTCCAGACCCTGCTTGACACAGTTGGATATTGCCTTCGTTTCTGCCACAATGCTCGCAACAAAAAGCAGCGACATCCCAGTAGGATTTAGGATTGATCCGTGTGGGTGGCCGGTTGTGGCTGTCCGATGCACCGTATAACGTGAAACACCAGATTGTCATCCCTGGTTTTCACCCCTTTACACATCTTCTTTTGAAGTACCATCACCGCAAGTTCGTCCATGGATCACCCTGTCGGTCGTCCGTGATGAATTCTGGCCGCTGAATGGCCGGAAAGCAGTTCGTAGTGCCATACGAAAGTGCTACGAGTGGAGTAGAGCAAATCCGCAACCCATCCAGCAACCGATTGATCAGCTTCCGATCGCCCGTGCCACCGCCAACGAAGCCTTCCCCTGCACCGGCGTTGATTATTGCCGTCCCATTTTCTTCAAGCCAACACATCGCAAAGCAGCTGCCCGAAAATCCTACATTTGCATCTTCGTTTGTATGAGCACACAAGTGGTCCACCTGAAGCTCGTGAGTGATCTGAGCACAGCCGCATTCCTGATGGCACTTGATCGGTTCGTTTGGAGGAGGAATAAGCCGCAGCATTTGTATTCAGACAACGGCACAAACTTCATCGGGGCGAAAAATGAATTGCACGCCCTTTACACTATGCTCCAACCCGGTCCCGACAACAACAAGATCGTCAAACACCTCGCCAAAGACAGCATCCAGTGGCACTTGATCACTCCTCGTGCTCCTAACTTCGGTGGCCTCTGGGAGGTGGCAGTTAAGGTAGCCAAAACTCACCTCGTTCGTCAACTCGGCTCTTCTTTGCTGTCCTTCGAAGAGATGTCCACGGTGTTAATTAAAATAGAAGGATGCATGAACTCTCGTCCACTGTTGCCCCTTTCGAGCGACCTGAATGATCTTGCCGCCCTCACTCCTTCGCATTTCTTGGTGAGAAATATGATCCGCCCTCTTCCCGAAGCAGGCATCCGAAATGTGCCGTTCAACCGACTTAGCCAGTACCAAATCTTCAGAAGCACAAGTTTTTGGCGAAATGCCGTTGGCGAAATGAGTATTTGAAGGAGTTGAACCTACAGTACCGGACCAACCCGAAGAGTTACTAGCTCAGCATCGGTGACGTCGTAATCGTGAAAGATGATTCCTTTCCTCCTGCCCGCTGGCCGCTGCCCCGCATCCTTAAACTTCACCCCGGATCTGACGGAGTTACCCGAGTGGTTAGCCTTCGAACCTCAACTGGAATTCTGAAGAGGGCAGTCTGCAAAATTTGCCCTTTGGAGTGTGCCGTAGAAGAGTAAGATTTGCAAAGAGTTTGGAAGCAACAAAACATTTTTGAAATTATTAAATTAACTTTTGATTTAGTTTAATTTGTCTCGCAAATTATTTGCGAAGGTGGCCGGTCAATGCGGAAGAAGAGCGAAACATAGCGAAAAGCGCTATGCTACCGAAATATTTCATTGTGTTGTTTCTAACTACAGTAGTGATTCAATTTATTACCTATCACATCTTCTTCTTCTTCTTCGCATTTCAAGATTATTGCATATCGCATATTAGTTTATTGCGTGCTCTCAACTTAGTGTTCTAGATGCACTTCCACAGTTATTAATTGAAAGCTTTCGATGCCTGTACCTTTTTTTGCATTGGTATAATTGTGTGGCAAGTCCAATCATACTTCTCAGGGAAGTCGAGACATTTTCCAACCCGAAAAATTTCTAGACCAGACCGGGAATCGAACCCAGCCACCTCCAGCATGGTCTTGCTTTGTAGCTGCACCTTTACCGACTGAGCTAAGGGAGGCCCCATTACCTATCACATGCGTTTTACAGTTATTCAATCATGATGGGTCAGATAATAATAGTTATGAATATGCCAGTACAGCGTGTCAGTCAATTCGAAGTGATCATCAAATGTGGAGGTATCAAGTTGAAGATTTCTCGAACAATTTCTTAATTCAATCTCTCACTCTTTACAATTCCGTCTAAAAACCAATTCAGTTCAATGGCGTTCGGCCTAGCAACCATAAAAATGTTCCATGCATCAGTTGCTTAGTAAATTCTCGGGCTTTGTAAACGTCTAAAGCTTAGAAAAGAGAAGAAAATTTGTTTTTCTCAGTACCTATATCGATAACTTTTGGTAAAACAATATTTTAATGGTCACTAGGCCGAAGGCTATCGAGCTAAATTAATCATGTTACCATGCTGCTGCGTTAATTTTCTATCAGATGTTACTGCTGTTCTTAATTTTAATATCTATCGGAAATTACACATACACTTAGTTCCGTTAATTGTTAACAGAGGGCAGTGCGGTCAAAACATGTACGGTACCTCTATATATGCAGTTATATTAACATTCGGTGTCCCTCCTTTCATACATATTCTACGACAAAAATACTTGCTAAGCCCCGCCCCTGAATGGGAAATCTAATTGCATAATTAAGGGTTCCAACATTTTTTCAGGTACTATATTTTGTGGTCTGTGAAAGGGAAAGCACATATCGTGTGCATCAATATACAGCCATTCCAAAGCAAAACGATACAGTGGTTCTCAGAATTTCACATAACAATTGGTAGTTTTGTTCCTTATCGAAAAATTTTAGACCTATATTTTTTTACTCATTAGGGTGACTATTTCCATGTTAGGATGGTCCAAATATCGATTTTTTTTCTATTTTTTTTTTCCAAAATTTACATTTTTTTTAAACCATAACTTTTGGCTAGAACTTTTCCTTAATTTTAAATCTGTGAAATTTGTTAGGAGCATTAGACCATTTTTTTATTTAAGGTTCAATTTACTTTAATGCTTTTTGGAAAATTTCAAAAGCAGTTTTTTTCCGACGCATTATTTCAGATTGCAAAAAGCACAATGATTTTTTTAAAAAATGCATCAAAGTGAATTGAACCTTAATTGTTGATCGCAGAGTTCACACCTCATAAGACTTATGCGCTAAAAACAAGTAGGTGCACAGTAATATTTTTGCACAGGTAACATTTAAATATTTAACTTCTTAAAGTTTTGTAGAGCATGAATTCATTGATGTAGCTTGTCCATAGCTTTCAAATGTGTCGATTTTCAAATGGTGCGAAAAATTACTATGCAATCATTTGTTGCACATGAGTCTAAAGCAGTGGCGTCCCGCAACCTCACTTTTTACCTGTGCACCAACTTTCAAAACCAGATATAATGTCATATTAACACTCGAATCGGTTGAAAAATACACTTAATCTTCTAGTTTGCTCGATTTCTATCCATTGCAAGCAATATTTTGATAATTGTTTGTGTTTTGAGAGTTGGTGCACAGGTAGATTGAGGTTAAGGGAACGCCACTGGTCTAAAGTGATGCAAAATGCGTACTGGTTATTTAAAAAAAAAAAACTTTAGGATCTTAGATTAAAAGAACATGATTTCTTTTCAAATATGACATTGGGGAAAATATCTACTCAAAATGAGGAATATTACAAAATTTACAAGATCACAAATGGTCACATTTGGGTCTGGACAGTTTTTAAGGCTCTGCACCTTGGAAGAATTTAAGAAAAAATGCTGAGACAAATAACTACCAAATTCTGGCAAACATCCTCAGGGAGTTCTGACTAGGATTCCAAGATAATTTTGAGATACTGTCAATGAAATTCTGAGATGAATTCCAAGGAATTTACGAGAAGCAGAAAGAAAGTTCTGAATTGAATTCTTATGTAATTCCATGGGAGTTGACGGGCCAGTCAATTTTCATTTTTATATTTATAGGTTGGTACAAGAAACGAAAATGACCAACGTTTTTTTTTTCTCAAACTGATCATATACAAAATATTTAAAAAAATTTGTTGGGAAAAATATATTTAGCAGCAAAATTAGAGGAAGCAGTTACTAAAGCAGAAAGTTAAATTTAACTAAATTGGTCACAGGTTTTTTTAATGAGAAGCCTAAAAGAATTGTAATGAGCATTCAAAGAAAATTAAAACATAATTTAAGGGAACAGATACAAGGAAATTTCAAGAAAAATACCAAAGAAATCGTATTCTAACAATATTTTTTTTTTTATTAAATCGGTAAAATTAAAAAGAAATTCTTCGGAAATTTCAAAGAAAATTCTACAGTATTTCTGAGGAGAATTTCAATGGATTTTTGAAGAGACTTCCAAAGAATTTCTGAGGAGAATTGTGACAAGAGTCTAGAGAAAATTGTGAGAAGAATTTCATCGGTATCGGTATTGGTATCGGTATCGGATAGTTTCAAAGGAATTCTAGGGAGGATTCCATGGAAATTCTAATGAGAGTTTCAAAGGAATTTCAAAGTGGATTCCTTGGTATTACAAGAAGAGTTTTCTGTTAGTTTTAACAAGATTGCATGATATTCATTCAGAGCAGAATTTCACGGTAATTATAGGATTAATAACACGGGAAGTTTGAAAAGAATTGCTTGGCAATTTCGATTTAAAACCAGAAAAAAAAATCAAATCCAGGAAAATGTGTAGTTGAGTTTCGACGAAAAAACAATTTGTAATATTGTTGAGTAATTCAAATGAGACGACTAACTGATGGCAATGCAACAAAAGAGCAAGTCCTTCTTTTGGTTAAGACTTGCTCATTTTTAAGAAAGTAATTCTGAAAATCTTTCTTAAAAAATTAAGAGGTTGTATCCAAGACACGATCGTAGATTTGACGTAGGGTTACGTGCTCGGTATCAATATTTGGCGACTGTGTTTAGGGAAACCACTTTTCCCATCACAGAAACGCTTCGTTGTTTGATGACAAAATTACTCACTTTCAAAATCGATTGGAGGATTTTTTTGCTAAAATTTTCCAATCGCGAGATATTTGCGATCAATCATATAAATTCGTGTTTTGTATGATTTTTTTTTCTAGCGTCCTGTAGAAATCCTTACCTTAATTAATGTAGTATTCGGTCATTGCGAGAATGTTCATGTATCACTTCAATACTGTTACGCATTTGACCACAAACATTTGGTTGCTGGGTACATTATCAAAGAGCTTTGGGGATGATGTGGCTGGCAACAAAGCGAGCGAACGTTCAATTAAAATTAACTCTTAAGCAACAATAATTTATGGTGGTCCGTGAAAAGGACCGTTTTGCCGTGATGGTTGAGTAATACTGAGCTATTAGGGTGTTCAACACAGATGAGGCTGGCGAGTTGTATGTTATTTGGAACGAGGGAGACGCGCTTGGCATAGATGGCCCACAACGACTCAGGAAGAGCTACTGATTCCGATCAATAGCGGTGCGACTTCTTCCTTCTTCTATGGATGCTCATGTGGGCAGCAGCTCGCTGCTAGCGGGAAGCCTTTCGTTGTGTACTGGAGAACAATGTTCAATGCCACGCGCCAAAAGCACTGCTGCTGCTGATGACGACCGACCATTCACAAAATCCGAACACGGTGATTGAATAAGCACCGTTCGGTGAGACCGGATGGAATTCGATTTTGAAATCTGTGTTAGGGAAAACACATTTTGCAAGCAATCGGTGATAACATTGTTCACCATTGCAACAGTTGGTCATTTGTGTAATGTTCAATATTGACCGATTGAAAATTGATAAAATGTTCATTGTAGCAGATTCGTAGAAGAATTCTAATCGATTGGCTTGTTAAGAATTAAAATCCATCCGTTATTGACAGAGTCACTTTTCGTGACGCGGTCGATTTTGGTTTTTTTTAATTACACCACTGTTACGAAGATCGATAAACTAAGAAGCCCTGAAGTTATAGAGAAGTTTGCTTAACGTCTACGGTATTCCATGATCGTCTACGAAATCCCTGAGCTCCTGCGTAGTTACCTGAGCCTCTACAAAGTTTGATGAACTTCTACGAAGATCCCTGAAGTTAAAAAAAAATCCTTGTACCTATATGATGTTTAACGAAGCTCTACTAAGTTCGCTGAACTACTATGAAGTGCGCTGCGCATCTTAAAAGTTCCTAAATTTAAAGATCTATTTTTTTTTTTCTGTGAAGTTTTTTTATGTTTTACTAAAATTTTCACAACTTCTACGTTAGCGTTAGCGTTGTTATGATATACTTCGTAGATTGGATACTAGCGACACTCACGTCTTTTCTGAAATCCTCAGTTAGACTACTTTCAGGAATAATGCTGGGGAGTAAACATTGGTTCCAATCTAAACAAGAGTAATAGAAGCATGACTGTCGCTATTCCCGGCCACGCCCATCTTTACCATAACTAGGGATAGGGAAGGAAATGTTGATGTAGTACTTACTTAACGAGAGGCCACCGACTTAGCGACACCCTCATAAGTGCTACGGAGTTGGAGGGTTGGGTAGGGTATTCGGTTAGGATTCGCCTCAAGTTGGCGATGCAACCAAAAGTATGTATTGTTTATTTGTTGTTCATTTAATCTCTCGATAGCCGGCTATCGAAAGAAAATATTCATTTTGTTTAGTGATCATGGATTTTAAGAGTCACGATGGAGACCTTGGGATTAAACCCATGATTTTCTGCTCAGTAAGCAAAAACGATCCCTCCAGGGTCATCGAGCATCTCAGAACCATGACGCTTCGCGACAATACAGGACTACGTTTTCGCTTGATATACAAATAGTTTCCGAGGTTTATGTTCAATATCAAATATACAAATGATGGTGCCGATGTATTGTGCTGTGGAAGAGCTTGGAGTTAAATCCATGGTTTTCTGCTCATTAAGCAAAATCGATCCCTCCAGGGTCATCGAGCATCTCATAATCCACAGCGCTTCGTGACAAAGTACGAATATATTGATGAACTATCTATTATTGAATAAAAATTTTCACAACTTCTACGGAAGTCCCTGAACTATTTCAAGTCCATTAATCTTTGACGATGTGCCCTGAGCTTTGATGGATTTTCCTGGAATTAAAACCAGACTCTAAGTTTCCTAAATTAAACCCCGAAAACGATGCCTCCGGTAAAATGTGTAACGGCAAACTTGCAATGTTTGAAAAATCATAGCTCAGCCATTTATTACCGAATTTCAAATCTAGTGGCCTCAGTTGAAACTTATCTTTAAAGATTTATAAGGTTGAAATAAATTTAAAATCTATCGATAAATTGCTGAGTAATGATTTTTCAAACATTGCCAATTGGCCGATACACATTTTCAAGGAGGCATCGTGTTCGGAGTTTTACTTTTAACATTAATGCCATGAAGTTAAAGATCTACGAAATTTTTGAAACTATTACTACTTCTGCAAAGTTTTTCCCACAAAGCTTCTTCAATTTCCGCGAAGCTCAGTGAAGCGCTTTAAAGTGTTCCGCATTTCTATTTAAGTCCTAGAAGTTAAATTAAGTTTAATAACTGAACTTCTTCAAAATTTGCTTGAGTTTAATAAAATTATCTGCACGATTTTCAATTAATTTATATGGGGTTCGTTGAGCATTTACAAAATAAGTTGATCGCCTAGGATGTGATGCACTTCTTGAATGTTCCCAAAACTTCAAAGCAGTTCCCTGAGTTTCAATAAAGATTTCTGAAGATCTATGATGTTCCTTGAAGCTCTACACTGTTTCCAGAACTTTTACGAAATTCTCTAAAATCAAATGATGCTCTCTCAACCCTTACGAATTACCCTTGATTCCTACGAAATGTTCTTCACTTCCCTGAGCTTCTGTTAAGATTTGGTTTTATAAATTGGAAATATTTAACACCTTTCTTCCACCTGAACATTTTAGAATTAGCAATGCTGCCATTTCATAGCAAAACGATGTACTGGTTCTCAGAATTTCGTAAAAATTGGTGCTTTTGTTCCTCATCGCAAAATATTAGACCCGTATTTTTCGTCATTACGGTGACCATTTCCATGTTAAGATGGTCCATCTTTTTTTTCTAAAAAAATGACTTTTTTCAAAAAAAAAAAAAAAGAATTGGGATTTTTTACACAATATATCAAAAAATCAGCGATGTTTTTTTTTTTATTTTGAGTTATAAAGGAAATGGATGTAATGTCGGCCTAAATGCCCCTAATTTGGGCCCATACATAAATTCAACAATCGACTAAATTTTCAATAGCGACTCTTATGTATTTGAAGTTAACAAGTTTTGGGTTTTCGCTCAATACTCCTATGTGAATAGAATTTGAAAAAGAAAATCTTTTCTTTTTGGACCACCCCAACATGAAAATGGTCACCCTAATGACAAAATAAAAAAATAAAGGTCTAATATATTGCGATAAGGAACAAAACTGCAAATTTTTACCATATTCTAAGAACCACTGTATCGTTTTACTATGGCTGTATGAAGAGGTGAAGACATTCTCTAAATAATTGTTGTTTCCCAGATATAGAATTTCAGCCGCTGCTATGGGAAACAAAAATTAAATAAATACTTGAGAGAATCATAAGATTATTCAGAGGAATCCTGAAAGCAACTCTGAAGACATCTTAGAATGATTCTATGAGCATTCTTAAGAAAATCCCATAGTTATTCTGTGCAAAGTGATCTTGTAAAAACTAAGAAATAATCTAAAAAAGTAATTGAGAAATTGATAATTTTGGGTCAAGAAATTCATAATAGAGAATTCGGCAAGTAGCACATAAAATTTTGAAACTTCGACCGGTTGCTAAGATTTTATGCTTTCAAAATGATTATGATTCTAGTCTAATAAATCGGTAAAACCACATCAGAACTGCGAATACATTATGGTACTCCAAAGCGTCTGAAAGTAATGCTGTTTAAGATTGGAAAATTACGTCGTTTAGTTAAAATCAGTTTTCATACACAAGTGCAGTGAGGGTTAGGGCGCGTCTGCCAGTTTGGTCGAGGCAGATTTCATGTGTGAGTAAGTGATGACACTGGTCATTGTTATGTACAATTCACTTTAAAAGGTGCGTTTCATATTTCACCACATGAAGTTCCAAAGTTGTAAATTTTTATTATTGTTCATATACACAAAACAATCCTGGAATCCCGGAGGGACCATCAGGGCACCCGATTGAAGCGATTTGGAACAGGAGAGTGGGAATGCGAACACTCTGTTGATAACATTTCCTGGATAAAGGGCGGGCTCTTCTCCCCGCTTATTGGGTCATCTTTCTGTTTGGGGGCTCGTCCTTTTGACCAACATTTCAACGAAAAAAGTTACTTTTAGTCGAAAATAGTGACTTTTAACCCTGACCCTACAATCAAGTATTCACCGGATCTAAACACCAGGTTATCACCTGCCCACCTAGGTACACCTCTGTGCATCGAAGACAACGACGATCCCATTGGGGAAGGTGTTGTTGAAGATTTACAAGCGGACCCGATCGGGTAGTCCGGAGAGATATTTATGCTCCTATGCAAGGTCCAAACATATACGTGTGTGTCTCTCTGTCCACGGGGATGGAGAGAGAGAGAAAGAGACCGATACAGACGCGGTCGGATCCCTGGAACTGGTCCCTGGCGTCGACTCCAATAAAGCGACAATTTACAGAAGAATTTTTTAAATGAATTACCCCCTCTGTTTCTTCATTCGGAGACCCGTAACATCGTTTGTGAGCCATCTATTGGAAATCCTCAGGGGGCTGGATGAACGGGAAGGGCGCAGCGCATAATCGAAATTCCTCACTGTTACAGTTTCGTACTTCGACTTGGCAGGCAGGCAGGTACTCGCTGGGTTAAGTCCTCTATCTAGTGCTTGCTCTTTGCTTTTAAATGCGTACCTGCATGCGTACGTGCGTTGTTCGATGGGAAATTAGAAATTCAAATTTACCACCGGGCTTGTGCTGGGTGGGTTTGTTTTATGTTGCCACGACCAGGAACCACCATCGCCAATTGGGTAAATCTGTGGACGTTTGGTCTAAAAATAATCATAGGCGATCATCAGCAGCGGACAGCGGAATTAATTCGCGCTTCGTATGGATAGGTTGTAAACTTAAATAAGGGCCATAAGATGCGTAACGGAACTACATCGAAACCCGATTGGATTGAGATCCATAAAAATTGCGTTCATCAAAGGAACAAATTGGCATGTTTTTATCACCCATAAAACATGCGTTTCACAATTACACTGTTTGAATATACATGAACAAGGGGTATTGGAAAAGCATGTAAGTTGTCCGAAATTAAATCATGTCGTTAAAATGCCAGATAAATTCCAGTATTTATTTTAAATTCAACCAACAGGGAACGAACGACGTCGATTAACAGTGAACTTACCAACAAATGGCCGTAATTGCCTTAATCGATGATTGCCAAACTTCTCCAACATCTCAATTCCATAACTTTTCGGAACTAATTTCAAAGGTTTTACCACCATTAAGAATCGAAGCACGATGCATACCCAACAGGAGGTCTTTACCCGGTTTGGGATTCCTCGATCGTCGCACCGATGCCCGATAAATGCCCCCCGATTAGGGTCGGCTCGATCTGCTCCGGAATATCATTAGTTCGCGGGGTCGAAGAAAGTCACTCCTCTTCCGCTCCGTTGTGTTTGTGGTTTGTCGTATATATTTTTTTGCATGCCTGAAAAAAATTACCCATTTCCACAAAAATATGCAGATGAATGCTTATCACTTGAATTCAATCTTGCATTTAAAAAGACATCATTTTTTAACGGTGACCATCGCATCACTTATGCTCGCGTGAATGCATTCTCGTCGTCCGAAGCTATGTTGGAACGCAAAATGCTCGACAAAAAAAAAATGAGACAAATAAAAGTATCTCACAACATTCTGACCTAGATCTGGTGGAAGAAATCTCTTCAATTCCTTCTCCACTTTTATTTAGCACCATCTGCAACCAGGTCCAACTTGACGTACGCAACACGAAACAACGTCGGAGCAGGGCGGGCGGGACTGGGCGGAGTGGAAAAGCCAACAGAAATTTATAGCCTTTTGACGAGAAGTGGTGGAGATGTGTTACCCTTCTTTCCCAGCTCAACAGCTCAGCTCAGCAGATCAGCCGAATTTGATCCACTTCGAAAGTATGCATCTACCTACCTACTGGCACTCATTATCACGCCGTTGTTGATCGTCACTTGTCCGAATCCGAGCGCTTGAGGGAGGCAGTGGGTAGAAGGAAGCAGGAGGGAGCGGGAGGGTGGGGGTATGGTACTTAAGTTTTAGTGTATGATTTCTTCGAGTTATCTTGGCTGTTTGTTTTTCTGGTTGGGGCAAAGTGAAAGACTTTTACCCTTTTGCCGAAATTGCATGGAGTATGATTTTATTACTCTTAAAAGTTGGCCTGTTTTGCGTATTTGGAATTGAATCAAGATCAGAAATTATCATATTTTGCTGGCATTGTTTGGATCGAAAGTTTCGATTTCCGGTTCAGGACCTGTTTGAATGTGGAAATTTTTCCACTCACTGCGCAGTGTGTGTATGCGTAGCTATTTTTTTCTTAATGATATCTCATGAAGTCGAATGCAGAATGGGTAGACCAAACGAGCCAATAAGCCAAAATATTAAAAGTAAAAACTTCTTTGAAATACTCCTAGGGCTGGTTTCGCAATTTTTCTCAGAACTTTCATTGAATTCTTTTCAGAATTCTCCTTTTTCCTTTGGAATTCGATTAACAAGTACCTTGGAGTTCTCCTTTGAATTCACTTTCAGTTATCCTTACAAAGCCCTTAGAAAAGTCTCCTCAAAATTACTTTGCAGTTTGAGTCAGAATTCTTCTTTGATTTACCTTGGAATGCACAGAATTCTGTTATAAATATGCTTTGAATTCTACTCAGGATTCCCTTGGAATTCTAATCAGAACTACCTTGGAATTCACCTGGACTCTGAAGTTTCTCAGAACTAATTTGAAAGGAATCCTCAGATTTCACTTTCTTACAAAATCATCCGATGATATCATTTTCTTAATTCCCATGTAATTATTTCTTGAGATCCTTGGAAATTTTCATCAAATTTGTTCATTAACCTTCCTAATGCATTAGGAAAAAGTAATACATTGTGCATTAGCGGCTCAAAAAAGAACCCTAACTGCAACTCGCTCCCAAAAATCGTTTTTTGAACCTTGATCTATTGGCCTCAAATGAAAGAAAGGGACTCCTCTCAGGATTTCTCCAATTTGGCCTTTCAGGCTACCTGTCAGCGGTTCCAATAGCGCACAAAGGACACTTCCAAAACCTCATGTGTAGACGGAACCAAATGGATGTGTCGTACGTTAAGAACGGTTCTGAGTGTACGGATGTGACCAGATCTACCTGTTTGGTCATGCCATGATGTCTATTTACTTCTGGGTGAAAAATCATAAATTTTGAGTCGTTGGACGGTACCAGCACATGAGGTTTGAGTGTTCTTTTTGGGGCCCCGCCGGAACCGGTTTTGGGTATTCAGATGTAGCCAGATCCACCTGTTGGTCTTTGGCATGATATTTATTTACTTCTAGATGTTAAATAAAGATGGGCCCATCGCTAAAAATCTGCTATTTATCAATTTTATCTAGACAAAAGCGTCATTGGGACGGTAGTTATGGATATTTTTGGTTGCTATTGAAAATTTAGTCGATGGGCCCAAATTAGGGGCATTTAGGCCGACATTACATTCATTTCCCTTATCACAAATCCAAAAACAAACGTTTGACAAATATTCCGCCTACAAATATGCTATGAAATGTGTTCTGCACTCAACAGGGACAAAATTTGTTGCGCATATGAAAACTCCAAAAATTGCTTACGCTCTGAGGAGACAACAAAACTCCACCCCAAGATCCTCCTGTGACCCGATCCCTCGACAATATAGCCCTCTAACCTCGGGTAAGCCGCGAGTATTCAGCCCAACTCCTACTAGACATAGAAATAAGTGAATTCTGTTAAAAACAATGCACAATGAATTATCGGCTCCGTAAAGCTAACACGATAGAGCGAACTAGTTAAAAAAAAGAATTACATGGAAGTCCAGAACTTTGTGAGAGTTTAAAGATCTTTAATGGTAAGTTTCTAGAACTTCAGTGCAGTTCCATAAACTTCAGGAAAATTTTGTGAATTTAGCATATCAGGTAAGATCAAAAAGTTTTGGAAAACTTCTGATAACTATAGAGCAGTTCCATGAACTTCCGAAAAATTGTGGAAACTTGTAGGGAGATTAGAAAACTTCAGGAAAATTTTGGGAACTTTAGGTCCATTTGATCCACTTCCGAAAAATTGCAGGAACTAACAAGATGCTCTAGAAACAAAGTCCACAAAACTTTAAATAAGTTGCAAGTCCCTACTCCCATCAAGAAAATTTCGGGAACTTCAAGAACTTATGGACAATTTTTAAAACTTTATGTTAATTCAATTTCATAAAAAATCCAAGTATTTGAAGGAAGTTCCGAAAACGTCAGGGTAGTTCCAAAGATTTCAGAAAAAACTTCGAGAACTTCAGTGTAGGTCAAAGAGCAGTTCCATTCAGGAAAATTGCAATCACTTTACTGAATTTACCAAAACTTCAGTACAGATTAAATATTTTAGGGAAGTTACGTAACTTCAAGCAGTTCTGAAACCTCAGGGAATTTCCAAGATTACCATTAGAGAATTTCAAGTAAATTTAGAGTTCCTAATGGAAGTTCTTTTCAATTAAGAAAACTAAAGAGAATAAGAAAAAAGTTAGTCACAACAAGTAAAATGTTATCACAGAAGTTGCCAAGCAACTCTGTCATGGTGGTAACTCTTGGTTAGGGAATATCCAAAATGGACTACATGAAAGTCCTGTACTTTGGGAAGTTTAAAGGTCTTTAAGGGTAGGTTCTGAGCAGTTCAGGACAGTTCCATGAACTTCAGAAAACAAAAATTCGTGAGCTTGGTGAAGATCAGAAAACTTCATGACAGTTTCATCAACATCAACTTCAAGAACTTTCCAAGAACTTCGAGAAATCTTCTGGTAAGTTTAAAGATCTACAAAATGAGAAATTTAGGGCAGTTCCATGAACATCTGAACATTTTTGGAAATATTTGGGAAATTCCTGAAACTTGATAAATGAGTTGAAACATCCAGCAAAGTTCTATTTCGAAGTATTCTGATCTTCACCAAGCTCACGAATTTTTGTTTTCTTAAGTTCATGGAACTGTCCTGAACTGCTCAGAGCTTACCGCCCCAAAAAAAAATATGACTCATTCGGATTTTTTGGAATGGATTCATAAAAAAAAATTACATGTGAACATAGGAATTCTATCTCATCATGAAGAAGTTGAACCCGAAACAAAATCAAAATCGAAACAAATTATTCTGGTTTTTGAGTCCAACTATGTGCCATTATGACATAGAAAAATGTTTTCACGCTTGAATTTTCTATAGGAAGATTAAAAAAAGAAACTGTTTTTTTTTTAATTTCCATTTCCCATATTGGACAAATTTTGAAAAATCAAAGTGCATTTTTTTTGGGCCTTTCAGCATCTCCTTAATGTCAGAAAAGTGCGGGAATCATAGTTTAGAGAATTTCATGATAATTCCCAGAATTTCAAGGACTCCTGAGGCCTCCTCATAGCTCTGAGAATTTCAAAAACGTCCAGAACTACGGGAACCTTTTAAGATCCTTAATATTAGGCTCCAATGGCCTCAGGGTAGTTCCATAAATTTCAGGAAAATTCAAAGAACTGTTCCATTAAATTCAGGAAAATTGCAGGAACTTATCGAAAATTTTAAATGACTTTAATTGAGTTTAAAGATTTAAAGGGAAGTAACAGGAAATTTATGGCTGCTCCGCGAACTTCAAAATAGTTCCATGAATGCGGGAATGTTCTGAGAGCTTCAAACATTTATCGGGAATTTTGATGCGTTTAAAATTATAAAAAATGCGAAAATTTTCAAGAAGCTAAAAAATAAAGATTTTCACAGACGATCAGGTAAGTTAAAAGAACTCAATAACAATTTCTGAAACTTTACAGAAGCTCCAATAAATTCAAGGAACTGCAGAAAACGCCCGGATGTTAAGAAAATGTTTGGGCATTTCTTGAAACATCGCCAGAAGAATAATCAGGATAGATTAGAGAACTTCAAAGTGGTCAACATATTTTTAATTTCATGGACAGATTGCGGGATAATAAGGTAAAATCTGAGAACTTCTATAAAAGTTTGGGTACTTCAGGGAATCTTTGAGAACTTCAAGGTGGTTCCATCACCTTCATGGAAACTGCAGGCACTTTTTTAAGGAATTCTAGGACCTTCAGGGAAGTCAAGAAAACTTCAACGAAGTTCAAAGAACTGTGGATACTTTATAGAAATTCCAAGAACCTCAGACAAGCTAGTTCTTAAGGTCTTCAAACAAACCCATAGAGCATAAAGGCAGTCCCAATAACCAGACTTTTAGGGAAGTTTAAAGGTTTGAAAAAAAAATCTGGAAATTCAGGATAGCTCCATGAAGTCAAGGAAAATTTCGAGAAATTTAAGTTTAGGGAACTCTTGAGAAATTTTGAAAACTTCATACATATTTTCACGAACTTAAGGTAGCTTCAAAAAAATCAGAGTAGATTAGATAATCTCACTGCAGTTCAATTAAGGTGAAACGCTGTGGAAATCTTGTCTCTCGAAATTTCAAGAGCACAAATATCAGCTTCTACAAAACATACAGCAATGAAAATGGAACTTCACGTTCGCTGCAGTGCAGTACACAAGGAGTTTCAATTTCATGAGTGATGTCGCAACAGTGTCCAAGATTTGTGCTCTAAAAAACATGAAGTTACGGGGCATATCAGCCATCATGACGGTCATTTGGCGACTCTTTTAGGAATCACCGCAACGTAACTAGAAACTCTGGGAGTTTCCAGAGAAGCTCTGAGAACTTCAAACAAGTTTTTAGAATTTTAGGCACTTTCATTATTTCTTGGCTTGTTCAGACTATTTGAAGGATGATCAGAGAACTTCAAAGCAGTGTGTTTAAATAATTGCTGGAACTTTCAGGAATTTTCCAGAAATTATAGATAATTCCAAAAATCTCAGGAATGTTCCAAAAATGACAGGAATATGCGGGGTTTTGAGGGAAATATCAGGTAAATTGTTAGAACGTTAAGGAACTTCCGAGAATTTCTTGAACATTTGGGGAACAGTCATGCAGGAACGAAAACTTCAGCCATGTCCAGAGAAGTTCAGTGAAGTTTGGAGATTTTGAGGGATGTACCATGACCTTAAGTTTCGAAAGCTTTAGGAAAATTTAGGAGCTTCTGGTTAGATCAATAAACTTCAGGAAAATTGCGGGAACTTTTATAATGTTTGGAGAAATTCAGGGAAGACTTGAAAAAATTTGTTCGAGTTTAGAGATCTTCAGGGTAAGTACCAACTAGTACCAATAACTTCAGAGATGCATCGAAAATTTCTAAAAAGTCTAGACTTTTAAAATTCTTTAAGAATTTCCCAGCAACATTGCAAGTTTTATCGAGGGTTTAAAACATTTCACTAGTCAAAATCATGGTCTATAAAAATCTCCATTGAATAAATCTCGTGGACAGCAACATCTGTCGGTGTGGAAACGGTTACGATGACATCGATCACGCAGTTTGGCAACTTACGGATAATGAAGCCGCCAGAGAGCGAATTTTGAATACCCTCGAGGCCCAAGGAAGACAACCCTACGTGCCTACGTGTTGGCAACCCACGATGCAGTCGGTTAATGTGTTTCTGCAAATGTCTAGTATAAGAATTTAATTCCTTTTGTTTCTCTTTATTAGTTTTTGTTTATCTTGTCCATCCGTCTCGATGAGTATCATCGTCGCCATACCCGAGCAAAGCTGAAGATCAAATTGAAATCAAAATTTGCTGTTATGATGTAACTTATTTTGAATACTCCAGTTGATCTCATTTTGGTTGACTTAACGGTTAACACAGCAAAAATGAGAGCAAAATTTTACACTGTTGAAGCAAACGGAAAACTAATCCTGCTTTCAATGAAATCAATTTGATTACTGATTTTGCATTCATAATGTTTAACTGAATACGGGCCTAGAGTAAATGGTTACCATTCATGTTTCTCAAGCTGAAAGACTTAGGCTCCAATTTCACCGCGGGCAAGTCACGAATGACCTAAAATGTGTTAAACAAATCAGATAAACGATAATCATTAGTTCAACGACAGATGAATTTCAATTAAATTTTAAACAAGACGTAAACAGCAGAACTTAAAGTTAAGTTGCTTTCATTTAAAACGTCTTGACTGCATAATGAAAGCACAATATGATATCAGACTTATGTCGCAACATTTGAAATCAAAATGAGTTTTCATTATGATAGGAACTGCACACTTTAATATCGATTTGCTTTCATTTTGTTAACCGACTTTGCTCGGGTAGCCTGTCGAACTCCAGACTAATCTAGAACCGCACTACCGTTCATACTGGCGACAACGCTCTGATGAGACAACGAAACCCCACCCCAAGCTCCTCCCCTGATCCTATCCTTCGACTATTCCTTTCTACTAGACAAATAAGTTAATTTTGTTACAATAAATGAACAACGAATTATCGGCTCCGTAAAGCTAACGCGATTGAGCCTTACAAATAAACGAACTACAACGGAACGGAACGGAAATAGTACATGGGTTATTAATTAAGTTTGGATTTCGGATGTAATCTCCATCAGGACTAGTTTCAGTAGATCGTAGAACTTTTTGCGCTGGACGGAAGATGATACAACTTAATATTCCATGAAGAAGGTCAAGTCCAAAGACTGAAACGTCGGACACAGAACCTTTTCTAGCGTTTTGATCCACAGTTAAACTGAAAATCTAATACCTAAAAAAAAGTATTTTTTGTTTTGCTAATTGCACTGATTACAGAACATTTTTAACCGTATTCTAGTTTTGTGTGTGCTTCCCTTAATTACAATTATGGACACTTCTTAAAGAGGGTTCATGGATTTGAGAAGAGCGGGGCACACATATGTAAAATCAGTGATTAACCAGCTCTAAATTTACCAATCCCCGGAATTTTTCGAATCCCTGGAATTTTTCGAATACCCGGAATTTTTCGAGAAACGTAATTTTAAATGTGGGGATATTTCCATGATCTAAGATTAAACAAAAACCGTAAGTCTTGAACAAAGATGATAATTTAGGATTCAGTCCTATTGAAGAAATTTCAGGAGGATTTTGATGAGAATGCCAACTTTGTTTTGAAGAGAATTGTAGTCCTCCTCTCTTTAGGAATGAATTCAGTGGACAATTCTAAAATAATTTAACTAGAGGTTCCAGGTAATTTTGAGAAGCATTTCAAAAAAATTGTCACGATAACTAAACGTGAATTCCAAGATTCAGGATCATAAGTAGAATTCCAGGGAATTCCAAAGGAACTCTGAAGCAATTTCGACAAACTTAATGATGATATGAATACAATTCATATGGTTTGTGCCAAGTCAGTTTCTCACTAAATGAGTTCAAATTTTGGGAGGCTAATCAGGGCCCAATTTGGAACCGTTTGAGCACTGTGGAACGAAAATTTCAAATTTTGCATCAGTCTGATGATCACTGAGGTTCTCTCAAATTCTTTAAAATTTATGCATTTTTTTAATGTTAACGGAACTGCTCTGAGGTTCTCTGTTCTATCCTGAAGTTCTCAAAACTTCTCTAAAAATTTTGCAGTTCTCATGAAGCTTGTTGTACTGCCCTGAATTTAATTGGACTATCCTAAAAATGTTTAAGCTTCCGTGAACTTCTGCACATATATGAAGACCTCAATAATTCTCCTAACATCGCTGAAGTCCTGAACTTATTAAAATTTCCCGCTAATTTTCTGAAACTAATGGAGCTGAACTGCTCTCGAAATTTCCCCTTTGGAGCTTGCTAAACTTCTTTGAAATGCTCCTCCATTTTACTAAAGTTCTATAAGTTTCTCGGATCTTCCCTTAAGTTCCATTGACTTCTATAAAGTTCTTGGAATGTTTCTAAAGATCTCTGCACTTCTGGAACTTCTTTAAGCTCCTGCAATTTTCTTGGCATCGATTATAGTTCTATGACTTTTACTGTAGTTCTCAAGATTTTTCTGAAGTTCTCTTACCGGTGAAGTTCTCTAAAATTCCCAGGCCCAAATAATTTGTTTTGCTGTCATGGGCCCACGTCCTATCATTATGTGACATAACACATTTTGAAGGTTCAAAAAATCAGGCTGGCCAGGGAATTTTCAATATGAAATTCCCGTTTTTTCCCGGTTGTTAATATTCAGTAAAAAAAAATACGAATGTGTAGAAATGATTGCAATATCACGTTATTTAATTAACTGTTTTCAGACTCAAATCCTCTTATGATTTTGGAGCGCCAAAATTCAAAAAGTACCAGAGCCAAAGATTTTTTTATGGTTGAGTAGCCGAACGCTATACCGAATTTTTGAGAGAGAACTTGTCAATGTCATCCCACTAAAGACTTCTATAAATCTAACCCCTAACTCATCCCCTAGGTAAAAATGTCAATATCACAGGTAAATAAATGAAACTTCAACGTGCAGAATCGGAACCTACCTAACTAATAATGAAGACAACAAATCAAGTAGACTGGCAACTCTTTTATTTTCTCATACGAACGCTATAAGACAAGTAGAATTGCGTCACCTACCGCTCAAAGGTAAATGCTTCGAACGAATTTGATAGCAAAGATTACATCCTCAGAAGAAAGGTTTGAGTATTTGCTCATTTTTCTATGCGTTGCTTCCACCTTCCCTCAAGCGCAGCTCTATTGTATCTGTCGCTTGGATTCAGGCAAAGTTGCCTGTCTTCTTGATATGTTGTCTTCGCTATTAATAACCAAAGATTAAAGTAAAGGATGAGGTAGTAAGTAAAATCGCAGAATGAACAACGCAAAAATCGCCGTTTGTGTCGTGTCCCAATAGATTGCGAGTGAAAGAAATGAATAGAGTTTTTTGTAATTTTGAGGATTTTTAATACTTAATATGAAAGTTGTAAACAGATTTACACATTCAAAAAAACCTCAAAATTGGAAGATAATTATGCATATGATATAAAATTGATTGATTCCAAGTATCATTGTAAGGTTTAAAGAATTCTTCAAGGCCAAGTTATGGCCTACAAGACTATGATAAAACCAATATATGATCTTTTCCGGTGCGATTTGGTATTTCTTGCATTTTTTCAGGCAAATCCACATTCCCGGCTATTTCCAGGATTTCCCGGTTGGATGGACACCCTATACGAGCTATGGAAAAATGTTTAAATCGTATTCCTGGTCAAATCCAAACGAATAAAAACACCCGCGTTAATTCCGAAAACCGTGTAAGGGAAACCACGTAAAAAGTCGCAAATTCCAACTCGACGCGACTGCAGCGTACCTGTTTCATTAATGGATCTTTGTATTTAAAAGAAACCCAACTCTCCGCAACAACACGAGTGCATCCTCATAAAAACTGCCGCAAGTGAAATGTTTAATTGAAAACGACCCACAGTTTTGTTTTAGGATCGCGCAAACCTACAGACTACGCACTGCACTCCATCATTACACATAAAACGAGCTCGTGCGGACTCGATGCCAGAAAATTGGAGAAAGAATTACCGTGGATGGAAGCAGCGGCAGCTACCCGGATTGTTACTGCGGGAAAGGACCAATAAATCTGCTATAAAGATCAGAGGGGGGTAATAAAAGTGGCACCTCGCTCTGTCTCTCTCGGAATCCGGGGACTAGGATTGTATCTCGAACAAATAGGTGCTGAGATTAATGAACCCAACAAGACGAGCTCAGACCCGCTGGATTTTGTAGCGCCCATATCTATGCTCGGCAATAAAAGTTCTAGATTAAGATGTTTCTCCAATATAATGAATGCGGCAATAAAATTGGCCTGACCGGGCGCCATTAACCTCACACGCACACACACACGTCATAGATATAGGCTATTCGTTAGGATTCACAGTTATCGTAATATAACATGCAGGGTCTGATGATGAATGCATCCCGTGTGTCATCGCGAGCCAAGATCCGATCCACCGTTGGTCGATGATTGGATGATGTCTCCACTAATAATCATTCCTTTTTTTATTGCCACCATCTCTAACTGGGTCACTACACCGAAGAGGAGACTGAGAGAACACCGCTATAAGCACCCCCGGCTGAGTTCCGTTTCGAAGGTGACCTCTGCAACGAGGAGTGGCCGAAATGAGCACTTGCGTCCGGATTTGCGCACCGATGCCCAAATCACCGGCAATTTGTCCTCGCGTCGCAAAAGCCCGATTTTGATGGCTTCAAAACGTTCCGAACACTTATCAACTTTTCCCACCAATTGTTAGTGCTCGCTGCTGCTGCTGCTTTTGCTGATTCGAGCGAAATGCCCGCAGGAAACACGAACGAAACAGGCTAAGCCAATTAACGTCGTGATCAAAATTTGCGCGATTTTTTACACTTGAGTGCCAAAAAAAGAACGACGGCCTTCCGGTTTCCCTTCTTGCGCGGACAACACACTTGATTCCAAGTCACTTGGCAAGTTGTGCCACACACTCACCATCTCTCCTCCAGGAGGAGCTCGTGGCGCGGCAGGAATTTCAAACAATGGCGGGGAGAAAAAATCGAACCTGAACTCCAGCAAGCAACAAGCACACGGCACAGCCAGGGGTCATCGCCAGGCGCCAGCTGACCTATCTAAGGAGAAAACTAGTTTTGCGAGCTCCTCTACCTTTCCATTTTATTTTTTTGCCACGACTACTACCTACTTGCTGCCGGATCGGAGGTAACTCCGAGCATGAACATTTGAACATGAGGTAGGTACATCACACTCGGTGGCGCTTGACTAAGTCTCTTTCGCGCAAGTGTCTCTACATGGTTCGGGTGTGTGTGTGCGTGCGTGTGTCCAGGTTCTTCAATTATGTGTATCGTGCATTAGTGTGATTCAAATTATCAATCATGCGCCACACGTTGTCGGGATCAAATGGTGACAAAATTCAATCAAAGTATGATAATTTGGACTCACGGTAGCACGGTAGCTATGTACGTAGTGATTTCCCTAACACAGACTTCAATTTCAAGCGGGACCATGTCAATTTAGGATGGCTTTAGCTTCCTGAATTTAGACACCAAATTTGTTTTTCAAATCATCCAATCAATAATTGGTAGTTACGTCATTCGCTAGTACATCCATTTATGGTATATCGGGTGTGATGTGTGATGTGAATCGGTTTCGATGCGATATAACAAAATATGTTTTACTATAAGCTTTGCACCTATCTTGATTTCCATCGTTTCGACGATTAATCCTCTTAGATGAAATATGGCTTTGAGAATGCCCACTTACCTGTAAAGAAAATAAAAAAAACAGAAAATTGAAATAGGATCAAAATAACTACAATATCTAAAGAATCTTATGCTTGTCTGGAAGCTCGCTGGAATTGTAACCTTCCGTTTCTACAGCCATCGCATACGGAAGATTTCAACGCTTCTGTGCGACCTACAAGCGACGAACTTCCCTCCGGACGACCGGCATCATGTGCGCGAGCAAGTACCACCATTTCTAATGGGAGCAGCAGCAGCAGCAAATCCGCAAAATGGCAACAAAAAGCCGACCCTGAGTCATTGAAATCAATATCACTTAAAGCCGGGGAAAAAAGCAGAGCAAATCCGATAAGTGAAGGAATGTCTTTTCTCTTCTCCGGCTTGTTTCTCCTCTTTCTCGCATCTCTCAGCCCAAAGATCAATGGGCCGAAAAACAGCCACTTGCGGTATATTGGCATATTTTTGCACGTTTCTTCGCGATGCTGGTGTTGTTTTTTTTTCGTTCATTTTTTCTGTTATCTCTGCCAGCAAGCAAAAAGTGAGGGAGGCCGCCTAAAAAAAAGAAGCAAACTAGACACTCTGAATGAAATCGAAGTCAACCGGACTGAGAGCAACCGGACAAATCTAAGCCTTTCCCGGTGCGCCCGTATGTATGTTAATATATGTACATAAATAAAGCGCAAAAAGCACAAATATTTCGGAGACTCCCGTACCCGCCGTCCGGGCACGCATTCAAACATTTTAGTCACGTGAGATGAGGCGTACGGAATTCTGGTCGCGGCTGATCCACAACACGACCCTCTCTCACACACACACGCAGGATTTGGAGCGTTCCTGATTGGATTTAGCACGACAGAGCTTTTTCCCGCACCGTGGATTTCTTCAATTCGGTTCCGTCGCATCCGGTAGCCCAGATAATCGTTGTCACACACGAACACGCCCTTCTTTCTCCGCCGCACAGACTGGGGCTGGGACGACGGAAGACAGCTCTGGCCTGGTCTCCGGATGGAATGGGAGAAATGGAGACGGAGAAAAAAAATCGGCACATCCATTCTTCTCAATACTCTAAACCGATAATCGACGCTTCTTTTTCGGGTTTATTTTTTTTTCGGACCGACGGAGGAGCGGAAGTGCATAATTGATTCCAACTAAACGGTGAAAAGTGAGAGTTTCCCATTGGCTTGGGGCGGATTTTACCGCCGCTGGTGGCGTGTTTTGGGGGGAGAAGCGAGAGTAAATATGAACAAGTTTTGCGGTGTGTGGAGCAGTTTTTTTTTTCGTAACGGACGTCTCCGGCATGTGCGCTTTCGATTTTAATGCATCGGAACAGGGCGACAGTGTCTTAATCTAAACTAAATTTAGAAGAAAAAAGTCGATAATCTATCACCATCGCAACGCCCAAATGGTATCCCTGAGCTACGGAAGGGCTAGGTTGTTTGACAGTTTGGTAAAACAAATCATAATTTAATATTTGTTTTTTTTTTTTTTTTTTCCTTTGGTTTGTTTTTTCCGTCGATCTTGTTTTCCGTGCTGAGCACCAATGCTACCGACGTGCCAGGAAGGCAGCTCCCACACCTGGACCCTACCTATCGACCCATCAACTCATGAACCGGGGACCAACGGCTTTACTTCCCATCCGAAGGAAGCCGTGATCAGAGATGTTATGCCTCAGAACATCCCGGCGGCGCCGACTGGGATTGAACCCAGGCCTTCTGGGGTGAGAGGTAATCACGCTTACCACTACACCACCGGCGCCGTTATAATTTAATATTTGTAAGGTGATTCTTTGAAGAGTCCAAAGATGGCCATCATCATAATGGCGCTGATATACCCTATCACTTCAAGTTTTCTTGGGCACAAATCTCGGACACTTTTGCGACACCGCTTATGAAATTGGAACTCCATGTTCGCTACACGCGAGGCCTCCCTTCGTTCAGTCGGTAAAGGCGCAACTACAAAGCAAGACCATGCTGGAAGTGGCTGGGTGCGATTCCCGGGTCGGTCTAGGAATTTTCCGAATTGGAAAATTTCAACGACTTCCCTGGGAATAGAGTATGATTGTACTTGCCGTTGCCACGCAATAAATACTAATGCAAAATTGTACAGGCATCGAAAGCTCTCAATTAAAAACTGTGGAAGTTCATCTAGAACGCTAAGATGAGAGTACGCAATGAGCTAATATGCCATAGGCAATAAACTTGACAGGCGAAGAAGACGAAGAAGAATAATAATAAGAAGAAGGCAATGGTTTTATTGCATATTCTTCACGAACAAAATGCTTATCCAAATCATCATCACCATTTAAAGGGCGAACACGAAATTATTGCGACACCGAAAATGTCATGCCAATTTTCTTATAATGTTTAGAATCAAACCAAAATTTTAGGGTAGTTTTATACATATATTTACTTCAAAAATCAAAAGAAAAGTTAATCGATGGAGCCTTGAGTGTAAAATTGAACGCATTTTCGCTTGATGTCCTCCATCAAAGTCTTTACAGTGTCATCCGGTACCAGTTTCTCAGTTTTTTTTTTCATTTTCTTAACATGTCCTTCTCGTCTTTGACTGTCTTCTTGCTCTTCCGAAGTTCCCGCTTCATTATTGCCCAGTACTGCTCCACCGGGTGCAGCTCCGGACAGTTTGGCGGATTCATGTCCTTTGGAACAAAATGGACAGAATTGGCCTCATACCACTCCAGGACACTTTTAGAATAGTGGCATGATGCCAAATCTGGCCAAAATAGCGGAGCTTCATCGTGCTGCTGCAAGAACGGCAAAAGGCGCTTCTCGAGGCACTCAGATTTGTAGATCTCGCCATTTACTGTGCCTTTTGTCACGAAAGGCTCACTCCTCAGTCCGCAAGAGCAGATGGCCTGCCAAATGAGATATTTGGAGGCGAACTTCGACATTTTCTTCTTCTTAAATTTGTCGTCCACATCGAACTTGCTCTTACCGGTGAAAAACTCCAACCCCGGAATTTGCTTAAAATCGGCTTTTATATACGTTTCGTCGTCCATCACACATCAGCCATATTTTGTCAGCATCTTCTCGTAGAGCTTCCGTGCCCGAGTTTTAGCCGTCGATTGTTGCCGCTCATCGCGGTTTGGGAAGTTCTGTACCTTGTATGTATGTAGTCCAGCTCTCTTCTTTGCATTCTGGACGTAGCTCTGCGACATGCCGATCTTTTTAGCCAAATCACGGCTTGAGACGTTGGGATTTGCTTTAATCATCCGCTTCACCTTTCCCTCCGTCTTTTTGTTCTCCGGTCCCGGTTTTCTTCCAGCTCCTTTGCCGTGGTCCAACGTCAACCGCTCCTGGAACCGCTTCAACACTCTGGAGACGGTTGAATGGTGAATGTTCAACATTTTTCCCAACTGCCGGTGCGACAGGTCAGGAAATTCCAGGTGTTTGGAAAGAATTTGTTCTCTCAACTCGCATTGGTTCACCTCCATTTTCGTTGAATTCCTTTCAAGTTCTTGTTGTTCAAGTTGAAACTTTTCTAGAAATCCTAAAACTTCCCAGAAAATCCGAGAACTTCTCAAAAATTCCAAAAATATTATATAACTGTCCAGAAGTTCCGGTAACTACTCAGAAGTTCTGAGCAGCGCACAGAAGTTTCGGGGACTCCCCAACAATTTATGTGTTTGGATTCGCTGCATAAGATACAACAACTGCCCAGAAGCTTACCTTACCAATCAGGCTAGCCCTTTGTCCTCTGCTGTCCGAAGAAGTCGTCTCCACTCTAGTCGATCCATGGCCACAGTTCGCCAGCCTCGTAGTCTGCGAAGGGTCCGCAGGTCGCCTTCTACTTGGTCGATCCACCTTGCCCGGTGCGCGTCTCTTCTTCTTGTTCCTGTTGGGTCGCCTTCTAGAACCATTTTCACTGGGTCGTCGTGCGGCATTCTTACGACGTGCCCAGCCCACCATAGTCGCCCATTTTTTGCGATGTGGACGATGGATGGTTCTCCCAGCAGCTGGTGCAATTCGTGGTTCATTCGCCTCCTCCACGTTCCGTCATCCATCTGCACTCCACCGTAGATGGTACGCAACACCTTCCGTTCGAAAACACCAAGGGCGAGCATAGTCAAGGTCTCGTGGCCGTAGAGGACCACCGGTCTAATTAGCGTCTTGTAGACAGTCAACTTCGTGCGGCGGCGACTTTTATTCGACCGGAGCGTCCTCCGGAGTCCAAAGTAGGCACGATTCCCTGCCATAATGCGTCTTTGGATTTCTCTGCTGGTATCATTTTCGGCGGTCACCAGTGAGCCCAAATACACGAACTCATCGACCACCTCGATTTCGTCACCGTCAATCTGAACTCGGGGTGGGAGGCTAACATTGTCTTCCCTAGAACCTCTTCCTTTCATGTATTTTGTCTTTGATGCGTTGATGGCAAGTCCAATCCGCCTAGCTTCAGTCTTTAGTCTGATGTACGTTTTCGCCATCATCTCAAAGTTCCGTGCCATAATGTCAATGTCATCGGCGAAGCCAAGGAGCTGGACGGACTACCTGAATATCGTGCCACTCGTGTCTATTCCAGCTCTTTTGATCATGCCTTCTAACGCGATGTTGAACAGCAGACACGAAAGTCCATCACCTTTCCGTAACCACCTTCGAGATTCAAAGGGACTCGAGAGTGTCTCCGATACTCGAACAACGCACATCACTCGATCCATCGTCGCCTTGACCAATCGCGTCAGTTTATCCGGAAATCCGTACTCGTGCATAATCTGCCATCGCTGATCTCGACCGATTGTGATTGTATGCGGATTTGAAATCGATGAACAAATGATGTGTGGGCCGAATCGCGAATATTTGGTCCGTGGTAGCGCGGGCACCCATGAATCCCACCTGGTATTGCCCCACGCACTCTCTTGCAAATGGTGACAGAAGCTTTGCGTACTTCTCACAAATAGCGAGTACGCCCCAGAAATTCCGAGAGTTCCCTAGAAGACCCACAAACTTTCCAGCAGATGCGAGAGCTTCCCAGAAATTCCTAGAACTTTAAAAAAAAATCCAAAAATTTCCCAGAAGATCTCAGAAATTCTAAAAACTTCCTAAAAGATTCGAGTACTTCCGAGAAATTCTGAGAGTTTTCTAGAGCTTTCCATAAGTTCCGAGCATTTCTCAGAAGATCTGAGAACTTCCCAAAAAGTCCGTGCATTTACAACAAATCCCGATAAGTTCCCAAATCCAAGAGCTTTCCAGAAGTTCCATAAACTTTCGAGAAGGTTCAAGATGATGATATAGATGACAGAGGTTTACCACCCATTGTTGCACGGAAACTAAGTCCGACAGCAGTGGGCTCTCTTCTCTGCTTGTCTTGATCAAGCTTAATAACCTCTGATTGTCCTCAACACGTCAAACAAAGAATCTCCTTCCAGCAACATGATCACACAATTGGTCAAAAAGATAAGCCCCCAAACAGTAAGATACCCCAATGAATGGGGAGAAGAGCCCGCCCTTTATCCACGAAATGTTATCAACCGGGAGTTGGCATTTCCATTCTCCCCGTTCAAATCGCTTCAATCGGGTGCCCTGTTGGACCGTCCCTTCCCTTTTATATATGTATTTCGATGTACATAAGAGTTGATTGTTATGATTATTGTAAATAATGCTTACATTTCGATGAAGATCCTTTTATGTGATACTTATCATCACAGAAACCAATCTTGAATCGTAGACCAGGTCCATCAACAATACACTCGTTCTGAGACAGGCCTCTATGATAAAGCCATCTTCTTCTTCTTCTTCATGTTCGCTCACCACCAATCTGGTCCGCTCATCGAGAAGGTTCAATAATTACGCAGAAATTCCATGAACTCCTCCGGTAATGCGAGAACTTACCAAAAAAATCTAAAACTCACCATTAGTTCCGAAAGCTTTCCAGAATTTACGAAAGCTTTCCAGAAATTCCGAAAATCTGTTAGAAGATTTGCGAATTTCCCAGAAGACCCGAGAACATACTAGAAATTCTGAGGACTTCCAAAAAGTTTCGAGAACTGCCAAGAGTTTCCGACAACCTCCCAGAATTGCCGTCAGAATCTTACAAGATGGGTGTACTGCAAAGGACATCCGAGAACGACTCACAATGTATGTGAACTTCCTAGAAGTTTCTTCCAAGAACTTTCTAGAAGATCCTTGAATTTCCCAGAAATTCCGAGATCTTTCCAAAACTTCCCTGAAGATCAGCGGATTTTACAGAAATTTCGAGAACTTCCCAGAAATTCTGAGAACTTCGCAGAAGATCTGAAATTTTTTCTAGACATCCCAAAAACTTCTCAGAAGAACATCCCAGAATGTAAGATACTAGGAAATTCCGAGAACTTCCCAGAATATCCAAGTACTTCCCAGAATATCCGAGTACTTCTCAGAAATTGCGAGAGCTTCCCAGAAAGTTTACCCAGAATTTTCACGACCTTTATAAAAATCCTAAACACTTCCTAGAGGATCCTAGAACTTCCCAGAAATCCCCGGACTTTTTCTAAAGTTTCGAAAATTCCAACAAGTTTTGAAAGTTTTAAACAGTTCTCGATGAACATTTCAAATTATCCTATCTGCTTTGATCGGTTCTCTTCATCGACTTTCTCTTTTGATAACCATTGCTATGCAAACAGATTTAGCACTTTTTTGTTTACCACATAGTTTGATAAAGGAGGTTCTTATCTAGCGTCAAAAGCGTTAAATACAACTGGGAAAGGTTTTGCAGATGAGTTATTAACAACAGAGAAAGTCGATGAAGAGAATCGATCAATGCAGATATGACGCTTTGAAATGTTTATCTAGAATTTTGGTAAGTTCTCGGAATATCTCGGATTTGTTGGGAGGTTCTTGTCTTTTTTGTGAAATTAGGAGTTTTGTTAAATCAAAATGTCATCCATTTTGGTGCACTGGAACTATTTCAGCTAACAAATTTCTCTTGCATCCAATGTAAGGTAAGATTTATTACATTCCCTGCATATGTTTCATACCACAAATGTAATGGCAGTCCTTGCAATGGACTCCAGCGTACAGGCAAGTTTTTCCAGAGTACATATGTTTGCATTAAACCTTCACGAAATGATTTTCTAAACGCAATGTAATTGGGGAAATTAACGTTGTTCAAAAAATTAGCTAACATAAAAATTTTCAAAATTATTTTAAAAACCTTTCGGCGACCACATTGCAGAATCTGTTCATGTCGCGAAACATTGCGAATTCTGCATACTTTTCATGTAAATCTGTAATAGAAGCCTACATTTCCCGGTTGGATGTAGATCTCAGGCAAACTCTGGAATGGCTCAGATGTAATTTCAGAGGACTTAAGCGACATGTACTTTTCCAATTAAAATATCTGAACACGATTCAGCTAATTGACCGTAGGAGACTTAATGTTTGATCTGTGGTCGATGATAGCTTTCTTTCTTCTCTTTATGGTACACCGAACGATGACGCCTCATGCAAACGAAAATAGCATGGCACTTTGTCTCGGACTTGAACTTGAACATCAACGTCCATGCAGCACATCTAGGATGATGATGTGAGTTGTGGCGGCCTGTGCGGAGCCTACCACCTATCCTTGCACATGATCGACTGGTACTGCCGAAGATGACGGCGATAATGACGAGGCGATCGTGAGTCTTCCCACCGGGTCACGAACCCACGAGTGAAATTTTGCCGCTCGCAAACGAAAGGAAAATCCGAAACCAAACGTGCTCAAACGGATGATGATTATTTCGCGTGTGACATTTCTCCCCGCTCCGGGCCTCGTCCCCGTTTTGCTCAGTCAGCTAAAGTTAGAGATCGAAAGTGAATCCACGATAAAATGAAATTAAAAAGCGACAAAATTCAAACATTTAGCCACGGATGAGGCCACCACCGGTAGTAGTGTAGACGTGACAATGGTCAATTTAAAGTTGCGCTGTTTCGGGAAGAATCAGCAGCAAAGGCAGAGAATGACATTGCCGAAAGCAGAGAAACTTTCACTAATGCGTTACACCGAGCTAAACGTCCAACGGTCAAGAGCATTGTAAACCTGTTTCCCCAGCCAGCGGCGCCTGGAGTCGTAAAACATGACAAAATTTTCGCTGTCAATGACCACTGGTTACTGCCACCGCCATCGCACTCGCATCGTGGAAAAGTACAAAATTGCGTGACACAGCCAAGCCACTCGGGTTCACTTTCATCCGTTCTCGGAGATTTACACCGTTTTATAATGGCTCGCGTGTAGTTACTATCAAAAATCATAAACGTAAAACAGATGATCGTGAGACGTCAGACGTGACCATAAAAATTAGGCTAGCAAAATATGTGGACGCAGCTGTTTTGAATGCTAAGCGAGAAAAGCCCAACTACTTAGCCACTGCAAACAGAGACTCGGTTATGGTCATATGTCCATTTGTGGAGCATCGCATCACGAGACTGTTCAAATAGATCTTGAAAGGTTGTCTTGTCTAAGGTAGAATTAGCTTACGGAACATAAATCAATATTTCAATACTCTCCTACTCGTAGATTGCTTAAATTCCAAACAAGACGACTTTGACGGCATGGGAACACACCAGTTCCAGAAGCTTCCTCGACCAGAAAGCATTGCAAAAGTCACCCCCCGGGAGAGGCCAACGACGTCCAAGTTCAAGGAATTGCACCGTCTACATCTCGTGACCGCCATCTCCTTCTGCAGCACATTCCAACCAACTGCGGTGAAAGAACCATACATTCACCTCCAAGGTAACGCAAGAATGTCGATGAGATGAGATGAAGAATCCACCGAAAAGCCCCCCGAGGGAGGAATCACCAAACTCCCCCGGCAGCAGCAACAGCATCCCCACAATTATCATCATCATCATCATGATGATGATGATCATGATGATGATCACTGTGGTCGTCTTAGCAGTTCTGTTGCCTGTAGTTGTTGTTGTTCTTCTTCTTCGAAGGAAATGATCTCCGGCCCGGAGGGGCATATCAAACACCATGAGGTTGGAGAAAAAATAACAACAACAAACTACATCACCACCGTAAGGCCGATTGGCCCGCGAGGAGCCCGGCAAGTGCAATGTTCTTTTTCTAACCGTCCTTGAGTGCAGCCTTGCAATTTTATAAACAACGATGAGCTAAGGCAGCGTGCGGCAAACGAAATAATAATAAAATACAGACAGGCGAGCGTGAGCGACCGCCTACCGCAGCGCGGTTGGCTAGAACGAAGAACTTGGACCCAGTCAATCAAATATTAAACCGGCGAGTGGAGGTAACTCAGGAAGAAGCGACAACGGGGGTCCGGCTAAGAACGATTCTTCGGCCTCTCTAGGTCTGGTTGGTCGCAAATGGCGGAAATTGGTGACGATTGGATTTTTCGGGGATCACTGGCTGCAGCGAAGTAGAAGAGGGGAAAGAATAAGAAGAAGAACCACGATGATGATGTCGGAAAAACAAAAATCGCTGTTAGTTGGCAGATTTCCAAAATGATGAGAAACGCGAGAAGATAAGTAGCTTAATTGCGTCTAATTTAATGCGTATTTCTGTGTTTTTTGTTTTTTTTCTCGCTCGCTCCTCTGGTGCTAAAAGTTAGGATTATTTCTCGGCTCGACTAGCCAACTAGTCGTGTTGCTGATTGACCCAAAGAGGTCAAAACATTTAGTTTGTTTCTGTTTAAAACCGACCAACCGAGCGACCGAACCGGAGGAGGTATTTAGACACTCGAAATAGTCGCGATTAATTAACTAGCTATGCGGAACGACTATGACTACGACTAAGACGACCAGGCAGAAAACGGTTTCCCCATTATTCAAGCAAACAAGCAACAGCAGCAATGATCGGATCTCCGGTTGGAGATCAAATTGAGGAATTGAGGCTGTGCGCGCGATTAAAGTATGTATCAAAACATACATTTCCTACCACCTCGTCATCCGCCGTGGTAATGATGATCGGTAAAGAGCATTTAAGAGTTCGTTCTTCTGCCCGGCGATTAGTTCGCTAATTTCCGACTAAAACGGCTCAATTAACTACCCGGTGGATCATTCCGCGGTGCAGCCTTGAAGTGTTTTTGGGGGAAATTAACCTAGCCTTGTCGTGTGACCCCTGGATGCAGGTGGGTTCTGGCCTTGATGTGAATTCAACGAATATCGATTTTTTGTTTTCCTGGGTGTTATGTTGAAAGCTCTTAGGGGAGGAAAGGCTATGGCGCTTATGTTGTCACAGTTCACCGGGATGGACACCGAAACACCAGTCAGTTTGTAGCCGGAATTGCCTCCGTGGTTGACAGGGCAATTGTTGGCTGATTGCGAGAACTCCATGCTACTGCTCAGGGCTGGTACCCATCACTGCTCTCAAAAATAGTGACCATGTTGAAGAAATAAGTGACTAAATAGTGACTTATAGTTGTAAAAATAGTGACTAAAAAGTGACCCTGAATTGAATTAAAAGTAAATTTTATTGAAAACTCTTAGGAATTTCTGAGGAGCACAACTTCTGTGAACTTCAAAGGAAAATTCCAAGGGCATTCTCAGGATAATTCGGGACATAAGTCCTTGGAATTTTTTTGAAAAAAAATGATTACAATTATATCTGGACATCTTCAAAGGAATTTGGAAAATTAATTCAGGAGAGTTTGCCAAAGAAATTATCAGAAATCAAATGAATTTGTGAGGAGACATGCAATGAATTCTTAGGACAATTCAATGTGAGTAGAGTTCCAAGGGAAGGAGTGAGATTCAAAAGGAAATCTGAAATGAATTTAATGAATATTCTGATAATCTTTCCAAAGGGTGTTTTATTGTGGAGAATTTCAATGTGATTCCGAGGAAAACTAAAAGAAAAGTGAATTCGGAGGATAGCCTCATCGAAATTTCTATTGAATATGGAATGAACTATCAGGGTGTCCACTCAAATTCCATTATTCAATTCCCGGTTTTTTTCCCGGTTATTTAAAAAAATTGTACCTTAAACAAAAAAGGCATTCAAAAATAACCGTTTAGAGATAATGATAAAATTTTGTCAGTAGAATTCCTCTACAATATGCAGGGCTGGTAGTGCGTTATACAAAAGTATTGACTACAATAACGAAAAAAGTGACCAATAGTGACATTTATAGATGGGAAAGATATTAAAGATATGAATCTAATCTGTCGTAGAATGCGATCCGCTTTGACAAATATTATAAATTCCAAAACCACCATGAGCATTTTACAAGCTTTTCTATTTTAAATAAAACAAATGGTTGAACCTTCATTTTCTCACACAGTAATCATTTTTCTGCCACGATTTTTTGGAAACCAACAATAAATTGAATAAGTTGAATTTAATTTCAGATCGCGCATGGGTTGAATTTCTGGATATGAGAAAGATTTTTTTTTCCTTTGGCTTGTTTTTTTCCGTCGATCTTGTTTTCCGTGCTGAGCACCAATGCTACCGACGCGCCAGGAAGACAGCTCCCACACCTGGACCCTACCTATCGACCCATCAACTCATGAACCGGGGACCAACGGCTTTACTTCCCATCCGAAGGAAAGCGTGATCAGAGATGTTATGCCTCAGAACATCCCGTGGGCGCCGACTGAGATTGAACCCAGGCCTGCTGGGGTGAGAGGTAATCACGCTTACCACTACACCACTGGCGCCTTTAAATCCCTCCCCTTCGCACGTACAAACACACAGGGACATATTGCATTGTGCCGGAACGGCGGGTCAATTTGTCCGATCTATTGGCAATGGCCAGCTATTCGGGCCGGTGTTTTCTGGCCAACTCGAACAGAAAAATAAAATAAAGAAAAAACCAAACGAGACGAGACGAGAGGGACAAAATATCGTCCGGCAACGTGATGAAAAGATGCAACCCTCAACACATATTGGGAGCGATGACTGGGTACCGATGAGTGCCGATAACCTAGAGCACAGGTCGTATATAATAATCAGCAGTCGGGTCCGGGTGGCCCATAGTTTATTGCACTGAAAGAACGCCGATGGAGCTAGGAAATGGCCAGAATGGAAAGGTCCTGATACCTAAATTTTCATGCTGATCATGCAGTCCATTGATGCTAGTCAAATTTGTCCCTTTGTCCCTTTGGAGGGGGCGACCCCGGCGTAGTGGTTAGTATCCATACCTCTCACGCCAAAGTCACGAGTTCAAATCTCACCCCCGGACAAGTCACGTCAAACAAGAGCGTTAAAGTGAGTATAATAAAAAAAAATTGTCCCTTTGTTGGCATTCCACTCTTATCGTCTTTCCTACGACCGGGTTGGCAAATTGCGTTTCTCTCATTCCGCATTTTTCTTTTATCTATGATCAATTTGTCGCACTTTGTCCTTTGTTAGAATGTTTTCCGTATATAATGGTCATTTGTCAAGTTTCCTTTTGGTTAATTTAGCTCTTAGGGTGGTTTTCTTGGGATTTGCACTCTTAAAGTGCTTCATTTGGCAAAGAAAATGATTGAGTTCTTTGGATGAATTGCAACCAATTAAAAACGAAAACAAACTTTCTTTTGATTTAGACACTGCTCCAAAACATCATCGCCTATTCTAATGAATCGTCCAATTATTCATATCGAAAAAAAAATACAACTAGATGATAATCAAATTAATTGGATGAAATACGTAAAGGAGTAGTTGGAATACGGAATGCTTGCTGCAGAAATGATTGTAAATCCAATTAAAATGGTATTGTTCCATCCCCCACAAAAATCAATCAAAACGATGATGCAAACGGTTGATTGGAGGTTAAAAGGCCTTCGGGCGATTCGAATATACCATCGTCACAAATTTTTCGATTTTTTACGCCCCTCCGCCCTGTGTAATGCTTTCTGTCATACCTGTAAAACGTACTGTCACAAATTCTAGGAACCCCTCCCCCAATATCCGGATGGAGAAAATGTCCGGCAAAGCGAATTTACCGTCTCTTTCATTAAGAACAGCGGGATCAAGAAAGAGACCACAAATTCGCTTTGCAGACCTGTTGTCCACGACGTCATATTTGAATCGCCCCTTCCCCATCCGATATTTGGATTGCTTTGGTGCATAATTCCTACGAAATATCAGAGCGGTTGTATATCATTTCCACGAAAATTATTTCACGGAAAAGCTCTCCGGAAAAACGCCGCAGACGAACCAGCCTCCAGCCTAAATAAAGATAGAAGAAGCAGAAGACGTTCGCCGGAATTCAATTATCTGGGATGGATAATTCCACGAACGATACATTTCAAAGGTGATTTTTCATATGGGCCTAAGTTGACATTGTAATAAACAAAATGCTTTTTCAAAAATAAAGTATCGTGACCTAAGACACCAACGTCAACTTAGGCTCCAAATAGAAGAGACTGGCATTCCATTAAGGAACTACTTCAGGTTCACTGAATTTATTCATATCATTTGCTCGGGCAGTGTAGAACGAGTGAAAATATCGGCTGTCACCCTACTGAGTGACGAGAATTGACCATCGTTGCTTTTCTCGTGAGAATTGCTTAAGGTCCGCTTAGACTATCTGATTTCTTGGTCTGATTTTGACCGCCGCCATAATGAAAAATTTGCTCGATGTTACTTTCGAAACACTTTGTCAAACCCCCCTGTTTGCTGGTGTTCACACTGCTTGCACATGTCGAAAGAACAGTTAATTAAGATTTCAAAACAAAGGAATCAAAAGTAAATACTTCCATAATGAACTATCGGAAAATTGCTCTAGCTTCGGTAGACGTATTTGCTTTTATTATTTTAAATAAAATAAGAAGGAGAAGGTGAACTTTGTGGAGTAGGAAACGGTTGCTCTGGAGGAACACCGGCAGGGATCTGGCTCATCTTGTCTTTCACGAACTGCGATATGTTCTGTGTGTTCTGCAAATTTCTCTAAAAATCTACAAAGTTCTTGAATCTATGCAGATTAAAGATCCTTAAATATCCACAATTATCTCGCATGTTCACTAAATTTTCTAATAATCTACAAACTTCTTGAGAGTTCTGTAATTTTCTCAGTTGATTTTCATGATTCAATGAATATCTGCAAATATTTCTGAACATCTACACAATTCCCTAAAGTAATATCTAGAAGTTTTTGAGCTTCCCGGAAGTTTGAGAAAATTCTCTGACGATCTACTAATTTTTCTGAAGTTGTGCAAATATCACTAAAGATCAGCAAACTTCTCTGAAGTTCTGTAAATTTCTCTTTAAATCCGAGAACCTCAATCAAATTCTGAAATATTATTTAAAACTCTGCAGATTTTTCAGTAGATTTACGATCTACCCTCTGAACTTTTCTGAAGTTTCGAAAATTTCATTAACATTCTGTTAAGTTTTCTGAAGTACTGTATTTCTGCTCTGAAGTTCAATAAAGTTCTCAGTAGATCTCCGAACTTCTCTAAAGTTCTAAACATTTATTTGTGGAATCTTGGACTTCCATAAAGTCTGAAATTATTTGAAATTCCCCAAAGCTCTAAAAATTATCTAAACATTCGCTGCAGTTTTTAAAAAATCTCTAAAGATTTACGAAGTTCTCTGAAATTGTGTAAATACTTCTAAAGATCGGCGAACTTTCCCGAAGTTCTGTGAGTTTTGCTGAAGTTATGCAAATTTTTCTAAAAATAAACGAAAGTCCTGAAGTTTAACAGACTTCTCCTAAGGTCTACGGACTTCTCTGAAGTTCTTCAGATCTAGCTATTTCCAACTTCCATGGAGTTTTGCAAAATCGTGGACTATCGTACATGGCTTGGATTTGTTTTTGTTATTGAAGTATTTTTCTGAAATTGTATGAATTTTTCAGAAGATCTCCCATTTTTCTGAAACTGTAAAGCTGTCTGAACCACTGTCTCTGAAAATCTGCAAAATTCATGGCAAGTCTGCAGATTTCATTTAATATCTACTCTTCTGAAGTTCTGCAAATACGTTTAAAGTTCTGTAAAGTTCTGAAGCTCCGTAGTTCTATTCTCAAGTTCTACGAATTACCTTGAGGCTCAATAAATTTCTCAGTAGATTTGAAAACTTCTCCGAAGGTTTGTAAATTTCTCTGTAGGCTCTCGGGCTACCCTGAACATCTGTAAATTTCTCTGAAGATCTTCGAAATTACCTAAAGTTCTCAAAATTTATCTAAAAGCAAATGAGGTTCCTTGAAGTTTTAAACATTTTTCTCAAAATTTTCAAGTTTCCCTGAAGTCGTATAATATTTTTAAAAAAATGCCTAGCTGCAAATTTCACTGAAGATCCATTAATTTTTCTGAGACTATAAACAAGTATCAGAAAATCTGCACACTTTCTTGAAGACCTTTAAATTTACCTGAAGATCTATGACCATTCATCTAATTTTTTCAGAAGTTCTGTAATTTTTTTCAAACTTCTGCTTTGTTTTGAATATCTACGCAAAGTTTAACTTTGTTTTGAATATCTACGAACTTTTCTGACGTTCAATAATTTTTCAGTAGATCTCCAAACTTCTGTGAAATTCTTTACATTTTACTGTTGATTTTTGGACTTGTCTGAAGTTTTTTTAACTTCTGTTCTCAAGTTCTACGAACTACCCTGTAGCTCAAAAAATTTCTCGGTACATCTCCGAACCTGAAAGATTGAACATAGAAATTTATTATGAAATCTTGAAATTGGAAAAAAATTAAACGCAGAGAAAAATGTTCAACAAAAAATCAATTTTAAGACAAGCTCAATTAAACAATTTTGAAGATCTCGAATATAGAAACTTCTGTAAAACTTCAGACATAGACAAATTTTCATATCTCTGGAACCTAGACAAGTGTTCTGGGTCGTATCAATAGTTTTATTTTTTTCTGGAACGAGGAAAATGTTCTCGAAAAATCTCGATCTTCAAAAAAGTTGTAAGATTCTGGTATACATTTTAGAGATATTTGACATTTTTTGTTTAATTCTGGTACTTAGTAATTCGTTATCTTTAATTCAAACAAATTAAGAAAGCGTAGAATAATTTACGATACGTCAGAATGTAAGTTCACAGTCCGAGAAACATTTAATTATTCTAAATTATTCTAAAATATAGAAAATATTGCATGATTTTAAACATTGAATTTAACTAAAATCTGGGATTGGAAATTAGCTGATTCCGGACTTGTAGAAAATGCAATTTGATGGGCTTGAAAAAGGACTTCTGAAAAAAAGAAGATTCTACTACATGATTTTTCGATGTTTGCCGATACTAAAGCTTCCGGCCTTCAAAGATTTATCGAAATTCAGGTCTTTGAAAAAATATCTAGCGCTTGGAAAGTTTCCTAGACAATTTTTCAGCATATTAGGCTTGGAAAACTTTCAAGATGACCAAGAGATATCGGAACCAGAGTTTATTTTTTTCGAAACCTCAGAAAATTTGTGATATCTCGAGATCATAGACAATGGAAAAAAATTGCATATCCTATTTTTTCTTGAAGATAATGGACTTGAAACAAATTCACTCTGGGCAATCTATTTTAGAATTTAAACCCCTGTTTTTTCGGGTTGTTTTTTCAGTTGTCTAACCTAGTTTTCCCAGTTTAATTGAAACAGTTAAATATGGTAAAATATCCTAAGTACAGTTACAAGTGTTATCGCATGATAAAATCCCAATCCTTACTTGAAGCATAGATTATTATTTCGCTTAAGTGTTGACCCTAAGGAATACAGTATGTAATATGTAGTAAGGTCAAATCATGTTATTCGCAACTGGGGATTGGAATTGAGAAGAGAAATGCAAGGAAATTCCTATGATGATTTTTGAAATAATCATAAAAGAATCTTTACAGGATTCCAAGAGGATGATTTGAGAATGCTTAGCAAAATATCAAGAAAAGTTTTTTTTTTTTTATTTATAGTAATTTCCACACTCTTGGATCATTCGTGTTTTATTCCGGTGAGATTTGAACTCATGATTTTGGAGTGGGAGGTATGGATTCAGATCTTTATGTTTTATAGACTAACCTCGGTATTCAAAGATGTCCTAATCTTGGTATCTGGTTAGCACAAAGTGCAGATATTAATGTTTAACATTTGCATGCCAAACATGATCGGAGTTTGCAAGGAGTTTGAGATGGCATGAATCTGCTTCTCTATCTTGAAGAAGCTTTGTAAAAGGATATGTCTCGCAAGGAAAACTGTAGGAGAAGAATTCAAGCACTGAAACCATATGCATTCGAATGACACCATATGAAATTCTGTAAATTTAGCCATAGTAGTAGGCAGGCATGGAAAATCATTTGCATTCATTTCATACATTCATTTACATTCATTTGCCTCTAACTTTTTTCATCAACAGCATTCCGCAAAATGATATATAAAGCTTTTATAGGTTTTGTTATTAGCTACAAGTTTTGCTCATAACTCAAATCTGTATCTCTTATGCATCACGAACTAGAGCGGGAAGAATGTGTTACTGTTTTTCAGTGAATGTAAAATACATTCACTGAAAAACAGTAGTGGCTTCTGTTCGCTCTGCTTCGTCATGCATTAGAGATATGGATTTGACTTGTTAACAAAAGTTGTAGCTAATAACATAACCTAACTCTAATTGTAAGGTCCCGCTATTTATACCCTTCGGAGTGTTGAAACACCCTCCAAAGGCGCGCCTCTTTGTCAGTCAAAATTGGATTCCTTAGCAACAAAATTAAGGTATGACACCGATAATGACCATGCATCAGAACCCTAGTCTTAACCACTTCAAACTACAAACTATCCTTACAGGGTATCTTAGACAATTTGTCTACTTAGGCTACTCAGCTAGGTATCGAATTCTCTACGGAGAAAACTGAGTTGGTCGTTTTAGCCGATCACTCATTCCATATTTTTCAAATATCTTGGGGTCTGGTTCGATTCCAAATGCACCTGGAGATCCCACATTGAGTATATGAGACGAAAATGCCAACAAAGGATCAATTTTCTCCAAACAATTACCGGAACGTGGTGGGGAGCTCATCCGCAAGATCTTCTAACGTTGTACCGGACAACGATTTTATCGGTTTTAGGGTACGGTAGTTTTGGCTTCCAGTCGGCGGCTAAAACTCACATCATCAAACTGGAACGTATCCAGCATCGCTGTCTTCGTATCTCGTTAGGATGCATGCACTCGACTCATACGATGAGTCTTGAAGTGTTCGCGGGCATGTTGCCACTATCGGATCGTTTTTCGGAATTGTCGCTCAGGCTCCTCACCCGTTGTGAAGTTATGAACCCACTGGTAATCGAAAACTTTGAGAAGCTTTTTGAGCTAACCATCAATCTCGTGATTTTCGATGCAAAGTTTGGCCAAGTTGATTCCGCAAGATCGTTCTTCACAGATGGAGCACTAATAGAGACGTCCGCTGGTTTTGGTACTTATAACGAATTTCATAGTGCCTCTCGAATGCTGCAAGCTCCTTGAGCTGGCGGCAATAGATTATACGCTAGACTTGCACCAGATCACTACTTTATTTTTACGGATAGTCTCAGTTCTGTCCAGGCTATTCGCTCCATTAGACCGGTAAAGCACTCCTCGTATTTTCTCATGAAAATACGAGAGCTTCTAAGTGCTTTATCTTTAAGATCGTTTGTCATGACCTGTACATGGGTCCCATCTCATCGCTCGGTTCCGTACAATGAGATGGCGGACTCACTTGCTAAGGTGGGCGCTATGGAAGGCGATATTTACGATCGACAAATCGCCTACGACGAATTTGTCTTCATTTATCGTCAACAGTCACTCTCAAGTTGGCAACATAAATTGAGTGAAGGGAGTTTGGGACGATGGCTATATTCGATCATCCCTAAGGTGTCAAAGTATCCTTGGTTTAAAGGGTTGGAGGTGGGTCGAGACTTCATTCGTGTCCAATGTCCAATGACTATTCGCTAAGCGCTCACTTGTTCCGTGTTGGGCTGGGGGACAGTAATCTCTGTGAATGTGGAAATTGAAAGGATTGGGAAACACTGCTCAGAAAGATACCGAAACTCACACTCACACAGTAAAATTGAATCAAAAACAGCTCGAAAAATCATTGCGGTGAGACCCCAGTTATATGGTAGCCACGTGCTGATTTCCCTAACTTCAATTTAAAAATACCTTACTTTACAAAAGGAAGCATGCCATCCTCCGATGATCGGAATCTATTTCTTAATCGACCAATCAGTAATAGTTCTGTTACTCGCTAGCACATCCATTTTTCGGTAATGTGAATCGTTTTCGTTGCGATATTACAAAATATGTTTTACTAAGTAGTGCACTTATCTTGATTTCCCATCCATCGGCGCTCAATTAGTTTTAGTACTACGCCCTTAAGTAGGACTTACCTGTAAAAGAAATAAGAAAAACATTACTTTAGTATAAAAGTTAACCAGCAGATTTTCAGTGTAAAGATTTTTATAATTTTATCATCTACCACCGCAACGGTAAAGCTTGTCGATAATTCCTACTCCGGCGGATAGGTGGATTACTGCAAATCTCTGCTTACAATCGTTCAACCAGAGAAGCTCTCACCACTTGGCAAGAAGGAGCATCTTATCTTGGCCCCGGCACAAGTGTTCCTTATTTTTAGTTTTACTCAATTACGCCCTGGGGCTGGGGGGCACCGCGATAGCGACTATGTGGCTCTAATCAAGCGTATCGGCGCCTGAACCTGTCTGCTACTCCAACGACCGTCGCCAACGTGCGCGGAATCGACTTTATCGCTGAGAGCAAACGGGGCGGGAGAAATCTGGCGAAATATTGTTGATTTTATTAGGCAAATAAAATTGTCGGGAATCGGTGTTTGAACTTGCTTCTTGTACCTAATGCTCATCTCACGATCGAAGACTTGGATGGACGGGTAACGCCGCTTGCTGACTCTAATGAGTCCCGACATAAACTGCTCACTATCGCTTAGAAGCGTGAGGGGAGGAGCAGGGAGGAGGGAGGCTTATCTCAGCGAATTGTCGCGGTTTTTTCCTCCTTTGGTTTTACGCGGCAGTTTAATGATCATCGCAATAATCGACAAACACTCACTTGGCTGGGATTGGGAGTTTAGAAAGCAGAAGATAAATGAGTTGTCGGCCGATCAGCCGAAGAGCACTATTAAAAGTCAAGTGGAATGATAATTGCTTCGCATAGGCCAGCGCCATCGGGGGAATTTTGATTGCCCATTAGATTCAGATTGATCAGGAGGAGTATTGTTCTGCGGCGACTCCGTTATGCAATAACTGGTCATTCTTTTTGTTTGCAATTTCTGCAGTTATCTCATCACGACCATGGCCAATCCCTTGGATTGAGGGGGGACACAAAAGAACCCCTGAGTCACAGTCGATTGTCCAAGGGTCTTCTGGTGTCGTGCGGTTGGTCCGACTATTCAAAATCCCCAATCGCGGACACTACCGTAAATCAACGCAGAGGTTCTCCAAAAATAGGCCAATTGCGACCCATCTCTAATCGGTTCCTCCACCAAGTCCACGCGGCTGGGGGTCTCTCGTTTTATAGAGAGCCGTGAAATTATCCTCCGCGCCGACTGATTGCCGGCTGGGTTGGCAGAGCTAGGTCCTACCCAAACCGAAGACGATGCTTTCATCCGACGACGACATGTGGGCAGTTATGTAGGTCCTCCTCGGCGCGTGAAAAGAACGCAATTCCCATAAGCCTCTACCCCCGCGCTCACTCAAAAAACGACGAAGCTCTTTTCATTTTTCATGATCATCTAAATTAACTTTCTCTGACAAAGAGCAATCTTTCTTCCCTTCTCGTGAATGCATGCATGCTGGGCGCGCGCTGCCTCGCACGAGCGCTGATGCTGAGATGGTCTATGGACTATGGTTTTCGCCTATCCGTGCCTGATGGGGATGCAAACTAAGCAAAAAAAAAAACTCTTTCTTCTATGCGAGTCCTGTTGTTCTCTATGGCGGTCGGTGAGGCCATATGATAGCACCTCGCTAGGCACGATTATTGACGTGACATTCCATTAATGAACGGTTATTTTCGAATAAAAGACGAAGACAATATTGGACTTGCGAAACGTCCTTGCACAAGATGCCTTTATGAGTTGCTGTCAGATCATTTCAGGGATAGTGCTCTAAATCTTGACATTCTCTGTTAATAAGGAAGGTGAGAAAATCTTAAAGGAAAATACTCTACTCTCCCTTACTCAATAGTCTTCATCCTGGTTAATTTGATTGTCAACACGAATTCCTTTTTAGTTCTGCTGATAATTTCCATTAATTCTTTGAAGTTCTCCTCAAAATTTCCTTGGAACTCTCATTTGAATTTTCTTAAAAATAACACCGGAATATCATAAAATACTCCTTGGAATTCCATTGAAATTCTCATCTAAATTTCGATGCAATTAAGCTTTAGCACTCCCTTTAAATTTCTCATATGAATTCGCTTGCAGTTCTCCTCATCTCATTTTTTTTTAGATTTCTCCTCAAAATTGATTTGTTATTCAAGTCAAGAACGCTCTTCAAATTCTTTTCCGAATTCCTTTGATGTTCTCCTGGAATTATTCTCAGATTTGAATGTAATCCTTCTTTTAGCATACCCTCTAAGTATTCTCCGAAAATTCCCATGGATCCCAGGTAACATTTTAAGTTTTATGAAATACTACAAAGCAACTATAAAACAACATTCATAAAACCCTGGTCAAGGCTATTTTGTCATTAATGCATCCACCAAAACCTCATTAAGACTAGAATATGTCTAGTTGGCCCACCCTGGAGAAGGTTCTGAAGGGTGTATTCTCGAAACTCTTCAAGATTGATTTACTGCAAAAGGTTGTATGACGAACGCATTGAGAACCACTTGAAAGCTACAATCAAAGCTATTTAGCAACAATAAGAACCCTTTCCGAGCCATTTCCCCTAGCCGCATGCCGAATCCACTAGGAAAGCATTAATCAAGATAGAAAAGGATTTATGAATCCGATCTTATCAAAATAATTAAAATAGAAACTGATGGTATAAAAATCTTGTTGAATATCCAAATTTATTACAATAGTTCTCATTAAGTGGCCTAGTTTTAAGTGCCATATTAAATTTTATGTGAAATGAACGTGAAAACATCGAAAAAAATTAAGTCCACCCTCGTAAAACGTCGATTTGACTAATTATTGAACATTGAAAAAAAAAAATATATTCTTCAGATCGAGCTTGGCCGAGATTTTTTTATTATTTTCGCATTTAAATGTTTACTCATTGCTAAATTTACCAAAATATAGTTATATCTAAAGAAATATAGATTGAAAATCGAAGATTGTAAAAAACAAGCAAACTAATTGTAACATGGCGGTGGCATAAAAGTTGATTTTCATGGGTCATTTGTGAAAAAGTTGTTTTGCTTTCAAGAATTCCTTAACAAATTAATAAGGTTTTAAAATGGCTTTTATGAAGAAAACTTGCAGGCTGAATTGTATTTATCTCAAGCCATTTTGCTTGATCCTAACCCGTTCAGATTTATGGCAGCATTTATGGAGGCAAAGTTGCCTGCAAAAAGTTAAACGTCAAAGTTTGTTTATTTTTCGATAGTTGCGCTGTGGGATCCAGGGTTCTTCCAGATGGTTTTCTCCCGATAGATTGGGAGATTAGTTACTAAGACAGTTTGCGATACTGTTTTACAACATTTCGGATTTCGAACAGCTGAAAGCGCAATCGTTCCCGAAAAAGATCTGGAGAAGGCTGGTATGTTTTTTTAAACTTTCGACAATGTTTTATGAATTCGAGGGCCTCGCTCAGTTTGCTCTTCTCCAGATGGTCAGATGGTCAGTCGTTGATGGTGTGCTGGTTCTTCTAAAGAAGTAAATTTTGCTGAAATCGACTTGAAATTTTTCATCCTACTTCGTCTATCCTTCGAGATTTCCTTGTCATAAATTTGGCATTTATTAACTATGAGGAACCATCTTTTAAACTCAATTTGTAAACAGAGTAATTGGTGAGTTAATGATGCACTTTAAAAAGCCTAAAAAGCAACAATAAATGCTTTTTGGTCTAATGTAAAACCTAATGGTTTTATGGTTGCTTTTATAATGATAGAACACGTTTATAAAGTATTTCATCAAGACATTAATAAACAATTGGTAATGACGTTTATGCTTGAATTACAGAACAGTTTTAAGGAGGGATTGATAACTGTTTTAAATTTATTTTTAAAACAAGACAGTTTTTTACTTCCTTGCCAGACTATAAAAGGTTTTTAAAACAGCAAAAAGCTGAATTACTAAGCAGGAATGTTTTACACTTTGAAATGCTATATTTAAACTAAATGGATTGTTCATTGCCATTATAAAACCATCATAAATCAGAGTGGATGCTAAATCGTTACTGAATTGTTACTTGGGATGTATGCTCTGGATTATTTTTCTCATAGAAACTTCTTGAAATTATCCTCAGAATTTCCATGGATTTCTCCTCTGAATTGCCTTGAAGTTTTCCTCCTCATAATGATTGTGAAATAATCTTCCAAATATTCTCAGAATTAATGAATTAATATTAACCTCGGTAATTCCTATGAATTGTCATTAAAGATTCCTTTGAATTCAATCTAGAATTTACATGGAACTCTACACAGAGCTACCTTGGTATTCTCCTTAGGTTTCACATTGGAGTTCCTCAGAGCTGAATATAATGGAGCACGGAATGGAATGATCCCCATTTGTATCACCTTGGCGGAGGACAACGACTGCTACAAGCGGAACAAACCAGAGGAATACGAAAAATGTTGAGATCTTGTTTTGCTGTCATGAGAGTAAGTAGCTGGAGAGAAGATTGGTGTAGATTTTGAAGATTTCATGCAAAAGGAAGATTGAAGATTTCTTTTTTCTAGCGTCCTGGAGAAAACCTTACCTTAATTCGAAGAGTTTCTGGTTATTAGACAAGGTCATGTGGTATTCGGTCATTGCGAGAATTTGTATGTATCACTTCAATACTGTTACGCATTTAACCACAAATCTTTGGCTTTTAACAGATTCGTTGAAAAAGTTCCTATAGATTGGCGTATTAAAATTTAAAATCCAGGGCGTTGGTTTTTTAGATCACACCACCAATGTCCCTTAAAAATACATGGTATGTTAGAGTTAAACTTATGGGACCGACTTTAAACCGATTGCTGACCTTGACAAATGTCCAGAAAATGCTCTAACAAATTAATGGTGATCCTGAAAAGGACCGCTTTGTCGTGATGGTTAAGTAATGCTGAGCTATTAGGGCGTTCAACACAGATGAGTGAATAAGCACCGTTCGGCGAGACCGGATGAAATTAGATTGTGAAATCTGTGTTAGGGAAAGTGCTTTTTGTAGGCAATCTGTGATAATTTTGAATATGTTGCCGAAAGACGTAATCCAACGTCAAAAAAATAACCGTATCTGTATGGAATCGTGCCACGAACAGATTCTGTAAAACAAAATAGCCTCAACATTTGGTCGACATTTCCAATCGAAAACTTATAGAATCATTTTTCATTTTCTCATGCCTAATTCCCTAGGATGAACGAATTCACCCTAGTTTGTAAACCAGTGTATTATAACAATACACACCGATTTTACACAAAAAAAAACTGGTCGATTTACTCATCTTTTGAATGTCGAGGACGATAACATGAATATAACCAGCGATAACAGGTTCAGACACATTTTAGATAAAAGTCAAGTTAATTTTCAAAACAAAGCCGGGAGCTTCGAGGGATGGAATCCAAGATTGACATATGCAGAAGCTCAAGAACCCAACGGACTATCCAAATTTAGATCCTATGTTCATTGGCCTTGCTACTAAAGCCGCCTGGCATTGGTTTCCGAAGGGGTTTTTTTCTCCAGACCGTCGAAGCCTAATGAGCCTGTTTTTTAGATAAGAAAACGGTGGGACTGAAGAATGTCACGACTTCTCTAAACATATAATATAATTACACTAGCCGCACAATACACTGGAGTCGCTTTTTACGCGGTTTTTTTTACACGGTTTTTTTTTACGCGGTTTTTTTTACGCGGATTTCGGAATTTACGCGGTTTTTTTTTACGCGGATTCCGGAATTTACGCGGTTTTTTTTTACGCGGATTTTGGTTTTTTTTTACGCGGATTTCAGAATTTACGCGGTATATCGCTTTTTACGCGGTTTTTTCTTACACGGTCTTTTTTTACTCGGTTTTTTTTACGCGGATTTCGGAATTTACGCGGTTTTTTTTACGCGGTTTTTTTTACGCGGGACGTATCACCCGCGTAAAAAGCGATTCCAGTGTATACGAATGCAAAAATAGTACAGGCCTAGAAAGCTCTCAATTAACAACTGTGGACATGCTCAAGACGCTAGGTTTGGACTTAATAGGTAAGAAGAAGAAGATTTGCTAACGGAGTTCTTTTTGACGTAGGGTTAATGTCCCTAATGTCGACCTGAATGTTCCTTATTTTGGGCCTCACATAAATTTTTGGCAATCTTTCACTAGCAACCAAAAATTTCTAAACCAATGAAACTTTTTTTGAAACGGACCATATACAAAATGTTCATTGCTTCAAGAAAAGCCCCTATGCAAAATTTAGCCTCAATCGGACACGATTTAGCGGTACTCCAAGGCGGTCAAATTTTGAACTTTTTCAATTTGTAAAATATCCCAAAACATGGAGAGACCTAGTGTTAACTCGAAATTTGACATCAAACAAATGTTGATTTTCAAAAATTCACTAAGTCTAAGAAAATCGATTATTAAAAACAAAATGATCTCGCCGTTTCATGCAGTTCAAGCCATTTGGCATAAACCAAATGTTTTCTATTTCCGAAATTTAATGCACCCCTACCTAGGAATATTTTGCAGATGAAATAAGTTCAAACTTTAAACCGATTTGCGAAACCCCCCTAAATTATGTCCGATTGAGCCCAAATGTTGCATAGGGGCTTTTTTCGAGGCAATGGTCGTTTTTTAAATAGGCTGTTTCAAAAATTCGATTTGTTCTTTTATCCCATGTATTTCATTGGCACCCTAATGGGGGGAGAGGTAGCTCATCGATTCTTCCGGTTCGCCTCCTAGCATCGTGCTATAAGGTACCAGGCGATAACCAGGGTAGTTGATCGATAGCTCGATGACGTCATTTCGTTGGTGTCTGCAATGGGAAATTCTCATAGCAGGCGTTGACGATGGGACGTTGTCGAGTTGTTGAATAGCAACTATCGTGGTAACTCACCGATTACCTGTCGATCTGCCAAATTTGGAAAGACGTCTGCATTGAATTGTCACATATAATAATATTCCGCCCACTATATCACAAGAAATTGCGAGTAGCTGAGTGGAATGGAGATAAGTTAAGCATTGAGTATAGGACCAAGTCTCCCCTGGGTGGTGCCAAAAGATGAGCGCAATAGAATCATCAAGTTGCCATAAGGCACGGAACGAGACTATTACATGGCTGGGTAGTCAAAGTCTTCCATTCGTTAGTCATTTCAGGTGGATTAGAACAGGTTTAGGTTTAGGGTGGACGTTGGCCAGATTTGGATTTTTCAGATGTAATCCTGGATAGGACCCTGTCATTGAACGTCGCGTGAAAGTGGAACTTAATGAAGGCCTAAGTACTTTTTCGTAGTTTTTAGTTTTCGGATTTGAAAGATCGTCGGTTACAGTGGCCTGCTTACTGAGCAGAAAAACGCGGTCCCAGGTCCTTACATATCAAAGAGATTTATGGTAAAATCGCTTGTGTATCGTGTATTTTGCGAAACTCGTTGTTGTCGTTGGTTCCGGGTTTGAATAGATACACAAATTTGAGCAACGGTATTATGTGATATGAGGGGCTCGGTGGCCTTAGAACAACCGTTTTTGCTTACTGAGCAGAACATCATGAGTCTAAGCTCAGGCCCATCCACATTCAAGATTCGTCAATCGTTTTATTTGTTAGTATGACTACATGGTAATAACAGCAACTCGGTGATTAAAAAGGTGCTCGTCTGCCTAGTGGCAAACGTTTTTGCTTACTGAGCAGAAGACCGTGGGTTTAGTCCCAAACTCCTTCGCGTTATATGATCGTTAAGACATCAATTCAGCTTATCGTTTATCAAAACGAACCCTGCTGCAAACCCAACCCTCTTATCCAACATCCCAGTGATTCCTCGTGGAAGTGCAGAGGTGTTCTCGGCTTCCATCAAAGCGAGTGTCATGTCAACACAATCCTTCCCATTCCTTTCTTGACCTGTGTTCGGGCGCGGCCGGCGCTGGTATTGCCTAATTTAAGATCACCAGTTTTTACACATTGAGGATGATTGCTAGTTCCAAGCATCGTCTATTGGTTCTCTGTGCAATTACAGCTAATCTGGCAGTAACAGAGTAGCAACCGTGGGCGGTCAATCAAGCTCAAGCTGTATTTCATTGGCACTCTAATGTGTCTTGGTCAGATGACTGTTCTAAGAGCAAATGAAGAAAATGGGATTACACATCTGTTTTACAGACATCCCACAATTGTGGGTCAGCTAATAATAGTTACTAATCTGTCAGTCCAACATGTAAATCAGCTGGAAGTGATCCTCAAATATGGAATGATTTTATGAAATCTATCAATTATTCAGATACAGATTTCTTTATTAAATCTCTCACATCGTCCACATTGCAAAAATTTGGCGACTACGGTGGGCTGGGCACGTCGTAAGAATGCCACGCGATGACCCAGTGAAAATGGTTCTCGAAAGCGACCGAACTGGAACAAGAAGAAGAGGCGCGCAGCGAGCAAGGTGGATCGACCAAGTAGAAGGCGACCTGCGGACCCTTCGAGGACTGCGAGGCTGGCGAAGTGTAGCCATGGATCGAGTAGAGTGGAGACGACTTCTTCGGACAGCAGAGGACAACAAGGCCTTTGCCTGATTGGTAAGCAAGGTAAGTAAGGTCTTAGAACGATAAAACAAAATCTTCTAGAAGATGGGATTGGGAAAAATACTCAAAATGTGGAATATTGGAAAATTTACAAGACCACAGTCGAAAAAACTACAAGGGACAGCCCTATGAGGTTGTACGCAGGTCACGTAGGACTACGTGGTCTTATATAATAAATCTTATTTGTTAACTGCAGCAGGAGCTTGTGTCTTGTGTAGGAATAGGAATTTGAGCGGGGTTCTCTCTATTTATACTCTTTAGTATGAAGCGCTTGGCATAGATGGCCCACAGCAACTCACGAAGAGCTACTGATTCCGATCAATAGCGGTTCCGGTTCTTCCTCCTTCTGTGGATGCTCATGTGGGCTGCAGCTCGCTGCTTGCGAGGAGCCTTTCGTTATGTACTGGAGAACACCACCACTCACCACGAGGTGATTGAATAAACACTTTTTGGTGAGACCGGATGGAATTCAACTTTGAAATCTGTGTTAGGGAAATCGCTTTTCGCAGGCAATCGGCGATAATTTCAATTATCAAAGCAACAGTTGCACATTTGTGCAATTTTCAATAGTGACATTTTGAAAAATGATAAAGTATTGGATTTAACAGATGCGTAGAAGTATATCTGATCGATTGGTGATAAAATTATTGAAATTGGTCCAGGGGCAGCTGAGTTATTAACGTGCAAAATCTTTCATCATTTTGTTGCATGTTCCATGTTTGCTTTTCACAAAGTGTACCTCCATATAGAAATCAAAGACGTAGTCCTACGTCAAAAATCATTATTTTGATCCTGGAAAGTGTTCACTGCTGAGCATTTCCACGCCAAATGACGAATCAACCAAAGTTCAAAAATTTGACTAAGAGTTGTTGATCTAGATTTTTGATAATTTTCAAGTGACCAACTTGAAACATTCACTTTAAGATTTTTAATAAAGATTAAATAAATAAAGATTACATTACTTTTTATTGAAGAGGGACATTTTTTGTTATTTAAGTTTTAATCGCTTTTTTGAACGTCTTACCCAAAAAAACATGAAATTTTTTACCGTGTATATTTGTTTCTTAAAAGCAATTTTTTGTTCCTACAACCTTGTCTCAAACGAAATTTCGATTGGAATTAACGTTTCTGAGTTACGATTTGTTGAAAAATATCCAATACGCCATTTTGATTTTCTTTATGAAATTGAGCTCTTTAATTTTGAAAAATATATCGGTTTTTATATATCATCTGAAAGAGCTTCGTTTTCTGAGCACAGCGATATTTTTTTCCGAACCCACACACTTTCATCTCGATTTTTAAATCAATATTTAAAGGAAAATAATAACATCACTGTTCGACACTAAACTGACAAACTGACAGCTCGCTCCCATACAAAGTGACACCGAGGGGCGCTAATAAGTTGATTTTTGCAAATGTAATCAGTCTTATTTAAAATAGATCCAGTGTTCCAAAATTGATGAAATTTTGGGTTTGGGTTTCATTTCTAATGCAGATTACGAATATGCATTTACGTCAATACCCAATTCAAAACAATTATGCAAAGTTTCATACAAATCCGAGAAGGTCGAGTCTGAAATTCATTTTGTTTTGCTTTTAGTCTGGAAATACTCTGCTCGGAAAAATGTTCAGGGCTCCAGCAATTTTATAAAAAAATTACCTAAGGATTTTAAGGAGAATTTAAACGGCATTACAGTGTTAATAATTCAAGAGAAATAATGAGAAGAATTACTAAAAAATTCTGTTAAACATCCTAAGAGAGTTCTGACCTGGATTCCCAGATAATTCTGAGATTATGTCCTAAGGAATTCTGTGATGGATTCCTAGAAAATTTATGAGAAGAGAGAAATTTTTGAGTTGAATTCCTATGTAATTCTTAGAATAATTCCGTGGATGTTGAGAAAATGACACAAAGGAAAATTCTTAGACGATTCAGAGTAGAATTTTATGGTGAATATTAGGAATAATTCCTAGAGAATTTTGGCGATAATTCAAAGATAATTATTAACAGAATTTATAGAGTGTTCTGAATATAATTTCAAAATAAATAGGCTCAGGTGCGTTCCTGAAGAGAGTTTTCTGGTCTAGTTTAGCCTATTCTGCAATACTAGGATTTTCGAGGGGAGTTTTGATTCAAATTTTGAGAATTATTTTCAAAGGAATTGGATTCTGAGGATAATACTTAATGAATTCTTAGAAGAGTTTGAAGGGAATTCCGGATTGAATTTTAAGGTACGAGAAGTGTTCCAAGGGTATTTTCTTGTGAGTTTAAGGAGAATCCCATGATTATTCGGATCAGAATTCCAAGGTAGTAGTATAGGAAACAAAACGACAAGGGACAGCCCTATGGGGTTGTACGCAATGGTGACGTGGGACTACGTGGTCTTATATAATAAATCTTATTTGTTAACTGCAGCAGGAGCTTGTGTTTTGTGTAGGAATAGGAATTTGAGTGGGGTTCTCTCTGTTTATACTCTTTAGTGTGACGCGCTTGACATAGATGGCCCACAGCAACTCACGAGGCGCTCCTGATTCCGATCAATAGCGATGCGGCTTCTTCCTCCTTCTATGGATGCTCATGTGGGCTGCAGCGCGTTACTTGCAGACAGCCTTTCGTTGTGTACTGGAGAACAATGTTCAACGCCACGCACGGAAAGCACTGCTGCTGCTGCTGCTGTTGATGCCGACGGCCGGACACCACCACACACGGTGATTGGAACTGAATCCGATCAGCGGTTGTGAGCAGCCTTGCAGGCTAGCTGCTTGCGGGGAGCCTTTCGTTTTGTACTGGAGAACACCACCACTCACCACGCGGTGATTTGTTGGATGAGTCTGGATGCAATTCAACTTTGAAATCTGTGTTAGGGAAATCGATTTTCGCAGGCAATCGGTGATAATTTTAATTGTCATAGCAACAGTTGCACATTCGTCTTAAATTTAACAGATGCGTAGCAATATTTCTGATCGATTGGTGATAAGATTATTAAAATTCGTCCAGGGGCAGATGAGTTATTAACGTTCAAAATCTTTCATAGTTTTGTTACATATTCCATTTTCGGTTTTCACAATATCCCCCCTATAGAAATCACAGACGTAGTCCTACGTCAAAAATTGATTGTTGATTTTAAAAAGCTTGATGAGGTTGAAATCTGTACGCCCGGTAACCGCAAAATACTCGATATTGACCAAAGAAGAAGAAACTTCTACCGTCTTTAGAGGAAAACACCTTCTAGTGAATGATCGGAAATTATCAAGGAAAGTTTGGACGAATTACCTAGAATAAGATTTAGTGAAAGACCACATAAGAGGTGCACTGAACTTCCGAGCAGCGTTGGAAAAGTTTTACGAAGATCACCAAGGAAAAAGGTCACGAGTCATAGTGATTTTGCGTGAAATTTTCCATCACTGAAGTGAATTCATAGAATTTTTCAAAAGTTTTCCTTATGAACTACTTTAAAAAAAATATTAGTATATTAGCATATTAGTATTAGCGACCAAAAATATCCATTAGTACCGTCCCAATTACGCGTTCATCTAGATAAAATTGATAAATAGCAGATTTTTAGCGATGGACACAATCTTAGATGCATAGGCCAACATTAGAGCCATTCCCCCTATTAAATTAATTTACAACACCATTTTTCAACTGAAGGTAAGTCACTACTAAGTCAACAAAACGATATTATTTGAGAGAATAGCGTTCTCTTTGCGAAAACATTCCTATCTAAACTCAATAAAGACAATTCTGTTCAGACGAAACTCAAGTTTTGAACCACTGTGCATCGAATCAGCCCACACAAGGTCTCTCGCAGCCAGCCGCCCATTTGGCATAAATACCGATGGCGTCCGTCTGTCACATTCAGCCAATGCCCAGTGCACTGCGCACGCGTTATTGTGGCAATTTTTCACACTCCTATCGCATTACCTAGAATAACCATTTTCCTCCCTTTCTTCCTACGAATCTATTCCATGGCTCCATAACGTGCGTGTGATAATGTGTCTGTGGTCCTATGTCTATATGTGTGTGTGCGGCTGCAAGCTAACGGTAATTTCAATCAAATCCACCATTTAGATACCGCTGTTTGTTCCGTCCATCCGTTCGCGTAGGGAGATCGGTTCTCTGCCGCCCTTTTTGACGACGCACTCGCTCACAATCGCGCAGCAGCAAACACATCCATTCATCTTCCTCCGGCCTTCAGCTCCTGTGTCCTGTCCCGATCCCGGTCCCAGTGGTGGTACTTCCACTAGTCAATCTCCCAGGAAAGGAATAACCCTTTGTGTCGGTCGGCAGCAGTGCAGTAGCCTAGAAGACAAAATAGGACACACGCTGATGTTGATTCAGTGATGTTCATTAATTGAATTTCTTCAACAGAACTGCCTGTCGGTTGGTTGTTGGTTGTTGGTCGGTGTCTCCTTCTCTGTGTCGGATGCTATTTGCGATGCTATTTGTTTTGAGCAACTAACAGTTAGCGCAGTCGTTATATTGGAAGTTCTCAATTGCCCCGACATTAACTCCGCGCGATGAGAGGGATATTGACACACAAAAGACTTGCACTGTGGGAACTGGCGACAAGTGACGAACCTGTGTGTGAATTCCATGTCGTAGAAGGAGTGTCAGATTTTGCATTGCTGCAAAAAAAAAACAAAAATCGCTTCATTACACAGGAAAGTCTGTGGGGTGCCCTCAAAGTAGACGGTAATTTATGGGAATTTGCCAGTCAGATTCGACCGACCGACCGAACTTTCCCAACCATATTTAACCCCCTACTCGACCATGCTCCGGTTATAGTCCGCGCGAGTCTCTTTAATCAAATATGCTTAATCAGTGCTGTGCAAATATCTACCCACAATTCGAGAGCTCCAATTTTGGGGGTCAGACCTTTAGCTCAGACTCACACTCACTCGGACTATGTTTTGTGTTCCTTTCTTCTCCGCATATTGCTTGACGGTCAAGTTCGTGGTCGGACGCGCCAAATGACTCACATTCGTTTCACCTCAGAGCCAACCGGCAAAAAGCCAAAGGGTAGGAATGCGTGTGCAATTTTTCATCGCATCTCACTCCATCCATCGCTCCACCCTCGCAACTCCCGAAGACGATGGGGCTTTGGTTGGTTTGAAATTCCCACAGCAGCAGCGGCAAGTCACTCATTATCGGCTCTACATCTCTATAATGCCTCGCTGGCCAGCAACCGACCGGGAGGTTGAAAAGGCATGTGTACATATCGCATACCCTATATCAATGCGCTTTAACCATGGCAGCCAGCAGCTCTTCGCGGCACTCGGTCAGTCAGTCAGCAGCACTGTGTAGTTTGAACTTGCACAAAAGATTTGAATACCAATGCAAACGAGAAATGGGAGGACGGTCGGTCGGTCGGTTGGTCGGACGGACGGAACGAGGAGAAGTATGAAAAATGACGAACCCTGAAATTGGAGTACAGTTTGCACTGATTTTTAATAATAAGACATGCAGCAGAAAATGCTTTTACCGGAACCGTTACGGACAAGTTCGGCCGACCGACCGACCGACCGACCGCGTGCCCGTGAGAGAGTGTAGTTTTGATCATTATCGGAATGTATGTGTACTGGACGTACTTCCCCCCATGCTTACTTACAGGCTGCTTGCAGCCACCCGTGTAAGTCACTATAAATACAGGAGCACAGCGAGCCTCGGATGCAATGAGAATAGGTCAAAAATGAATTACCGAATAATATCTGATCAATAACGGTCAAACATCACGGCAAAATTGATGCTTGGATCTGTCGTATCCTATTTTTTGAATTTCTCGTTCTTGAAAAATTCTAATTGGCTGAGTTCAATCCACGGTGGGTCTAGAAAGTAACAATAGGTGTGACAAAATAATAAATCTAAAAATAGGGTTAGTGTGCCTGTTTTTGGTCTTAGGTCCTATCTAAATTCAATCTCCATTTTTGAGAATCTTCACCAAATTTATTTGGATACGAAATTTAAAAAAATTAAACCATTAAAATGTATCTCTAAGTTGTGTTAGTCACTAGATAAGCGTGTAGATCTAAAGTATGGCCTATTAAGAACAACTTGCACTTTACCTTTCTTTTTGGTGGTAGTGAACCAAATTATTTCTTTCCGTGTCTCTATTTCTTGAAAATGAAAACTCATAGGAATTTCTGAGCAGCAGAACTCCTGCGAACTTCAGAGAAAAATTCCAAGGGTTTGCTGAGAATAATCTCATGAAGTTTGTGGGAGAAAACGAATCCGGAGTATAAGTTCTTGAACAGTTTTTGAGATTAGGTAGGGGGTGAGTAGGATGCTAAAAGAAGGATTTCAATTATATCTGAAAATAAATCCAGGAATTCGGAAAAGAATTCCAGGAGAGTTTGCCAAACACATTATGTGAAGAAATCTAAGGTATTTGTGAGGAGAAATGCAAATGAATTCTTAAGAAACATCCTATGTGAGTAGAAATCCAAGGAAAGGAGTGAGATTTAAAAGAAAATCAGAAATGAATTCATTGAAAATTCTGAAAATGTTTCCTAAGGATTTCCTACTGAGGAGAATTTCAAGGTGGTTTTTTTCCGAGGAAAATTTAAATTTTTGATGAACATTTCAATGGAATTGCGATAAGTATTTAAAGTACTTGCTAGTGGTATTTTTTTTAGAGAATTCAGAGAAGCGTTCCAACTGAATTTCTAGAATAATTCCATGAGAATTTTGGGAGAATACAAAGCGAATACTGAGAAGAACTCCAAGTGAATGTTCATGTGAAATCTCCGTTGATCAAAGAATGGACTATTGTGAGGTCTTCAGAACTACTTGAAAGTTCCCAAAATTGACCTGATGTTGATGAAACTGCCTTGACATTCTCTCGTAGTTTGAGTAACTAGACTGATGCCCACAATACTTCTCATCAAATTTCTAAACTTCCCTGAACTTTTTCGGACTTCGTAAAGTTTCCTCGATTTTCCTAACGATCATGGATCTTCTCTTAAGTTTTATTTATTTACTTATTTTATTCATAAGCTTTCGTAGTTCTTATCAAGCTTATTGTGCTGTCCAGAATTTAATTGAACTGTCCTAAAAATGTAAGCCTCCGTAAACTTCTGAACATATGTGCAAATCTCAATAATTTTCTAAACAGTTCTCTGAAAATCTTGGAACTTCTTCAAATTTTCCGCTAATTTTCTGAAACTAATCGAACTGAACTCCCCCTGAAATCCGAATGATTCTAATATTCATGAAAGTTTCTGAAGTTCTCGAAAGGTTTCTGAAGATCTTTGTTTTTCTGAAATTTCTGGAACATAAGGGCTCCCGCAATTTTCTTGAAATCAAAATGAAAAAAAATATATAGTTCTTTGATGTTCACTGAAGTTCTCAACATTTTTTTTCTGAAGTCCATTAAACTGCCCTAAATTATCGACACTAATTCGTAACTTCTCCAATAATCTAGCCTTTCCTGATGTTACTAAAACTGCCCTGATTTTCTCAGTATTTTTTATAAGAATCCACAATTTTATTGAAATTAATTGAATTGCCTTAAAGTTTCCACAAATTTAATAAACGCTCACGGAACTTTGCCTTAAATCACTATTTTTTCCTGAACTTATCTGGACATCCCTGAAGTTTTCTTTGCTAACCTGTAGTTCTCTAAATTTGTTAAATGATCCGGAAAATTTTCTGATGTATATTCAGAAACTGTACTCGAAAAAATGCAACAGACATAAATGATCACCAAAAATTCATTTTAAGTCGGATATTTTTGAAACTCTCAGGGAATACATATAATACACATATTAGCTATGTTTTTGCAAAGTTGGTTTATTCAACCTTGGACTTAACGTTACCCAATCCTGTGCAACACTTGCGCCATCTTTCTTACACACTTTCATCCACTGTTTCTTTAAATCCTTGTCGTTTTTGAAGACCTTCCCTATTTTCCGGAGCTTGTCCAGAATTTTTCTATTGGGCGAAGTACTGGCGAGTTTGGCGTATTTGCCTCCTTCGGCACAAAAACAACATCGTTGGCTTCGTACCACTCCATCACCGGTTTCACGTAATGGCACGATGTCAGATCTGGCCAAAACAAAGTGTCACCTTCATGGGACCGGAGGAAGGACAGCAGGCGCTTCTTGAGGCATTCTTCTTTATATATTTGGCCGTTGATGAGGTCGGTCGTTATGTACGGCTTGCTGAACTTGCCGCACCCACAGATCACCTGCCACACTAAGAACTTCTTTGCAAATTTGTCGACCTTCTTCTTGCCGACGAAAAACTCCAGGCCGGGGAACTGCTTGGCGTCCGCTTTAATGTACGTCTCGGCGTCCATTAAGATCCATTTCGGCTGCACCAACCACTCGCGGTACAGCTTCCTTGTGCGGGATTTGGCCACCGTATTCTGTTTATCGGTTCAGTTAGGCGCTTTTCTTACCTTGAAGACATGAAGTCCGACCCGCTTCATTGTCTGCTGGACGAACCAGACGGAAGAATTGACCTTCTTGGCCACGTCTCGAATCGAAAGGTTCGGATTGCGCTTGAAGTAATCCCTCACCTTCCTTGCGTTCACGGGGTCGGTCGTCCTCGCTTTTCTTCCGCTGCCAGCTCGCCACTAGGTCGTTTGGGTCTCCTTGAACGATTTTACCATACGGGATACGGTCGAATTGTCGATTCCAAACTGTTTCGCGATCCACCTGTGCGACTGGCCTGGATTTTCCACGCTCCCATAATTTTTTGTCGAAGCACTTCTTCCATCTCGATAATCACTTGACAGATTGTGACGAAATTTCGCACATGTAAACATTACACTCTAAACTAGTTTTACTCCAAATTTCATCAATTTTTACCTATGCAATAAAAAGTTGAACACAAAAGAAAGTGCTGCATTTTTTTTTCGAGTACTTCTCCAACGCTTCGGAAGTTTTCGGGTCAATCATAGAATTCTCGGAATATCCCATAATTCCACGGAACTCCTTGTAAGTCGCTGCATTTTTCCTCAAGTTGGGATTGTTCTGATGTTATCTCATCATCCTCGAAGTACTCGAAACGTTGCTGAATAGCATGAAACTATATAAAAATGTCTATATTTCTTGGAAATTCCCTGGATAAGTTCTTCAAAATTCCATTTTCTAACACCCTTGAAATACTCTTACATTTTCCGAATGTTTATATAATTTATATTGCGTTTCAAAAATTCTCTCAGAGCTTTGCTGAAGTTTCCGGAAATTCCCTGAGTTTCTCGAAAGGTTTCTGCAATGTCCATCAAATGATTTGAACAGCGCTTTGATTCTCTGATTTGTCTTGATGTTCTTGAAGCTTTCCAGAAGCTCTCAATTGTATGGAAGATCTCGGTTCTGTTCTGTAATAAATGGAATTCTCATTAACAACTTCCCTGAAATTATCTGGACTTTTGTGAAGTTTTCATAAATTCTCTGACGGTCTCTGTACTTCTCTGTAATGCTCGGAACTTGTTAAGCGTTCTCGATTTTTTTCAGCGCATCATGGAGCTATCCTGATTTTTTATTAACTCAGGCTTATATATAGATCTTTAAACTATTCCAAAAGTCTGGACTAAAGTTACGGGAACTGCTCTTAAGATCTCTGTAATTCCTCAAAGATATCTAGAACTAGCTTTTCTGATGTACTTAGAACTGTTGAAAAGTTTCCACAATTTTTCTCAAGTTCTCTATGTTTCTGAAGTTCTCTGGACTCCGGTGAAGTTCTATGAAATTCTAGGAACTTCCTAAAAGTACCGGCAATTTATCGGAAGCTAATAGAACTCCTTCTTCCAGTAAGCTCCCCATATAGTCAGTAAGTTAATTTAGCTTATGTTCCCGCAATTTGTTTATGAAGTTTCACTGAAATTCTCAGCATTTGCTTTCATTCCTCAGAACTTCTGTAAATTTTAAACAATTGTTGTGAAACTAACGGAACTTCGCTGAAGATCTGTAATCTTTCATAACGTTAAATACAAACTTGATTTAAATCATTATTTTTTTTTCCTTACTCTGCACTTCAATATTTTGAACTAGTACATTAGTTGTTTAATAATTTATTTGATAAGTTTCAATCAAATTAACTTTACAGAGCCGAGGATTCTTGTTCACTATACAATACATCTTGAAACTATCGTCAAAAAGTAAAACACAATAAACACTTTATCTTCCGCTATCCAAAAAGCCTTCTCCATCATAACGGGAGCCCCTTCCACGGGTTTAACTGTATGGCAGTATCGCCAACGGGGGGCAGAGCGCTTCCATTGCAGCAATGGACGCAAAACGTGCAGCAATCACAAACTCATCACAAAACGGTTGCTTGGCATCGACCGAAAGAACTGCTGATGAAGAACAATGAGGAGGACCACACAATGGTTTCTGCCGAGTAACCAGACGATCGCGTGACACACATCAAGAGTGGCCTGCTTATGTCGACAGCCGAGTGAACACTGAACTAGTACATGGAATACAAAACTTCAATATGGTGAATATTTTGAGATTTTAGACTTACTAAAATTAAATACGTGTTTAACTTCAACATTTAAGCTGGGTTTAGACAGGGCAAGTCATTTGATCAATTCAGTTGAATTCAACTGACTTAAACGCGAATTGAACGTGTAAACCATGCCATTCAAATGACTTGATCAACTCACTTGAATTGAAAAAAGTTGAACCAGGCTCAACGTTTCAAGCCAATTGAGTTCAACTGAGTTGATCATTTGACTTTGCCTGGGCTTAGAGCTTTACTGTATTTGATTGTAAAGTTGTTTCTGAGGTTCATGTCTTAAAAATGTTAGCGTTAATCGCTGTTGTTGCTGTTTTAACATATTTTGAACTCATTTAAAAAATAGCTATTTTATTATAAACCTGGAAATTATCCATTAAAGTTCTGGAAAAAATTGGAAAACTCAGGACATTGTATTTAGCCAAATGAGTAGATAGAGAAAGACGATTAAACGTCAAAAAGCTCTATTGAAGCACTACATCGTCGAATTGTTCGAAAATTAGAACTAAATGTAGGCATCGATGGAACTATTAGATCCTACACATTGCAAGAAAAATGATCAAGCTTGAAATAAATTCACGCTAAAAAGTTTAATTACCGTTTACAAGAAAATGTGACTTTGGTGACTTGAGCTTAAAAAGGGAGACTTTTAAGTGACTTGCTTGAAAAAAAGTTACCAAGTCACTAAAAAGTCTGTCAGGGCTGATAGTAGTGTTAAGCCATACAAATAGTGAATTAGTGACCAAAATCATTTAAAAAGGTGACCAAAATGGGACTTAAAAATTATTATAAAACTCACGGAAATAGAATCATGAAAGGCATGCAAAAAAAGCACGCATCGATTTCTCATCTGCACGCATTTGTCAAAAGTTTATTTTGCAAGAACCAGCACAACTAGATTAACAACTAACAACACTTTGTAACACGACTTTCAAGAACAGAGATACTTTACCATATTTTAAATGCTTATTGTTCCTGTATTAAAGTCTATAATAAATGAACTGTCTTCCCTAATAAAAAAATACCATAAACGAACAATAACCCAAATAGTCGAACTTTTCCACAAATGGTTTGGATGATACCCCAAACACGTCGTTAAAGAAAATAACCATAACAAATTTATTAGGGTTGGCTGTGGAGGTTTGTTAATATTCTGGGACTCCCCTACTGGTCACCATAGCCGGTCAAACTCCAGACCAATCTAGAACCGCACTACTGTTCATACTGGCAACAACGCTCTGATGAGACAACGAAACCCCACCCCAAGCTCCTCCCCTGATCCTATCCTTCGAAAATGTACCCCTCTATCCTCGAGTAAGCCGCGAGTATTCGGCCCAATTCCTATTTAGCTTAGCTTAGCTTAGCTTAGTCTGACTGCACGTATCGATAGTTGCACTCCGTGATTGATCTGAACCAGTGAAATTGTACAAAGAATCAACTGAATGGGGCTTGGGAGTAACCTGCCATTCTCAGTGTACATGTTCCAGTGACTCCTACCTTTAAAGATCAATAACGTCACCGGCCACGTCCTTGCAATCAGGTGGGAGAGGGAAGGAATGTTAGTGTGTGACTTTTGTTGTTTTGGGACCGTGTTTACCTCTGCATCCCACAAAAGTCACAGGAAGGAGGTTTTGTTAGTGGGTTAGGTTCGTTGGATCAGGATTCACCTTGATAAGTGATGCGATCTTTTGTTTTGTGTAGTTATTTATAAGTGTTTTCGATTTATGCTCTAAACAGCCGGCTGTCTAGAGATGTAGATCATTATTAGATGTGTGTATACCGATTTAAACCAACAATAAGGATACTGTTGGGGCCCCTCACAAAGTGTGATGATGGTTTATTTTATTTTATCAATGACCAAAATAATTAATTATAAGCGGTTTGAACCGATTTAAACCAACAGCAAGGATACTGTTGGGGCCACTCACAAAGTGTGATGGTGGTTTATTTAGTTCGGAAGAAAATGAATATGTATACTTCTTTTTTTTTATATAATAGAACGAATTTGTACTGATTCAAACCAAAAGCAAGGGTTCTATTGGGGCAACTCACGAAGTGCGATGGTGGTTTATACTATAAGGGCATAAAACCAAATCAAGAGCCATTTCGGTTTCCATAGCTTCCTAGACACTCGGCCGCAAAATAATCTTATCCGACGGAAACGTCTCTATCATCGCGCGATTTACCGTATTGATTCAAATTCCGAACAGTGCGTTAAAATCATCCTTTGAAAAACACCTTTTTTACCTAAAATATTGCTGATCCGCTCAGAATGTATTTAAACTCACGACTTATCGTAATATGGACATCCTAAAAGAAAATTTTTCAAAATCCATCCCATACAAAAACACAAGTGCTCAGAATTTGAGCGTGTTCGTAATATGAATCAGAACGGTACAAACTGTAAAAATACCATTATACAATACATACTGGTATCACGTATGCCCCATTCACATTCACTCATGCATTTTGGGTTCATTCACACTCTTAGTCATAGAATAAAATTCACGTAAAGTTTCGAAGTGGTTCCGAGAATAAAGATGTCACAGCTCTTCACTTTAACCCGTAACGGTTCTCCCTTGAGGGGAAAAGCATTCCTACACTGTGCGCCGGCCGGCACTCACGCCGGTATGAAAGAAGCAACTAGAGCAAGTTTACTCTCTCACACCATCGCAAAACACGCCCGACCAGGACAGTCACGAGTTCAAATCTCATCCTGGACAAGTCACACATTTCCTTGTTCAGCATTTGGAATATTTCTCTTAGTTTTGGCTTTTGAAAACCTCTCATGTTCCAGAATCTTGAAAATTTCTCCATGTCATGAATATTGAATTAAAATTAAAATTTTTTGAACCTAGTGTATCATTTAAACAAAATCAAAGGTTTAGAATTTAATTTATTTATAGATCACAGATCTTTATTTATTTTTATGTGTCCAGGAACTCGAAAAAATATCAATATTTGAATCATCTTGATACCCTTGGGACTATGCAAGATTTCTGTAGCATATTCTGAAAAAAAATATTTTGAATAATCTCAGAATATCCCTTATAATGTTATCCATAATACTCATGAAAATCTTCTTTAGACTACTATTTGAATTTCACGCTGCAAGGCTTATCAAATAATCAATGCTGTTGCAATAATGCTTTTATTCCCATGAATTCCCCGAAATTCACTTGGAGTCCACCACAGCGTTGAATTATCTTAGGAATATTTTTTTAGTTCTGCTAGCAAGTCCCAAAAATCCATTGTAATGCTGCTCCTATGGAACTCTCCTTTAAATTATCTGAAAAATTATCAACAGGATATCCTTGGAATACTCCTCGAAATCCTCATTAAATTTTTCTAAGAATTCATTAGGAATATTCCTAATAAATCCTTTGGCATTTTCATTATATTTTCATTGAATATATTTCTGAATTACCTTTTTTTTTTTTTCCTTTGGTTTGTTTTTTTCCGTCGATCTTGTTTTCCGTGCTGAGCACCAATGCTACCGACGTGCCAGGAAGGCAGCTCCCACACCTGGACCCTACCTATCGACCCATCAACTCATGAACCGGGGACCAACTGCTTTACTTCCCATCCGAAGGAAGGCGTGATCAGAGATGTTATGCCTCAGAACATCCCGGCGGCGCCGACTGGGATTGAACCCAGGCCTGCTGGGGTGAGAGGTAATCACGCTTACCACTACACCACCGGCGCCGTTGTGAATTACCTTTGAATCTTGCTTGGAATTCAACTCACAACTCTATGAAATTACTGGATGGAAATATGCTCCGGATTCCCTTCTCCCAGAATCCTGAAATTATCGACAGAATGTCCTTAACAATTAACGTCAAAAGCTGTTACGAATTATGATTAAAATTTCTTTTGTATCCTATTCAGGGTTGCCTTGGAATCATACTTAGATCTAACTTTTTGTGGGTGAACCCATACTTATGATTGATGACATGAATTAATATTTTATTGATTTAAAATATTTTCTAAATTTTTCCACCAGGTTCCTGGATGGGTATAGAATAAGAGTTATACTACCACTTTCATTTCAAGCGGTAGTGGTAAGCGTGATTGCCTCTCACCCCAAAAGGCCTGGTTTCAAGCCGAGTCGGCGCCGCCGGGATTTTCTGAGGCATAAAATCTCTAATCACGCCTTCTTTTGGAAGGGTAAATCCGTTGGTCCCCGGTTCATGAGTTGATGGGTCGATAGGTAGGGTCCAGGTGTGAGAGCTGCCTCCCTGGCGCGTTGGTAGCATTGGTACTCAGTACGGAAAACAAGATCGACGGAAAACAAATCAAAGAAAAAAAATATAGCAAGAATGCCGAAAAATGTGACATTTTTGGTCGAAAATAGTGACCACCTTAAAAAAAAGTGAGAAAGCTACTAAAAAGTGACCCGCTATCAGCCCTGCTATTTGCCACGTTGCAAAACCAAAGGGATTCCAGAAACTATACTACCTACACTTCCGATCATAAGTTTAAGGACACCCCAAAAAAAAAACATGACAAATTTGTTATGTTCATATCTCTGTCATGTTACGTCCAATTTTCGTTCTCTTTAGATCATTTGAAAGGTATTGAATGGAACTTCTCGTAGGCAAATTGTTCAATATCAGTTCCATTGGTGCTGTATTGTCCCGATTGCATCACAACAATCTAGCTCTGCTATTTGGCGACTATAACCAGTCTGGGCTTGTTTGGAATATTTCCGCGAATGATCATCCAACCATTTTTCGGTCGTACATGCCTGCTTCCTGCTGTGCTCTTTTGGATGGTTTTAGCCTGCATGGTTTAATGCAAATTAATTCTGTACCAAACAGAAACTCTCGGCTGCTTGATCTTGTGTTGGTGAACGAAGCCGCCGCACTAGAGTGCAGTGTTGCTGAGGCATCCGAGCCTCTGATACATCTAGACGCCGATCATCCAGCGTTGGAAGCATTCATCAATCGATCAGTTCCTGTTCTCTATGAAAACATCGTTGATGTACAAAGCCTGGACTTTCGTAGAACTGACTACGTCGCATTGAATCACTCACTGGCCTAGGTAGATTGGCAGTCGCTTGACTTGTGTTCGTCCATTGATGAAGCCGTTAACTATTTCGACGAAGTTGTTAGCCGATTAATAATGGATTGTGTGCCTCTGAGGAGACCTGCTCCAAAATCTGCATGGTCCAATGCTCGATTACAACACTTGAAGCGAGTGAGATCGAAGGCTCTTCGAAAATACAGCCAGTCCCGTAATCCATTCACCAAGCGATGATTTTCGCTAGCAAGTAATTGCTAGCGGATGTACAACCGTTTTCTATACAAAAAGGAAAGAGGATGGGCTACCGGTTGAGATTCATCTGAGCGATAAAAGAGCCAACACTTCTTTAGAGAAATGTAACCTCCTGGCTGAGCATTTCAAGAGTGTTTTCAACGATTCAACGGCATCGTTAAGCCAAGTTGCTGAAGGGATCAGAGATAATCCCAGTGACTCAGCTTTGATATTTTCACGGTCACATTGGACCTCGTCGACTCTGCCATCCAGAAGCTGAAATTCTCGAACGCTGTTGTGCCTGACGGCATTCCATCGTCCATACTCAAACGATGCTCAACAGAGCTTTCCTCTCCGCTTTCAAAGCTGTTCAATATCTCGTTACAACAAGGTGTATTTCCCTCTCATTGGAAATCTTCGTTCATGTTCCCGATTTTCAAGAAAGGAGACAAACAAAATGTGGAGAATTACCGAGGAATTACTTCACTTTGTGCCTGCTCGAAAGTATTCGAGATAATCATCAACGACGCTTTATTTGCCAGCTGTAGAAACTACATTTCTCCTGACCAACATGGTTTACACTCCAAACGTTCGGTCTCAACAAACCTCGCTCCTTTCATTTCCCTATGCCTACGGAATATGGAGGCATGGGCACAGGTAGACGTCGTATACACGGATCTCAAGGCTGCTTTCGACCGGGTTGATCATGCCATTCTAATTACCAAACTCGAGAAGCTTGGTGTTTCTCATGGACTCACTCGTTGGTTTGAATCGTATCTTACCAATCGAGAGCTTTGTGTGAAAATCGGGTCTGATCAATCGGAATATTTTTCAAACAACTCAGGCGTTCCTCAAGGCAGCAATTTGTGACCGCTGCTATTCTCCATATTCATTAACGAAATCGGTTTGATACTTCCAACTGGCTGCCGGTCATTCTATGCAGACGATGTCAACATGTACGTGGTTGTGCGATACTTCACTGACTGTCTGACTGATCGATAGTTTCGAATAGTGGTGATCTAGGAATTTTCTCACGTTGAACAAAAATACAATATCATCACTTTCCATCGCAAGCTAAAACCTATTGCATTCAATTATACGATCGATAACCAACCTCTGCAGCGTGTGGACAACGTTCGTTATCTAGGAATTACACTTGATTCTGCTTTGAAATTTAAGCTACATTACACGGATATCGTAGCCAAAGCTAACAGGCAACTCGGATTCATCTTTAAGATCTCTGATGAGTTTCGGGATCGGTGCCTGACAGCTCTATATTGTTCTCTAGTGCGATCGATCTTGGAATTTGGTGTAGTAGTATGGTGTCCGTATGAAACAGTTTGGATAGCGGGGATCAAGTCTGTTCAGAGGAAATTCGTTCGCTACGCTCTTCGCCACCTTTCTTGGTACGATCCTACGAACCTTCCGCCCTACGAAGATCGTTGTAAACTACTGGGTATTGAAACTCTTGAACGTAGGCGGAAGATTAACCATGCAGTTTTTGCAGCAAAAGTGCTGATAAGCGAAATCGACTCTCCCGGGATTTTGGCTGAACTCGAAATCTATGCACCTGAACGAGTTCTACGATTGAGAAGTTTCCTGCATCTCGGACCCCGTGCAGCTAATTACGGATTACATGGTCAAATACGGTTCATGTCTGCCTGTTTCAATGAATTCTATGTTTTTTTCGATTTCAACTGCACAGTGGAAACATTTCGTCAACGGATTCAACGTAGTCTGCTGGATAGGTGACGATACGGTTCGACACATACAACTGCTTTCTATCAGCAAATTGTTGCAAGACGGTGAGTAGCTGTCCATTAATGTACATCTGATGAATTTTGCTACCTGTTTCATTTTTTGTTCCCGATCAACTCTGCGATGACGGCCTCGACTGATCCAAGGACAACTCCATGCCATAGGACGAGGTTATTTTTTAATGATGAAAACCATAGTATTATTATTATTATTCGGTGTTTATTTTTATAATTGATGTGTTTTGCTGTCCTTTTTATATTGTTCCTTGTATTTTGGAAAAATATGGGGTTTTTGCGCAAATATTTGCCAGATAGGCATTTCCCCATCAATCTTCATTTAGACAACAAAAGACCGACGAAGAGAATAATAAATAAATAAATACAATTTTCAAATTGTGAAAAGTTCACCCAAAGTTCCAATATTTTTCAAAATTTACTCTGATGAATCGTGACTGAATTGGGATGGCCAAATTTTGAAATAAAAGTAGTAGTAGAATACTTATGCTATACCATTCATACCATTCAAATCACCTTTGGAGATCGAAAATTGAACGTAAAATGAGAGATCATTGAACAAAACATATTTGCATGGTTTTTTTGGGGTGTCCTTAAACTTATGATCGGTAGTGTATGCGCGAAACTGAAACCGGTATTGATTGCAGATTCAAATGGAAATGCCCGGAAACGTTAACAGTTTTGACTAAAATCAGGATCAATATCAATTATCCAAAGGGGAGAGGATTGTTCTGCAGAAGTTGTGGCGTATAAAACAGCAAAAAAGGTTATCTTCCATTTAATTCCACTTGATTAATTTTGGTATCGATGACAGATACGTATTTCGACTACAATGTGCAGCCTTCATCAGTGTCATTCCCACTAAAGAAGTTATCAAAATCTAACCCCCTTAAGTACTCATCTCCTAAGTATAAAGGTCAAGATCACAGGTATAAAAATGAAACTACAATGTGTTGAATCGGAAGTCGGAACCTACCTAACTAATAAAAACCAAAGATTTAAGTAAACGAAAGGAGAAAAATCTATTCAACTCTCTAATAAGGAAAATCCCAAAGGCTTGGTAGCCATCATAATGAAGTAATAAAATTGGGTTGTTAGCGGAATGCTTCAATAAAACAGCAAAAAAGGTTATCTTCCATTATTTTGTTGCCAGGGATAGCTAAATACACTACGAACAGGGAGGGAGGGGTCTAAATGGGTAAACAATATGCTATGTCTTTTATGCATGGTCCCCTAGAGATTATAGAACTGGCCAATGGCAGTTTTTGACATGCTATTTTAAAAAGCCCAAATTGGCGTTTAAATCATTAACAAAATCTTAACTTCACCGAATATGGTACCTTCTCGATATTAAAATTTCCGACTTTTTCCCGGTTAACTTGCCACCCTGATTAAATGACTCACTATTAAGGGGAGTGCCCCGTAATTGATCGGTCATTAAACCCAAATCCGATTCGGTAAAACCTCCATCAACTGTACAAACAATAATCGCATAACAATCCCATATGGGATAGGAAATCAAGCAACGATGGGACTGATATGCGATTATGGGCAGGATGGACCTCATTTCAACAATCTCTCGCGGGATTTCGCAACTGAATCATCCTTCGCCAACCCTGAACATACGGTGGATCAAAAGGACACGGGGAATCCACCGGAAATTCCCCCGCCATGTTTCACTCATCAGTTTGTCGTGTCGATATTGTGCTGCTTTCACGTCTGTCCGGATAGTTGGTCAACAATAAGGAAAATAAATAAAATAACGTCAGTGATCTTGACACTGATGAGGAACGTGTTTTCCGCGTAGCATGATAGTGTTACCTGCCGCGGTCAGCAGCGGTACATAAATGCATGGATACGTCATTGCGTATGGTATGATGATGTCGTATTAGCCGGCCCGCATGTTCGTCGTTCTTTCACTCTACCTCCGTTGTCGCGATTCGAGGCAATTAAAAATATTAATTATGGTTGAAATGTCTGCCATTTAACGCGCACTGACCAAGGAATGGGCAGTTTCGGAATTCTCCAGAAAAAAAAAAGCAAATCGCACACTTGAGCCCATATCAACGACCGACCGCCTTTTTACATCCGATAAGCGCGATGAAATAAAATATATGCTGTTAAGAGAGCAACAGAGGGAAAAAAAATAAGATAATTAATAATCCCTATTCTTCCACTTGTGTATCCGTTACAAACCACTCACTTTTGATGAGGTTCAACCAAAAAAAAAGCTGGAAAAAACACTTTCAAGTACCTGCAATAGCTGCATCGGAGCATCGGAGCAGCGCGTAGGGAAATTTGCAACAAAAGGCCCCCGAAAATTAACCATTACAGCGTTCGTCGGTTGGCTTGTGAACTGAAGACCCGATTTCATAAATACCAACCCGCGCCGGCCGCCACTTTGAGCAGCAGCACGATGTGGATGGAGTACAAACGTACAAGCACACGAAAGTTGAGTAGATACAAACGCGTGCGCGGTCGCTGGCTTGCACTCGGCTTGCTACGTGCAATATACAACTCTCTACAACTCGATATTCAAGGGACCATCGAGTTAAAGAATTATCCATCCCATACAAAATCGCTATCACAGTAGCCATGAAATTAATGTTTACCATGGTTCTATAACTCGATATCGAGTTGTGGAGAGTTGACTGTAGTGGTTCTCAGAATTTCGTAAAAATTGGTCGTTTTGTTCCTTATCGCAAAATATTAGATCCGTAGTGGTCATCTTGCATTTCCAAACAATCGTTTTACGGATCTAACCGAGATTTGGAGGGTTTTAAGGAGTCAGAAATTTGGCGGGTTTGAAAATCTTTAAATCGATTTATCTCCGTGAATAAGCCTTCTAATCAAGATTTGGAGGGTTTTTAGGTGTCAGAAATTTTTTCCCCCAAAAATGTCCCAAACCATTATTTTTAGGCTGGCGGGTATGAAAATCTTTAAATCGATTTATCTCCGTAAATACGGCTCTAATTTTTATTTTTTATAATATATTCATGTTTTATTGTCAGTTATATTAAAGTTACATACATTCTATAAAAATTCTAAAGTTTTCGACGCTTACATCTGCAAAATTTGTATTAACTAAATAAAGGAACATTTTGCCTAACTGTTGAATCAAAGATTGTTTTGTTGCTCTTGTAAATGTTGAGAAGACATAAACTTTTCTGGTTCCATGCGACGAAGCTTAGGGTCTAGATGAGCTAATAAAGACTTCTGATAGAACCAGACATTACGACTCCTTGTGCACTTGAAGATGCGATGAACGATAGTGTCAATTTCTCCTGGACATAAGGCACATAATGGGTCGATTGTTGGATTTTGGCGATGAAGAAGCTGGTTGTGGGGAATCCTCTCATGTATCATGAGATACCACGCCGACCGTTGCTCAGCTGGAAGCAGGCTGGAGTGAATGTTTTTAAAGACCGCTTTGCAGTTTATCTGCGAGTCGGTGAAGGTCGGTGGATCCGGAAGCAGCGAAAGGTAATGTTGGTACAAACCACTCGCCGTCAGGTTCTCCAAAAGATTGGAGGAGAGATATGACATTGCCTGCAATGCCAACCTAGCGTGCTGAAATTCTGCAGGGATACTTGGGACGTTCGGTGGATTACCAGATCCCTCCAGAAAATCGGCTAGCAGTGTAAGTTGATCCAATGACTTTACCAATCGATTCAGTAGAAGAGCATTTGATTTAAACGCTGGAGAGTGTAGGTTTAAACCAACACGGTTTTTGGGAAGCGTAAGATTTTGAAAGGAGATCTTGAACTGTTGAGGGTGCCCCATCCACGGGAACTTTCTCAGCTCAGTTATAATGCGAGCTTCGTAGTTTTTTGGCAAGTACACGATAGAGGCCACGTACCACATTTTTGAGCACACATCCCAAGTAACAAATCTAGAGCTGCTTGGCTATATTCCAAATTTATAAAGGTTTTATTGCAGCTGCAACCATTACCTACAGCTTTATGACGGTCATAAACAATGCAAGTCATGAAACATTCTTATAGCTATCTACAAAACCCCTATAAAGCTAATTAAAAAACCAAATGATGCTTATGCTATTTTCACTTATGAAAGGTTTTATGATTGCTTTGAAGTATACAAAAAAGTAATATAAATTGCCCTTATAAAACCAATAAAAGTAATCCTTTCGTTGCTTTATAAATAAGCGCAATAAAACTAGTTGGCCATGAAACAGTTATTTTAAAACAATTATAAGCATTCAGTTGCGACTTGTCAGAAATGTAAATAGGTGGTTTATTTTTACAACATAGAAAAGAATCAAAACTTTCCGGTACTTCCAAGCGGAGCGCGAAGAAAATCAACAAAATTGTTAGCATGAGCATGAAAACATTTCGTGTATACGTCTCGCTCGCATATACATGGGGTGACACGGTCGAATCTTGGTCGAAATGGTGACAGTCCTAGGGCAAAAAGGTTGAAATCACGCATAACTTTTCATAAAGGTTAATGTACCATTCAAAACTTTTCTAAATGTTTGTAAAATTCATCGGTTGCACCCGTAGAATAGGAATATACATTTGCCCTCAAATAAAAAAATGAATTCAAGCTGAACATTGCATTAGGTTCTAAGTAATATTGACAGATTCGCTTCGTCAACTTTCTCTTTGCATCCCCACGGTCATGTAAAGACATTCCCAGGTATTTTCAGAACATAAATCGATAAAAGAAGCTTTTATCTAGCATCCAATACGACAAACACATCAAGAAACGGTTCTGTGAATAAGTTATCAACGAAAGAAAAAGTTGCGATTTTTTGCGCTTTGAGAGATATTAATGTTCAAAAATTGTGTTTTTTTTTTCTCGTTATTTCAACAATATCTTTGAAATTTGAAGCTTAATCCAGTATGCTTCTTCACAAAAGCTATTTATTTAGTGTATTTGCATAAGAGAATAATAAAACATTATAAAGCTGTAAGCAAAAAAAAACCGAAACAGAAAAAAACCATATTTTCGACATTTTTTCTTTAACTCCATATAACTTGTAACCAGTAGACAGTGGAAATTTAACGTCTTTGAAATAGCTGTTTATTTTGTCAAGATAAACAACTTTGCCCAAAACATCAAGTCTCCAAAACGTCAGAGAAAGAAGTTAGATTGTGGCACCATCTTTGCGGAAGAGTTTTGAACTATTTGTTTATGTCAATAGATGGTCCTTATTATGACGAGAAATTTTGCCGAAGACACCAAATCGCGGAAATGCTTCGTTTCGGAGTTATTAATTTTGATCCGCTAGGTTGCATTCCTGACCCAGTGTGCAATGTAAGCATTAGACATTTTAAGAAATTGCGCTTGGTGTTTTTCTTGCCTGCTGTCCTCTGTCGCCATATTGTCATTATGAAAATGCCATTAGCCTTGGAATAAAATCCAAGAAATTTCAATAAAATAATGGCTAAATAAGAGATCCGAAATGATTTCCAGTGTGCATTGGTATGAATTTATGTATTGAGATCAATTTTCTGTAAAATTAAGGTAATTCCATCAAATTCATTTGATTTCTGAAACAATCTTTTTTGTTAATTTGAATTATTTTGGAGGCGCATTTATTTAACGCTCATATTATCTCAATATACACGATAACATTTCAAGCGCATATGTTTTGGAACTTATAAAAAGTCATATATTTTCTTTAAAAATTTCACTAATGTCGCCATGAAACAAAATTGATGGAATGGTGATCTTGACACCAACACTCAAACATATTTTTACCGCTAAAGATTTCCATTTGGAAAAAAAGTTTCAGCAGAACAGAACAACAACAAGCTAATTTATGGCGGTTGCTTTGAAGCCAATAAAAATTAAATTGGCTTTATAACTGATTTTCACCAAAGCGTAATAAAACTGCTTGGATACAATATTACTCTTATAGAGGCTATGAGAACCTTTTGTAGAGTATGAGGCTTCCTGACAAAAGGTTTTAAGACAGCTTTATTATGATTCTCAAACATGCTTTATAAACCTTATCAAGAGTGGTCCACTAAGCTGTATGACGATCTTATAGCGGTTATCAAAAGGTTGTGCTGGAGCTATTATTTTATTGGCGGTTTTATGAAATTGATCTCAATAACCACTAATAGAGTGCAATAAAACAAGAAATGCTACTTGGGATACGTGTTTAGTAGTGTCACTCTTAGAGTAAGTGGCAAGTTTCTGGGACTTTGTTCCCAAATCCGCTGTTTCATACCCGATAAGATCGAATTCCAGTTGAGATCTCTGGCAGTTCGATACCTAGGACCTTGACGTGGTTCTCAATTGAGAGCCACTCGGTAGCTTCAGTTAGTGTTGCCTTTCATTAAACCCACAGTTTTGCTTCGGTTGAGAATCGCTCCTGCTTCTTCACCAAAGTTTGTGAACAGCTCAGAGACTAACATTCCTTCGTTTTCCAGGAACATCGAGATGTCATCTGCGTAAGCATTAATTATCACACCAGGAAAAGCTCGCCTTAATACGTCCAATAGAGGTTGCATATACAGTACAAAAAGCAACATTGACAAGGGATCTCCTTGACGGACCGAACGCTGGATTCACTAATATCCTCGAAAAAGAATTCTCCATGAACTTTTTGATGAGTTCTAGTAGTGCCGGATTGAAATTCATTCTTAACATTGTTTGCTGAAGAAATGAATGATCAACGCGATCAAACGCGTGGTCCAGATCAAACGAAACTAACTAATATACCTGCAAGAAAGTTTTTGGGAGCGTTACCTGACAAGGCGTCGTTTATGACAAGTGTGAATTCCCTCGAAATTATCGTCCAGCATTTCAGGTAAAATTCCTTGGGTAATCCGTCAATGCCTGGGGATTTAATTGCAGCGAAGACCTCCTCCTCCTCAGCATTTCTCATGATCGATATGTTTTCCTCGATATCATTTGGGATACTTCTAGTCGGGAAGAACCTCGCAGTATTAGAGGTTTCACCAGCAGCATACAGTTGATTGAAGAAACGGGAGACTTCGGCATGAATTTCATTTATATCCTTGGTAACGTTGCCTTCTCGAAGTTCGAACAAGTTGATGCTTGTTCGTGCTTTGCGTGTTGACCGCTCGTTTAGATGAAAACAGGCTTGTCTGCTCACCACCTATATAAGATGAATTGTTTCTTCCGAGCTTTGTTGAGAAATTTCGCTGTAGTTGAAGAATTTGGCCCTTGATGCGATTGATGTTAGAACGTTCGTGCGGATTTCCAGGAAGTCGATTAACCACGTGCGAAAGCTGAGTTTGATAAATTTCCATGGTTCCACGAAAATCGTTGAAGAGCAGCGATGTTTTCCATTTAAGAAAGGAAATCAGTTTCGGCTTACAAAAAGTGATCCACCAATCTATCCATGTTGCATAATGCCTTCTGTTTCGGACCCAGTATATCAATTTTCGTTCAAGTTCGGGGAGTGCTTCAGGTTCGTCCAAAACTTTCGTAAAAAGACTCCACACACCTCTACCAGCTGATGTGCCAAGGTCCGGTAAAACTATCCGTACGATGTAAGCCTTGTGATCGGTGAAAGCAGTAGTGCAAAAGTAAGCATTCCTTAGTCATCCCCGCATGGTTGCGCCTACCAGAATCCTGTCCAATCGTGACGTAGAATCGTGTCGCAGTAATGAATATTCTACTCGAGTTCCATTCAGATGTGTCCACGTATCGGTGAGTTTCATTGAAGTCATCAATCGTTTCAACGTTGGACTCTGGTTACCGGAGCCGATTGCATCACTTTCGTTCACCACGCAATTGAAGTCACCTCCAAATATTATATAATTAGATGCCCGTTGCAAGTAAAATGGCACGATGGAATTAAAGAAGCTTTCACGGTGAACCAGATGGAGCATAAACATTCACAAAGGTGACCTGCCCTATCTGGAGAGAGATCAAACGGGAATCTAGACTACGATGCACATTTTGGTATTGGAGCAGCTGCTTGACTGCAATTCCAGTTCCCCTTCGTCACTCATCCACATTGAAAATCATGTCAAATCCAGGTAACTCCAACAGCATATTTTCCACCTCCTGCAGGAATATTACGTCAAGGTCAGCTGATCGTATAAATGTTCGCAAAGCAGCGAGTTTCGTGGGGTTTGTAATATTGTTTATATTTATGGTACAAATGTTGTAGCTTTTAAGATTCATTTTAATGAAGATTTTTAGACCTGGAAGGCCTCTTGCTTTCGGTAGTCTTGGGTGATCCCGGTCGTTTGAATGCAGATTCCGAATTATGGTTACGGGTGCGTTGATTTTCATTGGAGATCTCTCGCTGGTCCCGGTTAGGTGACTTGAGAATTTTCTCACTCACATCAATCACTTCTTGGACGAGTTGAGATGACCGCTGTCCCGTCGGGGAGGCAGCAACAGCAGTAGCGGAGTGAGCAGTAACAGCAGCAACGAAATTATCAACAACAGCAGTAGCAGCAGCGAAGCACGTCTCAGCATCAGTTTCGGTGTTGGCTGGAGTGAGGACTGGCATTGGAATTTCGTCCTCGATCGAAGCGAAACGTTCACTTGGCGATATGTCCCTAGAAATACTTATTGCAGTTGTTGGATGTCCAGTTTCAATTGGTGCCTCCAGTGAATTCAGTTTTTTGATGCAATGATTTTGCATATTCGGAGCACTTCATGGTGTAGTGCACCCTTCGGTTGCAGTGACGGCAAGTGGGGATCTGGTTTTTGTGTGTGACGAGGGTCATATGTGAGATATCTGCGGATATTGTCACATACGACGGAATGGGTTTAGAAATGCGCATTCGAACTATTCTCACTCCATTAGGAACTTTGTTGAAAAGGTTCCTCCAGTTGTCGATAAAAGCAACACCTCACCAAACTGCGTCATCTGTTCCGCGATAATATGGTTTGGCATACCAAACGGCAAATCATACAGCTTAACATCCGTTGCTCCATCGGCAATGAAGAACGGAATACGGTAGGTGATGTCTTTGTACTCCATCGTGTGCTTGAGGTTGTGCTCTTCAGCGAATTGTTCTGCAGATTCTATTATACGTACGATGTGATGTTGTTGAGCTGCAATCCTCGCACTTTGCTCCAATCAAGCTGAACATCTTTCGCGATGAAATCGTCCACTCGGGACAGTTTGGGTTTTGCTGGCATGACACTGAAGTCAATCCCGCATAGTTGGCGGTTGGCCATGTTTGTGTTGTGTGCGGAAAAGAGTAGCAAAACTCATCGGACGGGTGTCCGGAGAAAGTAAAAAAAACACAACTTTTTCCTCTGCCGTAGTATTACTCGTCCGTACACAGTAAGGGCTAGGTGTCAACTGGCTCTAATCGAGATTTGGAGGGTTTTTAGGTGTCAGTATTTTTTTCGCCAACCCATTATTTTCAGGCTGGCGGGTATGAAAATCTTTGCGGCTCGCGTCAATTTCTCAAAGCGATGAGGGCAGCAGCAGCTGGCTGACAGCGATGAGCCGAACACATTAATAAAACCGCAATGATTCACTACGGGGGGCAGCAAAACAAACTATCTTCCCCCATTGATGCAAGAAGCTAGAGGTAGCTGCACTGCGCTATAGTGATGCATCAGCTTGACCCGCGCACGACGGCGATCCATTCTCAGGTGATTCATCATCATCTCACTCGGACGACATCGACTACTCGGACCTAGACTCAACCTATCTATCAACTCCGGAACGATGCGAGTCGACCCTGTCATCGATTAGAGTGTTCGAGCGCGGCTGGGACAGGATGAACCACACGTCACGTCAACTGCCGCAGTCTGGGGTCCAGTTGACATGAGCACAAATCATGAGGAATTTCTAATTTTAGCCTTCCCTTCAAATCGACCAGTTAGGTAATGGATGGATGGATGGACGGACGCATGAACCGACAAACAACATTTTTCACACTGTCACCAAGATGCGCGACTATAATAGTTCATTCAGCGCGATTTACCTACCCCCTGTCCAACAAGCTTAGGCCGCGCAGCATCTTCTCTACTTCTGTTCGGTGTAACGTGGGATCAGAATGTTGGGCGCGCGCGTCGACCAGAGGGAACAATTCATCATCTTTGATGGGACTGACTGGGACAGGGATGGCAGCGATATTCAATTAGGAACTAGTGGACGATTACCACGAGTCCGCCCCATTGGCAACATTGCTAGCGACAACGACGACACCAGCAGTCACGATTCCTTTCTTTTAATTGGCACGGGTGATTAATTGCATATGATGCACACCCCGCAGGTGATTGTTCTGCTATTCTCCAGCCATAAGCGTAGTGAGGAACAATTAATTGCTCCTCCCAAAGTAGAATCAATATAAAGGAAACAGAAAAGAGGCTCTCACTTACCTTTCAACTTGGTGATCTCGATGGCGAACATGTTCAGCGACATCAGCTGCAGCAACCGGTGCGAGGTGACCGCAATCGGCGAGTGCTGGATCAGTGCCCGAAACTCCCGCAGCATTTGAATCGCACACGGCGTAAACGATTCCATCCCGGTTTTCGTAATCAGCTTGCCGAGCACGTGCAGGAAGCTCACGATGAAACGCTTGTTCAGCTCGATCGAATCGAGCTGGCGCAGTTCCTCCTCCTCTTCCTCGCTGGTGTCCCCAGTCCGGCCGGCCATCGGATCTAGTGGCGCGGTCCGGTGCACCCGGGACCCACCTTCCGGATGGAACCACGTTTCACGCCGCAGGTGGCCATCGAAGCGGTGCTCTTTCTCTTTGAGCCGGGCGCGATTCTTCTCCTCCCGCTTCCGCTGGCTGCTCTCGTACTGTTGTTGATGTTGTTGGTTGATGGAATAATTTGTGCCAAGGGAAAATGGAATGAAACAAGTGAACAAACGTGTACAACAACTATCAGTTGGCAGTCAATCACTACTAAGAGAAGGAAAACACGCAATCCATATTAGGGAGAAAAAACAGGTGTCATCATCTTGTCTAAATTTGTCTACCGGAGTCAATTCAATTGAATATACAGACCAGAGTTATGGCTGTACAGGAGGAGAGGAATGGAAAGGAAGGAGGGGTAGAGGAAGCAAGGTAAAAATCGTTCAAACTCGGGTCGGATGATGGGAAACTCACCAAAAGCTTATGCTAGTTTTACGACGGCGGCATGTAGAATGGGAATTGCAAAGCAGATAAATATGCGAAGAAACACTCGGTTAGTAAAAGGTTACGGCTGCGTCTAGCGTCTATGGTTAGGGGGTATACTAAATTGCTAATGTCTCTAATATGGGTGCAAACTCGGCGGATGAAAAGTGATGACATTCAGGCAGGCTAGCGATTGATTATGTGGTTCAGGTTCAGCTTGAACAAGTTCAAATTAGCCATGGTACGGAAGGTGAAATAGGAAATTGGACAATTATTTGAGTTTCGTTTAATGAGCGGCCGCGAAAGCTTGGGCAGATCTTGTCGGAAGACGCTTGAACTAGATATTCTGTACCCTGACCCTTGCGTCAAATCAAAGCAAAGAGCGAACGAGTTAGAAACCTCCTAGGTGGATGGAACTTTTCACATGTTGTTTGGTATAGGAGATCATGCGTTTTTCACACGTTCGACTCAAGAAAACGTTTTCAAATGGAAATAAAAGTAATTGAAAATTTATTCGGCTCCAAAAGCGAGGCAAATGGTACGGGAAATGGCTCTAATGTTGGCCTATGGATCTAAGATTGGGCCCATCGCTAGGAATCTGCTATTTATCAATTTTATCTAGATGAACGCGTCATTGGGACGGTACTAATGGATATGTTTGTTCGATATTGAAAATTTAGTCGATTGCTGAATTTATGTATGGGCCCAAATTAGGGACATTTAGGCCGACATTACATCCATTTCCCCTATACGTTCCAAAATAATTTAGATAATGTGTTGCATTTCGAAATTTGAAACTAAAAGTTTCTAAATTTTTATATTAAAGGGTGATACGGTCAAAATTTGGTCAAGGGAAAACGCGTGTAAATCGGTGAAATCGTTTATTTAAAAAATCAAATTAAATTTCTTTTTCAAGTTCAATTAGTATAAAATTCAGGAAAAATATTCAGTTAGGCTTCCGCTTTTCCAAATCCGAATTGCCGGGCCTTACGCTTGACCCCTGCCATCAGATTTTGTACAGCCACCTTGTCCACCTTCTTCACCGCAGAAAGCCAGTTTGCCTTGAACTGCTGCTCGCCCTTAGCAGTTTTTTTGGTCTTCTTTAGGTTCCGCTTGACAATAGCCCAGTATTTCTCAATTGGGCGGAGCTCTGGCGTGTTGGGAGGGTTCTTGTCCTTGGGAACCACCTGCACGTTGTTGGCGGCGTACCACTTTATGGCCTTTTTACCGTAATGGCAAGATGCCAAATCCGGCCAAAACAGTACGGAACAACCGTGTTTCTTCAGGAAAGGCAGCAGACGTTTATTCAAACACTCTTTCACGTAAATTTCTTGGTTGACAGTCCCGGAAGCTATGACAATGCTGCTTTTCAAGCCACAGGTACAGATGGCTTGCCAAACCAGATATTTCTTTGCGAACTTTGACAGTTTCATGTGCTTGAAAACATCTGCTACCTTTCCCCTTCCTTTTGCTGTATAAAACTCCTGTCCCGGAAGCTGCTTGTAGTCGGCTTTGACGTAGGTTTCGTCGTCCATCACCACGCAGTCAAACTTCGTCAGCATCGTCGTGTACAGCCTCCGGGATCGTGCTTTGGCCGTCGTATTTTGTTTATCATCGCGATTTGGAGTCACTACCTTCTTGTAAGTCGATAGTCCAGCTCGTTTTTTGGCTCGATGCACGGTTGTAGACGATACACCCAGCTTATTTGCGGCATCTCGGAGAGAGAGGTTAGGGTTTCGCTTGAAACTACCGGCAACTCTCTTTGTCGTCTCAGCGGCTTCCGGTTTTCGATTTCCCCCCGATCCAGACTTCCTGGCTGTCGACAAACGTTCCCCAAACACTTTAATTACATTTGTAACGGTTGATTTGGCAACTTTTAGCGATTTTGCCAACTTTGCGTGCGAGTAGCTCGGATTTTCGCGATGCGCGAGCAAAATTTTGATACGCTGCTCTTCTTGCTTGGACGGCATTTTGACAACTGAATAGTGAATTCCAAAATCAAAATAGGAGCAACATTCTACACACACACACACCTTCAAAATGAGGGGTGTTCAGGTTTTTTAAATGCAAAATTGAAAGAAATACGTCAAGTTGATATTGACCAAATTTTGACCGTATCACCCTTTATTGTAGGTGGTTGCAGACTCATGGACATTTTCCGAAGAAATTTTAAAATATGTTATAATCCAAACAACCAGGGGAAATCAGGCCTGGTAGCGATCACTGCTGTCAGAAATAGTGATTTTAGTGACCACGTTGAATAAATAAGTTATCAAATAGTGACTTATAGTTGTAAAAATAGTGACTAAAAAGTGACCTAAAAGAAGGTGCATCAAATAAATAATTAGCTCATAAACACTTACGTACGATATGAAACTTAAAAGCGAAAGATTCAGTAGAAACCTTATAACCAAACCCACAGTATTAGTCCGGTGTCTACTAACTTCAAAAATCTGGAAAACCGGGAATCCTCAGAAAATTTTTGTTTCCTAAAAATACCTGGAAGTCTCAAAGAATTTAAAAAAAAAATCTTACTAAGGATATTTAAGAAAAAAATAATAAATTTTAAAATACAACCATTTAATTTTTCTCGTTATTAATTAACTTAAAAATAAATAATAAAAAAAAAATGTTTCTGAAGACCACTGTCCTTCTGTGAAGTTTCCGAAGTTTTTCGAGAATTTATGGAACTTTTGTGCTCCCGCAATTTTCATGGACTTAGAACGAAATAATTAATATAGTTCTATGATTTCCACTGAAGTTCTCCAGATTTTTCTGAAGTTCATAGAACTTCCCTTAAATTATCGACACTAATTTAAAACTTCTTCAATAGTCTGGTGCCTAAACGAGTACTGAATTTCTTTAAAGTTCTGTAGACTGCCCTGATTTTATCAGTATTTTTGAAAAGCCCGCAACTTTACTGATATCAATTAATTTGCCTTGAAGTTTCGAAAATGTTCATTAAGTATTATAACCATTATTAACACTCGCTTTTTCCTGAGCTTATCTATGCTATCCTGAGGTTTTCTAAATTTGTTTAATAATCCAGCAAATTTTCTATTTATATATTATATGAAATATATTCATAACTCCCTGACGCTTCTGACATTTTAGGATCAATCATATAATTCTTGTAATACCCTATAATTCCATGGAACTCCTTGTAAGTCGCTGAAAATTTGCTTAAGTTAATGGGATTATTCTGAAGCTATCTGATCGTCCTCGAAGTACTCGAAACTTCACTGAATATCTTTAAACTATCTAAAAATATCTAGATTTAGTTCTCTGGAATTTCATAAAGATACCGCTACTTGCTAAAAGTTCTTCGTTGATGTTCTCAAATCAACTTAGCTAAATTTTATCATTTTTTAAAGTTCTTGAAATCGCCATGATATAACACCCTTAAAATACTCTCACGTTTTCCGGATGTTCATAAAATTTCCAGGAATTCTCTCGGAGCTTTGCTTTTCGGAAATTCACTGAGTTTCTCGAAACTTCTTTAAGGTTTCTAATATTTCTTGAAATTATTTGAACTGCACTTTGATTCTCTGATCTGTCTTGATGTTCTCGAAGCTTCCATAAAGCACTTAGTTCTATTGAAAATTCTCTGAAGGTCTCTGTACTTCCCTGAAATTCGCGGAACATCTTAAGGGTTCTCGATTTGTTTTCCACCACATCATGGGACTATCTTGAATTTATCTAAATTTACGATTATACATTTTCACCTATCTAGCTTTTCTGAGGTGCTTAGAACTTCTTAAAAATTTGCACAATACCCCTCAAGTTTTCTAAATTTCTCAAGTTTGCTTGACACCTATGAAGTTCTCTGAAATTCTAGGAACTTCATAAAAGTTCCTGAAAAGTCTCGAATGCTAAAAGAACCGCTTTGAGGTTCTTACAGCTTCCAATAAGTTTCCCATATTTTCAGCGTGTTAACTTCCCTTATGTTCCTGCAGTTTGTTTATAGAGCTTCACTGAAATTCTCAGCATTTCCTTTCATTCCTCAGAACTTCTCCAAAGTTCCTACAATTGTTGTAAAGTTTATGGGACTGCATTGAAGATCTCTAAACTTTCATAAACTTAATTACGAACTTGAAATAAATCATTTAATTGTTTACTTAATTCTGGCACTTTTGATATTTTCAATATCTTGAAATCGTAGGATGCCATGGATGCTAAGTAATCGATGTCACCGAGAAGCAGATATTGCGGATGGCTTCGGCCAGACATATACTGCCGTTCTACGCATAACTGTCCCATGTTCTATGCAATCCTTATGCACCGTGGGACTCTTATGCGTATAAAGGCAGTATACCAGTCTAAGTTACCTGACAGAGAACTGGTGTTCCACCAGACCGAAGATGATGGTGGCTAGGAGCGTCGAATCAGCTACATGTCGGGGCGTAGGATGCCATGCTATCAATGTTGCTGACAGAGAGCTGATATTCAAACCGATCGAAGGACAGATGAGGGCCGGTGGGACGTGAGACGGCTTCACTAGACGTCGAAATCGTAGGATGCCTTGGATGCCAAGCTGACAGAGATCCGGTGTTGAACCAGACCAAAGGACAGATGAAGGCAGCTGGGAGCGTTGACTCAGATAGACATCGGAAACGTAGGATGCCATGCTGATAGAGAGCTGGTGTTCATTCAGACCGATGGGCAGATGACGACCGCTGAGAGCGTTGGAACAGCTAATCGTCGGAAGCATAACGGGTGTTCAATAAAAAATGAGATTTTTTTCAGTCACATAGGGGAAATGACGGCTTTGGCATGACAGACTATTTTCAGCAACACAAATTGAAACACTATTTTCACTGGATTTTCTTACGAAAACACTTCGCTGAATGCATGCAAACGATTCTTTATGCTTTCAGTTTCAATTTGACTATATTTTTACCACTGAGAAAAAGCAATCTAGCAAGGTTTTCTTGAAATGCAACACACGCACTACAAATTGTAGCTGATTTCGAGTTGCCGATAATAGAACAGCAGATTTACATGCATTTCAAATGGAACGGTTGCCGAAGAAAAACTGGTTGCCGACAATACTCGCTCTCACTAGATTGGAGCTTTGTGAAAGCGTTTCAAAACAGTTTTTGACAATTCTTTCGACTGAAATTGTTAGAGCAGCTGGCAGCAAAAGATTGTAAACAAACCAATACTGCATATGTGTGCGTTCCTTAGAGAAAAAGGCTATAGAAAGAAGGTCGCTGCTTAGGTTGCCGAGAATACGTAAATTCCCCTAGCTAATAAAAAAAAATTTTGCAACAAATTCAGTATTTTTTATTAAAAACATAATGTTTATTCTTAAAAAAAACGCCAATGAATATTGGAGAAGGGGCCCTGGTCAGTCGAACAACGCAACTTAGTCGCGATGCTCTCACAAGAGCGCTGGACGATATTGAAATCATTCTCATTTTTTATTGAACACCCGTTAGGATGCCAAACCATCAACCATCCATGTGGATCTGGAACCATTTGTTGGACAAACCAGTCTTAATAACCTGGCAGAGAACTGGTGTTCAACCAGGCCCAAGGCAAGATATGGCCGCTGGCGATTTACGTCAACGTAGATAGTGCGAGATACGAAGCTTTAGATGTCGTTTGATGTTCGTCTTGAACAAATCGATGGATTGCTGTTGTTTGATTACTGTTGGGATCTCGCTGTACAGTTTACCACATGTAGTGTACCGGTTCGCTCTTTATAGCTGTAGTAGGCCTAGATGTAGTAGGCCTTGCCTGACTGTCATAAGTTAGCGATAGATTCTTTATCCGACCACCAACCAAGATAGACGTAATAAATAGTAGCTCTTAACAACAGCTTGTTTTACTTGTTGGCCTTGGTTACGGATATAATAATTGGCGACGAGGAAAATTTTGGAAGCACCTCGAACCTCGAAGCAAGAAAATGTCTGACGAGGATCTTCGGAACGCCATCCTGCAGCTAACGAATCTCATCACGAGGCAGCAGCAGCAGATTGAAAACCTGGTAAATCGGGGAAATCCGACTGCTGGCAGTGAGAAGATTATTGAGTCCTTGGCAAGCGGGATCCAGGATTTCCAGTACGATCCGGACGGAGAAGTTTTCTTCGATGGCTGGTATGCGAGGTACGAGGATGTCTTTACAAAGGACGGCCAATCCCTGGATGACGCCGCTCGTGTGAGACTGCTTCTTCGTAAGTTAAGCACGCCTCTGTACGAGAAGTACGTCAACACCATTCTTCCCAAGCATCCCCGGGACTTCACCCTGGACGAAACCGTCACGAAACTGAAGAAACTGTTCGGTCGACAGAAGTCGGTTTTTCATTCCCGTTACCAGTGCCTCCAGTATGCAAAAAGTGACGCGGATGACTTCACATCGTATGCTGCCATGGTGAACAAACACTGTGAAGCGTTTTAGCTGTCCAAGCTCACACTGGACCAATTCAAAGCTCTCCGTTTCGTCTGTGAACTCCAATCGCCACGGGATGCGGACATCTCGAAATTGGAAGCCGACGGAACCGCAGTCAACGAATTGGGAGAAGCCACCAGCAAGGTAACCCTGGAGAACCTCGTGGAAGAATGCCATCGCGTGGCCTATCTCAAGCAGGACACATTGATGGTGGAGAACAAAGAAGCACGCAACGTAAATATTGTTTCTCGCAACCAGAATAATCCTGCCTCAAAAAAGAACCAAAAAGTGCCGAAAACGCCATGTTGGAAGTGTGGCGACCAGCACTATGTTCGTGAGTGTCCGTTCGCTTCGCACACCTGTTCCAGATGCAAGCAACAAGGACACAAGGAAGGTTATTGCAACAGCAACAAGAATGCGCCGTCAAAACCGTTCAAACAGGCCAAATCCAAAGAGAACGTGAAGACAAAAAGCATCTACACGGTTCGCAACATCGGAAGCAAGCGGAAGTTCATCCCGGTCGAGCTCAATGGTGTAGCAGTCAAATTTCAACACGACTCGGCGTCCGACATCACCATAATCTCAGAAGAAACATAAATCCGCATCGGACAGCCACCCACTCAACCGACGGAAGAATCTGCAGTTACAGCTTCTGGTGGCAATCTCAACCTTCTCGCTGAGTTCCAGACCAAGATCACCATCAAGAATGTTACCAAGACTGGTCGCATTTTCATCTCAAGCAGTGCTGAACTCAACGTTCTAGGAATCGAGACTATGGATCTGTTCGATTTGTGGTCTGTGCCGATAAGCAGCTTGGTCAACGTCGTACACCAACGTTCTGATCGAAAGCTACTCACGGTCAACACGCATCGTGGACTGTTCCAGTATAACCGACTACTCCCCGGAGTCAAGTCGGCAAGTGGCCGGCATCCCTGGAGTCAAGCCGTATTTGGACGACATCCTCATCGCTGGTCGCACCAAGCAGGAACACGATCGCAGTCTCTACGCTGTTCTCGAGCAGACCCGTGAGTATTGCTTTCACCTACGCCTCGAAAAATGTCGTTTCGCACTCTCCCAGATCAAGTTTCTCGGTCACATCGTGGATAAGGACGGTATTCGGCCTGACCCTTCAAAAACAGAAGCCATTTCCAAGATGCAGTCTCCGAAGGATGTCCAGCAACTCCGTTCCTACCTCGGTGCTGTCAACTACTATGGTAGATTCGTTAAGCAGATGAAGCAACTCAGGGCTCCTCTGGACAGCCTCCTCAAGAAAGATGCACGCTGGAACTGGACCAAGAATTGCCAGAAGTCTTTCGAGCAGCTCAAGGCCATTCTACTTTCCGACCTGCTGCTTACACACTATGACCCGTCCAAGGAAATCGTTGTTGCAGCAGATGCATCGAAGTACGGCCTTGGCGCTGTCATCATGCATCGATTCCCGACCGGTGAAGTGAAGGCAATTGCGCACGCCTCGCGCTCACTGACCCCAGCAGAGATGAACTACGGACAAGTGGAGAAGGAAGCATTGGCCCTGATATTCGCTGTCACCCGTTTCCACAAAATGCTGTATGGACGACACTTCCTCCTGCAAACCGATCATCAACCGCTACTCAAGGTTTTCGGCTCAAAGAAAGGTATTCCTGTTTACACAGCAAACCGTTTGCAGCGCTGGGCCTTGACACTTCTGCTGTACGATTTCGACAACCAACACGTTTCATCGACGAATTTTGGCTATGCAGATTTTCTATCCCGGCTAATGTCATCGCAGCATAGACCAGATGAGGATTACGTTATAGCCGCCGTGTGCGTCGAATCTAAAGCAAAAGCAATTCTCGACGACACCATCAGCAACCTTCCAGTCACGCCCCAGATGATTGTGGGTGAGACGCGAAAGGATCTAGTTCTTCAGTAAGTGGTGAATTTCCTTAACGAAGGTTGGCCAGCAAATGCGAAGCAAGTTGCTGATCCTGATGTCAAGAAGTTCTCCGCCAGACGAGATGGACTTCAAGTTGTCGACAACTGCGTTATGTTCGGCGATCGAATCGTCGTCCCATCAAAGTTTCGGAAGCGGATCGTGGACACCCAGGAATGGACCGAATGAAGTCTCTGGCCCGAAGTTACATCTACTGGCCTAACGTTGACGACGATGTGGAGCAATTTGTCCGTCAGTGCACTGCATGTGCTGAAGCAGCGAAGTCCCCGACAAAAGCAACCTTGGAGTCATGGCCTCTCCCGGACAAGCCATGGCAACGTGTCCATATCGATTTTGCTGGTCCGATCCATGGATACTACTATTTCGTCATGGTAGATGCTTTCTCTAAGTGGCCCGAAATTTTTCGCACTCAATTCATTACCACAACTGCAACCCTGAATATGCTGCGTGAAACGTTTTCTCGTTACGGCAACCCAGACACATTGGTCTCAGACAACGGAACGCAATTCACCAGCGAGCAGTTTCAACAGTATTGCCGTGCAAATGGTATCACCCATATCCGCACTGCTCCCTACCACCCGCAGTCCAACGGCCAAGCGGAGCGATTCGTTGATTCACTCAAGCGTAGCGTCAAGAAGCTAGCCAAGGGGGAAGGATCACCCACACTGGAGCACCTGCAGACATTCCTTTCGGTGTATCGTTCAATCCCAAACCGAAACACACCGCAGTCGACGTCTCCAGCAGAAGCATTCCTCGGAAGACCAGTGCGCACCACTTTGGACCTACTGAAGAAACCTGTTCCTGTAACTGAAGCTGTCAAGAACCACAAACAAAACGAACAGTTCAATTGGCGGCATGGAGCAGTCAAGCGCGAGTTTGAAGAAGATGACCTGGTCTACGTTGAACAGCATCGCAGAAACGCCAAGTCCTGGATTCCTGGTCGAGTCATCGAACGGAAAGGTTCCGTCAACTATATCGTTGCACTGGACATGAACGGGAGACCGAAGCTGGTGAGGTCGCATGTAAACCAAATGCGCCCTCGTCACACTTCTGATGATCCAGAGCAAGCGACGCAGCAACTACCATGGGAAATCCTGCTTGATGAAATTCAAGATGAAGCTGTACCGTTGGATCCAGAAGTGCCATTCAATCACGATTCCTGTTGGTTCCGTATCACTCGAAGCTGATGGTCAAGTGGCAAGTACGTCTGGCGAAAATCCTGCTGCTCAAGTTGGAGAACTTCAGTCCGCACAAAAGCCCGTGTCAGCTGAAGCAGTTGGAGACTTTATTCGACGTTCTGTACGAGAATCAAAAATTCCAAGATGGCTCTCTTCCTATGACATTTTCTAAAAGGGGGAGATGTAGTAGGCCTAGATGTAGTAGGCCTTGCCTGACTGTCATAAGTTAGAGATAGATTCTTTATCCGACCACCAACCAAGATAGACGTAATAAATAGTAGCTCTTAACAACAGCTTGTTTTACTTGTTGGCCTTGGTTACGGATTTAACAATAGCAAAGCTCAGAGCTATGAGTAAAAGAGAACATTCTCATTCTCTATAGAGATGTATAATACCCTCATATCTGAAATAAAGTTAGTCTTACTTCTGATGCTACCTAAACCTGACGTGTTTTTAATATAAGAAAGAGTCTCTACTATAGACATAATACCACAATGGTAGCCAAACCGTGTTTTCCGAGTTCTGAATGGGGTCGGACCAATCGAATGCTACCGTTGAATCTACTGGATCTTTCTGAGAGGTTCATTGTGACTGCCATGGTGTGATGTGTGGCTGGATTTGTTACAATGTTATGCAAGTTTGTTAATGCCTGCAACACTTCTTCTACTTCTTATTCGCATTTCAAGCTTATTGCTTAGTGCATATTAGCTTATTGCGTGCTCTCAACTTAGTGTTCTAAATGCACTTCCTCAGTTATTAATTGAGAGCTTTCGATGCCAATTACCAATGCATGATTTTGTATATTGTGTGGCAAGCACAATGATACTCTATGCCCAGGGAAGTCGAGAAAATTTCCAATCCAAAAGATTCCCTCGACCAGACCGGGAATCGAACCCGGCGTATCCGGCTTGGTAATACCGTGCCTTTACTGACTAGGCTATGAAGCCCACTTAAAGTCCTCGAATTGGTAAAAGCGAATTCTGCAGGTCATTGTACAGTCGTTCCGTTACGTAAAGGTGTGGTTTTTTAAAGATGGCTTTCAAGCAACGGTTTTGTAGTACCTGAAGTTCTCGTAGCCTGCACATGCTTGCGGTTCCCCATAAACCCACTAAATATTGTAGCCGCGAGTGAACCAATAAATAATACAAATTCACCATCCATTTCACTGGAACGAATGGTGATATTTTTCGAAACACTCCACACAATACCTACAGTTTGTCCTTTAGGTTTTCAATGTGAGCTTAGTATCCTGTCCAAAGTGAGACCCAGATATTTCAATGGTGTCAACTTGTACGATCGGATGCTCTGGAACTGGTCGTCTTGAAGAGTGGAAAACCATTATGTGGTCTTAAGCAGGTTTAGTGATAAAAGGTTTGATTCGAAAAATTCTTGAAGAACCCGTAGAACCCGTAGAACGTAGAACTGTATCGTCCGCGAAGAGCTGGATCCGCCCGTGAAGCTTTAAGTGAGATAGATCGTTTATGAACACCAGAAATGGAAATGGAATGATATGTTCTTGGGATCACGTTGACAGACACAAATTACTGCCGGTTAGATAGGTAACTTTTTAGAAGCACCCATGCATTCCCTCTTATACCTTAGCTCTCGAGTTTGCGTAGACAATTTCCCCTATCTGATGGAGGTGTTTGCATGCGTGCTTTAAAGATGTGACAATATTTGTACGCTGGTAAAATCGTCGCGTCAGTCGTAATTTACTTAGTTGAAGTAAGGGACACGGTAGCCCAAAAATGTGAAAGTTTTATGGATTCTGTTCCCGTCTTACGTAAGGACCAAATCGAAACAACGAACGTCTCGTAAAAGCAGAATTTAATGGTTGTCTCCAGGTTCAAAAGATCATCGGTCGTAGAGGGTTGTTCTTGTGTAAAGTAGAAAGTGGACAGTAGAAAGATAACATGGTCCCATAGAAACTTATTGAATGTTTCTGGATTTGTTCCGCTGGTTCCAGAGCAATGGCCGGAACATATTCCGGTGAGTATGGGTCTTCATCAGACCAGAGCCAAACGTGCCAAATCCACCATTTTAAAATCAATTCACATGAGAATTCAAAAATTAGATCATTAAGAGTCATGATGAGTGACCAGCACCATGTTGGCCACACCAGGACAACCACCAGGGAAGTGGTAAATCATTTATAATTCAAAATCCATCAAGCGATACATCAAATCACATGAGAATTCAAAGCCATATCCATTGGCGGTCAAAGTTCTCTATGATGATTTGTTTGCTAAAGACGCTGCTCGCTCTCCTTGATGATGAGACAAAGGTGCGATTACTCCTCCACAAACAGGACCGACGGAACACGATCGCTACACTAGCTACATTCTTCCAGAATATCCGAAGGATGTCAGCTTTGAAGACACCGTGAGCAAGCTGAAAAGTTTGTTTGTGACACCAGAGTTTGTGCTTAGGCGGTGCTTGCCAGTCACTTCAAATCGTAGGCAGGCAGAGTTAACAAACTGTGCGTGTGTGGAGTTTGAGCTTGGTAAGCTAACTGAGGACCAATTCAAGTGCCTGTTGTTCGTGTGCGGATTAAAAGTGGAGAATGACGCGGGTGTTCGAACGAGATTGTTGAGCAAGATTGAAGAAAGGGCTGATACAACCTTGGAGCATATTTCGAATGAGTGTCAACGACTCCTCAACATCAAACACGGCACATCGATGATTGTGACAGGGCCGCCTTCAACAGCAGGCAAGGCGCTCAAAAGTAGGTAGTTTGTCGGGAAGCGTGCATCCCGATACGAAAAGCCTGGATCACTGGCAGCATCAAGCAATGTCAACGCAACTGCTCTGGGTTCACCATGGTGGAACTGCGGTTCCATGCATTATGCCAAGTATTGCCCTTTCAAGAAGCATCAATGTCGTGAATCAAGCAATATGGTCACAAGGACCGGTATCGTTCCAGTGCGAGGAAAGCAAGGAGTCCGAACAGGAACCTCCAATTAGACACGGCATCGGACATCAGCATTATTTCCGAGAAGACGTGGCGACAAATCAGTCAGCCCACTTCCAGTCCTGCGACGGTGTCAGGGAAGCCATTGAGCTGGAGTTTGAGTGTGCCTGTGAAATTTTCATCAATGGGACGAAGCAGCAACTCAATTTGCTGGGGTTAGATCGCATCGACCAATTCAATTTCTGGTCGATGCCGATGAATCGTTTTTGCAACCAGATCAGTTCCCTAAAAAAAACTCTTCCTAACCGTGTTCAGCGATGCTCCAGGTTTGTGTACGACAAAGGCCAAGTTCACGCTGAACGTAGGGACACAACCCGTGTTCCAGTCGAGCATTCGGGTTAGGCAGCACCGATCGTTGTCGCCAGGAAGGCAGAGCGGAGCAATAAGGATATGCGGTGACTACTCAACAGGGTTGAATGATGCACTTCATCCGCATCAGTACCCACTATAATAGTCGCTATATTCATAGTCTGGCGGATAGAATCTCGGGAACCAATTGAGCTGTCAAATAGCGGAACCAATCGAGCAAATCACGACCAACATCAGCTATTGCGAACAAAATTTCGCAAACCGTTTTCTCGTGACTCAAGGCTCGCGTACACAAACTAAACTCATTTTTAGGCTGTGGAAAGATTCCTCTATCCGATGATGCTGGTAATTTACCATCGATTAGCGAGGAAAGAATAATCAACGTTTTATTTATAAAAGTTGATAGTACCTTTTCAATTGTTGGTCTACAATATTTTGAATTGGTTCCGCTTTTCGATAGATAGATAAATTCTATCCGTTAGACTATGAATATAGCGACTATAGTACCCACTTCCGCTGCCGTAAGATATCTTAGCAAAGCTGGCCAATTGTAAGGTATTTAGCCAAATTGATATGTCTGCCCTTTTTTTTGCAGGTCGAGGTACAAGAAGAGTCTCGAGATATGCTAACCATCAACACGCATCGGAGACTCTACCGTTATAATCGACTTCCACCCGGTGTTCCCGGGACATTCCAGCAGCTGGTGCACACTATAGTCGCTATATTCATAGTCTGGTGGATAGAATTACGATCCATCAAAAAGCGGAACCAATTCAATATATTGTAGACCAACAATTGAAAAAGTCCTATCAACTTTTATAAACAAAACGTCGATTATTCTTTCCTCGACAATCGAAGGAAAATTACCGGCATCATCTGATAGGGGAATCTTCCCCCAACCCAAAGATAATGTTCGTTTGCGTAGGCGAGCCTTGAATCACGAGAAAACGGTTTCCGAAGTTTTGTTCGCAATAGCTGATGTGCTCTTTTCTGTTGTTGGTCGTGATTTGCTCGATTAGTTCCCGAGATCCTATCCGCCAGACTATGAATATGGCGACTATTATAGTGCACACCATGCTGGTTGGACTCAAGGTAACTCGACGATGTTCTAGGGGTGGGTGGACGAAGAAGACCATCAACGCAACCTTCAAGCCGTCATCCATCGAATCTAGGATTACGGGTTTACCATCAAAGAAGAGAAGTGCTCGTTCGACCAGCGCCAGATCGAATACCTGGGGCACCTGATCGATGGGCCTACGCCCGGATCCAAACAAAATCGAAGCGATCCGTAACATGCCAGCCCCAACGGACGTATCTGGAGTGCGTTCGCTCTTGGGGGCGATTAATTACTACGGAATGCACACGCTGAGATATCCACTCGATGAGCTGCTCAAAACCGGCAAGCAGTTCATCTGATCACCCGAATGCCAAAGAGCTTTCGAAAACTTCAAGAAGATTCTGGCCTCCGATTTGCTGTTAACGCACTACAATCCGGCACTTGAGATCATCGAGTCGGCGGACACATATTCGATAGGAGTCGGGGATACACATAGCCACAAATTTCCGGATCAAGGTTGTGCATCATGCGTCGAGGTCGTTGACATCTGCGGAACAAGCCTACAACCAACCAGATCGCGAAAGTCTTGCGATCATTTTCGCTGTAACCAAAATCCATAATATGGTTTTCGGGCGAAGCTTTACGCTGCAGACGGATCAAAGAACGGTATCCCGGTCTACACTGCAAACCGCTCACAACGTTGGGCGCTACTGTAATACAGTTGCTGATGTATGATTTCAAGATCGTCTATGTCTACACGGAGAAATTCGGCAACGCAGATGTTCTGTCTCGGCTCATTGTACACCATGTCAAGCCAGAGGAGGATTTCGTAGTAGCTAGCGTTATTCTGGAGAAGGATGTCAAGGCAATTGCGGCAAATTCAGTGGACGCACTTCCATCCGTTCCGATCCAGATCTTGGAAAACTCTACCGGTTTATCCAAGAAGATTGGCCGCAATCAAAGTCAGCATTCATGGCAGCGGATGCAAATAGGCTACGCTGAACCGATCGAAGGCGAGAATTTCTTGCTACTAGACATCGACTCGTATTCCAAGTGGGTGGAAATCGTCACAACAAGATCAATCACTGCCTCTGCCACTATCAGTATCCTCCGAAGTCTATTCGCTCGTCTCGGCATGCCGGAAGCTCTGATCAGCGACAACGGACCCCAGTTCGATAGGGCCGAAATCAACAGGCAGCAGGAAGGTTCGTGGACACCTTTAAGATGTCAGTGAAGAAAATCAGAGAGGGGGAAAGGAGCCATTCAGGATGCTTTGATGCGCACCTGATGCTAGATCACCCTCCGAAGTAATGTTTGGACGCAAGATTCGTACCAGCCTGGACTTGCTGCGTCCACCAATTGTTCTAGTAGTGGAAACTAGTGAGGAACAAAGGACTAAACGGCGATCCTTTCAGAATGGCGATGCAGTATATGCGGAGGTGTACTCAAACAACCAATGGAGATGGGTGCCCGGTGTAGTTCTGAAACCTATTGGGCGTGTTATGTTCAACGTATGGGTGGAAGATAAGCGTATGCTTCGATCGCATCTCAATCAATTGCGCAGTCGAGCATCTGGTGACAAGTCTTCACCGAAACCGGTACTGTCAGACAAAATGTTACCAATAGACATTCTGCTTAGAGCATGAAACTAACCTAATCCACGCTCAACAGCAACCGCTACAACTATCATCGTCATCTACAGTCACCGACCAGACGTCAACAACGCTTGGAGTTCCAACTGAGCAATCCACACTGCTTGAGGCGCTGACACCCGAGGCATCTGCGCAAGTGTGGGAATCACCTGAAGCTTCTTCGTCATCGCCCTCGTCTTCATCGTCATCACCCATATCTGGGTCTACGTCTACCTCCACATCATCATCGTCAGAGTTTCTATCAGCCAACGAAAACCCAACAGCTGTCCAGGGTACCTCGTACCCATTATTGAGTATTTTACGGTAATTCTCGTTTGTTTTGCAACCAAAAATCGTTGCCGCTAAATCAGTAACTACTAATATAGGTGGTATGAATGACACTGCCCATATAATTTACCGAACGAAACGTTCATCACTTTCCATCCATCCTAGTAAAGTTATGTTAATCAAGCACCAAATCACTCCATACTTTCTCTAGCATGGATAATAAAACTCAAACTACAGCTTAGAACACATTATTCGCTATGGGAACTTACCTTCTTCTTAGTCTCGTTGAACAAGTCCATCAAGCTCTCGCGAGCCGACTCAAACGGATTGGAGGACATCAGACTGCGCATATAGAAGTAAACAGCGTCAATTTTGCGTTTCTGAAACGATCAAACGAACCATCAGTCAGTCGTCAGTTCCAAAATCACCAACAAACCACCCACCGCATAGACCGAGAGCAGCGCCAGCTGGTTGTAGGGTCGTCCATTTTTCGGCATAATCTGCTGCGCCTTGACGTACCACTGTTTCGCCTTGCGGAAGTTGTTCGCTTCGTTGACCTGTTCGCGATACCGCGCCAAGTCACCCAGGAACAGGAACACCTTCTGGGCGGACACCAACGCCAGGCCACATTTGAGACCCTTGGTATTGGTGGCCGCGTTCGGGCCGGTAAACTTTTCCAAACTGAAATTGAACTGCTTCTCCAGCATGGCCAGAAGCTGTTCGAAGAATTGCGCCCCATTTTCGATAATGTCCAACGCTTTCTCCCGGTAGTACGCTCGAATGTTCTGGTCCGGATTTTCAGCCAGCAGTTTCCGCATCTGCTCAATGATGTTGTAGTAGAGTAGCTTCCAAAAGTGGTGCTCAATGTTGATGTCCTGGGAGAAACGCATCTCCGACAGGAGGAAGGACTCCAGCAGTTTCTGGAGATCGGTACGGATCTGGACGTAGAGGTCCCACTCGTGGAACAGGTTTCCACTGAGTAGCAATTCCTGAAGGCGATTGTCAGCCGCTTCCAGTTGATGGACCAGTTCCTTACTGCGAAGGAGATTGGCTTGAGGAGCATTGGTATCGTACCAAGGAGGACGGGCACTGGTAATTTGGTTGCCACTGGCAATTCGCTTGCGCTCGGTACCACCGGTGGAGGATGCCAGTTCGTCTAAATTCTCCGGAGGATTGTAGTTGCGAGATTGCGACGGTGTAATCATAATCGGTTTGTTAGGATTCTTTGGATCGAACAACGTCCGGGCGTTGCCTGAACTATCCTCCCGGAGGTGGTCCTCTCGTACTGCATTTGCACCACCTCCCGGAGTTGGAATCCTCGGCGGAAGTACCAACACCCCGGGACCTTTTTGAATTCCAATCTGCTCCTCGAACTGCTTCGTCATTTCCGCAATCTTCACATCCGTCTTTTCACCGCCATCGCCCGGTCCTCTCCAGTTACCGGAATCGCCGCCACCACCACCGCTAGCACCACGTTGCCAATTGCCACGATCCATACTGTTGTCTCTGCTGTTGCTGTACCGATCACCGCCCTTCCGGTGACCACCGTACGCTCTTCCTCCGTCGACTACCCCACGTTCGTAATACCGATCCTGACTGCCGTCTTGATTTCCAAAGTGTTTTCCACCGCCACGACCACGGCCTCCACCTCCTGCGTAGGCCACTCGATCCATGCTATTCTCGCGGCTCAAGTTGGAGGACTGCGAATTACGACGGCTGCGGCCACTGCTTCCGGCGCTTCCCTTCCCCGGTGGGTAAGGAACTTTGAAACCACCCTCACCCTCGTAGTAGTCTTGGCTCGAACGGGAGTTGCTGCAAGAGGATGTAGATGAAATGGATTATCAAACAACGAACGATTAGGTGGACACTGAATAAAATATTCAAACAACTTTCGATTAATCAATCGTTTGAATTATCTTTTCAGTGTATTGGAAAAATCGAGATGAAACAATACTAGGTAGTAAGCAGATTGATGATCTTACGCTAATCCCTTCATCTTTTTCCGATTTCCATTCCTGAGAGCGTTAGGCGGTGGAAAGATTACCAAAATACCAATCGTAAGAAATTTTGAAAATGAGTATCGCTGAGTGCATTAGCACGGAAATTACTCACCTTCGATGTCGACGTCTATTCCTATTGTTAGTGTTATTGTTGTTGCTAGTGTTCTGATTTATGTTGTTGTTTAAGGTGCTGTTGGCAGTTTTCTCTTGCATCGCTTCCCGCTCAACATCATCAGCCCAGTCCTGGAATACAAACAATAGTTGTGAAACAATTCCCAGGGCTCACAACAATGTCGACTCACCAATTTTCCGGCAGATTTTCTGCCATCGTCTTCGTCAATTCGACCGCCACCATCCGAGTACTGTCGGCTACGTCCACCGTCCTTCCGGAAGCCGCCACCACCACCGCTCTGTACATGCTCATCGACGTATCCGCCGCGGCCTCCGGCGTCCCTTGGCGGAAGCCCATAATTGCTATTCCACCGATCGTTCGGATCGCAGCTCGAGTTTCTGCTGTTCGATCTCGGTGGTCTATCGAAGTCCTGCTGCTGCGGATGCTGCTGGTGGTGATGATCTCCTTGATCTCCTCCAATATCCGACGATCGGCTACGTGGACGCTGAAGATCCACCGGAGTTCGGGCACGGTAATCCTGTTGATAGCCACCCTGTTGGTAGTTCCCTGAGTATCGAGTCCGGCCGCCTCCGCGCATGCCCGGCGGTCGCGAACGAGGTGACATCGGAAGTGTGTGCGACCAGCTCTGCGGGGGATGCGCATTGGCCTGCTCGTTGCGTAGATTTTCCAGATAGTCCAACGGGAGACCGTGGTCCTGGAGGAACTTTCGCTGCAACCGAGGCGGTAGACTGTCGATGTTTGAAGGCAATAGGGGTTTCTTGGAGCTGCCGCGGCCTCCGAAGCTAGGTTCTACGCTTCGGGTGTCCCGCTCGTTGCGCAGTCGATCCTGAGGCCGGTTGTAGTTCACGTTGGGTGGATTGGTGGACAGCACCCGCGGTTCGGAAGCCTGTCGGAAGCCCGGCGGTGCATCGTTCCGTCGCTGGTCGTAGTAGTCGTGCTTCTTGTTGTTACTTTTCTTGTTGACCGATCGCCACCCGTCGCTCTGACCACCCCCCCAGTCGCCTCGATCGCGATCGCGTTCACGGTCCCGATCGCGGCCCATGGAGGGAGGACCGTCACCACCGCCGAGCGAGTTCAGCGACCGGTTGCTGCCGGAGTTCTCCGATTTCCGCAGCGGCCCACTGCCGGGGCTGTACAGCGATTGCTGCTGGCGTTTGCCACCGCGGCCCCGACCCGACGAAGCCGGCCCATTATTCATCCCGGTCGTCGTCGTCAGCTGGCGGCAATAGTTGAGGCAGGTTCGGGCACTGGAAGATGAGGGAAAAGAGGCGAGGGGTGAAAGAGTGGTATGGATTGAGTAAATTAGGTGTGCAATGTACATATGAAGCACTTGTTTTTAATGCGATCGTAATGGATGTCAATAGGTTGGATTATTATGATGCGAGTAAAGTGGCTTGAGGAAATAGATATCCAAGAAGTTCTTTGCAATTCTGAAAATAAAGCCAAATGTCCTTGACACCATTTCAACGACGTACGAGATATGTTGCTTGTACGTAAGTTGAAAATCCAGAATGACTCCCAGATACATGCCTCACACGTTCGATCATTGTGCCCCGAAGATCATAGTTCGGTTCCTTCTTTCGAGTAAAAGTGATCATTGATCAGTGGTCGTTGGGTTAACTGTCATTCGGTTCATATTGCACCACCTGACAAAGGCTTCAAACTGACGTTGAACGAAGTGACAGTCATCAATCGAGTAGATCCGCACGTAGATTTTAAGACGATCTGTATACGATCGTCGTGGACCTTCGATAACCAAATTCACGTCATTTAAGTAGGGTAAGAAGATTATTGGTCCCAAATGACTTTCTTGAGGTATTCCTGAGGTGGCTATAAAAAATATCAGACCGGCAGTCACCGATTTCAAGAGGTTACCACTATCTATCTTTATTGGAAGTCTAATTCGGAATGAATCGTCAGGTGATAAATATTTAATTCTAAGGTTACTCTGGTTCGCTTGCGTGTCCAATGATTGTTGGGATCTAACATTTCCCCCCTGGGGTTTCATAATACAATAGGCCTTGAACCGTTGGAACATACGTTTCTAGGATTGGTGTAGCCATTTGGACTGGTTCTTCTGCTTCAGTTGCCTTTGGTTCCTGTTTATCTTCGGATTCCTCATTATTGGTACCTTCATTTTCCGACAAATCATCCGTCAATCATCTGGATTGTTTGGAAATGGTCCTTCAAACTGCAGTGCTTCTTCATGCGAAACTGTAGGATCCTCTTGAGGTATATCGTAAGTTGGAACCACTATTGGAGTTGTTAGTTCGAAGCCATCGAAGAATATTGATAGCGGTGTCGGATGAACTGTTGGACTGCTTTCTATTTTTTTTTCCTTGATTTGTTTTCCGTCGATCTTGTTTTCCGTGCTGAGCACCAATGCTACCGACGCCAGGGAGGCAACTCCTACACCTGGACCCTACCTATCGACCCACCAACTCATGAACCGAGGACCAACGGCTTTACTTCCCTTCCGAAGGAAGGCGTGATCAGAGAAGTTATGCCTCAGAACATCCCGGCGGCGCCGACTGGGATTGAACCCAGGCCTGCTGGGGTGAGAGATAATCACGCTTACCACTAAACCACCGGCGCCGCTAATAGGACTGCTTTCTAGAACACGAGTCTTCAGCTAGTTGGCGTGCGACTGTATCAGACGATGTTGATCTTCAAGGAATCTTCTATCTATCTTCTCGATTACGGTTGCTGGTTGCCACTGCCAAGAAATCGCTCGATGTATCTTGAAATATACGAAATCACCGTGCTGAAAACCTCTCTGGACTACGCCGTGCTTTTGGTTGAAAGCGTCATTCTGTTTCTTCCTGTCTCGGGATATGGTGCCACGTTCGTGTTGAGTAGCAACCGATCAACTCTGTTCAAACAACAAGCATGTAGCAACCCATGAAGATTCGTGTCACTAATTTTTTCATTCCTTCACAAACCTTCGTTCAATAAAGAAGTTCTTTTCCAATTGCTCTGCCTAGTTTATTAGGTTATGGGCCCAGCACGGAACCGGAATCGATAGTGAAGTAACGGTCGTTTGATTCGTACGGAAGAAGACTTCAAGATGAGCGACGACAAACTCTGGCTGTTTAACGGCGAAAACTTCGGGAACTGGAAGTTCAGAATAGAAGTATTGATGGAAGACAAAGGCTTGCTGGAGTGTCTGGAGAAGGCTGTTGCTGACGAAGAGTACGCGAGGGAACTTCCGGGTGATACTGCTGAAGAGAAGCAGCGGAAGAAGAAGCTACTGGACGAGCGGATGGCCAATAGGGTGTTTCATTTTGAAAAAAGTGATGAATTTTTGATAGGCCACCCTCCAGTTCGATTCATAGCCCCAAAATATGAACCTGTGCAAAAAATGGTAAAGATTGATGAAGGTTTAGAGGTCGCGCCAATGATTTGTATTTTGTATGGAGATTTTGGTGAATTAGTATGGGAAATTATTGATTTTCGTTTACATTGCTCTAACTTTGGTTGTAGTTGTCCAAACGTTGAAAAAAAAAAATATGTGGTTGTCATGACAATGATCAACAAGCCTGTTGTTGTTGCGATGAAATTGGCGTTGTTGCCTTGTACATATTCATCTGTCAATTTACCCTATTTTGCCATTTTTTCACATTTTTATAATTCTTGATACGCTGCAAAACTGAGCGTAGCAACTGTAGGCTTTTTGTTTATTGCCATAGCAATAACATACTAAATTTTTTCGACATTTGGACAAGTAGAAGCAAAGTTATAGCGATATAAGCGATTTTTTAAATTCTTCCATAGTAATTCCCATACAAATTTCAAATCATTGGCGCGACCTCTAAACCTTCATCAATCTTTACCAATTTTTGCACAGGTTCATATTTTGGGGCTATGAATCGAACTGGAGGGTGGCCCATCAGAAATTCATCACTTTTTTCAGAATGAAGCACCCTAATGGCCAAGGACAGAAAATGCAAGAACCTGTTAATTCACCGTACAGCCGAAGATCAGCTGGAATATGTGAAGGATAAGAGAACTGCGAAGGAAGCTTGGGATGCGCTCAAGAACGCCTTTGAAAGGGTCAGAATCGCTGGAAAACTATTCTTACGGAAGCAGTTTCAAGAGTTGCGGCTCAAGGAAGAAGAGAACGTCAAGTCATTTTTGCTCCAGTTCGAGAAGGTACTTCGTGAGATGAAAGCTGCAGGAGTGAAGACTGAAGAAGAAGACGTCGTCTGTCAACTTTTGTTAGCCCTGCCGAAATCTTATGAAGCTCTGATTACTGCCTTGGAAACCATTCAGCCCGATCAACAAACTCTCGAATACGTCAAGAAACGTTTGTTGGATGAGCAAGTGAAGCGGTCCGGTAAGTGTTCAACGAATTACGAAGAAAACGGCAGTGGTGAATCTGCGTTCGCTGGAAGAAAAGCTGGCTACAAGTGTTACGGTTGCGGTCGTGTTGGACACAAGCGTGCTGAATGTCCTGAGAACCGTCAAGTCGACAGAAAGGATCGAGAGAAGAACTGGAAATCTGGAGGCAAATTTGGACGACGGCAGAAAGCTGGAGCGAATGTTACGAGCGAAAATGAGGTGGCCTTCATTGCGACTACGAGCGCTGGCAGTGGTGCATTGCTGACTTCGTCGAAGAATCGGAAGATAGAGTGGTTCCTGGACTCAGGCGCCACTGATCACATGTTGAAAGACAAATCGTTGTTCGAAGAATTACATTCGTTGAAGCGTAAAATGCACATAGCTGTTGCGAAGTCTGGCCAAGTTATTGTTGCTGAAACCGCTGGTACCGTAAGAGTGGATATGCTGGTCGATGGAAAGAAGCAACCTGCCGTGGTAAACGAGGTATTATACGTGCCGGAGCTACAATGCAACCTGTTTTCGGTGCGGAGAATGGAAGATAATGATATGACAGTCAAGATCGTCAGCGGAAAGGTGACTATAGAAAAGGACGGTCGTATTGTCTGTACTGGTCGGCGATTGGGTCAATTGTATGCGTTAGATATTTTTGTCCGAGACGGAAGTGAGACAGGATGCGCAAGTGCGATGGTGTTCAAAAGCGATGGGTTTGATTTGTGGCATAGAAGGTATGGTCATCTTGGCGCAGGTAATCTGAAGAGTCTGTGGAAGAATGCGATGGTTGAAACTTCTTCGAAAATTCAAGACTGGCCAAATAGTTGTATCTGCGAAATATGTTTGGCTGGGAAGCAGACTAGGCAAGCATTTGAAGAATCGACGGAACGACGTTCAAGCCGACTGCTAGAATTGGTCCACTCGGATGTGTGCGGACCATTCACTCCGACTACCTGGAACGGAAAGCGATATTATGTAACGTTCATCGATGATTTTAGCCACTTCACCGTAGTCTATTTGTTAGAGTCAAAGGACGAAGTTCAAAAGATGTTCGAGCGTTACCATGCCCAGGTGACAGCATTCTTCGGCGTGAAAATAGCTAGGCTCAGGTGCGATAACGGAGGAGAATACAGCAGCAAATCGTTTCGAAGTTTCTGTCGTGCTGAAGGAGTTCAACTGGAATTCACGGTGCCGTACAGTCCACAACAAAATGGAGTATCAGAAAGGATGAATAGAACACTGTCGGAGAAGGCCCGGTCGATGCTGCAAGATGCTGAATTGTCTAAATCAATGTGGTGCGAAGCTGTGCAGACTGCTGCATATGTGTTGAACCGAAGTCCGACGTCTGCTCTTGAAGAAAAGAAAACTCCATATGAAATCTGGTATGGCAAGAAACCAAACGTGGACAAGATGCGCGTTTTTGGATCGATTGCGTATACGTGGATACCCAAAGAAAAACGTGACAAGCTGGACTCTAAAACCTCGAAGAATGTGATGGTAGGATATACAACGAATGGATATCGCATTTGGGACCCTAGAACGAGGAAGATATTCACGTCTCGTGATGTTGTGTTCGACGAGCGACAAGTCGTTGAAGCTACAGTGAAGTCGATGCCGATGCCATTTGGAGATAATGATTGCCGAGAGGAACAACTAGAAACAGAAGACGTTCAAGACGAGATGGAAGAACCAACCGCAGACGTTCAAGTGATTGACGAGCTGGAGGAACCAATTGACGTTCAAGTTGTTGACGAGGAGGAGGAACCAACCGGCGCGCTCCCTTAGCAACCAGAACGTGACAACTGCTCGACAGAAGTGCTCACGAGGCATAGCGGACGGGAGCGCAGAATTCCCGGTAAGTTCCTTGATTTCATTACCAGCTTTGGGACGAGTTCTGCCGATCAAAGTTTTGCAGGTGCTACCGAGACCATTGATGATTCCGTGATGGCGTATGCACTTAGTGCAGAGGACAACCTACCTTCGACAATAGCTGGACTGAAGGAGCGAAGCGACTGGTCGGACTGGAAAGATGCCATAGACAGCGAGCTTGACTCATTGCGGAAGAACGGAACATGGGAGCTAGTGCCGAAACCACCAGGCAAGAATATCATCGACAGCAAGTGGGTTTTCAAAGTCAAACGTGATGAAGCTGGAAACGTGGATCGATTCAAGGCACGCCTCGTAGCGAAGGGCTATTCTCAAAGGAAAGGATTCGACTATAATGAAACATATGCTCCTGTGGCGAAGATTACTACTGTTCGGGTGTTGCTTGCAGTGGCGAATCAGGCGCAGTACCATGTGCACCAGATGGATGTGAAGACGGCATTCCTGAACGGCCTGCTGAAGGAAGACATCTATATGCGTCAACCTGAAGGACTGCAGAGCGACAATCCTCAACTAGTATGCCATTTGAAGAAGTCGTTATACGGGTTAAAGCAAGCTCCGAGGAGTTGGAACGAACAGTTCAATTCGTATGTACTGAAACTCGGATTTCGACGATCAAAATTGGATAGCTGTTTGTATTGGAAGCGACAAGAAAAGACTGTAATGTACATACTATTGTACGTGGATGACATCATCATTGTCTCGAACTCACTGGATTCTGTAGCAGAGATCAAAACGATGATGACCAAGAAATTCGAAATGACGGACATGGGTGAACTGAAACACTATCTGGGGTTGAAGGTCGAACGAAATTTCAAGACTGGAAGAATGAAGATCAGCCAACCGAAATACATTGCAGACATGTTGAGAAGATTTGGTATGGAGGATTGTAACCCCGTTAGTACCCCAATGGACCCGAATTTGAAGCTGGACACCCAACAACACACCCGTATCGCGAATTGATTGGATGTCTGACCTACTTGACGATATCATCAAGGCCGGACATAAGCGCAGCTGTAAGTTATTTCAGCAGATTTCAAGCTTTCCCTACTGACACCCATTGGAACCACCTGCTGCGCTACTTGAAAGGGACGATCAATTTTGGTTTATTTATTTATTTATTTATTCCTTCGTCTTCGATATACTCGTTCAGACTGCAACTTAATCTAAATTTCTAATTCTCGTACTAAACACATTTTTGCTAATGTTAAAGTCAAACTGATCATAAACAGTGTTGAAAGCACGTATACAGGTACTCAGAGGGTTGTTATGTCCATAGCTTGTTCTGTGATGAGGTACGTAAAGCGCAGCGTGAGTTCGAAGTGAACGAGATGGAGCGACTCTAGTCTATCAGCGACAAGAAGATGCGATTCCTATCGTGGAATACAAAGAAGCAAGCAACTGTAGCCCTGTCGTCAACAGAAGCGGAATATGTTTCCCTTAGTCAAGCGATGTGTGAAGCAATATGGCTGCGTAACTTGCTGTGCGAATTTGGTTCTACGTTCGAGCATCCCATACCAATATTTGAAGATAATCAATCTTGCATTCGAATAGCTGAGGAGCCCCGAGACCATAGACATATAAAGCACATAGATATTCGATACAACTTCATGCGCGAGAAGATTCAAGAAGGTGCTTTCAAGATAATGTACGTACCGACCAATGAGCAAGCAGCTGATATATTCACGAAGGCCTTGCCAAGAGGACCGTTCACATTTCTTCGAGAAAAGCTGGGATTGTTCGGTTGAGCGGGCATGTTGAGTAGCAACCGATCAACTCTGTTCAAACAACAAGCATGTAGCAACCCATGAAGATTCGTGTCACTAATTTTTTCATTCCTTCACAAACCTTCGTTCAATAAAGAAGTTCTTTTCCAATTGCTCTGCCTAGTTTATTAGTTCGGTCGGTTTGAACATTGATGGTATGAGACGAAGTGGTCTTCCAAACATCATCTCTGCTAGAGATTTGCCATCCAGGTCGCCATTTGATGTAGAGCGATATACTTGCTTCTTCAAGCGTTTCTCCGATGATACGGAGCAATGTGAAAATGTTGGATCCCTTGACTGGTGCAGAAATCTTGAAATTCATTGCGTGAAAACGGGGTGCCGTAGTCAGACACAATTACCTCCGGAACGCCGAACGTTACGAAAGATTGATTCTGCAGCTTGATAGTGGTTTTCGATGTCGTAGCTTTGATTGCGTGCACCTCAGGCTATTTGGAGTAGGAGTCTACCATTACCAGGAAGTAGATTCCATCTACTGAACCTGCGTAGCCAATGTGAATCCTGGACCATGGTTTAGAAGATCGTCTTGGTTGGTGTATTGTCAGCAGTTGAACACGGTGTGCAGCGTTTGACGTAATCCTCAATGTCGTTATCGATACAAGGCCAGTAAACAAAACTTCGTGCTATTGCTTTCATGCGTACCATTCCCGGATGACCTCGATGGACTTGTTGCAAAATCCTTCGTCGAAACATGCCGGGAACCACGACTCTGTCATCGAACCTCACGCATCCGTCAACTAGGCTGAGTGATTTACGTCTGTGTTAGCAGGGTTGGACTACAGCGGAGAGATTCTTGATGCAGACAGGCCAAACGTCACGGATGTGCTTAGCAACAGTTTGGAGAGTGGCGTTTGTAGATGTAGCCTTCTGTAGTGCTGCGAAAGAAACCGGGACCTTTTTTGTAGTGTCGGAAGGAATGCTTGATAAATCTTCTCTCAGGGTGAGTGGTACGATAACAAATTCTTCCTCTGTTGGTTGGTTTGGTCGATCAGCCGGGACAAGAAATCTGCACATCCGAAATCGTTCGTGCTGAATCTTTAAGTCGTAGTTAAGCATTGTAAGAGTCCTGCGTTGCAGCCTGTTCGCAGTGTGTAGCGGTATGCCCTTATTAGAACCGAAGATGGACAGCAGTGGCTTGTGGTCGGTCAGCAAATATTTGAGGAGTTTCGTCACCACATAGACTAACGAAAACGAGCGTTCTTAAAGCGTGTTGCACAGCCTTCATTTTGCCATCGGAAAACTGATGAAAGATGACGGCACCTACGGCAGGGTTTGATGCGTCTGCTGCCTCGATAATAGGCAGTTTTGGGATCGTAATGCATCAAGAGTAAATTTGATTGAAGTGTTGCCTTGAACTGGTCGAAAGCCTTCTGACACTCGGAAATCCATCGCCACGAATCTTCTATAAAAATTGACAGCGCCTAGGTACGACCGTAATTCGGAGATGTTACTTGGAGGTGGAATTGCAGTTATGGTCTTCACTTTCTCGGGGTCTGGACGGATGCCTTGTGCTTCCACGATGTGCCCCAAGTAGCGGAGATGTGTTTGATAGAAACGGCACTTCTCAGCTTTAAGGTGGAAACCATACTCTTTGAGTCGTTGGAAAAGTTGATTGAGTGAGGCGGCATGCGACTCGATGTCTTTTCCGAACACGATGGAATCGCCAGGTATGTCCGCAATCATTGCATCCAATATGCGTTGGAATGCCCCGGTGCTGACTTCACTCCTGGACCTAGGCGATTGAACCGGAACAAGCCACGATGAGCGTTGATCGTTAGTAGCTACTAGGAATCGTCATCAACCTCGAGCTGCAGATGCGCGTGAGCGAAAATCTGCTCCGGTGTAGGAAATGGATAATGGTTAGGCTCCAATGCTTAGTTGAGCCCTGTCGAGTAATCTGCACAGATGCCCACTCGGCCGTTCGGCTTTCGTACCGCCTCGATAGGAGGAACCCATTCGGAGAAGTCGACTGGCTCGATGATGTTCAGCATCGACCAATGGAATTGTATTGAAGGGAACTGGCCGGTAGAAATAGAAAACCAAACCAAAATTCACGAACTTGCTGATCGATCGATATCGTCTTCATTTGATTGCAGACCGTATCGATGGGAACTGACCACAGCTCGAACAGTTCGATCCAGTTGATGCCTAGTAGGTTGAGGTTGGCAGCCGTTGTGACAAAACATCTTCCTTGAGCAATTTTGCCGTTGATGCTCACTTCGCACTGAAACTCACCCATCAAATGATGCGGTTTGCCCGACACATTCACTGCTGCAATAGTCGGCTTCTTGATCGTAGGTTTCCCAGACAGTTCCAGGTTTGCTTTGAAATTACCGTGATGTCGCTTGCCGTGGGCACGTACTTCCGCTTGCTGGAGTGCTGGGAATTTGTCTTCAAAGATTTACGTGATTTGATTCATGGCTTCTTCTCCTCCCCAGCTTGAACTGATTTTGGTTTGGAGTAGCAGCCATAGTAGCCTTCCTTGTGGCCGATACGATTACACTGCTTGAACTGATGATTCGAGAATGGACAATCCCGAACATAGTGCATCTGATCGCATTGCCAACAAGTTGTGCGAGGTGATTTACCTTCCGTCTTCGAAGACTGCTGTTGTCGAGAATTTCTCTTGTTCTCCTGTACTGCGTGCACCGTTGGTTTTGAGCTTGATTGACGTTCGATCATGGACGTGTCCAACGAGCCGTCGATCAGATTTTGGAGAGTAACGGAAGAGCTTCTGGTGTTTCAGCTTCGATCCGGAAGAGTAGCCTGACTCGTATGACCGCGTAGCAATGGCTTTTGAGACCGCAGACGAGCACCAAGCATTTGAATTGGTCAATATTCACGTTCCTTAAATCGAAATCCTCGCAAGCACGGTTGACTTTACCTCCGTAGCTGATAATGTCTTCTGATTTCACCAGCTGCAGACACTGATATCGCTTGTTGATGATCGAGGTTTGTGATCCGAATATCTTCTTGAGGGTTTCGACTGTGTCATCCCAATTCCGACACAAAACCTTTCCAGGATGCGTTGACTTCCTTGTAGAGCTTCGGCGCCTCTTAAGAACGATTCAGCTGCTCCATTTATTCGCACGCTAACTCCTACAGGCGGCGTTTCTTATCCCGGAAAATATGAGATTGCTAACTTCTGTTTGTATTGCTCCACATTTTGACAGGTTCATTACTTCATCTAAAAGCGCTCGACGATCGTCAAGTCCAATGGATACTTCTGTGGCCTTGCTCTGGCACTACTCCAGCAGTTCTCAAGAGGAGCTTTAATCAGTTCATCCCCAGCTTAGAGTCGTTCCAGATTGTTGACAACGGCATGTCTTAGGCATCATTCACCATCACAAGGTAGTGGTGAGAATCGACCGTGACGAATATATGCAAAAAGTGCCTTCCATCAATCAAACGTGGTTGTGACTTTTGGCAGAAGTGCTCCCGAATATAATGCAGACTTCGTTGTAATACTTTTTCACAATTAGTCTTAGAATTTTCTGGAAATCCTCCAGACTATTTCCATATAGGATTTAGTGCAAATTTGTAATAGTTTTGCTTTGGAATTGCACTAAGAAGTTACCTGCGATTCTCCTGCGGCATTGCTTGATAAATTCCAGATCTCAACCTAATGTTTTAATTAATCATACAAAGCAATGGTTAGTGATTTCTTGAACATAATATCACCATAATCTACAACTTAAATAATTATCCCCGAGTAGTTTGTTTAGGATTCATGGACTGTTACTTGTAAGTTGAATTCCTTCAAAAAAGATTCTTAAGGGCCGATTTACCCCTATAGTTAAACCTGATTCAAGATATCGTCGGCCCAAAAACTTCTACAGCAGACCTTTTGAAAAATGACACCTCATGTTTTTAAGGTAGCCAAAAGGCTTGTTTGAAAGATCTAAATACTATAATAACACAAATGGAAGAACGGTGTAAATTTTCCCAGCACTGACATCAGAACCGAGGCCGTTCCACAGCCGTATATGGTACATCGGGTCATTGTAAACTCACACAACCTTTTCTAAATCAAAGCTTCAGCACAAGTCGGTAGTCCCCTACTAACTTCGAAACTCAACATCGATTTACCACCAGCTGTTCATCAGATCCAAGACAAACGCTTAACTCATCCAGCTTTAACAAAAATCTAAAAAAAACAACAACTTCCGGCGTATTCATCTGGCTCGTCACCCTTTCAGTCCCTAAATCACAACATTCGGCAAATGATAACCGTTCAAAACGTATTGGTGTTGTTGTTGTTGTGATTGTTGCTCTGTTCTTTATCTTCACTTCGATATGGCATTGGAAACGTTTACTACGCATTCGTAAATCTAAACATACTGCCCCCGTCAGTCAGCATAGTAAATATCCACTTCGCCTTTGAAGAAAATTCAATACTCCGAAACCAAGGTGAATGACCTCTATTCCGTCGTTGGGTTGGAAGCTGCTACTTCTGGCAACGAATCTGATGATTTCCGCCGAATTCATGCCAAAAATGACACAGTTCCGGATGAATTGATGATTGCCCACCGGATTCTGCGGGGACAATCCGGGAAGACACGATTCCGGACGTGACTAATCACCGAACGAGCTGTCAATCATGTAAACAATCCTCGCACACTAATTGCAGACGAGATTCCCCCCCTTTGGAAGCAACTTTTTCGCTGGGAACACACCTTTGCCGGTTCTATCTTTGCTAGTTTCCCTTCGGTGAATCCTTGCCAAATTTCCTGATTCCAAAAAATACTCCGCTGTTGACCGTTTAATTCGATTGCAGAACTTTTTCTTCACGTTTGTTGTCTGGAGATGAGGTTGGATGATGTTTCACTCTGTAACTTGACTGACTTCTTCTCTCTGTGCTGCAGCGACTATCCTGAGTGTTCTTCTAAGGCCCTTCGCCTTCCATCTCTTTCCTCTACGCTGTTCCGTAGATTCGGGACTATCGCCATCTTCCGCTCACTCAAAAATCATCATCACCGTCATCGTCATCATTGCCGAGCAAGCAGGCCAGCAAGCAAACGAAAACGAAAACGAATCGGAGCGAGTAAGAAGATGCCGAGAGGTTAGGGATTTTGCTGTCACTGCTCCCAACACCACTGGCTGCTTCTTCCATCTTTCCTCGTCGAAAAACAAATTGGCACTGCTGAAAGGTTCGGAACGTTAGGTACCCGTGCCCGAACCGGAACTCACCTGCTGCACTACGGCGAAACTCGCACACGGTTTGCAATCCGAACCGCCACCCCAATTTTCCGATCGAAACCAGTCTTGAATTCAAACTGCCGCTGCTGCTGCTACGAACTCCTCCTTGCCGTCGTCGTCGTCTTGGCAGTGGTCGTCTTTGCTGCGCCTACTGCCGCGCCAGCAAACGCAAGAACCCAATCCGGGAGAAAAGAGGAAGTTTCCTCGGCACCCGACACGAGACCGCGTTTTGTTTTTCCACAATACGAATACCGATTCGATAATAACCGCGAAATACCGCACGTTTTTTTTTCCGTTCGCGAACACGATTTTCGATCACTGCACTGTTTTTCTTTTTCTTCTAGAAACAAAAATGCACACCACGCACTCGTCTTCTCTTCTTGTGGGGAGAATCGCGAATAATTTCTTCTGACTGATGTCTTGTTGCCTTCTCTACTGTTGGGTTGCTTCTTTTCTTTCTCGGTGTTTGACAGCTAGCGCCAGAAGAAGAGTAGAACACGCACACATCAGAATCCATTACTCCACAGCGCACACACACAGGTCCAAAAACGAGTTGTTTACCTTCAAATCGCGACGTACGGATAGGCAGTGCAACGGTGTGTGCATGCGCCTTGAGCGAGGAATCCCGTACGGAACGGTAACGATGCGGTTGTGTTGGTAGGCGAGTCGTGAGTAACTGTCACAATAAGTCGGGTACCGTTAGTGAATGTTGCGTTTCAAGGAGTTTCAATGTGCGGGCAAAGGCCCGTACAGTAGAGGCAATGAAATTAGGAACAAATGCGATACACGCTAAGATGACTTTACCTAAAATTAGGTTTGGTATCAGTAAAATTCAACGTTGCAAATAGGTAATTCAAGAGCAAATTTTCATTATGTCGTAAGTAACATTCGCACCGATCCGAGAAAAATAAAGTTTTGTTTTGATGCCCGAAAAGTTATTCCTATTTCCAATTAAACACATATAATCTCATAGTGATAGCAATGTTTAACATATTTAGCGTGGTTTTAATCATACAAAGGCAAATCGCTAGCTTTCATGCTAAGAAATACTGGTTTTTGAGTCAAAAGTTATTATACGTCGTTTGGTGGCCCCTATTGTTACTTAAGTCAAAGTGTATTTACCAGGATATTCGGGAGAATTATCAATTACGTCTCCTTACGTGCAGCCCATTCATCATTTTAGGACCACCGAAATCATCTTAGCAACAAACAGTTCGATTTATTCACTTTAATAATGAGAAAGCGAAACGACGAAAGTACACTTTTCACGGGTTTTTCAGTGCTGTTACTTAAGGCAAACGGCATCTCCATAGAAATCGGGTGACTTAAGTAACATCGAAAACTATTTTGATCGGAAGGTGATTACGTCAAAAAGCAATTCGACTGGTAAATAAATTTAAAAATGGGATGTGATCCTATATTCGGACAGTATATAGTGTAATAGCAGGAGCATCGATTGACACTGATAGCTCGACTTTGTTTACCTTTGTTACATTCGACGTAATGAAAATTTGCTCTTGAATTAATACATAAATTGTAGGTATTTAACGTGTACCTAAAATTAACGAACAATTTTTTAGTTGACCTGATAAAAGACTAAATAAATTACAATTACAACTAAAAAAACGATTAGCTAAAAGGCGTTTTCAATGCACAACCAATATAAAGGGCACCACGCGAGTTCGAGAGGCAACGTCAACCAATCCGTTTGTTTACACCACAATAAGGATTTTTCACAATGCAAATTAAATCATTTTTCATTAAACATCTTGCTAATTTCCATAGATGATTGTCTATTAAATAGACAATCATCGATTTTCGATTTTCCTCTGATCTGAGCTGATTTGTACCACAGAGAACAGACGTTGAGGCTCGAACTAAATTTCTGTAAAAACTTGTGTAAAGATTCCTATTCGACTTAAGCGCCACCAACGCCGACTTCCCCACTTAAAATCTCTCTTTGACAATATGATGGCGCTGGCGTACACTAGACACTAAGTGCCGGTAGCGCCGAGTGGTAATTTTAAACCGATATTTTTTCGATGCTAGCGCCAAATTGGTCGATAGTGGAAAATTTATTGAGGAAATCAGGAGATGCTAGCGCCACGTAACGGCGACGTTCCCACTTATCTTTACACAAGTTTCTGGTGGAAGTTGGACGTCTGTTCTCTGTGTTTGTACCTCAATTATACGCCTTTTCAATAAAAAAAAACTTAGCGATCGATTCAGCCTCTGGTGGTAAATATTGAAACGTCAAAAAGAGTGTTGTGAGCAGAAAAGTTTGCCGTGATACATAGAAAGCGGAACATTTTTTCACTTTTCCTGATAAATTCATTCATCTGAGATGCTTCAAAATTTGATCTACAGTTCAGGAATATTTTTGTTGTGTTTTGCGCGCTTCGATTCAGCATTCTTTGCCATCCCGATGCAGCCTCTGTTATCTTCAAATATTGGCACTGGATCGCTCTTCTTCTTTTGCTTCAGGTCCTCCAGAACACCACTCAACCAGATTGCTTCTGAAACCGCTGCACGATGTATTCAGCCTCGCTAGATGAAGTTGACACTGTGAAGTGGAGCCAGAGCGTTCGACCCTATACAATCCCACCCTTAATTTCTTGATGTTAATAATACACATAATCCTGAAGCTTAGCTGGTTCAGATCGTTGACACTTAGAACGTGTCGGTCCTACTTCACCCTTCGGAGTGTTTGTAGTATCTCGATTAGTAGGCAAAGTCTGATCATGATCACCAGACGTCTGATTTGGTAATGGTCTCGGCTCGGGTCTGGGTGCATCGGTATGATTCGGAATCTTCTTCAGATACGTGACGTTGCGTCGGAATTCTATACCTGATTCTGTTGAACGGACAGTTACATCAGATCCCACTTTCTTTACAACTAGAAATTTTTCGGGTGAATAATCGGCTTGCAGCTTATGCTCCTTTCTCATCCTTTTCACAAAAACTCGGTCGCCTTCACAAATCTCCCTGTGTTGAGTTCGGCGTTTCTTGTCCGTATACTCCTTCCCTTTCTATTACAAATACAAATTGTCAGAATCTCTCACCACCTCGTCATCTGCGTGACGAGGAACACGGGGAAGTTTACTCTTAATTCGCCTTCCAAACATCAACGTAGATGGTGGCAGTCCTGTGATTGAATGATTCGTTGAATGGTAGACCAACAAGTACTTATGAAGCCTCCCTCCAACATTTGCCGAGTTCTTGAGCAATCCTCAATAGTTTCAGGATAGAGCGATTTTTTCGCTTCCCCATACCATTCATCCATAGAGGTAACTCTAAGACTAGAAGGTCCCGAAGAAACGTGCTCAACTTTTTGGCTCAGCTCTGGTACTCTCTTTGGTCCCAAGCTAATCGATTCACCCCTCGAAACATAGGAAAATCCACTAACCCCTCATTTACCTGTCAAACTTTCATAGCGAATCAAAACAAACATTGTGTAGTACTAGAATTTCGACTAGAATGGGCTACGTTAATCGTTTGCTTGGGACCAATAGGCTAGTCAAGTAGTGAGCCAATTTAAAATCGTTAGTTTCGAATTGATTGTTGATTCATGTGCGGCCAATACGGAATGGAACTAACTGAACGTATCCCGTATGTCTCACAGAAAACCTTCAACTCTTGACTGGCAAATTGAGGACCATTATCACCCTTGATCAATGCAGGAATTCCAAAACGACTGAATACTATCGACTATAGCAATCTACTATAACGAGTAGATGTTGTCCTTCTGGAAGTAGTCCAAGGTAATCGATAGCGATGTCTTCCCAGGGTCCATTAGGCAGTTCTTTGCGAATCAGTGGTTCAGGAACATCGGGAGCCGATACTAAAATGCATCCTCTGCAGTCTGTTACTCAGCATCAGCGTCAAGCTTCGGCCACCACACAGATGTACGAAGATACGACTTCATCATGTTCACGCCAGGATGACCATCATGGGCAGTATCGAGAACACGTTGGCGTAAAGAAGCCGGCACCACGATGCCAGTACTCCTCCAACGTTGCAAACCTCTACAGAAACAATACGATATGCAATATGCAGTAAGTCTAAAGAATCGTTATCCAAGCATCCATCGAAGCAACGACCAGTTCCGACCACGAAACTGCAACAGCAGAGGCATTAAGAGAAACGATATGTTTGACAATAATTTCATCCGCTGAATCAAATTGTTCAGGGACTGTGCTTGAAAGTCTTGAAAGAGCATCAGCAGCATTTTGGTCACCGTGAATGTGAACAACTTCATAGTCAAAGCACTGTAACCTTAGAACCCACCTTTCTATCCTGGGAGATGAGCGTGACCGAGGCGTAAACAAGTAGGACAGAGCCTTGCAATCTGTGACAAGGTCAAACTTCTTCCCAAAAAGGTAACTTTGAAATTTTTCAACGGCCAAAGCTTCTTTCTCGGTATGACAGTAGCGCTTTTCAGTCTGTACTAGCATTGCCCCGAGTCCCGTTGGACTGGCATCTGAAACCACTGCCGTTCTGTAACTTGCATCATAAAATCCTGGCTTCTGCACATCCGCCATGGCTCGCTTAATCTTTTGAAAAGCTTCTTCGTGGTGATTCCCAAAAAAAAAACTTTATCCCCTTTCTAGTGAGCTCTCTTATGGGGGGTTTACACTTATGCTATTTCACTAGCGCTAATGAGCCAGCTGCTAGCAAAAAAGCTCACCAGAATAATGTAAACAGGGCATCAGCGTCTACCAGCATGAGGTCTAGTTGGCTGGAACACTAGCGCTAGCTAATCCGCACAGATGTAAAACACCCCATTCATCTCTGGTTGCAAGGTCAGGAATATACTTATTGAAATAGTTCGCCAGTCCTAAGAAGCTGCGGACCTCGCAATCGCTAGTAGGTCGACGGAAAGCTAAGATTGCTGCTACTTTTGTGTCAGATAGTGCTATACCAGATTTTGTGATTTATGCTCGAGGAGTTTCACCATAGAGGTAACTCTAAGACTAGAAGGTCCCGAAATAACGTGCTCAACTTTTTGGCTCAGCTCTGGTACTCTCTTCGGTCCCAAGCTAATCGATTCACCCCTTGAAACATAGGAAAAACCAATAACCCCTCATTTTATCTGTCAAACTTTCATAGCGAATCAAAACAAACATTGCGTAGTACTAGAATTTCAACTAGAATGGGGTACGTTAATCGTTTGCTTGGGACCAATAGGCAGTCAAGTAGTGAGCCAATATAAAATCGTTAGTTTCGTATTGATTGTTGGTTTCACCGTAGTTCACGTCCCGTTCTTGTTGCGAAGGGAGTGCAGTGGGTAGCTTCGGAGATTCTTCTTGTTCCGAATCGTCATCAGTGATCTGGAATTCCGAATTTGAAGTCTCTGAAACATCACTTTCATTACTGGTTCCACCGCACTTGCTGTTATCCTCCTCTTGCTCGAATGTTACCGGAACTAGCAGTTCCTCCTTCTTTTGAGTCATTATCTCCATATAGGAAGCTGGCTAAATTGAATTAAACGGGCAATCACAATTTTTCGTAGGTCCTTGTTCCACAGCCGGTATCCGTTAGTGGCGTAACCGATCATTATCAGCTCTCTACTTTTACCGTCCAACTTTCTGCATTGCTGCGTGGGAATCCAAGCAAATGCTTTGCAACCAAATACTCTCAGCTTCTCCACATTAGACTATTTCTTCAACCAGCATTCAGCCGGTGTTGAACCTATTGATAAAAGGCAGCAGATGGACTTCGGTTAACCAGAAATCTGTATTTCTGTAATCAGCATTGCTTTAGGTATACTCGAGTCGATAAGCATAGTCCGTATTTTCTCAACCAACGTCCTCCGCTACCCCGTTTTGTTGCGGAGAATACTGAAATCAAAGTAGTCGTTGGATTACCTGACCTGGTCACTCTTGTTATTTTTCGCTGTCATTCCAATTCAAGAGCTCGATGTGAGCAATTCAAGTTTGCTTGAATAAAACATTCTTTTGTTCGGTAAGTCTCGACCTGTTCATTATTGCCCCGTCCTGTCTCACACTGTCCACGTAGTGCCTTCAGGTTATGAGCTCGTCTTCGAAGGAAGACTCCGGAATTCCGCAGTTGAATGGAACGAACTTCGAGAATTGGCGGTTTCGAGTTCAACTGTTCCTGGATGCGGCAGAAGTTTCGAACATATTAACCAAGCCAATTCCCGGTGAATCGGACCAGGGAAGGGCAAAGTTTTTGCAAACAGATCGAAAAGCGAAGTCCTTGCTAGTTGGATTCCTTTCTGATGAATGTCTAGGCATAGTATGGGACAAGGCAACTGCTCGAGAAATGTGGAAGGCACTGGAAGATACATATGCGAAGAAGTCTGCAGCAAGTCAGACCCTGTTGCGGAGGCAGTTGGCCAGGCTCCGTATGAAAGAAGGAACTTCGATGCGGCATAATTTTCAACAGTTCGGCGATATCATATGCCAACTCAAATCGGCAGGCGCGAAGCTCGAAGAGAACGACATGGTATCGCAATTATTTCTCACCCTTCCCGATAGCTACGACTCCACACATTGGAGACTGTGAAACAGCGGTTACTGGCTGAAGAATCCAAGCGGTCTGATAGGATGGAAGATTCGAGCGAAGGCAAGGCAGCAACGTTTGTTGGAGGTAGAAATAAGAAGCAACGAAAGTTCAACGGAAAGTGTCATCGATGTGGCAAAACTGGCCACATGATGTAAGATTGTCGTGTCAAGAAGACCGATGGTAACGTCAACGCAGCGGTTGGAAGCAAAGCAGTTTCGTTCATGGTAAACCAGAAGCAACCGAAGGTGCAGAACAAGCGAACCATCTTCTTCGTGGACTCCGGATGTAGCGACCATTTGGTTAACAGCTTAGATTGCATACAGTCGGAAGTTCAAACAGCCTTTCGTTATTGATGTGGCCAAAGACAGCAGTTATCGAAAGCGAAACCGAAGATGAAGTCGATCCGTATACGCAAAGCACCGTTGATCTGGATGAAGAACCAATCGAAGAAGCTCCATCCGAAAACCCTGGGGCGCTCCCTTCACAACATAGAGGTGATGACTATTCAGCGTCTGACACTAGGCGCAGTGAACGGGAGCGCAGGCTCCCAGATCCCCCGGAATCGTACGCCGAAATCGAAGATCGAGAAGCTCGACATCGACAGCTCTGGATGACCGCAATTAGAGATGAGTTAAAATCTCTTGAGAAGAATAAGGTGTGGACAACGGTGGAATGCCCTGCCGGTGTCAAGCCCTTGCAGTCGAAGTGGGTCTTTCGTGTGAAAGAGGATGAAGAAGGAAACCATGTGCGATGCAAGGCAAGACTGGTAGTCAAAGGTTTCTTGCAGAAAGCTGGCCTGGACTACAATGAAACATATGCGCCCGTTGCGAAGTTTATGACGATACGAATTGTGCTGCCCGTAGGCGTACAAAGGGGATTCCAGTTCCATCAGATGGACGTCAATACGGCATTCCTTCATGGTGAGCTACAAGAGAGAATCTTCATGGCTGTTCCGGATGGCGTCAAGGCAGACATTGGGCTAATGTGCCAGCTACAGAAATCGTTGTATGGTCTGAAGCAGTCTCCTCGTTGTTGCAACGAAAAATTCAATCAAGCGTTGCTGAAGCTAGGTTTCACACGTTCCAAGCACGACTATTGCCTATACACCCGTATCGACAAGAACGGGAAAGACGTTGTTTTCATCGTGCTATATGTCGATGATCTCCTGATAGCAGGTATGCAGCTGACCACCATAATGAAGCTGAAACGCGAACTGTCGGCGATCTTTGAAATGACCGATTGTGGAGAGTTGACTCACTTTCTTGGGATGAAGATACGGCACGATCAACAAAATGGTAGAATGAAGCTGTCTCAAGAAACCAGCCTGGAAAAGATCTTGCAGAAGTTCGCCATGGCGGAGTGCAATGCAACCAGGACGCCAATGGAGAAAGGATTGAAATTGGATCGTCAATTGGCCGATGGTGTTCAAGAACCGTACCGTGAATTATTGGGAAGCCTGATGTACGTGATGATGTCCACAAGGCCGGACATTTGCTTTCCTTTCGGATATCTGGGAGATTCCAACTTCAACCTGGGCAACAACATTGGACAGCTCTGAAACGGGTTGTACGATACTTCGAGACAATCGGGTTTGCTGATTCAGACTGGGCCACCGATACTGAGGTGAAATCAAAGTAGTCGTTGGATTACCTGACCTGGTCACTCCTGTTATTTTTCGCTGTCATTCCAATTCAAGAGCTCGATGTGAGCAATTCAAGTTTGCTTTAATAAAACATTCTTTTGTTCGTTAAGTCTCGGCCTGTTCATTATTGCCCCGTCCTGTCACTGGCTCACACGTCAGAATGTACACGTTCAAGGGGTCAAACCGCTCTGTTTCGTGTGCCACTGAATGGTTTTGGTTCCCGGCACTGTTTTTCTTGAACACAGGTTTTACCGAGGGGGACGACTCTATCTACGATGCAGAAAAGATTGTGTTTTGCTGTGGCTAGCTGCACGCACGCTGAGTAGATAGAAACAAGATTTATGTCGATTTTGAAGATTTCCTGCAAAAAGATGAAGCGCGATGCAAGTAGATGCGAGAAATGAAAGATGATTTTTCGAAGATTGATTCGCTAGTGTGAGATTTTTTGAGCATCTAGAATTGAGATTTAGATGTGTCGCCCCCCTCGGGTTGTACAGAAGACCAAAATCCTCTCGTATCATCGCTCCCATGCCACTTTCACTGAGGTGGCCGAGCCGTCGATACCTCCCTGGCGTCGGTAGCATTGGTGCTCAGCACGGAAAACAAACCAAAGGAGCGTTAACACTTGCTTGTTGAAACTGACTCCAACTACAATCTCAGAGTTCCTGGACAAATAGTACCTCCTCAGTACACATCATGACACCACGGTTACTGGTTCCAGAAATCATTCCAGTTTACTTAGCTACTAGGGACTGTCCATCTTTAGCAACATTGGTCCAATGAGCTCATAGACTTGAAGAAGTTCTTCATATGCACCAGGTGATCACTCGATCCAGAGTCAAGCTTGAACGTTATCTTCCTGTTGTTCTTCCGATTGGAAACAGCACTGTCAGCCATGAATACAACGGACTTCGAACCAGCTCCCTTTAGCTTCGACTCTTCGTAGATCAATCGTGACCTTATCAGCTCGGATGTCGTATCCTGCTCCGGAAGATTCTCTAGCACTGTCACAAGTGGGTCGTAGGATTCCGGTTACACAAACGATAGGACCGAACAAATTTCACTCTCCTCAACAGCCGATCCAGCCATTCGAAGTTGTCGAATCAAGTCTTCGAACTCCAGGAGATGAGCGCGCAGCGACGCTTTTTCCTTCAGGTGTAGCCTAGCAATTTGCACCCTGATAAGAGTCTGCTTCCCTGCTGACTTTTTTGCAAACGTATCCTAGAGGCTCTTCCACATAGTCCTCACGGTAGTTTTGTCCCGAACACAGCCAAGGTATTCATCGGCTACAAAACTCACCAGCATTGCCTTTTGAAATTTCACCGCTTGAGCCGCTTCTGCAAGCGCTTCCTTGATGACCGCATCCCAGATGTTGGAGGCTTCCAAGTAGGTCTTCGCTGCCAGGTGTCATAGTTATGACCAGCGAATTGTGGAATTCCGTGGCTTGAAACTTCCTTTCGTGCGTCGCCCATAACCTGTTGAGGGTTCTTCTACTACGCAGTGAAACAAGTAATTCAAGTAACGGAACAGTTTATGCTTGATGGTTTGGCAGGGAATGAATAAAATTATAGTTCCAACATAGGCTACTATGATAGCTGGCTTCATCCAATGATTGCTTCGTTTCTCAACACTAACCGATTAGGTGCGTCATGATGTTTCTGACATCACTCAGCACCGATGGCTGGTGGAAAATCGACTTGAGAATTTATGGCGAAATTCAATTCAAATTAAAAATATCACTATGGTGCTATTTGTCCCATATACTATTTCTACATAATGTCACTACCGTGGACCCCCGCTAATCTGAACGACACTGCATTCATATTAACGGGGCTTATTTTTAATATGAACTTCTAGTAACCCTATAAACATCAGAGAAGCATGTTTCTGGTAGCCTTATTTGCTGTTTTGTTTTAATTCCGCGCTCCGTTTCACAATGTTCCTTTTCGCTTTGCTCCATTCCATAAGCTGCATGGCGTTTGCACCATTTTAAGTTTGCACGACGTGCAGATAAGCGGGGCTTAAACTAAAAAGTGTTCAGTTTAAAAGCGGCCATATTACCATAGAAGTAACTCTAAGACTAGTTGGTCCCGAAGAAACGAGCTCAACTTTTTGGCTCAGCTCTGGTACTACCTTCGGTCCCAAGCTAATCGATGCACCCCTCGAAACATAGGAAAATCCACGAACCCCTCATTTTATCTGTCAAACTTTCATAGCGAATTAAAACAAACATAGCGTAGTACTAGAATTTCGACTAGAATGGGGTACGTTAATCGATTTGCTTGGGACCTCTAGAGAAAGACGTGTGTTCAGTAGGAAGTCTGGTTTAATACTACATAAAGTTTCCAGTTATTGATAACGGGTAAACAAGTTCTTAACTACAGAAATCAACTGCTCCTTCGATCCAACTCTTCACCCCCTCTCAGTTGATGGTCTCCAATCCTATCTTCGTTCTCACAAAAGTGTTAAAGCCGGGGCTGGAAGTGACTTTGTAAGAATGTCCACTTCTTGCTTCTGGGTTGGTACATATACAAGTTTCACCTTTCCGTCTGCAACCACTTCTCGAATAAAATGAAACTTGGCATCTATATGCTTGACACGTTTCGTCTCCTCCTTCTCTGCCATAGCTATAGCGCCTTGGTTGTCTTCGTAGATTGCTGCAGGATACAAGTTTGATTCACACAAATCGGATAGCAGTCCAGTAAGCCAAATCGTTTCGCTAACAGATGAGCTCAATGCGATGTACTCAGCTTCTGTGGATGACATTGCTACCGTGCGCTGCTTCTTGGACGACCACACGACACTACATCCAAATACCTTAATCAGGAATCCAGAAACACACTTACGATCCTCCTCGTCGCTTGCATAGTCAGCATCAACAAACACAGCGACCGGTCGTTCATGTGGGTTCCTCTTAAAAATCAGCCTTAGGTCTTTTGTCGCTTGAAGAAAACGCAGTACTCGTTTGGCATGCTTCCAGTGTTCCTCTCCTGCAGCATCTTGGAATCTTACCAGATAGCCCACAACGTAGCCCAGGTCTGGTCTTGAGCCCAGCATCAAGAACATAAGACTGCCAACCAGTTCTCGATACGGATAGTTGCATCCTTCAGTGGTCTTTCGAAGCTGCAACTTAGTTTCAGCGGGTGTGTGGGCAGGTTTACAGCCGTCCATTCCGAAACGTATTAGTATTTTTTCGGATTAGTGCTTCTTGAGACAAATACATAGTACCTTCCTCGTCACGTTCTATCTTGATGCCCAAAAAGTGATGTAGTTCGTTCAAATCCGTCATTTCAAATTCTCGTTTCAATTGATCTTTAATCTCCTCAATAATGCGCAGATCGGCCGTAACCACGAGCAAATCGTCCACATATATAACGATGTAAGCGATTTGATTTCCTTGTCCACGCACATATACGCAGTAGTCGTGTCGGGAACGACGAAATCTCATGCTCACCAGAACTTCATTAAATTAAAGCGACCGTTCCAACAGCGAGGTGATTGCTTGAGACCGTATTGCGATTTCTTCAACAAGCATGCTTCATTCGGTTGACTGCTTACCCCCTTTGGAACACACATGTACACTTTTTCCTGGAGAACAGGATCTTCAGGTTTCGGTTCGTCGCAATCGCCAGAATCGTCCGTATAGTTGAAAGCTTTGCCACTGGAGCAAACGTCTCTTCATAGTCCACGTGCTTCCGCTGCATGTACCCTTTGGCAACCAGGCGGGCCTTGTAGCGCACAGAATTCCCGTCAGCATCGGTCTTCAACGTGAACACCCATTTACTCGGCACAGGCTTTACTGCATCAGGGCACCTCACCATCGTTCAGGTTTGGTTTTTCTTCAAAGACCTTAGCTCGTCAGCTATTGCTTGCCTCCATTCCGTCTCGTGCGGATGACCGTCAACCTCATCGTAACATGTCGGAACCTGTTGGAATTCATCAGCAGCAGAAAGGGCTCTATAGCTAACCAACCTGGGGTCCTGCGCTCCCGACCACTAGACCTCGGAACACACTCCTCACAGTTGTTCCCATTCTTCGAGTGTGGTGGGAGCGCCGATGCGCCTTCTTCATTAGCGTTGTCAGCAACTTCGTCAACATCTTCAAACTCATCTTCGGACAGCTCTTGATGGTCATCTTCAAATTCATTCGTTGGCTGCACGTCATCTGTATTGATCTCTTCAACGGCTGGAATAACTTCAGGAATCACCATCTTCGAAGCTACTTCTTCCTCCAGCGATTTCTCTGGTGTCTAGAACGGAAAATTTGTCTCGTCGAATTTCACATCTCGTGCCACGAACATTTTCCTCGTTTTTGGATTCCACAGATGATAACCGGTTGGTGCGAAGCCCAGCATCACACTGCGCAAACCGGTCGGGTCCAACTTGCTCCTCTTTTGTTTCGGAACCCATGCAAATGACTGGCATCCGAACACTCTCAGTTTCCCAACATCTGGTTTCTCATCGTGCCAACATTCAGCCGGGGTACAGTTTTGTTTTAACGCTTCAGTTGGACTTCGGTTTGTTGTGTACACTGCATGCAATACTGCTTCACCCCACATAGATTTCGGTGCTCCGGATTCAGCTAGCATAGTCCTCATTTTTTCCACAATGGTCCGGTTGAACCTCTCTGCTACTCCGTTATGCTGTGGTGTATAACCAACGGTTGATTCAACTTGAATTCCTTGTTTCATATAGTACGCAAGCTGATCATTTGAAAAGTATTCTCTTCCCAGGTCACACCTCAAGTTTGCGATCTTGTTCCCGAATTTTGCCGTTGCCATAGCCTCGTATACTTTGAAGAGATCAAACACTTGGTCCTTCCGTTTCATCAAATATATAACAGCAAAATGAGTATAGTCATCGATAAACGACACGAAGTATTGATACCCATCTACTGTTTCGGTGTTATCTGGTCACAAACATCCGTATGAACACGCTCCAATGGTCTTGTTGTGCTCGGTCGACTCTTGTTGAATGGAAACTGGGTCATCTTGCTCTCTGCATAGGACTCGCAAAATTCACCTTCATTTTTAATTTTCCCGATTCCATCTACCATTTCGCTCTGCTTCAGGCGTCGTACATTCTTGAAGCTCAAGTGACCAAACCGTTTGTGCCATAGCTGCAACTCATGACCATCACCTTTCGCAAGGATGGCCGAATCTGATGTATAACGCTGCATCGACAGATAGAATAGATTCCCGCGTAGTTCCGCCACAGCTATTGTTTCACCGTTTTTCGACAACACTGCTAGATTCGGCAGGAAATCCACTTGGACTCCTGCTTTCAGCAACCGCGACAATGACAGCAAATTGATCTTGAGGTTCTTCACAAATAAGACGTTTTCCAAGGACAATGTCAGACTGTTCTCACCCATGAACGTCTTCGCTTTCACTGTGCCTTCTTTAGTAGCAATAAGTTTCTCACCTTGCATGGCACTTTTAATTACCAGCGGTCTGTCGAACTCCTTGAACTCGTGAAAATACCGCTCATCATTGGCCATGTGACGACTTGCTCCCGAGTCCAATATCCATTCAATGTCCAATTTCGACTTGTAGATCGCTTCCTGGGAAATCATCAACGCCATTTCTCTGTCTACGGGAACAGTTGCTACTTGAGCTTGATCATACCGGTTTTTGAACTTTGGAAATGCAACCTTCTTGTGCCCTTGTTCACCACACACAAAGCATTTTCCTTGAAACTTGAACTTTTCCTTGCTTCTTTCCGACTTCGCTGCAAACGCTGATCCTGATCCATCCGAGACACCATTGGCACATGAATTGTCTCCTCTTCCCATTCGTTTCTGCTCTTCGGCCAGCAAACGCGCCTTCACCGTGTCCAACTTCAACTGATCATCTCCCAGGTTCTCCATAGCCGTGGTGACAACATCGTACGTCGATGGCAGAGAAATGAACAGTTGACTAACGGCATCTAACTCCGTGACAGTAGCACGAGCTCCCTTCAACTGGCGGACTAACTCGTCAAATTTTCGGAAGTGGTCCTTTAACGGTGTTCCTTCTTCCATCTTCAGCGTTGCTGAGGACCTCTGAATGTATGTTTGTGCTGCAAAACCTTTCTTCGCGAGCGTGCTTGCCAGGGAGTTCCACATTTCCTTCGCAGTGTTCTTGACACGCACGTACTCCAGATGAGAATCCGCGATGTACGCAACTAGAAGAGCCATCGCCTTTTCGTCCTTTTCTTGAAAAGCTTTCCTCTGCGCTTCGTCAGCTGGTACATCCTTCGTGATCATTTCCTTCACGCCGTGAGCCGACAACTGCGTTTCGACCCGGAACCTCCACACGTCGTACATTTTCTCACGGTTAGAATTAAAGTTTGAATAGAAATCGACGATTTTTTGAAAATCTACATACCGCAAAACTGATTTATCCACCACCGGGGCAATATCTGTCGGATTTGATGGTGGAAACTAGAGAGGGCCTAGTATAAGAGAGGAGCGGATTGGCTGGTTTTGAACCAAACGAACTGTCAAAGCCAGACCCAATTGAGCAGCGCCTATCTTGATTGCATTGGAAGTGTTGCTAGATATCACCTAGGCATAAGTAGGTTGCCAAGGCTGTTTATTTTGAATCCGTTCCTCTCTTATACTCAGCCCACTAGCAGGCGCGTAGGCAACATGTTATACCGTGACAGCGGGCCCAGCACAGTAAAATAAACGATTTGAGCCCGGGACATAGGCAAATCAAAGTTGGCACTCGTGGAGAATAGAAGAACTATAACAGTGATGATGGTTTCAAAATTTTCCACGGGGAAGTATACGAATGCAATCTTAAAATGCTTTTATTTTGCAAATGGAACATTTTATTTAAATCTGGTTGCTGCTACAGTGGTAGAAAAGCTCAAATCTATGTGTACACCTAAAAATCTGAAAAGAAATTAATTTTTCTGTATTATTTGTCTATTGAGTAGTCCTTAAGTTTTCTACTAACATAGCATCAACCAGATTTAAATAAAATGCTCCATTTGCAAAATAAAAGCATTTTAAGATTGCACTCGTATACCTCACCGTGTAAAATTTTTAAACCATCATCACTCTCATAGTTCTTCTATTCTCTACGAGTGCCAACTTTGATTTGCCAATTGCCTACTGTCAAACGCTGCTGTTGGTATAGGCCTTGTCACTGGCCTGCTTATACTAGACCCTCTCTAGTGGAAACTATTACTCAATTGACAGCTCGCTCCCACACAAAGATGGGCGTTAAGATTGTGATTTTTGCTAATCTAATGTAATCACACTTATTTAAAATAGTTCCAGTGCTCTAAAATCGATGAGATTTGGATTTCGGTTTCATTTAAAATGCAGATTAAGAATATCAATACCACTAAAGAACCCGATGTGGAGTCGATATCATCGCCCGTGCGCTGTATAGTTTTTGCTAGAGTCGGTGTATAATGAGTCACGCCAAGAGAAAAACAGTTCAACTCGCATCACGGTTTTCGAAAGATTCCCTTTCTTTTAACTTGGCAACAGAGGACTTCTACAACAACTTCAAATGACTTCTAGCGAGAGAAAAAATATTGCGGCTGTAGTACATCATTATATCAGTGATTTTGTCAAATTATCTTAACAAAAAATAGTAGAAATTCTCATTACTAATCATTACCGAGCGTATCCCATGACAATTTAACGCTCACTGCGTGTTTATGCTCATTTCTTCGATTATATTTTATATTTTATTGCAATACCTTTCGTGGACCTTTCATAGCATCGTAATGTTTATTTATTTTGCACGATAGGTAGCCGGTTTGACAGTTCAATAGGTAGACTTGGCTTCACTCTTGGCGTGACTCATTATACACCGACTAGTTTTTGCCACTATCTTGGAGTCAATGAGATGTAAGCAGGTGAGGCTCAGAGAATTTGTCGTCTCTTTTGTTCCTCCACTGTATGAGGTCAAACTCCGTCATCTAACAATCATCAGAACGATAAAGGGGAAGAGCCACTGTTTGTTCATAGAATACATTCGAATTCCAACGTTTTTACCGTTAAGATCAAACTCAATTAGTTATAAAGTTATTCCGTGACTTCTTATCCTGACTTACAACCGAAAACCAACATCTTTTTCAAGGTTAACATGAAGCGTTGGTTGTTTGGTTGTCATTACGAGGGAGACTTTCACCCTAGAGGCTGGTTCATCTCCGAAAATAAAGAGTTAATCAATCTATCCACAGCTCGAGCTATTGATCCTGTTCCTGTCTTGGAATTTCTCCCGACGAGGAAATCGCTCGATCAGCTGGAGTCTTTCGACCCAAGGATTGCCCATAACATTTTCCGTGATTTTATTTTTCGATACGCCCTTCTAGTTTAAAGATTGATTAAAAACGAGAAAATGATAAATTGATCCAGGAAATAGTTTCATCAATATTGGACTAAAAATAAAGAGCAGAGTTATCGGTATTTGCTTACGGATTTCTTTCTTGAATAGACTTGGAACTTTCTTAAAGTTTATGGAAAAAATATATTTTCAATTCATTTACCTCTTTTGCAAACGCTGAACGAGAAATGGCGCCTATCCTTCGCTCGCCAAGGGTTTCCGTTCGCTCCAACCTACCTACTGAATAAAAGAAACGATTCCAACCTTCCCCGAAATACGGAGTCCCCAAAAACATAACGAAGAGTTTGCCAGTTTGCCATAATATATGATAATAGTTGAAATTTGTCATTTACCTGATCGACCTGGTCTACCGTACGCGGACGACAGCCGTCCGGTAGAACCCACCCATTACCTGTATCCTGGCTTCCGGCAGCTGAATTCTCTCCGAGAGCCGTTCCCGTGCAAACACATCCGGATAGTGAGTCCGCTCGAATTCTGCTTGGTGGAAACAGGGCCAAAAGTTAAAATTTTTACGTTTACTCTTCCACCGTCGAGAGGTCCGCTCTCACTGAAATAGCCTAGTTACCTCTTTCCAAATTTTCAATCTGTTCGTTGGTGAATGAAGTCCGGTTGCGTTGGAGCTTTCGCTTCAGTTTGAGCCGCAGCTCCGAGTCTTCGTCGTCCTCCGAGGAGTACTTGTCACTCATTTCCTCCATACCGTGGTTTACTGGATGGGAGAAATATTTGCTGTGTAAATCGAAAGTTGTCTTTTTAGGGCAAAGGGCTACCTGGCTTTGATTGTTGAGGATTTTCGGTAGGGCTCTTCAGAGAGAGATGGGAGATGGGGTGGGATGAAAAGTTGAACTGACCGCCACCGATGTTTTGGCACCAGGTCCAGTGGCCGCTGGTGTTGTTGAAGAGCTTGATCTTTTCGTAAACCGTATCATTGCTTGGGGTGGAAGTTTCCTTGTTCGAAGCCAGATTGCGCAGCACTCGGTTAATGGAAGAAACCTGTTGGGAGGTTGACAATCTAGTAGGCGTTGGGTGTTGATGGAATTTAAATGATAGGGCTTACGCTAGGGATGTTATCATTATTGCAGACATTTTCAGACAATAGTCGATCCCGGATCTCCCAGGCAAAGATACTCGGACATTCAGCCTTGTAATCGGAGATCTTGGAGACCACGGAAGCCGTGGCTACCCGGGGTTTACTGCCGCCGATGGCTCGCGGTTTGATCGAGCCCGTCTCATAGTATCGGCCCAGGATCTTGCTAACGCATCCATTGGACACCTGGAGAATGCGGGAAATATCGCACGGTCTGGCTCCGGAGTGGGCCAATTCGACTATCTTCTGGCGCGTCGAGTCCGGCAAGGGACGCCCATTGACGTAGACACCCCCCAGTTGGTTGATGCCGCTGTGGCCGGACGCGTTGCAGCCAAAGATAGAATTTACGCTCTGGATGTTGCTCTGGATTTGCATTGTTTGCTGCGAAAGAACGTATGATTCGCACAACATCTTAAAATTCTACGCAATACACGCGATGGAAAATTTTCAAATTATTAACGGTTGAACGAACAAATCGATTTTTCAAGAAAAGATGAAATAAGTAATCAGAACGCTTTCAGAAGTCAAATTAACCATGGCCCAATCCATTCTATCGGCAATTCGAACCAAAAAGCCATGCAATTTGCTTGAAATTTTGAAAATTATAATGCATAATTAGAAGATTGCACGTGCAACTTACCTTGTGCAAAAGCGAGCTGCAATTGTGCTGCCTACCTCCAGGAGTACCACAAGCGAAATGTTTGAAGGCGCGCTTCCCACCCCCACAACCGAAGTAGCCCGGCGCATGTGTAACGCATGGCACATGCTCACTCCCGCTTTGACAGTTCGTTCTCCGTCTCTCTTTGGTGTCTCTTCGCAGTCTCTTTCGTACTTGCAGCAGTTGCCATGGTCTACTGTCGGGCACATTTCACACGCTATCTCTTTCGAAAGAAGAGACCACAAAGAAGGGCGACCGACCAGACCACGGACTGCAGCGACAGAAAAGAGAGCTTCTTCTCATCCTCATCCACACACGGCCATAGAAGAAGTGAAGTGAGTGAAATTTTTTCTCCAGTCAAACCGAGTTACGAGCCAGAAAGACCAGGAAGCTGTCCAGTTTTTATCCGCGAAAAAATTCCAGTGAAGAATCGGTGCTAGTGATCGGAAAAGTGGTGCAAACAGTAGATGCCGACCTAACGCAGCGGAAGTGCATATCGTCTAGTGGATTCCGAGGCAGGTTTAGTGGAAATTTGCGGTAGAAAAATCCGTCCATGGATGAAAATTTTCACCCCTTCCTCAGGTTCGAAACGCGCAGCAAGCCAAGCAAACCAAGAAGAAGCCATCGCACTCCGTCTGCTGAGCGATGATCACCCTGCTTGGTTGCTTTGATTGCAGTGCAAACGAAAACGGGAAGGGAGAAGACAATTTTCAATTAGTTTTTTTTAGTTTTATCAAATCCTTACACATCGGTCGAATCCTAGCAAATTTGCGATTTGCGTAACTGTAAATTCGACCGAGAGAACTGAAGAAAAGAAAGAAATATAGTTTCACTGTTGTTCTGAAAAAAATAACTAACCTGTAGTTTTGAATTAAAACAAATCGATACTGTCAATTCTTATATTATTGCTATACATTCCTGGCCCGCGAAACGAGAAAAACCGCTATATCCGAACTGCTTCGTAACATTCTATGACGATTCTATATATGTGTATTTCCGGCTAATTAGTGTATTTAATTCTTGCAAAAGGGTACGCAACAATGGCGGATTCGGTGACAATTGTGACCATCCGGCTGGTCTAATATTGATTTTTGCGCTTGCGAAAAGAATGGCATATTGTGCTGTCGCCACCACCGCCACCTCCGTCCCAAGACAATGGGAGCGTTCTGTTTTTGACACAGAGCAAACATTGCCCAATGAGCAAGCGCAAGCGATGGCTGTCGAGCAGCGAGCTGTTTCCCTTGATTTTGGGTACGTTAAAATGAAACTTGTAGAATATGAATGACAACATTTGAACAGGCGTTTTAAAATGTTAACGTCTATTAATGCTGTTCTGATCGTTGTATCTTCAGCATGATTAATAAGTGGAAATACGTTCAAAAATAGATATTATTAACTATCACCACGCTTACGTTACACTCGATAATCTGGACTACAATAATTCAGATAATATTGTATTTGTAATTATGAACATTACCTTCAATACAAACTACTGGCAGTTCTGGACTTTTTGCTTTTCATTAATTTTTTTTTTCAGTATAAATGAGGCCTATTCTGCGCCGAGAGTGATGTGAAGTGAATCATTATCACTAGTGAGGTGACCAAAGTCACCTCATGTGAGTAGACTTTCCGTGACACCAAGACACTTCAGCTCACTCGCAGCGCAGAATACGACCCAATATCTGATAACCATACCATGATTGTGTACATGGATACGATGGATACTGATCAAAACGTGTTCTCTAATCATTTCTCTTTTGGTGAATGAGAACGACCCAAATTTGAGTTTAGTTAACTCATAAATCTCCTAGACTGAGTAAAACGTGAGGCAAGTTTACTCATTGCTGAGTTACTGAACTTTTGGCAATTATGAGAGAACTAAACTCAAATTAGGGTCGTTCTCAATTGCCGTTTAGGTGGTGGAAGTAAATAATGGGCACTAGTTTTAGGTGCAGTATTTATGATGAGGGGAAAGAGTTTTTGCAGCTATGGAACCTTAATATTAATACGATGATGTGCTCTTTAAGCATTTGAAAATTGCTCTTTTACAGCGTAGCTACTCAGATTTACTGTCCAGCCCGTCTTTTTATTTTTAGTCTGAGGATCGGAGCTTATTGTAGACGCTTTCCCGTCGCTCCGATCCTTTTAATAAAACAAACACGTCAATCTGAGTAGCTACGCAATAAAAGAGCATTTTTCCAACGCTTAAGGAGCATTTCATCGATTTAATATTGCAAAAACCATTTTCTCATGATTTTTGTCGCTTCAAAATTTACTTTTCAAAACCTTGTAGACTGTTTTAAAGATATTATAGACCACCTACTCACCCCACCAGTCCATGCAAATTTTTAAATTTGTATGGATCTTAGATAAATATCACCCATTACAATATCAATGGATAACCAGCACGGTTGATTTTCCCAACAGATGTAACTAGTATACAAAAGTTACGGCGATTTATTTTGTAAGCAGAAAACCGGAAAATGTCGATTTTCACAAAATTAGAACCTTTGTCGAAAAAAATATGTCCTGCCCTTAATAGCTTTAATTTTTCCTCGATTTTAACCGAACTGCCACCACATTTTTTTTTTCTGTATCGCTTCTAAAGTCTTTTTTATTTCTTTATTAAAGAGACTTTCAGCCCCCTTTTGCAAAAATGTTACACTCTTCAAACATATTTTTTTGTTTGAATATCATTTCCCTATTGAACGGTGGCGGCATGCTGTGAGTTGTGAGATCAAAACTGACAGCATACGGTAATCCATTAATATTGACTCAACTGTCAAATCCATTCTAAAGAAACAAAATAAAAGGGCAGAATGCGCCCAGCACAATAATACCAACCGGTGGAAACTAAAGATTTTAAATTGGCTCACTACTTGACTAGCCTATTGGTCCCAAGCAAATCGATTAACGTACCCCATTCTAGTCCAAATTCTATTACTACACTATGTTTGTGATGATTCGCTATGAAAGTTTGACAGATAAAATGAGGGGTTCGTGGATTTTCCAATGTTTCGAGGAGTCCATCGATTAGCTTGGGACTGAAGATAGTACTAGAGCTGAGCCAAAAAGTTGAGCACGTTTCTTCGGGACCTAATAGCATAGAGGTAACTCTAAGACAAGATGGTCCCGAAGAAACGTGCTCAACTTTTTGGCTCACCTCTGGTACTATCTTCGGTCCCAAGCTTGTCGAATCACCCCTCGAAACATAAGAAAAACCAATAACCCCTCATTTTATCTGTCAAACTTTCATAGCGAATCAAAACAAACATTGCGTAGTACTAGAATTTCGACTAGAATAGGGTACGTTAATCGTTTGCTTGGGACCAATAGGCTACTAAAGTGGCTAGCCAATTTAAAATCGTTAGTTTCGTATTGATTGTTGCTAATAGTCTTAGAGTTACCTCTATGGTAACAGATAATAAAGCTTATTCACGCAAAAATATGCTGCTTCAGCTAAAAATGGCTCATCAATTAATTATTCACTTCAAATTTTGTGTTGGGTTGTTTGTCCACGTGAAAGCTAGTTAGAATTCTTACACTGTAACGTACCCACGTTACGGGATAGTTTAGAGAGAATTTCGTATACGGGAAACAATCCGTTCCGAAATTCGTCAACCTCAATCGGAACAAATCGATTTTCGCTTTACGAATGTACACCATAAATGAAGATCATGAATTTGTGAACCTTGTTCGGCAAAATAAAAGTAACGCCTGCGTCACTCACCGGTAACGGCAACACAAGTCATGAAAACGAGATCTTTATTGGAAGATTGCCGTAAAAGCTCAACGCAGATGTCGCCACTGCATGTTGATGATAATGTTGACAGACTGCATATAAAATTCGTGAAAATTAGCGTTAAATCATAATTTTCATCAAGCCTGTGTAAAATCCTTCCAATATAACATTCGAATTGAAGAAGAAAACGTGTTTACGATCAGAGTGATGTGCATCTTCGACTTTTCCAGTTGAACTTTCATAAGATATATTCATTTCATTTCGTGGCTCCATCAATGCTGCATCATTTCATTTCGTGGCTCCATCAATGCTGCATCGTAAATATGATGTAAACAGAAGTAAATTGCTCATTTACTCAAAATAAAGATGATTTGTCATCTTGTTATCACTTTGAAGACCATCTAGCACCATTTTATAGTATGGTGCGTGTTGAGTAAATCAAGTTCCGGTGCGTTTTCCGTCAAAAATTGTGAGTATCGATATGTTTGCTTAGAAAAGGCCAAAATTTATTGAATATTGGCGACCTATAAAACCAATTCTCCATTACCACCAGCATGATACAACCTTAACTTAATTTCCACTTTCATTTTAGTGGAAATCGCACATATTCACCATTTTCCGAAAAATGCAGCTGCGCAGGAGGTGATCTCTCACTGTGGGTGCAAACTTTTTATGCATTATTTTCCATGAAAACCTCTTCGATCCATACCGAAATAATAACAATTAGTTTTCAAACACGTTTTCTTACACGATTCAAGCAAAAGTTTCCGCGGGAAATTATTAGTTTTTCTTTATGGACCGATTTGCCCCAAAAATCGTCTGTTTTACTTGGAAAATTTGGAAACTATCCTCCTTCTAGTAGTTCTCACTTCGAAATGTAGGAGGCGAAGCTTGGAAAAGTTTCACTGCAAGACGCCAATTGGCGAATCAAAGCGAAGCCAAAACTGGTCATGCGACACCTAGTTTTTAGATCTACAATTACGGAAATGATGATGTACTAAAAAAAAAATCTTGCAATTTTAAAGATATCAAAACGTCATTACCATTTTCAACCAAGGCAATCGTCACTTTGATTCTTCAATTCTGAAAATTATGAATTTGTTCTGGAAAATGTGATTATAGAGATTGCTAAAGTGTGATTGTGGCAGTGATTTGTTTTTATCAGGAAAATTTTCCGCTTTGAAGTTGTTTTCCTGATGAAAGCATTTTGCGTATCGTATCCAGCTTTCCATACTCGGTAATGGCGGCCTGTTTGTATGAATAAATGTATCCTTCACTGTGCTTTTTGACACCATTTGGATGTTTGGATTTTGACCCCTCCTTTTTCCTCTCCCAGGAACAGAAGAAAATGGATCAACATACGCCCTCCAGTTAGTGTCAAAACAGACAGTGAAGGATACATTTATTCCTACAAACAGGCAGCCATTACCAAGCATGGAAAGCAGCCCTAATAAAAATTGTATGGTTAATTTGCTTAACGACGTGTTCTGGGTATCATCCAAACCATTTGTGGAATAGTTCAATGATTTGGGTTATCGTTCGTTTATGGTTATTTTTTATTAGGGAGGATACGTGACGTACACGCAAACTCTAGTGTGCGTACGATAAACGTCAGCAATCAAAGTGACGGTTGACTCACAGATGGCGAGCCGGTGAAAATGGTAATGACGTTTTAACACAGACAAACAGACATAACACTCGCAAGTTGTTCATCGAATAAGCATTTAACGGTCAATTTAAAAGTATCGTAGTTGGTAGTACCATAGAGGTAACTCTAAGACTAGTAGGTCCCGAACAAACGAGCTCTACTTTTTGGCTCAGCTCTGGTACTATCTTCGGTCCCAAGCTAGTCGATTCACCCCTCGAAACATAGGAAAATCCAATAACCCCTCATTTTATCTGTCAAACTTTCATAGCGAATCAAAACAAACATTGTGTAGGACTAAAATTTTGACAAGAATGGGATACGTTAATCGATTTTCTTGGGACCAATAGGCTAGTCAAGTAGTGAGCCAATTTTGAATCGTTAGTTTCGTATTGTATTGATTGTTGGTAGTACCGCCACCTAATTCCCTTGCGTTTGACGTTTATACACTACCGCCATCTGTTCAGCGTACTACCCACCACAGTGTACTCAACAGATGGCGGTAATGTTTTAGCAACGATGTTTTACAGTGATAAATATTCAATGAGTTATGTCTGTTTGTCTGTGGTTTTAATATCTGTCAAATTGCATGACATTTTTTAGTACATCCTCATTTTTGTAATTGCGGATCTTAAAACTAGGTGTCGCATAACCAGTTTTGGCTTTGCTTTGATTCGCCAATAGTTCAGAAGTTGTTCTTGATATCATGATTCTGCTCATGAACGTGGCAACATAGGCCTAGTTTTGAAGTGTCAAATTTATTTATTATGACTGTGAATAATTTCCTTGATCTGTTGAATTTGTGTATGTATGTATTTATGTATGTAGGTATATACTATCCAACTTCCACTGTCCGGTAGTGTTTTTATGGAAGAAAAATGTTTGCAATATAATCTATTATTATCTTATACTGATCCCATCGCAAACAATTTTAGCCCGGAAGATGAAAGGTGATAGCTATGTTGAGATTCAGTAATCCATTTCAGAATGCCTGGTCACCGAGAGGTGCGACACATCTAAATCTCAATGTTAAATGGTTGAAAAATCTCACACTAGCGAATCAATCTACGAAAAATCTTTTTTCATCTCTTGCATCTAAGCCCATCTACTCGCATCGCTCTCCACCTTTTTGCAGGAAATCTTCAAAATCATAATCAAATATAAAATGTATATTGGTACTGAGTTTACACTTCCATCATCACAGCAATTCCTGCTTTGTAGATGCATTTGCTTTGTAGTATGCATTTCATATTTTTATATCTAGTTGTAATCAGTTAGATCTCACCGCTTATGCATTATGTCCTTGCTGCTGAATCTTTGTCATCTCGATTCTCGTTGAGTCCTGTTGAATAATCGGCATCTATAGTGGAATACTCTTCTCTCTCTTTCTCTATCACTTTTCGATGTTTTTCGTATCTCTTCTTGCTTGAATCCCCGTATTCGATTTCAGGTCATTAAAATTCTTTTAAAAATTGTAAAGCAATCCAAATGGAAAAGTCTCACCAGAATCCACCAGTTGCTCAATATTATCTAAAGCCGTCACCAAACTTCCTTCTCTTATTTTTTGCGAGTATGCGCTATTTTCACTATTCTTCTAAAATTTCCTTAAGGCACTTCACCCAGGTTTTTCAAGCACTCTAGAGGTACCCGTTTTGCCCGCGAATCGGTTCCAGAAGATTCCCTCAGAGAAATAACGTTTTCTCCTCGACAAACACAAGCAGCATGCTTTGAAAATTAATTTTTCGGGACGAGTTCTTCTCGACAAGGACACATTTCAAAAGATTTTTGTGTGAATCACGAACAGTTAAAAACACTTTTGAAATCATCACTCGCGTTTGAAAATTGCATAAAATCATAAAACTTCATTCGAAAAAATACAGCTGGAAAAACAAAACACGTCAACTTTTCACCGCGGCCTACCACGATGCTTGATCTGTTGAATTTATGCTCTAAATATAAGTGGTTATACTTGTAGTGTGTACGATGTGTAGGCAGGTGGAATGAAAGGTGGTGTAGGCAGGATTTAGGAAAACGAAAGACAAGGTAGTTCCTCATTTGGTCCGTAGGTATGGTCTTTCAGGTCTTGAAAACTTTACCATTATTTGTGTCGTCAACCGTCTATTTCGTCGCTGTCTTGGCGTACCTGCTAGCTAAGGTACTCAAGTTGATCGGATATGAAGGTGAAACTTACGTCTGTCGCTGTAAATCTTGCCGGTCTGGGCGACAGAATTTTCCAATCTGGTGGTCAACACTGTTATGCATCATATCTCGATTACTTTTTCCAAGGGACGTATCAGCTTTTGTAAACAATGCATTTGATCGTCGATTTGACGTAACTGGTAGCTCGCCCACGCATTCTAACACTACCCACTTAAAGGGAAATTTTCTCCTACCTGTTAGTGGTGTTAGTATGCGTGGGCGTGTATCAGTTACGTCAAATCGACGATCAAATGCATTGTTTACAAAAGCTGATACGTCCCTTCGAAAAAGTAATCGAGATATGGTGATGACGAGCTGCTATCCTGAAATACGTACCTGCTGATCCATGCAACTTGGCGGTGGAATCTGTTACGTCAGTTACAAATGGCCCGAATAAGATGTTTAATCTTCTGCTAGCAGTACAATAACAGAAACAAATTGATTTGCTTGCGTTATTGGAAATGACAGCTGCTCGATGTGTACATGAACAATGTTCACAAAATCTGGATTCAAATCACGTTTATGGGTCTACAGCATCACGATAACATGATTTTGGTTTCTATATTTTATTGCGTTATGGAATGATTGGTGGTGGAGATTCATTGAGTTCATTGATTTTGGATCCTGTTCATGAAAATGTTAATTAACACATCATGTTTTGTTCTGATTTTCATGATATTTTGTTCACGAATATAGGAACCATTTTTTTGCGTGTATTATAGCCATTGATCCATTGAATCTATCAATGTATATGTATGCAATTGAATTTAGGATGAATTCACAGTTTATACCCAGTTCTCACAATTATGTTTCACTTTCACGTGTTTGGATTGTTAAAACCTCAAATCACAGGAAAAATCACAAACGAAAACGATGCAGCCAAAATACAAACATGTCACTTTTCCAGTGCAGCTTACTTTGCCCTTCACATGGAGGCGCACGGTACAACGTTAATTACGCTTTGTACACGGCCAATGAGATCAACCTAAATTTGAGTTCAGTTTACTCATAAATCGCAAAAAGTGCAGGAACTGGAAATGAGAAAAGTAAAGATTGAATTTTCTCAGTCTATTGGTACTACTCCTAGACTGATTAAAATTTTCGTCAATTTTCATTATTTTCCGACAGATTTTTAAGGTATTCACTGATTTTGCGATTATGAATAAACTGATCTCAAATTTGGGTTGATCTCATTGGTCATGTAGGTCATCACAACTTGAAGCACAGTTTCCATTTTAAAAACAATTATATCCACACAAAGGTGCATCAAGAAGAGAACAGAAGGGTATTTCGATAATGCCTCCACCACACTCCCTACCAAAAAATTGTATTTGAAGGCCTGCTTCATTAACCCGTCCCATTTTTCCCAACTCAGGAATCGTTCTCTGCATCGCGCTCCTCTGAGAGATCTATGAACAATGTCATCGAAACGTAAATCGCCGCCCAACAAGCTCTCGAACGCCGGTTCCCCACCGTCCCCCACGGCGGTCCAGATCGAGAAAAACAACTTCAGAAAAATTTCGCTCAAAAATGAAGACCTCATCAAGTCGTCCCCGGTCAAAGAGCTGAACTGCGCCTTCGACGCCAGTTTCCTCTCGATGCAAAAGATGCAAGCCCAGATGGAGCCGAAATATGTCAAGAACGAACATAGCGAGTACATTATGAATCACCATCACGCCCAACAGCAGCACCACCAGCAGCAGCAGCAACAGCAACATCATCCGTTCGGAGGTTTCGGGGGAGGCATTCCGGGTGGGATGCATCCGGGACTGATGATGGATGGCGATTTTCACCAGTTCAATTTACCGTTTTTGAATGTGGCAAGCTACATTTTAAAGGGCTCGGATCCACCGATGGGGAAGAATGACAACTATCACTTGACGATGAACTTGGACAATTTGAACATCTCCAACAGTCATCAACAGCAGGAGCCGATGGCGCAGCAGGCTGCGCCCAGGAAGGTCAACAATTTGATTCTGAACCATTTGAAATCGATCGTAGATAATTTTGATAGCTTAAACAACAATGTCAATGGTAAGGTTTGAATTTCCTAAATGTCTTCAATGTCTAACTAAGCTTGATTTGATTTGTTATCCAGATAAAAGTACAACCACTCCACCGCCGCAGCAGCAGTCAACTATTGAGCCGAACAAAAATGCAGCCATTGATGAATCCGGTGGACCACCGACAGGTGTTCCGTTGATGAACAATCACAACTCGGAGAAGAACAACTACGAGGGTTTTCGCTCGCGGTTGGACGAACGCATCAGCAATCTTCATCTCAGCAAGCGGGAAATTAATCTGATGCGATTGAACCTTAGCCTACTGGATTTCCCGAACGAAATCCCACCGAGTTTGTTGAACAGTCATAGCCATAACAACTACGAGCAACGGTCGCCGCAAGGCGGTGATGATCTGAACTGCAGCACGTCACAGAACAATATGAATATCAAGTTGATTAAAAGGTATGGAATTGGAAGAAAGAGTAAGAGGAGCGTGTCTTAATGTCGTTGTAATTTCTCCCGAGAACAGAAGCTTCAAGGAGTCCCTGTACGAGAAGGAGAAGAACATTAACCGGCTCATCATGTACTTCACCATCTGGCGCGAGATGCTACTGAAGGCGGAGTTTGTAAGGCACCTGAGATGTCGCAGGCCAACGGCGACGGCCAAGACCACTGCTTCTTCTGGGAGTGGATTAAAACGTGATACCGCGAACAATGTGATACTACTGACAGTTCCTAGGCTTTGCAGATCCTAATTCTATGACGGCATATAATGATACTTTCGATTTTGTTTTTAATTGCAGCTCTGAAAATCAATTATGTGGTTATGTGTGATACTATCAAATCTCTGTGCGACGAGCGCTGCTTCTAGGTGAATCGATCTGAATTGAATTTTTCTAGACGTTTCTTTTCTGGTTTGACAGATTTCGGCAACATTTTTTTTTAGGTGATAAATGGTACATTTTATTTCTGAATCCTGGATCTTCGTGAATCCAGGAATCTTATTCATTCAATCCAGGATTGGGATTCCGAAAATATTTGCAAATGAGTAGGTTCAAATTTTAGCTATTCATTTATACAGAATCTCAAAATGAGGTTTCCCAGAATCTTGAAGTGATACTCCCTGAATCCCAATTTGGGATTCACTGGAACTCAGTTTTAGTTTCTCGAAACCAATTTCAGAGATTTTTGAATCCCCGATTGGAATTCCTTGAATCGCTAATACAGGTTCAATTATTTCCGAATTGGAAGTCGCATGATCCGGAATTGGGATTAATAATATCCCAAAATTAGGATACCATCGATCCCAGATAAGGGTTTCATGAATCCCAGATTAGGATTCCACGAATCTCAGATTAAGATTTCTTGAATCTCGAATTGGGATTCCGTGAAACCCAGATTAGGATTCCCTGAATCCTGGTTAGGGATTCTCTGAATCTCGAATTAGGATTCCCTGGATTCATTGTATAGCGAAAAAAATGATTATTTGGATTGACCATCTCCGATTTGTATGTAACTTTCCGTAATTGAAGATATGGGCAATGATTCACATTTTTGCTAAAATTCGAACTCTCTACATTCTTGGAATCTTGGATAAGGATTTCTTGAATTACAGCAAGGAGTTTCCTGAATCTTGAATTTGAATTCGCTGAATTTTGAACTAAGGTTCTTTAAATTTTGAATTGAGATTCCGCAAATCCTGGATTCTCTGAATTCACCATTGGAATTCAATTTCCCGCACAGAGGATATCTGAATTCTAATTCCTAGAATTCATGATTGAATTCCGTTAATCCCAAATTTAAATTCTGTTGATACCAAATTGAGATTCCTTGAATTCCAAATTGGGATTCCTGGAATTCCAGATTTTGATTCTCAACATCCTGGATTGAGATTCCCTGAATCATAGTTTGGTATTTCCCGAAGGAAGAATTTTGTTTTTTTTTTGGGTTCTGTAGACCATGATTTAGACTTGTAGAATGCTTTAAAACCTCGATAAAACATACCATCTTAATTGTTTTTTACTATACCCTTTTAACACATTTTAGAGAATTCGTGACTTGTCCAGGGATCACATATTTGAATTTGTGACCTTTAGCGTGAAATGAATGGATGCTAACCATTACGCCAGGCCCGTCCCCATTGGGATTCCTTGAATTCTGGATTGAGATTCTTAATCCTCGATTGGGATTCTCAAAATACTGATTTCTGAATCAAGTTTGACTGGGATAGATAGAGATTCCACAAACCCTAGATTAGGATTACTTGAATATCTGATTGAAATTCCCCAGGATGGAAGTCTGTTAATCCCAGATTTTGATACCCTTATTCCTTGCAATCTGGATTGGGATTCACTCAATTCCGGATTGGGATTCTCTCAATTCCGGATTGGGATTCTCTAAATCCTGGACTATAGTTTCCTGAATCCTGGATAAATTTGTCTAAATCTCGCATTGAGATGAATAGCAGTTCAAGTTTCCCAGAGACTGGACTGGGATAGATGGAGGTTCCACGAATTCTAGATTAGGATTACATGAATCTCAGATTGGGATTCCCTGGAATCTGGAATAGGAATTACTGAATCCCAGGGTGGAAGTCTGTAAGTCCCAGATTTTATTCCGTTAATTCCTGAAATCTGGATTGGGATCCTCTCTATCCAAGATTGGGAATCTCTAAATCTTAGGTTATAATTCCCTGAATTTGTGGATAGATTCCATGGACCCTGGATTGCGATTCCCTGAACCGTTGATTGATATTCCATGAATCTCGGATCCAGATTTCATGAATCTCGGATTGAGATTCCATGAATCTCGGATTGAAATTCTATGAATCTCGGATTAATATTCCATGAATCCCGGATTAATATTCCATGAATCCCGGATTAATATTCTATGAATCTCGAATTGAGATTCCATGAATCTCGGATTGAGAATCCATGAATCTTGGATTGAAATTCCATGAATCTAGAATTGAGATTCCATGAATCTCGAATTGAGATTTCATGAATCTAGAATTGAGATTCCATGAATCTCGGATCCAGATTCCATGAATCTCGGATCCAAATTCCATGAATCTCGGATCCAAATTCCATGAATCTCGGATCCAGATTCCATGAATCTCGGATCCAGATTCCATGAATCTCGGATCCAGATTCCATGAATCTCGAATCCAGATTCCATGAATCTCGGATCCAGATTCTATGAATCTCGGATTGAGATTCCATGAATCTCGTATTGAGATTCCATGAATCTCGGATTGAGATTCCATTAATCTCGGATTGATATTCCATTAATCTCAGATTGAGATTCCATGAATCTCGGATTGAGATTCCATGAATCTCGGATTGAGATTCTTTGAATCTCGGATTGAGATTCTTTGAATCTCGGATTGAGATTCTTTGAATCTCGGATTGAGATTCCATCAATCTCGGATCCAGATTCCATGAATCTCGGATCCAGATTCCATGAATCTCGGATTGAGATTCCATGAATCTCGGATTGAGATTCCATGAATCTCAGATTGAGATTCCATGAATCTCAGATTGAGATTCCATGAATCTCGGATTGAGATTCTATGAATCTCAGATTGAGATTCCATGAATCTCAGATTGAGATATAAATCTCAGATTGAGATATAAATCTCAGATTGAGATACCATGAATCTCAGATTGAGATATAAATCTCAGATTGAGATATAAATCTCAGATTGAGATACCATGAATCTCAGATTGAGATTCCATGAATCTCAGATTGAGATACCATGAATCTCAGATTGAGATACCATGAATCTCAGATTGAGATTCCATGAATCTCAGATTGAGATTCCATGAATCTCAGATTGAGATTCCATGAATCTCAGATTGAGATTCCATGAATCTCAGATTGAGATTCCATGAATCTCAGATTGAGATTCCATGAATCTCAGATTGAGATTCCATGAATCTCAGATTGAGATTCCATGAATCTCAGATTGAGATTCCATGAATCTCAGATTGAGATTCCATGAATCTCAGATTGAGATTCCATGAATCTCAGATTGAGATTCCATGAATCTCAGATTGAGATTCCATGAATCTCAGATTGAGATTCCATGAATCTCGGATTGAGATTCCATGAATCTCAGATTGAGATTCCATGAATCTCAGATTGAGATTCCATGAATCTCAGATTGAGATTCCATGAATCTCAGATTCAGATTCCATGAATCTCAGATTGAGATATAAATCTCAGATTGAGATTCCATGAACCTCGGATCGAGATTCATGGAATCTCGGATCCATGAATCTTGGATAAAGATTCCATGAATCTCGGATCCAGATTCCATGAATCTCGGATCCAGATTCCATGAATCCCGGATTGAGATTCCATGAATCTCGGATTGAGATTCCATGAATCTCGGATTGAGATTCCATGAATCTCGGATTGAGATTCCATTAATCTCGGATTGATATTCCATTAATCTCAGATTGAGATTCCATGAATCTCGGATTGAGATTCCATGAATCTCGGATTGAGATTCTTTGAATCTCGGATTGAGATTCTTTGAATCTCGGATTGAGATTCCATCAATCTCGGATCCAGATTCCATGAATCTCGGATCCAGATTCCATGAATCTCGGATTGAGATTCCATGAATCTCGGATTGAGATTCCATGAATCTCAGATTGAGATTCCATGAATCTCAGATTGAGATTCCATGAATCTCGGATTGAGATTCTATGAATCTCAGATTGAGATTCCATGAATCTCAGATTGAGATTCCATGAATCTCAGATTGAGATACCATGAATCTCAGATTGAGATACCATGAATCTCAGATTGAGATTCCATGAATCTCAGATTGAGATTCCATGAATCTCAGATTGAGATTCCATGAATCTCAGATTGAGATTCCATGAATCTCAGATTGAGATTCCATGAATCTCAGATTGAGATTCCATGAATCTCAGATTGAGATTCCATGAATCTCAGATTGAGATTCCATGAATCTCAGATTGAGATTCCATGAATCTCAGATTGAGATTCCATGAATCTCAGATTGAGATTCCATGAATCTCAGATTGAGATTCCATGAATCTCAGATTGAGATTCCATGAACCTCGGATCGGGATTCATGGAATCTCGGATCCATGAATCTTGGATCCAGATTCCATGAATCTCGGATCCAGATTCCATGAATCTCGGATCCAGATTCCATGAATCCCGGATTGAGATTCCATGAATCTCGGATTGAGATTCCATGAATCTCGGATTGAGATTCCATGAATCTCGGATTGAGATTCCATTAATCTCGGATTGAGATTCCATGAATCTCGGATTGATATTCCATTAATCTCGGATTGATATTCCATTAATCTCAGATTGAGATTCCATGAATCTCGGATTGAGATTCCATGAATCTCAGATTGAGATTCTATGAATCTCAGATTGAGATTCCATGAATCTCGGATCGGGATTCATGGAATCTCGGATCCAGATTCCATGAATCTCGGATCGAGATTCAGTGAATCTCGGATTGAGATTCCATGAATCTCGGAGCAAGATACCATGAATCTCGGATCGGGATTCATGGAATCTCGGATCTAGAATTCATGAATCTCGTGTCGAGATTCCATGAATCTCGGATTGAGATTCCCTGAGATATCCTTTTGAACCCTGATTTGGGTTCCCATATTCCCAGATATGGATACTCTGAATTACGGATTGAGATTCTCTGAATTCCGCGTTGATATTCTCTGAATCTCGCATTGAGATTCCTGGAATCCCAAATTGGGAAAACCGCAATGCTGAATTGGGATATTCAAATTCCAGTATTGGGATTTCCAAAGATTTAGATTCGGGACTCGGAAAATCTCAGATTGAAACTCTTTGAAATCTTTGAATTTCAGTTAAGGGGTTTCCTGAATCTCAAATTGGAATTTTCTGAATCCTGGATTATGATTCTCTGAATTACTGAACTGGGATTTCCTAAGTCTTGGATTGGGAATTTTTGAATGAAAGATTGGAATTTCAAGATGAAATTCTCTAAATCTCGGATCGGGGTTCTTTGAATTACAATTTGGGATTTTCTGGATATCGGATTATGATTAGCTGATTCCGATAATCGGATACTCATCCCGGATTGGGATTTCCTGTGTTACCAGAATCTAATTTAGGAATTCTTAAATTTTACTATCCGGATTCTCTACTACTACTATTATGAACGACATCTTCCTTGGGATTCTCAGACCCTTCAATCCCATATGGTTATAAATATCTGGCTCTTAAACGTAGGATTGCGATTCTCTGAAACTTGGATTCGCTGAATACTGGATCGGGGTAATCTTTGGGTAATCTTTATGTATTAATTAATATCGAATTGGGCTTCCCCTAATTTCCGTATTGGGACTCCTTGAATTTTGGATTGGGGTTTCCTGAATTACGGATTGGATTTCTCTGAATCCCAGATTGAGGTTTCCCAAATTTCGGAACGGGATTCCCGAAGTACCGGATTGGAATCCCTTATTTCCGGATATCCTAAAATCATATTTAAACACGCAATAATTGAATCTTCGAACTCTCAGACATAATGAACATCAAATTCCTTAGGCTCCTCTGACCATTCAATCCAATATGTTTGCAAATTCCTGGCACTTTAATATTAATATATGACCTGACCGGCTGTGTGATAGATAGGGTGGTTCATTAATAGAAAAGCTGTTATTTTCAACTGGCCCAGCGGAACAATTCGGTCAGAGAAACACAACAATGAAAACAAGTTCTGAAAATATTGCTTACAACTTGAAGACCTTCAGAAAGTGCTCTTCTCCACCCATAAAGTTCGAATCCCGGTGAAAATATCAACTTTATATGCGCTCAAAGAAGCTGAACCACCCTACTGTATAATTCATAACCTACTTTGTTCTAGCACATAACCTCTAATGCTCTTCTCCCCCTCACAAAACCGGACAGGCCGAGAACAAAAAGTACAAATTCAACAACACTTCCAAATCGAACCTGGACCCGTCGCAGATTCCACCTCCAAGCTCAACGGTCGTCAGCACTCCGTCGCAGCATGAGTCACCGACAACTGCCACCGGATCTCGCAGCGTCCTCCAACCGAGTGTCACTCCAACCGCATCGGTGTCCCCTCCGGATTGCGACACTCCCGTCGGTGAAGAGGCCAATGACCTCTCGGACAACTGTATTCAACGCTACCGGAACGTGTTCCAGGCCATTTCCGGTGGGAGTAAGCCCACTCAGCAGGACGGAGGAAACCGGGTGAATCCTCGCAAGAACTCCCGGAAGCGTCCACCGGGATTCCCGGACGATATGCTTCTGGACAAAGCTTCTCCGGTTGATCTGCGCTCCGGACCGACGACCCCATCGTATGAAATCGACTACGATAACAGCAAGAAGGAAGACCAAAGATACCTAAAGGATGATGCCCCGATCAACCTGAGCAAACGGAAGAACGACTACCGGGAGAGTCCGATACCGGAGATGAACAACGGGAACAAACTCCCGAGCAATCTGTTCAATCACTGTGATCCGGACGAGATGAGTCAACGAATGGATGGTTGTGGTGGTGGTAGTGGTGGCGGAGGGCTTCCTCAGACGGTGTCCCTGCTGGACAAGGAAGCCGAAAGATATTTGCTCAAACCCAAGAGGGAACGACTCGATCCGGAGCCCGGTCTCTTCGACTACAAACCGGAAGTATTGAAACCCAAGCTCAGTCTGTATCAATCGCCAAGTCCGCACCACAGTCCGGATGACAAGCAGCAGATGCTAAACGACGCAGGCTATGGGCTACCGCAACCCTTCTTCATAAAGAATCCAGACGCCCACGGAAGTCCGATTCAGCCACCGGGTTTGCCCGTACCGTTCAACAGTAGTGCCATGCTGGACAACATGAACCGCCATCTGATGCGACAGCAACAGCAAATGAATGCAAGCGTTCCAACCGGAAGCAGTAAAAAGGACAAATCGGCCAACCAGCTGGCCATGGATTTGAATGCGGCCGATCTGAACTCCTCGCGACGATCCGGCTCCGACAAAAATCACATCAAACGGCCGATGAATGCGTTCATGGTGTGGGCCAAAGACGAACGGCGCAAAATCCTCAAGGCCTGCCCTGACATGCACAATTCCAACATTTCCAAGATCCTGGGGGCTCGCTGGAAGGCGATGACCAACCTGGAGAAGCAACCCTACTACGAGGAACAGGCTAAGCTATCGAAGCAACACATGGAAAAACATCCGGACTATCGGTACCGGCCGCGGCCCAAGCGAACCTGCATCATCGACGGCAAGAAGATGCGCATCTCCGAGTACAAGGTGCTGATGAAGAGTCGAAGGCAGGAGATACGACAATTTTGGACCCGAGACTACGACGGAGCCAGCGACCAGGGCTATCCGCCCGAGAAGTCCGGTAAGATAATCAAAAACGAAGCCATGTGAGACGAGGCCGGGTGGGACTTGGGACACTTTGGGATGTGAATGTTTTGGGGTGGGGTAATGGAAAATTGATTTCTTTTTAAAGAAAATAAATATTTGGAAGGATAAAGCAAAACAAAACAAAAAAAAACGGAAAACGACGCGACGGTGTGATTTCATTCCGATGACAATCTAGTGGGCCGTTGCCAAGTTAGCAACAGATGTGCTTTCGGGACTACCAAGCGTCTCCAGGTTCAGGCCACAACTCCGGATGGCAATCAGCATCCGTCTTCTTCGCACGGATATAATCATTGCTTAAATGTATTATGCAGTAAACTGCACTTACGACCCCTTGGTACACTCCTTTTCCACCGGCATCTCATTGCTGAAAGTTTTATACGCCAGCTTTTGCTTTCATGCTCTAGTAAAACAACAACAAAAAAAGCAAGAAGCAAAAACCCACCTCTTATCTGATGATGAATAAAGGATGAGACCAAATTAAATTCCGCTGGAAGAGACGCACCATGCGGAGGAGGGGGAATAGGTGTGCGAGCGAGTGTGATAGTGCTCAGGCATACCAAGCAGGCCGAGTGTGTGTGTCGGTCCATCCGGTCGTCGGTAGCTTTGCGCTTTTGTCATTTCCTTTTTAGCCTACTCGGTTTCACTCTGATGGTGGTGGCTGTAGGTACCGACCTTGGGGTCATGCATTAATTATGTCACGCTAAATTTAGGAAACATTTATCACCACCCCTTTCGTCACGTTTTTCCTACATCCAATGCATTGCTTGTCACTGAATTGTACAGCTCCCCGTTCCCCCTTAGGGCGTGACATAATATATGTATCATCCCCTACCTACTACTGGAACTATTTCCGAAATGAAGCTGCTGCATCAGCTGCCGCTGGGGTGGTAAATGAGCAATTTTTGTCTGAATTGTACCACCCCAACTGCCTGTCCCATCGCCACCGGTGCTGGCTAACGGCCGGCAGCAAGGTTCACTTCCTAGCGAAACGTGAGAGAGGTGAACTTCTTGCAACACGTGCCCTACACGAATCGCACGCTTTAGTTTAGTAGATTGGAGAAAGCAAAAAAAGACAAGAACTTGATGGCAGATTAAACTGTTTGGAGCAGCGTCATTGCAATGTGCAAGGCGAGACTAAGGTATTTTTCGGTAGTTTTTCATCTATCTGTCCTGGCAGGAACACGTGTGTGTCGTCCAGTGGGGATCAACTTCAAAGTGAATGATAAATTATTTCCATTGCAGAGGGATTAACAATCAGGGGCAGAGGGATATGAGGGTTTCTCTTGATGGTTTCCATTTATCTGTAGTCTCTAGTACAATACGTATTACGATCTGTGCAAAAGCTGATGGTATCGCAACTTTCAACTTAAATTTATATCGGTCTCGGTCGAAGTTTTCGAAGTTTGTGTAGGAGATTAAATTTAATTAAAGGGATTTGAGGTAAATTTGATTTTACGGAAAATTCGTAGAGCAATTTTTAGATTTTTAGTCGTAGAATCAGATTTGTGGAAAAATGTTCCATTCTCATCGGCAATGACAACGTAGCGTAAGTATAGCTGGCCATGTACATTTAAATTTACACTCATTCTTTGTAAATATAGGAACACCTAATACTAATAATGTTTGCTTTAAAAAAGGCTTTTTTCGCGATGCAATAATCCTGTCACATAGCGGTCAATCCGTAAATGCAATAGAGCTAATATACTATAGAGGAAGAATAGCGCTGGAGTTCCCTTTAGGGCCACCCACATTAGATCTGTTTGCATTGCGTTGACGAAAATTAGATTTAGCTGTCACTTTGCCGCAACGCGTCCGATCCGGATCTAATGTGCGTGGGCCTTTTGTTCCGATGTTGAATAATACCGGGTACAGAACTGTCAAACTGCATAGTTTTTTTCTCGCTTTGACAGTTGTGTCCCCATTGAATGTAAGGAAAAGATATTTCGACAGCGACGGCAGCGCTATTCTTCCTCTATAGTTTATTAGCTCTATTGTAAATGCCATTTAAAGCTACTGTCATACGTTTACTAACTTTACAACCCTTCTTGAAAGTGGTAGGGTAGAGAACTACTTCGGCCTAATCGCCGAATACTTTAGTTAATAAGCTACGCAACGAAGGCAATGAGAACGCGTGATATGAAGGTTTGCACCCATTATTCCCAAAAACAAAAGAAGCGCTCCGGCCGAATCAATATTTATCTTCATCCGATAGGCCGAAGTGAATTCATTGGCGTTTCAATGGCGTTTCAATGCGTTAGGCCGAGTTTAGAATCCGTAGGCCGAGTTTGGCGTCAAGAAGCAGTGTTAGACTTTTGACAATATTTCAACGATTGGTTTCTCTTTAGCAAATATTACGGTACATACGGAAAGGTGAATAAATTTGGAAGCCATCAGTAATAATAACATCCCGTTTGGTGCTAAACTGCGCTAGATTAAGAAAGATTAAGTGCGAGTTGTGCTTAATAGGCCGGAAATGGGGTATTTAACCCTACGTTTTGTTATTCTGTCTATCACGAGGGGGAAGTCAGCTTTCATTTGAGTACCTCTGTTACACAGAGTTTCTCAGAGTTACTCTGATTTGCTCCCATTTGCTCTGTTTTGCAACTGAATGATAATTCGTACACGCTATTTCAGAACTACGCAAATTTGGGTAGAATCCACCCAGATTGGTAAAAACTGAACCTACCCAAAAATGGGTAAACTATGTTGGGATTGACAAATGGACAACATCGATTTAAATCCAGTCAACGTTATGTATTTGTCAACTTGTCACAACATAGTTTACCCATTTTTGGGTAGGTTCAGTTTTGACCGATCTGGGTGGATTCTACCCAAATTTGCGTAGTTTTGAAATAGCGTGTAGGGCATGTAGTCTTGGTACACTCAAAAAATTCCACACATTTTTATTGATGAATTTCCATGTGAGATTCCACATGATTTTCATGTGTCCACACATAAACAAAATTCACTCAGAAGTACACATGAAATGGATGTGTTAAAGGAATAGTATGTGTGGTCACACATTACTTTAAAGTCTACACTTAATGTATGTGTCCGACACATAGATATCATTTGTTGATCACATTGCAAAAATCCATGTGTGGGACACATAAAAACAATCTTTGAAATTTTCTTAGTGTACCTGACGACGCAGAAAATAATTCAACGAAACGTAAACAAAAAGAGAACAAACAAAAGAAAGTTCCTTCTAGTGGATGCAGTTAATTAAGAAAACAGAATCAGCCAGGACATTACAACTTAGTTGTTTACGAAAATTAATAACTGCTATTAGTTTAATCAGGACCTGAAAACCATACGACATCAGCCGAGCATGCTTGGAGCAAACGAGCAGAAGATTTCTTCCAGCCACTAACTCCGGTGGGGACTGGGGTCTCTGTCACCGAAGCAAAGATTTACGCCGATGGAAATCAACAGGTTTTTATTTTATTATATTATTTATTTATTTCTCGGGAGGTAGCCTATCAACGAAATAGGAATTGGCTCGCTCGTCCCAATCCAATGGCATCGAATGGTAACTGCTGGTTCGTTTGCGTTAAGTAAAAGTGCCAAGCGCCCAGTGCATCACGGCAATGTTCTTCAATCGCACCACCCACACAAACCCTCTTGGCAACTTTTCGAGTAAATTGAAGACAGTTATTATTTGTAGTGAAAAATATAAATCAAAGTAAATAATTCATCATTTCATAGTCACATAGTGTTTTTCTCTTTGATGAAAGCGTCTTACTCTATCTGCGGATAGTTTGTGTCGGCCTTCGGTGAGCATCCACAGTAGTGTTGATTTCTTAACATTTTTTATTTCTCTTTTGCTATCAGCAATTCTGAACGTATGTTTGTTTCCGGTCCTGCAGCTTTTCAAATGAAGATCATGATTAAAATTTGGAAATATCTTCGCAGCTTCGTATACTGAGTGTTGGTCATCTTGTTCATTGTTCGATCCTGTATTCGTGGATACAAGATCAGATTCATGCATCTCAACCTCACTGCCATCATCCTGGTCCTCATGTTGGTTTATATTCTGATAGTCATCGATATCGTGCACTTCATTATCAGAAGTTTCTGCTGTTCCTAAATCAACAAACTCTATTTCCGCTGCATTCAGAGAGTTATTTACGGAATCATTCATATTGATCGAAGTGCTTTCCATCCCAATGCTTAAGAAAATTTGTCGAGCCTGGTTCTGAGCCTTGTTTATAACTTCTATAATCTCTTCGTTCGATGGAATATGAAATTCGCCGTTAGATTTGTTTTGTTGTTTGATAATGAACGGAAAGTTAATATGATGTTGGTTTTTGTTCATAATGAATCTTTTCATATATATTCTTTTCAGTTTTTCTGTAAATTCTTTTATAGTAAAATTTACAACAGTCTGGTTGGTAGTTGACATAGACCTCATTTCACGAAACAACTGTTCACATGGTTGACTTGATAGGCTGGATATGATACATTGCTCGGGAACATCGTTGTCACGGCATTTGGTGATGAACAAAATGATTGCGTGAGCATTTAGCTCTAGACAGAAATATGCATTTGCTGTAATGCATTCTGAGGAAAATGTTTTGTTTTGTAGACAACAATTTCGCCAAGCACGTATTACGAAGGTGGTTATCCTGAAATAATTATATTACAGTTAGTATCGTTATTAAAAGAAAATATGTTATTGTTGATCTTTGTGTTGTATTATTATCTTTAGTGTATATATTTTTTATATCAATGGTAATCAAACGTTTTATGTCAAACACTGTTTTACTTACCATATATCCTGCACTAGTTCAATCAAAGGGACATCTATTTCGATGAATGATCGGTGCAATCTATACATGAGCTCTAAAAACACTACTGTTCCATTGCTATGTTGTATGTTTTTTTTTTAGATACTCAATCATATTTCGGTTAATCAACTTCAAAGTTGGTGAAAAACTCATCTTATCCTTCAGCTCTATATCTGACATGCACAGGCCGTGCTTATCCTTGCTATGGTTATTCACAAGCTCTTTCAGGTGATCCTTGGTAATAGTGCATGTTCCTAAATACAAGAATTGAAAATATGATTTCATTTCAATAATTATTGGTTAATTAATAACTTACCGAGCTTCATATTTCCATTCAACAATCTATTTCTAAGCTTGTTTATAGTATGAATCGTATCTTGCACATTTATTGGTGTTGTTGTATTGCAATCCACTCTAAACCATTGCCCCCAAGGAGATGGAACATGTGGCTTACCAAATCCTGCTCTTTGCTTCATAGCTTTCATCAAACGCGGGTCACCATCCGACGCATGTGCTACTACCGTTATTCCTTCCCGGCGTAAAAGGGTTTCTGTGTATGCCCATCGGTTTAGAACATCCTTAAATGCAAACTTATTGTTTGAACACGTGTGATACAGTACATAAGGTACGGCTCCGCTGATTAGAGGTACAGCTACTTGCACATAGGCATAATTCCCAACTGGATACTTCTTAAAATTGTGCACAATGTGATATGGCGATGTAGCATTAAAAATACCCTGTTTCGGTAGTCCATTAACGTCCAAATCTGATACAAGTCCTTTTATTGAATCACTGGAATAATCATATTCAGAAGCAGCTCTAATCCTGGTTCCATCCTCACACAATGTGATGACCAAAGGATATTTGTTTTCCAACAGGTATTTTTTTAACCCTTGGATATCTAGCACACCTTCGTTAATGTGGATGGTATATTGCTGCATATGCCTCTGAATGGTTTTCTTCGACATAGTGCTAAAATTGGCGGAAACGTATTGATAATGCGCATTTCCAGCAGTTAAGTACTCAAATGTGCATAAATCCTTTTCGAGGTCGTCGTATCTTCGGGAATGGATGTTGCAGTCTTTTATTCGACTATGCATACTTACAAGTTTCTCTAAAAACGTCGAGCAGTTCTTGTCTGAGGAATACTCAGGATCTTATATTGGATTTTCGGTTTCAAGTGCTGGAAATAAGTTTGATGTACATATTAATATTTTAGTTTGTAATTTATTTATATTATTTACTCTCTGCATTAAATGAATTGGGTTGCCCATTATGAATGAATTTCAAAAATTCTGACTCGTAATGCAAATTTTGAGTGCAGACCGGAGAATGCTCTGCAACACTTTCTCGTTCGTTTTTAATACGCAGCAAACTATTTTCTTCGAACTCCTGTGTATCTTCATCGGATTGGAAACCTTGGGCGTGGATAGGAGAATACTCTGCAACATTTTCTCCTTCGCTTCCAGGACGGAATAGCCTGCTTTTGACCAACGGGCTCGTTAAATAATTGTTTTCACCTACTTCGGACTCTCGTTCAGATTCGTGTTTGAAACCTTGGCTACTGATCGGAGAATTCTCTGCACGATTTTCTCGTCCATTTCCGGGTCAGAAAGGACTGTCTTGTAAGAAAGAGATCGTCGAATAATCCTTCTCGCCTACTTCAGACTCATGTTGGAAATGTTGAACACTGGCCGAAGAATACTCGACACCATTTTCTTGTCCACTTACGGGTCGAAAGGGACTGTCTTGTACCAAATACGTTGTCGAATAATCCTGTTTATCGTAGTCAGTTTGTAATCGCTGGACGCTTACCGGAGAGCACTCTGCTGCAACATTTTCTCGTTCGGAGCTATTGTTTTTGGTCAGAAGGTTTAAAGAGTGTTTATCGTCTTCTAGCACACAATATTCCTCAGAAAAACAATTGTCCTGACGGCTGACCTAAATACACAAACATTTTAAAATTCAGTCTCAACAGTAGAAATAAGCACGTATCTATTTACCTTAGGAGAAGCAATCATAGGGTTGTTGATGCTGCTTTTTTTATCAGAATCTTTGATTTTCTTGTTTCTGCGAGTGTTTCTGTTGATTCCTTCCATGTTGATGTGTCCGTTGTAATGCCTAATTATGTTGTATATGGGCCAAGAGCGTGGCGGATTGCGGACTAACTTTATTGTTCTTGTACATTTTCCACACGGAACTGTAGCAACAATATTTCCGCCTTTCTCTACCTCTGGTTTGACTGCAATAGCGTCCAACGATTGCATAATCTGTTCGAGGCGCACATCACCTGAGGAACTAAATCAAAGGGTCACATTACAGCGAGTTAGCGGGTACTTATTATGTACTTACTCATTTGAATAATAGAACTTTATTCGCGTTTTTAAAGTATTCCATTCATTCTGCATCTCACTAGCTGAACTGGCACTACAATTTTCTAGCCTGGTGCCTGGTTCGCAAGAAGGTACACAGATGAATAGTTTAATACCTTTTTGTTTCACTGCATCGATAACCGTCTGGAACACACGGACGTCTCCCACAGAAAAAGTGAAGTGCTCTGGATCGTCATCAAAACTTCCATAGAAGTCTGACATCTTGAGGGATCCTTCGGAGTTTCGGATCAGCTTTGCAATTCGTGGAGCAGCATATCGCATTTGTTGCTCTATCTCCGCTATGTCGTTGTTACTTAGAATGCCAAGTGCTTTGGTTCCGGCTAGCTCTTGAAAATTTAAAATGTTTTGGAGATGAGTGGCCACATCTCCAATCTCTCACTGCATTCGCTGCCAAAATACATCCTAAATTGTTTTTATTTATCAGAGCTAATGATCATGTAAATAATAAAAACAATAAACTTACTGTCCGCTTCTCGGTTGGCTTGGAAGTGTACCTCAAGCATGAACCCGATAATGAGTTTTCCTGCATTTTCAATAGGAAACACTTTATGCACGAACGAAATTCAGAACTCCAAAACAACTGCGATCGATCCTATGCAGCGCTGTCAAATTTTCATTCAAAACAAACGACATTCAAAACTCAAGCTAAACATTTCAAATGGTTCTATTTTCATCAAACAATTAATTTCAGTGAATATTTCTTTTATTACAAAGTCGGCTGTATCATCAAATGTCACCTTATAATAATCAGTATTATGAAAATTGTTGAAAATTTATCAACTCTGCTGGGGTAGCTCAAATATAAAGTCGATGATGAAAATTGATCAAGGCAAATAGGATCATTTGAAATGTTCTGCTAGAAATATTTGAAACCTTTGTTCATCAGGGAGCAAGAAAACTACTCAGAGTAACTCTGGATTGCTCTGGATTACTCACTGTCTTGCCCCTCGGTCTATCACTTCACACAAAAACTCAAAATTTTACGACAAAAATCGATATCTCGAAAACTATGCACTCTGGAGGTTTAACATTCTGGGAAAAAATCAAGCTGAACATTGCATAAGGTCTTAAGTAACATTGATCGTTGCTCTTCGTCGACTTTCTCTTTTGTTAATAACTTGAGGTTATAACCGTTTCTTGTTGTGTTTGTCGTATTAGATGCTACACGGTTAGAAAAAAGTACCCAAAATTAAGTTCTTTTCACTCATCTCGACACTATAGTGCAGGAACCCAATAGTAGGTAAAGCTGGTCAAAGTAATTTTCATTTACTTGTGTGCAGTTCGTATGGAATTTTCCACTGGTTTTTAAACCAAAAGTAAGTTAGTTGTACCCAAAAGTAGGTAAATATGGTTATACTCAACGTTGGGTTCCCACACTTTATTACCCCTGTTGGGTGGTTTTACTCCTCCGTTTTTGACAACATTAGAAGGAGAAAAGGAGACAAACTAGTCAAAAGTAGGTAAAAGTGAAATTTCCGTTGGGTACTTTTTTCTTACCGTGTAGATAAAAGCTTCTTTTATTGATCTGTGTGTTGAAAATACCTGATAATGTATTTACATGGCCGTGGGGATACAAAGAGAAAGTCGACGAAGATAATTTGTCAATGTTACTTAGGACCTAACGGAATGTTCAGCCTGAATTTGTCTACAAGAAAAATAAAATTTATGACTTTTTTTTATTTTTAGTGGAATACTTGCTTATACAAGTAATAGATAATTTAGTTTCAAGCAACTTTGCTTTGCTGAAGAAATCAAACTTCAATCTCATCAACATATAATTCAATGTAAATTTTTCGAAATTTAGTTAGGGTGGTTCTGAAAAAAGAAAAAGTTGTCTTGCACTAACTTTTTTTTTTATTTCGATTTCATTTTGAGAATGGAGTTCAAGAACGTAAGAGGACGCATATTTGAAGGTTGTTAAGAAATCGACAGTGAGCATTCATAAGGGCGTAAACGGGATGATCGATTATCTTCGTCGTTTTTCTCTTTTGTTAATAACTCGCTTGGATTAACATTTCTCGGTGCGTTTGTTGTTCCTTTGATAGCCAATACAACCTGTTACAGCACTGTAATGGATACAGTTCACAAAATAGCTTTCTTTAGCAGTAGCAATTTAATCAGAAAATCGACGAAGAGAATCGATCATCGCGTTTACGCCATTATGCATGCTCACTGTCGAAACGTTGTTTTACGAAAGTTGTGACGGTTTTGGTGTAAAAGCAATCCATTTATATACGGACTTTTGTCCCAAGGAGATCGAAGTGTGCTCAGCGTCTGTACGGACACAACAAACGAGTGTCAAATTTTCGGTTTTATTTTTTCTGGAATTTATTTTTATAGTATCCGCATTAACCGTGCGATCGAAAGAAGTTGAGATTGTAGTATTCGCGATTACCGAGCGGACGAAATACGTTTAACGGAAAACAACGAAGCGGACTCGAGTCTGATCTGTCACCATTCGATAGGTGCAAAGAAAGCGAAATAAACGATGTAGTACGATTTTATTCTAATATACTTTTAAATCACAGTACTATTTGCCTCAACATAATTAGTTAGTGAAAGTATAATTTTTTTTTCGTCGCATTTTAGCTCGAAACAATGTGGCACTGGATAACATAGTTGTAGAAAAGAACTTTAGTACAAAAAAGCTAGTGCAAGTGATCGGGTGAAATGCATTCCAAAGTGTTTTCATCTATCAGCATCTTTCTAGTTAGAACTGCTACTAAAGACTGGAACGCGCAAAAATTGGTCGACAAAAAAATCGTTTCTTTCAGTCAAAATTCACATCACAAAAATCTTCTTATTTTTCACTTCATATATTTAAAGGAAAAAATGTTCCTTTATTCTTTTGGTTTGCCAAATCCGAACTGCCGTGCCTTCCGCTTTACCCCTTCCATTAAATTTTACACAGTGGTCTCATCGACCTTATTCGCCGCCGAACGCCAGTTAGATTTCCCAAGTAACATTGCTGGTTTTATCGCGGTTTTACGGCATTCTACAAGTCTAAACCATGGCCTACAGAACCTTCATAAAACCAAAATTGTTACTTGGGTTAAACTGCTGCTCGTTTTCCATGGATTTATTAGTTTTTTTAAATTCCGTTTGACCAAGGCCCAATACCGTTCGATAGGGCGGAGTTCTGGGCCGTTGGGAGGGTTGTGGTCTTTGGGTACCACAACCACGTTGTTCGCATTGTACCACTCGATTGCCTTTTTTCCATAGTGGCAGCTCGCCAAGTCCGGCCAGAATAGCACAGGTCTACTATGTTGCTTTAGGAATGGAAGCAGCCTGGACGTAGATCTCTTGATTGATGGTTCCCGTAGTAATGAAAATGCCGCTTTTTAGACCACACGTGCATATGGCCTGCCAGACGAGATATTTTTTTCGGGAACTTCGATAGTTTGTGGTTTTGAAAATTTCAGCCACCTTCCCTTTTCCTGATGCGGTATAAAACTCCTGTTCCGGAAGCTGCTTGAAATCTGCCTTCACATAAGTTTCGTCGTCCATGACGACACAGTCGAACTTTATGAGCAGATTCGTATACAGCTTTCGGGACCGCTGCTTTGCCGACGAGTTTTGTTTGTAATCTCGGTTCACCTTCACCTTCCTAAACGTCGACAACTCGCCTCGTTTATTGGCCCGCTGCACAGTAGTATGGGAGGCATTGAGCTTGCCTTCTTCGTCACCTCTCTGCCACGTCCGGATTACGATTGCCGCCGCTGCCAGGCTTCCTGGCGGTCGACAGACGCTCTCCAAACACTTTTAAAACGTTTGTCACGGTCTATTTGGCCACATCCAGCAATTTTGCCAACTTGACGTGTGAGAGCGTCGGATTCTCTTGCTGCGCGAGCAAAATCTTGACACGCTGCTCCTCTTGCTTGGACGTCATTTTGAAAACTGGAGAGCAAACGGTGAAAACTCATCATAGCAACCATTGTATATACTACACTCAACTTCCAAATACAGCATTTCGGTTGAAGTTAACCAATTTTTGCGCGTTCCAGACTTTAGGCTATTGACTGGTCCGATAATTCTGATTGAAGGTGGATTGTGCAAGAGTTTCTTTGAGGATCCAATTAGACATCATTTCGAAGAGCAGATTTCGTGCTGTGATTCGTTAAGAAGTGTCGAGCGTGCAATTTTCAAAGGTTGGGAACGAGTGATAATTGCCAAGTCCCAGCACATACTTGTCCATTGGTTCATTCGGTAAGAGAGTCGTCGTCCTAGAGCTTTCGTTTCTGGTTTTAGACGTTTGATGTCTTCAGTAATATTTTTGTACTTGAAATTATGCAATTTTTGTAACCATGATGGGTCTGAAGAGTTTTTGAACTAATTTGGAAATAGCCCGGAAAAGTATTGCAGGGCTGGTAGCGAGTCACTTTTTAGTGACTTGGTGAGTCAGTCACTAAAAAGTCTCTTTTTTAAGGCCAAGCCACTAAAGTCACTCTTTCTTGTAATGTTAAACTTTACAAACGTGAATTTATTTCAAGATTGATCATTCTTCTGGCCTGCATTTTGTTCTTTTTTCGAACAATTCGAAGTTGACGACCTGGTATAGAGTTTTTTTTTTTATATTTCTTTATCTACAGGGTGTCAACTCAATAAATAAATAAATAAAGTTCTCTGAGTTTTTCAGGTTTTTCCATAACTTTGACGGATAATTTCCAGGTTTATGATAAGAATGCTATTTATGAAATGCGTTCACAATATGTTGTTTAACGCAAACGTTTTTAAGACATGACAATCAGTTTAAAAGAAACAGCTTTCCTATCAAATCCATTAAATTTTGAGGTTGATCACTTACTTCGTTTTAGTAAGTCTAGGATCACAACATTTTTAATGTCTTGACATTTCGTACTAACAAAAATGTGGAAACTTTAATGAAGTTCTATTGATCTCAGAAAAGCTAGATCTAGCGATCTTTAGGGAATTCCGGAGATCTTAAGGGGAAGTTCCCGAAACTTCAGCCCAGACTATTGACTTGGTTCCGAAAGATTAAGTACAGAGACTTTCAGAAAATGTATGAAAACTTCAAAAATATTTGAAATATGTTTAAAGGTGTTTACAAGAATTCCATTTATTTTAAAGCAGAACCGAAATCTTCATTAGAATTGAGAGCTTTTGGAAAGCTCCGTGAACATCAAAGCAGATCATAGAATTAAAGGGCAGTTAAATTTTTTTTAAGGAAATTGCAGACACCTTAGAGAAGTTTCAAAAAAAAAATTCCAGTAATATCCGGAAACTTCGGTTTGCTCAGAGAAAATTTCTGGAAGGCAATACAAATGTGAGAGTATTTCAAGAAAGAATTTCAAGATCTAAAAAAAATCGAAAATTTAGCTAAGTTGATTAGAGAACATCAACGAAATTCCATTAATTTGAAAAAAGGCGAGAACTTTTAGCAAGCTCCGATATTTACAAGAAGTTCAAGTGAACTTCTAAGAAATGAAGATATTTTTAGATTGTTTCATTATATTCAGTTCCGGGTACTTCGAGGACGATCAGATAACATCAAGACCAACAATTGAAAAGGCCTTAACCCCATTTTGTAAACAAACCTTGTAAGGCCATTTTCTCGCGAACCAAAACCTACATTTGCAAACCTAAATCACAATCGGGTAGATGAGAATTTCCCCTACCTCTTCAAAGTGGTCTTACAAGGTTTGTTTACAAAATGGAGTTGAGGCCTTTTCAATTGTTGGTCTTGACATCAGAAAAATCACATTAACTTAAGGAAATTTGCAGCGAATTACAAGGAGTTCCTTAAAATTATGCGATATTTCGAGAATTCTATGATTAATCTTAAAACTTTTTTTAGAAGCTTCAGGAAATTATAAATATACGTCAGAAAATTTACCGGAACATTTGATCAATTTAGAGAAATAGAGCATAGAAAACTTCTTCCAGGGAAAATTAGTGATTTACGGCAAAGTTCCGTGAGCGTTTATAATCTTTGTAAAACTTAAGGCAATTAAATCAATTACAGTTAAATGGTGGGTTCTTTGAAAAAATACTAAGGCAGGGCAGTCTAGAGAACTTTAAGGAAATTGTGAAATATTTTGGGCAGTTTTAAACACATCATGAAACTCTAGACTATTGAAGAAATTATGAATTAGATTCGATAATTTGAACTTCAAACAAATCTTGAGAACTTCAGTGAAAATCATAGAACTATATTAATTATTTTGCTGCGGAAGCCTAAAGAAGTTCCTGAAATTTCACAATAACTTCGAAAACTGTACAGAAGTACAGAGATCTTCATAAACATTTCGAAAACTTCATAAAATTCTATGGAACTTAAGGGAAGATCCGAGAACTTCAGGAACTTTTATGGTCATTTCGGGAGCATCTCAAATATGTTTAGTAAAGCTCCAAAAACAAAGGGAATTTCAGGGGAGTTCAGTTCCATTAGTTTCACTAAATTAGCGGGAATATTCAAGAAGTTCCCAGATTTTCAGATAACTTTAGAGATGTTAAGAAAATTATTGAGGTTTTCACATAAGTCCAGAAGTTCACGCAAGCTTTAACATTTTTAGAACAGTTCAATAAAATTCATGGTAATACAACAAGCTTCATAAGAACTGCAAACACTTTATAGACATTTCGAAAACTTCGAGAAAGATATTGATCTCGCTAATAAAGCTCTAAACAAAAAACTTCAAGAAAGAACGGATATCCTCAGAGCAGAGATATTCCAGAGTAGGGAAATTACACAAATTTTACAAAACTTTCGAGAAATTCAGAAAATTGTGGAAGCTTTAGGAAGTCCGAAAAAGTTTAGATAAAAATGATGAGAAGTATTGCAAGCATCAGCTTAGTTTCTCAAACTACAAAAAATTTCAAGACTTCAGGAATATTTTGGGAACTTTCAAGTAGTTATGAAGACCTCAGAATAGTCCATTCCATATTCAACGGAGATTTCTCATGAAAATTCGCTTGGAGTTTACTATCTTAGGTTTAGGCTTCACATGAAGTCTAAAATTCCTTTAGAAGTACCATGAAAGCAGATTGGAGTTTATGTTTTTCTCATAGATTGTTTTCCCATAATTCCGTGGAATGAGGTCCTTAGAAATTATAATAAAATTCCATGAGTCTTAAAACTGTGCAAGGAATGTGACTCCAGATTCTTGAAAATTTCTTGAAGTATTATAACTTTTCATTCATGAATTTATGAAATTTGTGGAAAAATGCATATTCTGGGGCCAAAAAATATCATTTGAAGCATCTGAATTTTAAAAATATATTTGTTACTGAAGAATAATCAATTCTGGATCTATAAAGTTCAATGTGCGAATGAAAATAACTAGACATATTAAATGTTTTTTTTTTAATTTTAAAATGCATTCTTAGTAAGAAAATTATTAAATTTCCTAGGTAAGATTCCCTGATACTTCCACGTTTTTTTAGGAAAAATAAAATTCCCTGCGAATTGTCGGTTTTTCAGGATTTTCCAGGTAGTATAAGCTTGGAGGTTTAGTCATAAGCTTTTGAATCTTTCGTTTCAAAGGTTCCTATCGTACATATTTAAGTGTTTATGAGAATCTAATTGAATACGTCTAAAACATCAAACATTTATTTCGTATGCCATCAGAACAACTAATTTTCTTCCCTTAGGTCAGTTTTAAGTCACTTTTTTACAACTAAAAGTCACTATTTGGTCACTTATTTCTTCAACATGGTCACTAAAATCAATATTTTTATTTGACAGCACTGATCGCTACCAGGTCTGGTATTGGAATTTTCGAGCTATTCGTAGGTTACATTTTTCTTTTGGTAAAATTTGGGAAATTTTCGTCCTTTTGGAATATTATGCGTGTGTGTCCAGACTTGAAAATATTTTTAACGAAAATCCCAATTCATTTCCTTAAACCTTGCAGTTTACAGACACATGAGCTACGAGATAATAAATCATGAATAGGGCTAGCTAATATCGAAGACAACATATCAAGAAAACTGGCAACTCTTCCATTTTCTCATACGACCGCTATCAGAAAGGCACATTCGCGTGATCTGCCGTGCAAAGGTAAATGCTAACAAATTTGATAGCAAAGATAACAACCTCAGAAGAAGGGTTAGTGCAAACATTTGTTAATTTTTCTATTTTCTGGAATAGCAGGTTTATTTGAAAAATATTCATCTGTCAAATTTAAGTGAAAATTCACCAAATGGAACACAGCCTGAATAGTTTAATAAGAAAATCGCAGTAGGCCGCGCTTGAAAGCTGACGTGTTTTTATTTTGCCGTGTATTTTTCGTCTTTAGTTTCAAGTGTTCATAAAGTTATCATTTAGTGATACATCGTGTTTTGACCTTGAATATAACCTCCAAAATCTACGGCGCAGCTTCAGTTCTATTGTTCGGTGTTGGTTTTCGGGCTCCCGGTTCTCCGAGTTAAGATGCCACACTTTCGGCGTGTAGTTCTATTGAGAGATTCATCACTGTGGGCGAGTTTGAACCCGGTCCGGTTGGTGAATTAGCCCAGGATCATGTTGTGTCCGTCGCGAGTGGTAATTCGGTGGCCGATGTTGCCGTGAATCAGCAAGTTTTCCGCTTGCAAAAGTGCTCGGCTGCTGGTCTCTTGCCGTTGTTGGAGTTTGCGAGAAATTTGAAAGATGCCTCGCTGGATACGCCCAAGACTGGACGCGTTGGCCCACACGGCTGCTCCTGCACTACAGTGTGGCCGGAAACTTGCGACGCGGGTGGCAAACAGCGTTTCGTTGCTGAATTGAGAGAATGGCGTTTCTGGTGTCGTTCATCAGCCACGGCTCAGCAGGCGTTGCTGGCTCGTTTGGCTGACAGGCGTCTTCCTTCGTTGACGACATCAGCAGACCGTGATAAGACCTTAGAGATGAACTAGCCTATGGCTAAAAATCTCTTAAAGATAAAAAAAAAAAAACGGGGCAAGACCACCTTGGTCGAGCCGAGACGGGACCCTCATGGCAATTAAGGCCACTGGTCTGAGGGAATCGTCCCTGATGGATGATCGAGGATCATTGGCGATAAGGCTCGGAAGCCATGTTGCCGAACCGTGTGAGACCGTTTTATTGTAGGTCCATCCCGAGCCCCTAAATGGGGATGAGGGGAGTTTAAACCATTTCACTGCACTGCAATTCTTGGTCTTGTTCACACGGACTTCTTCTGCCTAATTTTCCATATCTAAGATGGCTCTCTTCAATCAATTTTGCCAATCCTCTTTTCAGCATATGTGCATCCATTTTTAGCTTAGGACTACGATTTTCCTCTCTTCAGTATCCTTTTGACTGTTTTGGCAGCGGCACAAGCCCTCTCGCTATTATGTGTGTCTACTGTTTTAGGTTTAACAAAACGTGAATTTTCCCAACCAACAATAACTCATACAGACGAAAATCCACGGATTGTAACAAAACTATCATATTTTTCGTAAAACAATATGCAATTCTCAGCAAGCATTAAAATATGGATCTTCTCATGCTCTTGAAGTCTTTTGAAAATAAATCTCAAAATGAAAAATTTTTATCAACCATTCCAAAATTTCGAAAGAATATCCATAGAATGATATGCTGATGAGATAGAATATTGATTTCTTAAGCAAAGTGTAACATCCTTTTAAAATTTTTTCACAAGAAAAGATCTTCCTTTCGACGTAAGTGGTGACTAGGGTGGCCCAGAATTTAAAAAAAACCTAATTTTAATAGGAATAGTGTCTACATTCAATTTCAAGATACTTTGAAAACAATCTTCGAAGGACTTCAAGAATATGTAAAGGGGTATTCAACCGATAAAAAAAAACTTAAGCGCTCAACAGTGTTGCCGTTTTATATAATATTTTTCGTGTCAAACGTATCAGCGTGTGCCTTAACATGCCGAACAATGAGTCATACTGTGTTTCGGTACAGTGTGCAGAGTTGATTCCCCCTTGAATCAGATGCGTTTCGATATTCCTTTTGCCTAGGTTTTTGTTACATAGCGGTCGCGGGGAATAGATCGCCTTCTTGCGGAGATTCTCCGGTCGGATTAGTTTGTCCAGTATTAGCTTGTCCAGTATCAGTTTGTCCAGCTGGGGTGCCTCTGGACCATCGTCTTGGATCTCATTTTGGTTTGGATTCCACTGCTTGTTGTGTTGTTTCTTCGTCTTCAAAACAAAATATTTGAACTGTCAGATTGAACGGGTTGCCAAGGATGCCATTATTCAGTCTGATGACTGGCACTCTCGATACTACCGGCACAGCTGCGGCACACTGACAAAAAAGCAGGCATCTGCGAAACGTCTCATGGATCACTTTATTGCACCAAACAAATAAGTAGAGTAAATGGCGGCTTCGGCCGAGGGGGGCGACACATCTAAATCTCAATTTTAGATACTCAACAAATCTCACACTAGCGAATCAATCTTCGAAAAATCTTCTTTCATTTCTCGCATCTACTTGCATCGCGCATAATATTTTTGCAGGAAATCTTCAGAATCGTCATCAATCTTCGCTCTATCTACTCAGCGGGTGCGCAGCAAAGCACAGCAAAACACAATTTTCTCTGCATCGTAGATAGAGTCGCCCCCCTCGGCTTCGGCACGCATTGACTGTATTCGACAACAAAAATTTAACCGTTGATTACTCTCCATTTTTCCATAAAAACACTTCGCTGAATGACCTCAAACGTTGTTTTTTTTTCCAGTAAGCATCCACTGTTCTCTTTATGGAGGCTCCGTAGAATAAGCCAACTTCACCTCCACAGATACTCGATACGAAAACGAATCGGTATGAGAGGAATTGACTGACACAGTGCTTGGGAAATGAGTATAAATGAGAATCGAAGAGCGAACAGTGAGCATTTGTCAGGGGGAAAAAAAAAACAAGAGAGTTATTGAAATATTTAAAAGTTTCAAGTGAGTGTTCGAGATTTATGTAGTGCCTTTAAACTAATGAAACTTTTATATTTTTATTGAGAAATTATGGTGCTGAATTATTTATAAATTCGTCTGAGTCTTCTCTGTCTGATGCACGGATCTTTTCGGACCATTGACGACAAACTGGTTCAATAGAAATCCTTTATTTAAATACATTCTGCAATACTTTCCAGATGACCGAATCCTTTGACCCTTCTCTAGCTCCTTTAAGGAATTCTTGGCTCAAGAGAAGAAAAGAAAAAGCAAATATGTCAACGAATACTCACCCACTCATCAATCCCCGATTCCGCATAGCTACTCTTCCCGATTGTGCAGCGTCCCTAACCTGAAAATACACTGCCGCCCTTCCCACCTACCTAGAAGAAGGGGCAGTCGATGGTATTCTTCCATTTTCCATCCATCCATCTCACTCACGCAACTCGCAAAACACCACAAACAACATACCTGATCGACAACGTCCTTCAGCTTCAGGATTGCGACCCCCACCAGGCGATCCTCACGGGCAAAGCAGTAATCTTTGACGCAGATGTGCAATTCGAAGAACTCCAACTGCTCCTCATTGCCAATGACACTGTTTGGGAAAAAAAAACAACTCGTTTCAAGTATGACACAGACCAACCACCGTGGACGGTTCCGGAGCTGGCAGGTACTTACAAATGGAACGATTCATTGTACTTCGGCGACCAGTTGTTGGACTTCGATTTGGTGGCAAACTTGCGCTTCCGGTCGTTCAGGTGTGGCCCAATCAGGTTCACCTCGATGAACGGCCGGAACATGCCGGACGGGACGGTCCACTTCAGATCGTTGGCGGCGATGACTGGCGGATTGAACATTAGGATTAAGGTTTAGTAAATTTTGACATGCAAGCTGCTCACCTTTGACGGAAATCTTCTGTTCACCGTTCTCCGGGTTGGACGAGACGTCGATTTGGATCGAAACTTCCCCGACGGAGGCATCTTCGTGATTGATTCCACCCTCTGAAAGGATCAAAATTAGAATCAAATTACAGAGCTTTACAATTCGGAAAAGTTGGGACCGTACCTTCGGATGCCCCTTGTCCGGAAACGAACGACTTGATCAACGTATCCGTCGTCTGCGTGTACAGACTCAAGGCGTACTTCAGGCTCTGCAGTTCGGATGATTTCTCCAGGAATGGCTTCTTCAGTCCATTGCCACCGGCGTGGAAGTACTGCTGGATGGTGTCCAGGGCGACCTCCAGAACGGCGCACTGCTTCGGTGATAGATTCTTCTCGATCTGTGAAAGATGTTCGCAATCAGTAGTAAGGGATTCTCTTCGGTGGAAGACTTCAGAACACCTACATTTGGACGTACTTCCTTGGAGATATCCATCACTCCACTGAGCACGTTCTTGGCGTCCGGTTTACCCGCCATGTGATTCTTGATCAACCGGGACATGTCCTCGATCTTAGCGTTGGCTGCCAGGTTCTTGGCGTTGTCGGTTAGATGTTTGAAGACCATCTGCAAATGAAAAAGAACCGCGAGTTAGTTGAAAGAGATCACCCGATCAGCTTCCGATCTAAGTTACCGTTTTGTCCGTCATCGGCGGCAGCACGATGGTCTTCTCCAGCGTTCGGATGACAATCTTCCACAGTTCCTTGAGCAGCCGCTTCAGCACAGTCTTCTCGCAGGACTGGGCGTACATCGAGAGCGAACCGTCGAGGAGGTCCATCAAAGGCCGCAGAACTTCGTCCGCTTCCATGGCAATTATGTTGGCATCGTCGGTGGGTGGCGCGTGGAATAGGGAGGTTTGCTGTTTGACTTGCTGCAGCAGATCTCCCAGTTCCCGAACGCTACCGGTAATGCGTGGCTCCAAGCTGAAATTAAATCAGATGTTAGGTCGAGGATCAATTGGAGACTTGGGCTAGGGCATACCTCACGGCAAACTGCGTAGCCAGGTCGTCCAGCGCGGTATTCAAATTCTGCTGCAGCTCCTTCAGGATGTTGGCTGCGTCCTCCTCCAGTTTCTCACCACCCATCGATTCGATCATCTTCTCCAATTGGACCCGAAGTTGTTGGATATTGTTCATCAGAATACAAGCCTAGATGATCCGGTGATACGAGGGAGGAGATGAGTTATCGATACAAAGCGAAGACAATTTCGGCGAGCTTACCGTTTTCTCCTCATGCATGATATCGGGAAATTCGGTTTTAACTATATCTACGTAAGCGAGCAAAACTTTCACTATTGTTTTGGCGAATCGTCGCATGTACCGCTTCCAGATCTCCGGATCCGGGCAGTCCAGTTTGCTAACTACATCAAAGCACTGTGTTAACTGCGTGAACACGTCCACGACGGAGTTGGAGAACAGTGCGTGCTCACTGCTCTTTTGGAACTGTAAGGAAGATCAACGGTTAGTGTTCATCGTCTATGGAGGAGCCTTCGGGACCGCGGACTTACCCCGTCCTTCTTGTCACGCTTGAAGGCGCCATGTAGGTACTCGAGCGAGACATCATCGTTCTCGTTAAGCCACTGCATCACGAACGGCTCGAACCAGGCCGGATATTCAGGCACGGCGCCCTTATACGGTGGGACTTCCTTCACGTAGTTCGTATACAGCCATTTGACCTTGAAGTGCAGGTTCATGTAAGCGGATGATTTACACAGGCGGTGCTGTTCGTGCTCTTCCAGTGCGTACTTCATATCTATAGCGAACAGGCTCCACATTGTTGCGGCGGAGACCTGCAAGGAAACTTCAGAATGAAACGAACTCAACGGTGACTCATAGCGCTTGACGCACCTGTCCTATATTAAGCTCCTGTGGGAATTGATTAAGCACTGCGCTATAACTATTCTTATCCTCCTCTATTACTGATACGATAAGTGCGATTAGTTTGTGCCAAAAGTCAACATTCTCTAGTTTTGGTCCGTGGTCTTCGCCCTCCCGTTTCGCTTCGTTCGGGTCGACCTGTTTTGAAAGAGTAAATAAACCGGTTCTTCAACTTCTCCTACCGACTGGGAAACGCACGGTACTAACCTGAAATTCTCGATTATACAACTCATAACAGTTCTCGAACAAAAACTGATACGTTGAGCGTAGACAAGCCTTAACGCAGTCCTTAACTACCGTGCTAGCTCTAGGTGGGCTCGACAATTCTTGTACCTGCGTAGAGTGGAAGAATACGGTTCGTTAACTCATGCGCTACCAAGCTCGACAAAGTTAGCCTACCTTCATGCGGAAAAATGTAATACTGGTTAGCAGATCGACCGTGGACTTGAGGTCCATCAGTTTCTCTTGGCTGGAAGCGGGGAAGTTGTTGCGATACATCGATAGGTCAATACGGAGAGAGTTGTGCAGCTGGTCTAGTAGTTTAACGAATTTCTCTTTCTGTGAATATAAAAGCACGAGAATGTTAGTGTTCGGCTTGGACGTGTCGGATGACCGATTGGAAACTCACGCCAAAGTTGCTAGCAGCGAAGCGATCACTGGCCGATACGGCAGTCGATGCCGTCGTGTGTGCGTAGTAAGCGTTAATATTCGCTAGTAAGGTACTCATCACTGCCGGGACGCCCGCGCACAGGTACTTGGTCGATAGGCAATGGAAGTGCGTCATCGCTTGGTAGATATTTTCGATACCGTACCGCATCGCGAACTCGTCCACTATCTCCTCGGGCGTTTCGTCGAAGTAGATCTTCCACCCGTCGTCGCCTTTGGTTTGCGGTAGGTTGACCTGGGTTTGAGAATCGAAACAGAAGTTCGGTGAACTCTTAACGTCAAATCAGATAGTCGTCGTCAACTCACCGCTCCGAACGCCTCTTCGCATAGATAATGGAACACGTTTTCGTGCAGACAGGTGTACTGCACGTGATACGGAGCGACCTTCTCCTCACCCTTGATCTCCACTGAAATGTGCAACCGAATAGCACCCGACACCGCTGATTTGTCCGTTCGCTTCTCCAGATTATACCACACGTCCATCTCGCCGGACAGTGTTCGCACCTCGATGATTGTCTGCCCCAGGAAGTCGTCCGATTCGCGGGTCAACTTTTGTCGCAGTTTCGATTTCAGATCGTTGTCCTCGTCCCACACGCGCACCTTGATACGATCGGAAGAATTGTGGCACTCGCTGCGGACGGAAAGGACGTTAGCAATTCAGGAATCGCCTACCCACCTGGATTCGCCGATATACTCACAAGTTGAATTTCTCGTTCCACACCGGGTTCAGCTCCTGCGGCATTGTTCGGGTACGCTTCTTCACCTTACTCACCTGAACGGTGACGTACGGATCGCTGGTACCGCTCTTGTCCTTAGCAATCAGACCTTGAGCGCAGATCACAGTGATGGCGATCTTGGCAGACCATTTACTCGTACCGTCCAGTACGCTCTGCTTGATCGCCTTCATGTGACCCGCGTGGCTCTTCTCCTCCACGTTGAACACCTTTCGGATCACTTCGAAGATCTCCGGGTGGTCCCGTTCCCGTTGCTTCATCCGCTCCTTCATCGCTGCGATCACAGAATTTGCCTTATCCTCGGCGGCACCATGTTTGGAACTCTTCTCGGAAGCACCCGCAAAGCACACTGAAACGGGATTCAACAAAACACGATTTTGATTAACTCATCGCATTCGGGCATTCAAGCACATACTTTGCAAACAATCGGCATTCAGCAGGTCTTTGCACTTTTCGTGGCACTTGACGGCACATTCCGTACATCTACGAGACGATAGAAGCGGTAGAATGTCATTCTTGAACGTAACGGAAGCTTTCGCTCTGGACTTACCTAACACCTTGCCGGGCGATACCCCACAGCAGTCCTTCGCACTCGTAACAGTAGGTCGGGGAAGTCGCTGTCCACAGTACGAAGTTGTGCGGTGTCGTCGACGAGATCGGGTAGATCAACGCCTGCAGGGCCTTCTTGTAGACGTGCATTTTCTGCGAAGAGATTGCGAGTTAACGTTATGCGACTTTCGAACACCACCAGGATCTTACCAGTTCTTCGTCATTCAAGGTGGCCCGTACGACTGAAGTGAGTCCAGCTGCCTGGCGTTTCGTAGCTGCCATCGTCTGTTGGGAAACAATGGAAGAGTACGGTTAGACTTTACGGGGTCATGCAACTCAGTGGCCAAAGAAACTTACTTTCAGGACCTGTTGGCGGATGGCGGTTTACGTAGTGGTGGTAGTGATAGGTTATGTTGGAGACGGAGGGTACATTCATAACAACATTCAACGGTTCAACATACGAGAGCAGAGAGAGATACGGGTTTGATGCAACATTGTTAGATCGGTTTAGCTGAGAGCAAGGGATGCACGATACTTACCAATTCCGATACCAGCGGGATCGACTTCCGCCGGGGACGGATATCCGGCATACTGTCGATGTTGCTGTAGAACGTATTGTCTCCCATTCTGCGGAAAGATGCGGACTCGTTAGACCATTGCCCAAGCGTTCGTCAATCTATTTAGGGAAACTTACCCGTTGCCTCGTCCACTGTCAGTAGTTCCATTGCGCTTCTGTAGAAAAATAAAGGAAGGAGTAACATTTTAGTTCGATAATTCGCTAGACGTCAACCGTAACATAAAAATGTTAAAAATTGAAGTTCATTTGTCGACTTAACCTACATCGTTCTGAATTACCTCCGGCTCATCCTTACCGCCAACGTCAACCTTTTTGAAAATACCTGGCTCCTCATCGTCTCCCACATCCGATACCTTCTGCTTCTCCTCGATACGCTTCTCCTTCAATGTCTTGAGCAGTTTCCACTTACTACCTTCACCATCTGCCGAATAATCAAACAAAAAAATCAAAGTTCTTTACCCAAACACAAACAATCCACGGCTCTCCCGGCAAAGCTTACCCATCGATCCCTCACTGCTTTGCGCTCGAAACAAGCTTTGCTTCCGGTGCGCAGGCGCTTTCGGTGCTTCATCTTCACCCTCTATCGGCAAAGGCACCATATGTTCATCTCCTTCCGGAAACGGCTGTTCCTGTGTTTGTGCGTTGATCGTTGTGCTATCGTTTAGTATCGGAAACTCCGAAGCCGTCCCGTACGGAGACTGCTGTTGCTGTTGCTGTTGCTGATCGCCTGGCGAATACTGTGATTGCTCTTGGGAAGGGGATAACTCCTGCAGGTACTGAGCCTGCGCTACATCTGCCGGAGATTGTAGGGGTGGAGTAGTGGTGATGATGGTTTCTTCTGATCACGAAAGGGGTTCAAGGGTAAACACAGGGGACACACAACACCGAGAAACACTGGACACCGGAGCGGGAGACTTACCTGCTGCTGACGGAGGCGACAGCTGGTGTTGACCGGCGATCGAAGAAGTGGCACTCGAAGGAGGCGTGGCTTGCGGAGGAACCTGCTGTTGTTGCTGAGGCGGTTGCTGTGGTTCCTCTGTGGATTGCTTGCTGGAGTCGAGCGAGAAGGAGTTTTTCATGGAGGCGAAGAACGATTTGGATTTGGCACCAATGATGCTGTCCGAACTTTCCTGGTGGGTGAGGTTCTTGGCCTTGTTGAAAAAGCCTCCGAAGAGGTTGGTGTTGGCGGTGGAGGTTTGAAAGAAGCCACTGCCCTTGGATTCCTGTTGCTGCTGTTGTTGTTGTTGTTGTTGTTGCTGTTGTTGTTGTTGTTGTTGTTGCTGTTGTTGTTGTTGCTGTTGTTGTTGTTGTTGCTGTTGTTGTTGTTGCTGTTGTTGTTGTTTTTGTTGTTGTTGCTGTTGTTGTTGTTGTTGTTGTTCTTGTTGGGATTGGGGAGCTGGTGGCTTCTGAACCGGTGCCGAGACTGATACGGGAACAGTCACTGGAGCCATAGACTGCACCGGTTTAACGATGGCCTGGGCTACAACGGGTGCCGGAGTAGGCGCTTGACTGACCACGGGTTTCGGCTTCACATCCCCATTGATGGAAGTGGTCGAAGTGGCTACGGTCGTCGGGGGAGGCGCTGTAGCCTGCGCGATCGGTTTACTATCAGCTAGGGCAGCTATGGTGGCTGGAGCTGCTGATATGGGTGGTAAAGATATCTTTTCTTGGGGTTGGAGGACTTCCTTCGATATGGCTGCGGTGGTTTGGTTCAGTTGGCTAGAGAGAGCAGATATTATGGCAGTCGCAGATGGTGCGGACGTTGTCACCGGTGGAAGAGTGATACTGTCGGACGCTTCACTAATTCCGGACGAATTCATGGACATGTGAAGGAATGAGGAAGCTTCCGAAGTCTCTGGGATGTTGGAGATCGTTGACAGGGTAGAGAAATCCGGCAAACTCACCGGAGCGTCGATTGACGATAGATTTAATGGCATGGTTGGAAACATAGACATTCCATCGGTAGAATCAGCAAATCCTGAGTCAGTGATATCCAGCGAGGGGAAGAACGTCCCATCACCTAGAGTTGGTAGACTGGATTTCCGCGACAGTGATTCGTAGATGGCTTGCATTTCCGGGGTGTCGGTGATGGTGGTCTGCCCGGGTAGCGGTGTAAACATCGGAGGGCTCGAGGCAGTTTCCGTTACGCTAGACTTTCTCGCGATGGTTTGGAAGATCGGGGTAGTTACCGGTGGTTCGGCTACGCTTTGCCTACGGGGAACCACCGCGAACATCGACGGTTCGGATGCATCTGTAATGCTTGGTTTTCGAGGCATATCCGAAGCGACGGTTATACTTGGTTTCCTAGCTAATGATGGGAGTACTTGGTCAACTATGCTCGGCCGGCGAGCTTCCGGAGCTATCAATACGGCAGATGCTTCCGTAACGCTTGGTCGTCTAGCTTCGGTGGTGATGCCGTGTACTGTTGCTGCTTCCAGGGCTTCACTTATGTTAGGTTTCATCGGCACGTTTGGAAACGGTGGAAGGGGTTCACCTAGATTGATCATATTGCCTGCCATCTGCACCGCCTGTCCTGCTAATTTTGCCTCCACTGCCTCCTTAAAGCTCTGGCTGAAGATCGACTCCGTCTCCCCGTTCATGTTTGTAAACGTCATCGAAGTTTCCGCGCACGGTTTACTGTTCATCAAATCCGCAAAACTAGGCTTGTTCATCAAATTGTCCGAAAAATGCATCATCCCCGGTACATCGACGTTGTTTTCCTTTGCTTCCCGCACCAGACACTTCTGCATCCCAAATGGTGAAAATTCCATCAATTTCTTTGGCGAAACTCCTCCCATCCCATTCGCTGGATGGACCGTGTTCAGCTTGAGCTTAAATTCGTTGTCATTGTTTCCACTGCTGCTATCCTGGATGCTGATTGTCCCATTATCCACCGTCAGAAGGTCATCGTTGTTTAGCGAAGCAATTCCTTCTGCATTGGGCAGATGGATGTACTTGTTAAACTCCTTCTTCGGACTGACCCCGCTCAGTTTGTTTTGCGAAATCAGCTTCTCCCCGCCCTTGGTATCCTTGGCCAGTGGCGAAAACTCCTCCGCAAACACCTCTCGTAAATCACCACAGTTCTTCGCCATGAACGTTCTCACCTTCTCGACCTCCTCGCTGCTCAGCGACGCCACATCCTCATCGTCCATTACCCGCGTAATCAACTGCTTGACGTCGGCGTCCTCGAGTTTTTCGATTCGCTCGGCCACGAACTGCTTGGCCATTGGCAATCCGTATTCCAGCTCAAGCTGCTGGGAGTGGTTCAGAAACGAAGCCCTCAGCTGCTCCTCGATCATCGCCGCGTCGTTCGCCGGTTCGATCTCTCGCAGGATTCCGCCATTCGCGGCTTCAACCGTCTGCAGGAACGGGTTCGTCGACATCTGCTGCGGATAGCGAGGAGCTGCTTGGGCTGCTTGTTCTTCCGGAATATTGGACAGGTTCCTCCGCATCAACCAGTATTCGGGATCGTGAATGGCCATCTCCTCGGGCATCGTCGCCGGATTGAATCGCCATCCAACATCGTAGGGTGGATACGGTGGCATCTGCTGTTGCTGCTGGTGGTGCAGATAGGCCTCATCAATGCAATCCCGGTATTCTAGTTCTTCCTGCAGTCGCGACTGCTCCTGCAGAGAATACTCATGGTGCTTGGCGTAGTCCGGTATCATGTCCAGATAGGCCTTCCTGTTCTCCTCCATGAACTGCAGATTCTGCACGATGCGCTGCTGGGAGACGTTCAACGACTGCAACTTGAAGACCTTCTCCGCCATCTTAGTGTACTCTTCGTTCAGCAGATTCAGCGCAGCCCAGGCGAACTTGAGCTCCGTATCCAGCAGGTCGATGTTGGTGGCAATCTTGTCGGTGTAGTCGTTGATGATGAAGTCCTGATGGAGATGGTGCAGGTCCTTTAGGCCATGACTTGCGTACAGGTCCTGGGACTGCTTGCTCCACAGGTATGCCGCCATCACCTCGTTCTCATCCATCGTGACGTTGGAGCTGCCGTAACGGGAAGCGCCGGATTCGAAGTAGGCACTGAAGTGCGACGGCGGCAGACGCTGGCTAAACCTAAAACGAAAGGCAGGCCATGATGAATGAAGAATTTTATGGCTTGTTTTTTGCATTGGGATGAGGGTGAGTGGATGGGAGCTGGGGTAATCAGTCCTGTAAATCTGAGGGCGGTTGGTTGGTTTGCCACGTCCTTGAAAGCAACTTAGTTTCGGATCCCGTCGTCGTTGTCGTCGTCGAAACAATGTAATAAAATAATTCATCTGCCCGCGAGCAATTGTGTTTCTGTTTGTGTCATGTAATTTTTCACCTCTTCAGACGATGAATGGAAGCGTGGTGGTGAGGGTGAGCTATAAAAAGTTACCACAAGAAACATAAAACTTCGACTACCGAGCAGGGCGGCGTTCGTTTCGCGAGGAGCATGAGTTAATTAAAACCGCACAGCGCATCCAGCAGGACCAGGTTGTTAACGGAAACGAGGCGTAAGCATGAACGGGCGTCTGGAGGGTCTGATGACCTTGTCAAATAATAATGTGAAATTGTTCTGAAATCTCTTCGCGCCATCGTAGTAGGCAATAACCAACAACAGCAACAGATCCAAGTTATTCATATTGTAACATAGCAACCCATCCGGTGACCAAAATAATTCATGGCATGCTATGCGAACTAACTAAAAGACGCTCGAGTTCGCATAACTTCCAAAGAGGATGGAATTCCCACGCCCCCTCCGAAAAGCAATAGAATGCGCGGAATTCTTCCCACCCTCGTTCTGGAGTATTCACTCTTCATATATTATTGACATAAACCAGCTGCTCTCGTGCGAAATTCGTACCCGATCGATTCCGTATGTGTAATAATGAACTTCTGCCTTTACCGCGCTTTACCTGTCAATCCCATTCAGCGTTTAACAGGGAAATCCATTTGCCAAATCAATCCCCGCGGGAATCGTCAGCGCAAACTACACCCTACTTCGGCATAGGTGCGTATTTCCGTCATAACGAACAGAATGCATCAACTATATCGGTGATTTCAACGTGAACGAATCAACGATAGTTTAGTTCAAAAGCTATAAAACAAAATCTATAAGAACGCATAATATGAATATTTTAAATCCTTTATTCGAGAAAATGAAGTGCTTCTGGCGAATCAATTTGTTCTGCCTTCATTCGTATGCCGAAGTGAGTTCATTGACGTTTAAATGTGTTTGGACGGAATTGAAACTCGTATGACGGAATTGGAATCAAGAAGCAATGTTAGATTTTTAATAAAATCTCAACAATTTGCCACTCTTTATCAAATCCAACAGCACGTATGGAAAGGTAAATAAATTAAGGCTGTGAACTATTTGCCGATTTAAATTTAACTCGTGATTAAAAGTGACATTTCGAAAGTTATTTTCTATGCTCGAAAATCCCTGTGCTGTGGATCGACCGGTTTTCGAGAAGAACTTAGCCAAGGTTGTCACAATTTAACTTCTTGTCTGTCAGAAGTAGCCACGCTCGGATAGCAGGGTTAATCGATAACTTTCCATCTGTCAAATTTTATCCAAAAGTTAAAATAATCCACCAAATGGTTCAGAGCCTTAGAAACCTTTTTTTTTTTGGTAGTGCAAATTTTTGACGAAACGCGAATTGTAAGAACCTTGCAGACAGTTTGCAAGCACCATATTTTGAGTCGAAAATCACTCAGGCTGTGTTCTATTTGGAAAATTTTCACTTAGATTTGACACTTCGAAAAAAAATTAAGATGTTCGAAAATCCCTCTGTTGTTGATCGGCCGATTTTCGAGAAAGCGTCTGTCAAAATTGATTCCTTGGCTGTCAGGAATAAGTCTGCTGGAATAGCAGGTTTATTTGAAAAAATTTCATCCGTCCAATTTAAGTAAAAATTCACCAAATGGAACACAGCCTCAGTCCAGCCAAAAGGGAAGCTACCTAAAAATGGGTAAACATGCTTTTACTTAAATTCAAGTAAACGTGTCTATGGAGGAAAGTGGCAACGGTTACTCAGAAGATGACATTTGTCTACTGTGTTATCCTTACCCATTTCGATAAAAACGAATGATTACCCCATGAATGCGTTATACATAAATTATTTCGTCCAGGAAGAATATTAAAAAACATTATGATAATGATAATTCTGTATTTATTTATATCAACGAGCTATTATCAACCGGTGGACACTAACGATTTAAAATTGGCTCACTACATAACTAGCCTATTGGTCCCAAGCAAATCGATTAACGTAGCCCATTCCAGTCGAAATTCTAGTACTACAGGGGCGGGGGGGACGTTCTGGCAAATTAGCCTACTGATCATCCTTGTATGAAATTGGTTCCAAACGTAAACAAACCCTGTCAGTTTCTTATGGCTTGTAATTCCAAGATCAGAAGGTCCCGAAGAAACGTGCTCAACTTTTTGGCTCAGCTCTGGTACTCTTTTCGGTCCCAAGCTAATCGATTCACCCCTCGAAACATAGGAAAATCCACGAACCCCTCATTTTATCTGTCAAACTTTCATAGCGAATCAAAACAAACATGGCGTAGTACTAGAATTTCGACTAGAATGGGGTACGTTAACCGTTTTGCTTGGGACCAATAGACTAGTAAAGTAGTGAGCCAATTTAAACTCTGTAGATTCCACCGGTTGACTGAACTGTCATCCGATTGAGGTTAGCACCCGTTCGAAAACGAGAGGTAAATTGCGGTGGTTGTGGTTCGTATGACGGAAATTAGTACCTAACCCTATGCATCTAGAAGACGGCGAACTCGAACCGCAAACGGGAAACGGTGCGTGAAATGAAATTTAACTTCTCTTCAACATAATTTCGTACACGTTTGTGTGTTCCTGTGATTGTGCAAGTGCAGACGAGTTCATCCGGTCATATAGCACAGCCTGCTAGAACTTCTGCGTTCCAGTCAGTTGCACTTTCCTCGCCGAATAGTCATTGTTGCCTACTATGAGACTAGTAAGTCAGTTAGTAAACTTTCTCCTTCGATGTGACGGCGACGACAGCGATGGTCGGAGAAAAGTCGTCCCCAAAGACAGCAGAACGGAAGGGATTTGCATCATTAAAATTGACACTTTCTCTTCCCCTTCCTCCAGAGTATCATCTATTATTCCGACTCGGTGACTATCTCCTATCGTACTTTCATACACATTTGTCGTTCCGGTTCCCACGTTTCCGACTTTTGACTTTTCCTCGTACCCACCCAGTCGGGCCGAGCCAGCATATATATGGCATACATTTAGGAGGAGGACAACTGCTGCGTTGTTTATTTTCATTGGTGACTTGCTGTTTTCGGCATGCCGCGTTTTTGCCATTACGCGGATGATGTTTTGCATGAAATGTATGTTTTTATAATGTGAGCTTGGCGAGAGCATCTCTCTATGACACTTTCCCCTCCTTCCCTTGGTGGGAAATTTATGAGGTGGCGAAAGTGACAATCATTGCAAATAAGTCGCACCCGGCTTAAAGCGGCTTTCTTGATGGGAACGGGCACCGCCCAAAGCTGTTGTTATTGCTGTTGAAACTTTTTGCCAGGATGATTTTCCACATCGCCAAGAGCAGAGAAGGATTTGACGGTTTTCTCGCGCGTACTCAAATTGTTTGCAGCTGGCAGAAGGATTTCGCCGTATCCGACTTGGTGATGATGGTTGTTTATTTTTTTTGGAAATGGAGAGCATAGTTTAAAAATGAGCTTGGGTTTTTTCTTCAGTTGATTGTGACAATCGGCGAATTGAAGAATCTTTCAGTATGTAAATTTTTGATTGTTAGATTTCTGCTTGGTTAGATTTCTAAACTTTCCTTGAACCAATTATGTATATCCACTTCGTACTTTGGGGCGTATCCAATTACAGCCATTCTCAGAAGTTCAGATGTAGCATTTCCATATTCCAGAGGGCCCACACAACCCTCTATCCCTAAGAAACAACAGTCGAGAAAAAGTCGTCGAGTTTGTGTTTGTACAGAATTTTGCGCATTCTTTATTTTTCTCGGATCGGTGCAAATGTTACTTTCGACATAATGAAAGTTTTCGAGTCAAAAGTTATTATACGTCGTTTGGTGGCCCCCTAATGCAACTTAAGTCGAAGTGTATTAACCAGGATATTCGGGAGGATTATCAATCACGTTTCCTTAAGTGCAGCTCATTCATCATGTTAGGACCACCGAAATCATCTTAGCAACAGATTTATTCACTTTGATAATGAGAAAGCGAAACGACGAACGTACACTTTTCACGGGTTTCTCTGCGCTGGTACTCAAGAGTTTTTTTACGGCATCTCCATAGAAATCGGGTGACTTAAATAACATCGAAAAATATTTTGATCGGAAGCTGATTACGTCAAAAAGCAATTTGACTGGTAAATAAATTTAAAAATGGGATGTGATCCTATATTCGGACACTATATAGTGTAATAGCAGGAGCTTCGATTGACACTGATAGCTCGACTTTGTTTACCTTTGTTACTTTCGACGTAATGAAAGTTTGCTCTTGATATGGGGGAGAGGTAGCTCATCGATTCTTCCGGTTCGCCTCCTAGCATCGTGCTATAAGGTACCAGGCGATAACCAGGGTAGTTGATCGATAGCTCGATGACTTCATTTCGTTGGCGTCTGCAATGGGAAATTCTCATAGCAGGCGTTGACGATGGGACGTTGTCGAGTTGTTGAATAGCAACTATCGTGGTAACTCACCGATTACCTGTCGATCTGCCAAATTTGGAATGGCGTCTGCATTGAATTGTCTCATATAATAATATTCCGCCCACTATATCACAAGAAATTGCGAGTAGCTGAGTGGAATGGAGACAAGTTAAGCATTGGGTACAGGACCAAGTCTCCCCTGGGTGGTGCCAAAAGATGAGCGCAATAGAATCATCAAGTTGCCATAAGGCACGGAATGAGACTATTGCATGGCTGGGTAGTCAAAGTCTTCCATTCGTTAGTCATTTCAGGTGGATTAGAACAGGTTTAGGTGGGCGTTGGCCAGATTTGGATTTTTCAGATGTAATCCTGGATAGGACCCTGTCATTGAACGTCGCGTGAAAGTGGAACTTAATGAAGGCCTAAGTACTTTTTCGTAGTTTTTAGTTTTCGGATTTGAAAGATCGTCGGTTACAGTGGCCTGCTTACTGAGCAGAAAAACGCGGTCCCAGGTCCTTACATATCAAAGAGATTTATGGTAAAATCGCTTGTGTATCGTGTATTTTGCGAAACTCGTTGTTGTCGTTGGTTCCGGGTTTGAATGGATACACAAATTTTAGCAACGGTATTATGTGATATGAGGGGCTCGGTGGCCTTAGAGCAACCGTTTTTGCTTACTGAGCAGAACATCATGAGTCTAATCTCAGGCCCATCCACATTCAAGATTCGTCAATCGTTTTATTTGTTAATATGACAACATGGTAATAACAGCAACTCGGTGATTAAAAAGGTGCTCGTCTTTCTAGTGGCAAACGTTTTTGCTTACTTAGCAGAAGACCGTGGGTTTAGTCCCAAGCTCCTTCGCGTTATATGATCGTTAGGGCATCAATTCAGCTTATCGTTTACCAAAACGAACCCTGCTGCAAAACCAACCCTCTTATCCAACATCCCAGTGATTCCTCGTGGAAGTGCAGAGGTGTTCTCGGCTTCCATCAAAGCGAGTGTCATGTCAACACAATCCTTCCCATTCCTTTCTTGACCTGTGTTCGGGCGCGGCCGGCGCTGGTATTGCCTAATTTAAGATCACCAGTTTTTACACATTGAGGATGATTGCTAGTCCCAAGCATCGTCTATTGGTTCTCTGTGTAATTACAGCTGATCTGGCAGTAACAGAGTAGCAACCGTGGACGGTCAATCAAACTCAAACAAACTCAAACAATGAAAGTTTGCTCTTGATATATAGTTTTTACCATAGAGGTGACTTAACGGCTTTTACGCTCATCAAACTCTCAACGAATAACCCCTCGGTTTGACGTTTGCCCTTTACCAAATCGCATAACTGAGCAGCATTGCCATTCAGCGTTGCCAGATATACCGATTTATCGGTATTTATACCGATTTCCGAACTAGATACCGATATACAGATAAGTTTCATCAGAATACCGATTTTTGAAATTGTATACCGATTTATACCGATTTTTTAAATGATCAAAATTATTATTGCCTACTCGCGCTCGAATTTCGGAGAAAATTACTGTGAGGGACTTGTATCTTTTTGAATAACCTAAAATTTTGGAGCCTTCACAATTATTAAAAAAATCATCTTTGAAAATGACATATGCTTGAGACTATTTTGACTAATGTTTCCATTTCTTCACCGTTTTTGGTTACCCATCGAGAAACTGTTGATGGCTATTTCCGGTTATTCTTAGAGAATCGCGAAATACTTTCTAAACTTAATTTTCGATTCCTCCCGAAAACTTATTTCAAACACCCTTGGAAGTTCTTCAGCCATCGCTTCCATCTTCTCACACCAGTTTTTTTTTCCGGGATGTTTCCAGATGTTTATTGCGGATTCACACTAGCTGCAGGAACTTTTAAGAAGTTCTGAAACTTCAGAAAAGTCTAGACTTTTGAGTAAGTTCCGATAAATTAAAAATAGTTTCATTAACTTCTGTTCTAATTCCAAAATCCGAAAATTTCAGGAAAGTCCAACGAACTCCAGTGAACTTACGAAAACATCACACATATTTTAGAAACGTCACTAGTTCAAAGAACTTCAGGGAAATTTAATGGTTTTCAGGAAAGTTAAATTTGTTTCAGAGAATTGAGAGAACAGAGAGAAAAATAGGGAAGCTCCGTGAACATCAGGACAGATCCATTAATTTCAAGGAAATGCTGATATATTAAAGAATTTCCGAGAAACTCAGGCAATGTTCCACAAGTTTAGGAAACGTAAGGGAGGTTACATGAACATTAGAACATTGTGAGAACATTTTATGGGAAATTCCGTGCCAAGAAATAAAAATTTTAAAAATCGGGAAGATCAGTGAATAGTGATCTTCAATGATACAATAAATTCAAGAAAATTGTGAGAGCACTTCAAGAAAGTCCAGGTACCTTCAAAGATGATTATAGATATTCAAGTAGCCTCATTATAATCAGGGAAGTTCCGAGTACTTGGAGGATGATCAGAGAGTCCCATTAACGTCAAGAAAATTACAAGAACTTTTAAGGAATTCCGTGGAATTATGGAATATTCCTAAGTGCATTTCAGGAATGTTCCGAATGTTTCTTTCGACTGTTCCGTAGGCGCAGAAGTTTTATTGCAATCTACCTTAGGAAGTGTCTGCCAGCGTCTTTAGGAAGTTTCTTCCGTCTTCTTCTGGAAGTGTGTCCATAGGCCATAGATTTTCGACTTTTATTGGAAGGTTTATCCGAACTTCTTCTGGCTTCCCCTGGCAACTTCTGGAATTTACTTCTATTTGCCGAAACTTTTCTGGCTTCCTTTGGATGTGACATCCTATTTTTTTTAATTTAACCTTTCAAAAACAGCTAAAATATAAAATAAATTAAAATAGTAAATACCGATAAATACCATTTTTTTTTTAATCTTTGATACCGATTAACTTTAAAACAATCTGGCAACGCTGATTGCCAGACTGTTTTCAAAGTTATCGGTATCAAATGTTGTATAAAATATAATTATTTTAATTATTTTTAGATTAAGGGCGTTTTTCAGGGCGAACTACTGTTGGACTAAGAACGTAAAATTTACTATTCAGGAGAGGTTGGAAGAATTTCCGGGATATTTCAGCATTTCCAGGGGAACTGAGAAGAAGCTCGGAAGAAAACGGAACAATAGAAGTCGAAAAAAAAAGACCTACGGAGAATGGCTTATGGAGAAACTTCCAAAGGAACATGAAATAAACTTCTAGTAGGATTCAATCAATTGAAGCTTAATGAAACTTCCTGGAGAAGACGGAAGAAACTTCCTGGAGACGCTGGAAAAAGTCTCCTAAGGTACAAAATAACTAGGATAGGTAAATTTTTGGTCAATTTTGGAGTGTTGTAACTTCGTCAAATATGATCCGATTTTACATCTTCCAAGAGCAATTGACTGGAAAACTAACCACAAAAATAATCCTGGTCACCCACCGGATACCGGAGATATTCCGGGTTTCCGGAGGGCTTGTCTAACTTGGTTAATTTCTGTGGAATCGATTCTGGTGGAGGGTTCTGAATGCGGGCAGAACATTTAATCAATCAAAACATGCCGTGCGACAGCTCTTTCTTGATGGTTTCTCTTCAATAGACTTTCGATAAACTTTAAATGCATCATTGACCACATTGGCCACTCTCGGAACTTCCGGTATGCCCCCGGGGGAACCTGGAGAAGGCGACAATTGCATTTTTACACCAAAACATGCCGTGCGACAGCTCATTCTTCATGGTTTTTCATGAATAAGCTTTCCATAAACTTCAAACGAATCATTGACCACATTGGCCGCTCTTGGAATCACGGGTTACCTTCCAGGGAACCTGTAGCAGGGGTCAATTGCATTTTTACACCAAAACGTGCCGTGCAACAGCTTTTTCTTCATGGATTTTCATAAATATGCTTACCTTAAAGTGAATCATTGACCACATTGGCCACTCTCGGAACAACTGTGATGCCCCCGGGGAACCTGTAGCAGAGGGAAATTGCATTTTTACTCAAAAACGTGCCGTGCGACAGCTCTTTCTTCATGGATTTTCATGAATATCCTTTCTGTAGACTTAAAATGACACATTGACTTTACACACCCGCCATGGCCAGCACAATAGCCGGATTTAAATATAACTGAGCCACTTTGGTCGACGTTGGAAGCTCGCTTTAACATCGTCTGACCCAAGAATGGTACAATACTCCACTAGAAGCCATCCAAAAATTCTATGATTCAAGACGAATCCAAGCTGTTATTGAAGCAAATAATGGTCCAACATCATATTAGACGGTTCCATTATAACATTTTCATAAAATTTTAAATGGCATTCGTAATTTATAAATAATAAATCATCAATAATACAGAGCTTTGCAAATAGCAAATAGCTTTGGAACCCAGCTTAAAGGGTGATACGGTCAAAATTTGGTCAAGGGAAAACGCGTGTAAATCGGTGAAATCGTTTATTTAAAAAATCAAATTAAATTTCTTTTTCAAGTTCAATTAGTATAAAATTCAGGAAAAATATTCAGTTAGGCTTCCGCTTTTCCAAATCCAAATTGCCGGGCCTTACGCTTGACCCCTGCCATCAGATTTTGTACAGCCACCTTGTCCACCTTCTTCGCCGCAGAAAGCCAGTTTGCCTTGAACTGCTGCTCGCCCTTAGCAGTTTTTTTGGTCTTCTTTAGGTTCCGCTTGACAATAGCCCAGTATTTCTCAATTGGGCGGAGCTCTGGCGTGTTGGGAGGGTTCTTGTCCTTGGGAACCACCTGCACGTTGTTGGCGGCGTACCACTCCATGGCCTTTTTACCGTAATGGCAAGATGCCAAATCCGGCCAAAACAGTACGGAACAACCGTGTTTCTTCAGGAAAGGCAGCAGACGTTTATTCAAACACTCTTTCACGTAAATTTCTTGGTTGACAGTCCCGGAAGCTATAAAAATGCTGCTTTTCAAGCCACAGGTACAGATGGCTTGCCAAACCAGATATTTCTTTGCGAACTTTGACAGTTTCATGTGCTTGAAAACATCTGCTACCTTTCCCCTTCCTTTTGCCGTATAAATCTCCTGTCCCGGAAGCTGCTTGTAGTCGGCTTTGACGTAGGTTTCGTCGTCCATTACCACGCAGTCAAACTTCGTCAGCATCGTCGTGTACAGCCTCCGGGATCGCGCTTTGGTCGTCGTATTTTGTTTATCATCGCGATTTGGAGTCACTACCTTCTTGTAAGTCGATAGTCCGGCTCATTTTTTGGCTCGATGCACGGTTGTAGACGATACACCCAGCTTATTTGCGGCATCTCGGAGAGAGAGGTTAGGGTTTCGCTTGAAACTACCGGCAACTCTCTTTGTCGTCTCAGCGGCTTCCGGTTTCCGATTTCCCCCCGATCCAGACTTCCTGGCTGTCGACAAACGTTCCCCAAACACTTTAATTACATTTGTAACGGTTGATTTGGCAACTTTTAGCAATTTTGCCAACTTTGCGTACGAGTAGCTCGGATTTTCGCGATGCGCGAGCAAAATTTTGATACGCTGCTCTTCTTGCTTGGACGGCATTTTGACAACTGAAGAGTGAATTCCAAAATCAAAATAGGAGCAACATTCTACACACACACACCTTCAAAATGAGGGGTGTTCAGGTTTTTTAAATGCAAAATTGAAAGAAATACGTCAAGTTGATACTGACCAAATTGACAGTCATTTTGTTCATTAAAGAGTTGTTGTTGTGCTCTTGCTACACCTTACATTAATACAAAAGAGAGAGAGAGAGAGACTTTCATTGGTCTACAACCAGAGTTTAAAGACCTAACCTCCCCATCCACTGCTAGTAGTCAATAGACCATTTCAAAACTTCAGATAGTTCGAGCTGTCGGACGGCATTGTGAAGTGATTGCAGTCTACTACAGGTTCCCCCCGGGGGATTCCAGTGACTCCGGAAAGGCGAATGTGGTCCATGATCTACTTCAATCCTATAGAAAGCATATTCATGAAAATCCATGAAGAAAGAGCTGTCGAACGGCATGTTTTTGAGTAAAAACACAATTGTCCTCTGCTACAGGTTCCCCCGGGGGTATGCTAGTGGTTCCGAGAGTGGTCAATGTGATCAATGTTTCGCTTTAAGTACTTTTGTAAGTAGATTGGAAGAAACATCTGGAGAAAGTCGGAAGCCAAAGGACTTCTGGAACAGTCGAAAGAAACTGCAAGGAGAATTTGGATAAACATTCCGAAAGAATTAGATTTCTGTGGGATGTTAGCACAATATTCTAATGATCCAGCAATTTTCCTGATATTCATAAAACATCCCTGAAGACCCCATACTGTCTCTGGAGTTTTCAGACTGCAGTCAACTTTCGCTCATTGGGCTAAACCTATAGCCCACTTAGTGAAAGGCTGAAGTTAGTTGGCCTGAGTTGTCAAGCTGAAAATTGGTTTATGGATTATTATCACCACAATCCTTGAGCGACTATTCAAATTGTGCATCCATGAGCCCCTCGAAAAGGAACCAGCATTGTCAGAAATGATGTAAGAATTCGATTTAGATGGGCTACAGCCCAACTAACGGGAGCCCAACTGAAACGTAGTCCACTTAAAGTTAGCCAACTCGGAACTTCTTGATTTTTTTTTTTCAATTTTCCCGAATTTAATGGAGCTGTTTTGAAGTTCTCTTGCCATCCTCGAAGTACTCAAAACTTTCCTGATTATAATGAAACTAATCTCGTTTGACGGTCTCTGGACTTTCTAGAATATTTCGGAATTTTTTGAGTGCTGTCAAAATTTCTGAAACTCATGTAACTTCCCTAAGGTTTCCAAAATTTTTATGAACCTCTCTATTGCTGAAGTTGCCGGAAATTCCCTGATATTCTCGGAACTCCTTTAAAATTTCAGCATTTTTTTTTAAATTAAATGAGCTGTTCTGATGTTAGTTGAGATTCCCTAAAGTTCTCTCAATTCTCCTGAAACAAAGGAGCTGTTATTTTTGTTTATCCATTTATTTATTGGAAAGGCTCAATCGCGATAGCTTTACGGAGCTTGCTTTCTCCCGTGCCCGCAGCTTTCTTCTTTCTTCCGTCTTCTTCTCTTCAATAATGGTTGAACAACTCTTTTGTCATCAAGTCGGGTGTTAAACCCCATAACGTAGGTAGATCACCTTTTCGTGGTACGTTACGGGATGTAAGATCTACCACCGATTCCAAGTCCTGACTACTTCAAACTTCACTTCAACACGATTTTTGATCCAGTAGCAAGCACACACGACCTCGTTGCGGGTAAAGACAATGCGCCCAGCGAACAGTACCCTAATCGAGTAAGCAAACTTGTCGACACCGAGAGATACAACCAACCGGTGGAAACTAACGATTTTAAAGTGGCTCACTACTTGACTAGCCTATTGGTCCCAAGCAAAACGGTTAACGTACCCCATTCTAGTCGAAATTCTAGTACTACGCTATGTTTGTGTTGATTCGCTATGAAAGTTTGACAGATAAAATGAAGGGTGTGTGGATTTTCTTATGTTTCGAGGGGTGCATCGATTAGCTTGGGACCGAAGATGGTACCAGAGCTAAGCCAAAAAGTTGAGCACATTTCTTCGGGACCTACTAGTCTTAGAGTTACCTCTATGGTAGTAGTAGCAGCAGCAATAGACCTGCAGTAGCTTCCCAGTGTCAGTAGTCGTGGTTAGGTACTAAATTCGTCTGAATCCAACTACTTCGTCCATGGTCTGCAATGCTTCTTACAATTGACTCTCGGTCCGGATCCTATGGCCATCGAGTTAATACTTAATTCTTGTTAATTCTGGCCTATTCTGTGGGGCGTGGTGACTCTCACTAGTTCAATTGAACTTCCCTGAAACTATGACTGCCATGTGGACTTTCTGTAGAGGTTCATCCCCCAGAAGCCATAACGACAAAGAGAATCTCGTCAATTATACAATCTCTTATTATGATTGGGGACAATTTCGCTGGAAAATGGCACTAACAAAAAATTCCTTTTCCCCTCACTTTGAAGTAAACGAAGAAGTAAACCTTAGCAACGATTGGCAAAATGTCAACACAAAACAGTGATGCCATTTTATATTATTTTGTGTCATACTTGACGCGCCGATCAGAGTGCTACGATGTGTTTCGGCACAATGTGCAGAGTTGATTACCCCATGAATTGTTTCCAATTCGATGAGAGCATCAAATGAATTCCAAGGTAAAACTGAGGAGAATCCCAAAAGAAACCTGAAGAAAATGTTTGAAGCACTCCAAGGGAATTAAAAAAAAAATCAATTCCCTGGAATTCCTTGAACTTCTTAAAGTCTATCAACATTTTGCTGACGTTCATGATGTTGCATTTATCGAAACTAACGTTCAAAGTTGCCCGATAGTCTGTACGTCTTTGAAACTTTTGTGACTGCCTTAAGATCTCTGAGCTACCCTGATAATCTCTAAACCTATCTTCCAAGAGGTTCTTGAAACTTTTCTAAAGATTTCACAATTTTCGTTCAGTTTTTGGAAGTTCTCAGAAGATTTCTTGTCTTTCCTGATGCTGGATATCTCTGATGTTTCAATAGCTTCTTAACATCTCCTGCAGTTTCCCTGCTGCTCATGAAACCACCTTCAAGTTCTCAAAGCTTTTTACAGAAGCTTCCTTACTACCCCGCTCATTTACATTTTCAGACTCATTAAAATTTCTTCAAAATCATCAGTATTTCCTTTCATTCCTCAGATTTTTTTCAAAGTTTCTATAATTTGTTTTGACTGCCCTGGAATTCTTTTATTTTTCTCACTACTCTTCTGATAATGTTCCAGAAGTTGCTCAGAAATTAATAAAACTGCCCTAAAGACAACTAAACTTTGCGGCGTTTTCTGACTCCTTAATGATCTTTAGACTGACATTATTTTTTTTTAATTTATTGAAGGTTCTCGCTATTTTCCAGAATTAAATGAAACGGCCCTAAAGCACTCAATATTCACAATATTTAGAATTCAGGAACCTTGTTCTGTTTATGTTGCTGAGCTGGCAGCAATCAACTGCGCATTGCGGAATAATTTCCAACATGCCCGCAGACTATTACTTCATCTTCTCGGATAGTCTCAGTTCGATTGAGGCTATTCGGTCGATGAAACAAAGTAGGCACTCATCTTATTTCCTTTCAAAGGTAAGGGAGCAGATGAGTGTACTGGTCGAAAGATCATATATGATTACCTTTTTATGGGTCCCCTCACATTGCTCAATCCCAGGCAATGAGAAGGCGGACTCTCTCACAAAGGTGGGCGCGCAGGAAGGCGAATTTTATGACAGGCAAATTTCACACGATGAATTTTACCATTTAGTGCGTCAGAGTACCCTTTCGAGTTGGCAAACCGATTGGGACACTGGAAATCTTGGACGGTGGATACATTCAATTATTTCTAATGTTTCTTCGAGAGCGTGGTTTAAAGGCTTGGACTTAAGTCGTGACTTCATTCGCGTGATGAGTAGACTTATGTCCAACCACTACTCGCTAGATGCTCATCTCAATAGAATAAACATCGTGGACAGCAACATCTGTCGGTGTGGAAACGGTTACGATGACATCGATCACGCAGTTTGGCAATGTACGGATAATGACGCCGCCAGAGAGCGACTTTTGAATACCCTCGAGGCCCGGGTACCCGCGATCTCTGCTATATGCAGTCGATTTATGTGTTTCTGCAAATGTCTAGTATAAGAATTTAATTCGTTTGCCTTTTGTATCTCTTTATTAGTTTTTGTTTGTCTTGTCCCCCGTCTCGATGAGTCTCATCGTCGCCCACTTGCCACCATAGCCGGTCGAACTCCAGACGAATCTAGAACCACACTACCATTTATACTGGTGACATCGCTCTGATGAGACAACGAAACCCTACCCCAAGCTCCTCCCCTTTTCCTATCCTTCGACAATGTACCCCTTTAACCTCGAGTAAGCCGCGAGTATTCGGCCCAACTCCTACTAGACATAGAATTAAGTGAATTTTGTTACAAACAAAGAACAATGAATTATCGGCTCCGTAAAGCTAACGCGATTGAGCCTTACAAATAAACGAACTAGATAAAAAAATATTTAGAACTGCCCGAAGTTACGTAACTTCCCTTAAGACCTGAAGTTTTTGCAATTTTCCTGAATTTAATAGAACGGCTCTGAAGCTTTTGAATCTTCACTGAAGTTCTCGAAACTTTCCTGATATCTATGGAACTGCCCTGAAGCAATCGATCCTAAAACTACCATATTGTTTTGAACGTTCTGGACGATCTTGGTGTTTTTGGAATTTAGTTTAAATTCTTGGAATTTCCCTGATCTTCCTGAAGTGTCTGGCAATTTTTTCTGAAGTTAATGGAACTAACGTATCGCTTTCAAAATGTTCCAATAGTTCTTGGAAATGCATTCAAAGGGTGCTACCAACCGGTGGAAACTAACGGTTTAAAATTGGCTCACTACTTGACTAGCCTATTGGTCTCAAGCAAACCGATTAACGTACCCCATTCTAGTCGAAATTGTTGTACTACACCATTGTTGTTTTGATTCGCTATGAAACTTTGACACATACAATGAGGGGTTGGCAGATTTTCCTATGTTTTGAGGGGTGCATCGATTAGCTTGGGACCGAAGAGAGTACCAGAACTGAGCCAAAAAGTTGAGCACGTTTCTTCGGGACCTTCTATCAAAATTTGTTCGTCTTAAACTTGACGCATTACATTTAATCGAGCATTTTTAAAAACTTGTAAACCCCTCATTTTGTAGGTGTGTGCGTGCAGAATAATGCCTCTCTTGGCGTTGACATTTGCTGTTCAGTTATCAAAATGGCGTCCAAGCAAGCAACGCATCAAAATTTTGCATCGAGAAAATCCGAACTACTCGCACGCCGAGTTAGCGAAATCGTTAAAAGAGGCCACATCAACTGTCACCAACGTAATAAAAATGTTCGGGGAACGTTTTTCAAGAGCCAGGAAGCCTGGATTGGGGGAAATCGAAATCCGGAAGCCTCAGTGACGACAAAAAGAGTGGCCAGCGGTTTCAAGCGGAACCCCAACCCCTCCGTCCGAGATGTCACAAACAAGCTGGGAGTGTCGTCTACAAAAAGGTAATGATTCCAAATCGCGACGATAAACAAGACGGTCAAAACACGATCCCGGAAGCAGTACACGACGATGCTGACGAAGTTCGATTGCGTGCTGATGGACGACGAAACCTACGTCAAAGCAGTCTTCAAACAGCTTCCTGTGGAGTTACTGCCGTGTTCATGACGTTCATGTGACTCTAAACTTCTTTTAAGTTTCTGTATAGTCAAATTTCGCTCAATGGACTATGTTTATTTTTTTTTTTTCCTTTGGTTTGTTTTTTCCGTCGATCTTGTTTTCCGTGCTGAGCACCAATGCTACCGACGTGCCAGGAAGGCAGCTCCCACACCTGGACCCTACCTATCGACCCATCAACTCATGAACCGGGACCAACGGCTTTACTTCCCATCCGAAGGAAGGCGTGATCAGAGAAGTTATGCCTCAAGAACATCCCGGCGGCGCCGACTGGGATTGAACCCAGGCCTGCTGTGGTGAGAGGTAATCACGAATGGGCTATGTTTAGGTGGGCTACGTTTTAGCTGGGCTTCCGTTAGTTAGCTCACCTAAATCGAAGTCAAACCACCGACAAGTGTCAACCAATTTTCAGCTTGACAGCTCAGCCCAACTAACGAAAGTCTTTCACTAAGTGGCCAACAGGTTTAGCCCAACGAGCGAAACTTGACTGTAATTTGTTCTTGTTCCTGCAATTATTTTGAAGTAAATCGTACGCACCTGAAGTTGTCAGAATCTTTCAGAAGATTTTGGAACTTCCCTCAAGTTTTCATAATTTTCCGGATGTTTAAGGAACTGTGATGAATTTCTCAGAATTTCTTGAATGTCTTGAAAAGTTCCTGGAATGTTATTGAAGTTAATGGACCTGTCGTGAAGAACTCTGATATGCATCGAAGTTCACGACAATTTCCTAAAGTGGCTGGTGGATTCAGTGGATCTTGTATTAGCAACACAAAGAAGTACGCTGCTAACAGAATTATAAAAGAAACACCACCGGATGTAACGGAGCTAATCTGAATCTCGGTATTGATAATCGGATCCGCCAGCAGTTTCAGGGTAAGACCAATCAATTATGAAAATTTTGAAGAAACAACAAACCGATACAAAGAGAAGGTAGTAATCAAACGTTGGCAACCGGTATCTAAATCCTGGACCAGCATTTGGATGCTGTTGGAAATTATTTGATGGACGATGAGAATAAACGGGTTAAAAGTAAGAAGTTGAGAGCCATGAGAAAGAAGAAGAGCAGCACTATTTATTTATTTCCTTAATAAAAAAATTTTCAGCGGTTTCCCGGGTCTCCTGTTTATTTATTAGGGTGTTCAAAAGTTCAAAACCATGGACGCAGTCGATTGACTCTCCCACCAAAACATGTTTTGCAAACTTATACGAATTCAGTACCCAAAAGCGATTGCTTACACTAGGAAGCAACTGATGGTCTATTGATGCTTCTAATATCACCGGTGAGAATTTTAGGTCGAATCCATTCTGATTTATAGGTTATACTCGGACAATTCCGAGTAGCATGATGATAGTTTAGAGGCAGATATTCCACTTGCCGGTTGGGTCATAAGTACAGGTTTCGTCTATCAGAATGACAGACAATACAGAACTTTATTCTCTTGAATGGACAGCTTCTGCCATTAGTCACCCTTCTCTTTCTCGTTGAATTTGAAGGTTGGCAACCGTCAGCGTATACTAGCGCTAACAATTTCAGCAGTGGCCGACGATCTCGCGCTTGCCAACCATCCGTGAGAACTTGGTAATGTAAACAAACAATCTTAAAAGTCATAACTGCAGGGTGGCCGAACTCATATGATACTGAGATATACAGCTTGAGTGCCACTCTTCAGCACGTTCGGCACAACACTTGGCACAGCATTCGGCACAGATTGAAATGTGCAGCGTTGAGTATCCCTTTCCTAAAGTTCATAGAACTGAAGTGAATTTCTCGGACCCATCCCCTAAAGCTATGGACTTTCCTGAAGTTTTTGAAACTTCTCTAAACGCTTCGGGTATTCACTAAAGTGCTTGGAATACTTCAGTAATGTTCGAATATTATCTTAAAAATTAAAAAAATGCTAGAATTTTGATATGTAACACTAGCTTAATACAAATTAAGGTGATTATTTCGAAAGATGTGGAATAAAATTTACCCAACTTCTTCGAAGATACCAAAGCAAATGTAAAGTGAAGATTATCGTAACTACATACAGCACATTCCACCATTTAAGATAAATCTAATCTGATTGAGCGCCCGAGTCATAGATGCTGAAAATTGGAAATTGTTCATAGCACAATCATTCCCAACACCACACGGACGATATAAATCATTTGTGTTTTTCCTCAAACTAGTCGAATGAAATATCTTGCTGCAATAAATAAATCCCATTCCCCCATCCGATGGCATTTTCCTCCGAACTTTCAAGGATTTTCTCAACCAGATAAATACCACAACCCACGGCGCTACATCCGAACTGCTCGCACAATCAGCACAGTGCAAGCATCCTGTTTAGTCGCGTCTCGTCGGTTTCCGATGGTATTTTTTTCCCACTTGGCATTCCAATCCTTCCCACAGCAAACACCAAATTCCTCCATTACCGATCTGTGATCCATTGTTGCCCCGCCGCTGTCGACCTTGTCGATTGCATGAGCATATTTCGCTACACACATCCATTCGTATTAATGTCATTCTCGGGGTAAATACAGCAATCTTTTGCTTCGACTCGACAAATCTCCGGACCATCGGAGGCAGTCGTCATGTCGTAGCAGTTTGCGCCCAGTAAATAGTATCATTACCATTTCAAAAGTGGAGTCAACTGTCATCAACACCCACGCCTGCTCCGTTTGCGACTGGTGGTGTCATCGTGGGAAAAGCGAAGAGTGCCTTTGCACGACAAGCGGCGGCGCCCATCTGCAGTGATTTCCATTTTGTGTGTAGTACATGCTTCATTTACAATAATGTTTGATTCTCTTTCTCTGCCTCGCCATCATCAAGCTGCCACCCTGCCAGCACAATTTTCCCGGGGATTCTTGTGCCTATTCATGTTTCTGACAGTGTGTGCAGTGGATGCTTGGCTGGTTGTTGTTCAGTTGGAATTTTCAACCAGAGTGAAACTTGTTGAACGGCGTAGGTCGAAAAGCAAAGGACCTCAAAAGAACACGGCTTCCTTCGGGGAAGGCACGAGATGGATATTTCCGTCAATGGCAACAACGTGAAAATTGCCATTTCCGACTAATTTCGAAATTTGCACTCCCCGAAATCGGGGCCCTTTCGGGGCGGCTGCTGCTGACCTGATTTTGACGTAACGTGTTGTCAATCTTTGGGACGCATTTTTAGGCAGTTGAAAAATTTTCATCGCAAAAAAAGATCTCAGTAACCTGAAATATTATCGCGTTAAGCAGGGTTCAGCCCTACAAGAAAAACAAAATCGACGGTATTTTTATTACGAGGGCAAACCTCTCCATGAATGTGCCAATCATGAACCCTGTCAGTCATCAATTGTGGATTCTTCATGTGTAAATAATAAAAAAGAAAATGCAAATCCCCTGAAAGGCCACAGACCAAAGCGGAGCATCATCAATGCGATCACAATTTAGGACATGTTTTGCATTCATTTCCCGAACCACCTCTCCCAACCCCCACCCACTGCTGTTGCCAATGCCGACGAAGTTGACGACGGCGCCGCCGGTACGGCGAAACTCCGAAGCCTTTCTAATGCAATTTGCCGGAAATAATACCCCCTCTGGACCCGCAGTCTCCTTCTCTGTCCGGCCTCAATCTCACAAAGCACAGTGGAGCGACTGCCTGCACAAACCGGTCGCAATGACAGTTTTTGTTCAACACTCCGAACACGATGCCTCCGGTTAAATGTGTAACGGCAAATTGGCATTGTTTGAAAAATCAGTGCTCAGCAATTTTTACGATAGATTTTAAATCTATTGATACCGAATCAATCTTCAAAGTATAAAGTTTCGAATGACACTAATAGGTTTGAAAGTAGTCAATAAATGGCTGAGCTATGATGTTTCAAACATTGACAGGTTTGCCGTTACACATTTTACCGGAAGCATCGTGTTCGGAGTGTTAAAATCGTAGTCAACTCACTTTTTGAAGTAATTTGAAGTTTACCGCGCCGAACAAAACAATTCCGTTTTTATTTTTTCTAAAAATATTGGGAAAAGATATCGTGAACTTAGAAGAAGATCAGCGAACTTTATGAATACTTTAGGAAAGTTCAAAGATCTTTAGGAACATTTAGAGAACTTCGGGAAAGCTCTGAAAATTTCATGTGCACATCCGGAAATTTGTGAAACCTTGAGGGAAGTTCCAAAAACTTCTGGAAAATTATGAGAACTTCCGGTGCGTTTGATTAACTTCAACATTATTGCAGGAATTTTACAGATGTTTCAAGAATAATGTCCAGAAAACTTCAAAGAAGCCACCCACACTAGTTCCGTTTGCGTTTCGTTGACGTAAATTTGACAGTTAGCCAATAGATTTAGCTGTCACTTTGCCACAACGCGTCACATCCGGATCTAATGTGGGTGAAACCTTAAGAGTCCAATGAACGTCAGAAAAATTTCGGGAAATTAAATGAAGTTCCAAGAAGTTTCAGAAAACATTGGAAAACTTGACGTAAGTTCCATTAACAACAGAAATATTGCGAGGACCTTCAGGAAGAATGTTATGGCAATTCCAAGAGTTTAGAGGAAATTCCAAAAACATCTAGAACGTCCAGAATGTTCAGAACAACATGGTAGTTTTAAGATCTTTAGCGTTGGTTCCGATAACTTCAGGGTAATTTCATGGATTTCAAGAATGTTTCGAGAACTTCAGTGAAGATCCAAGAGCTTCAGAGCAGTTCTATTAAATTCAGGAAAATTGCAGGAACGAACTTCAGGCGCTTCCGCTGCAAAAACTACAGTTAAGTTTAAAGATCTTAGAGGAAGTTACGACACTTCAGACAGTTCTGATAATTCAGGGCAGTTTCAAGATTATCAGGAAAATCATGGAGATTTCAGGGAAACTCCAAAAACTTCAGGGAAGTTTCAAAAACTTCTGGTGAATTTTGAGTACTTTAGGGCAGATTCATTTAATTCTGGAAAATAGCGAGAACCTTCCAGAAGATCCAAAAATTAATGACAGTATAGAGAACATTTTTTTTTTAAACTTCATTAAGTAGATTTTTAACCAACTGGCTGTTTCATCTCCAAGTTAAGAGAACAAGAAAAATGTCGGTAGCTTCACAGCAAGAAAAAACAATCATGGTACTGCCGAAAACGTCGCAAAATTAAGAGGTCTGTAGGGCAGTTTTGTTCACTTCAGGGCAATTCCAGAAAAAATATCAGAAAATTAGTGAGAACTCCTCGAATGATAAAAAAAATTTCAGAGCAGTCAACCCAAATTATAGGAACTTTGCAGAGGTTCTGAGGAATGAAAGTAAATACCAAGGATTTTAAAGAAGTTTCATGAACAGACTGCGGAATAGTAAGGTAAATTCTGTAAAGTTCCAGACACTTTAGGCAAGCTTTGAGAACTTTAAGGTGGTTTTATCAGCTTCTTAGAAACTGCAGGTGCTTCTCATAAGTCATTAGAACTTCAGAGATATCCAGAGACCTTCAGGAAAGTCAAGAAAACTTCAGAGAAGTTCCGAAAACTTGAAAAAAGTGTGACAACTTAAATGTAGTTCCATGAACTTCAAGGAAGATTGGTTTAGAGATTATCAAGGTAGCTCTGAGGCATTTTCAGGTAGTCACAATAACTTCAGGGTCGTCTAAACTTTCGGGCAAGAATAAACATCTTGAACGTTAGTTTTGATTAATTCAGGACAGCACCATGAACGTCAGCAACATTTTGGGAAACTTTTTGAGGGTAGTCCAGAGAAATCTTGGCAAATTAAAAAAAAAAATCGAGACGTGTTTTGTGAATTTCAAAGAAGGTCAAAGCTTTTCAGAGAAGTTTAAAGCAGTACCAAGAACTTCAAGAAAATCACAAGAACTTCAGGAAGGCTTCGAAAACGTCTGGGCAGTTCAATTAACTTCAAGGAAATTACAGGAACTTTTTAGAAGTTCCAAGAAACTCAGGGAATTTTGGAGAGTACCGACATCTTTAAAGAAGATCAGAGTTTGAAAAATATATAAGCAGTTTCATTATTTTCAAAGATGTTCCAAGTATTTCGAATCCCACCCCCAAGCTTCTCCTTTCATCTATCGGTCAAAAATGTACCCATCTAACCTCGGGTAAGCCGCGCGAGTATTCAGCCCAACTCCTACTAGACATGGAAATAAGTGAATTTTGCTACCAACAATGAACAATGAATTATCGGCTCCGTAAAGCTTACGTGATTGAGCCTTCTAAATAAATAAACTAACACAGCATTTTCATTAATTAATTTCAGGAACTTGCAAGAAGTTCCGAAACATTATGGAATATTCCGAGAATTTTAGGAATGTTTGGAAAATTTCTGTAAACATGTGGGGTCTTCAGGGAAGTTCCATGAACATTAGAAAAAATATTGGAATTCCAGAGAAGTTCCGACATCTTCTTGAAAAATTAGGAAACTTGAGAGAAAATTCGAGAACTTTTTTGGAATAGTTTAGGAAGCTTCTGGAAGGTTTAGCGATTTTAAAGGATGTTCCATAAGCTTCAAGGAAGCTTCGAAAACATCAGACAATTTGAGGGAGCGTGAGGATAGATCAAAGAACTTCAGGACAATTCAATTATCTTCAGGAAAATTGCGTCAACTTTCAAAACCCTCTGAGAAATTCAGGTCCAGAGAACATTTTTGAAGTTCAGAGATCTTTAGCGCAGTTCCAATTACTTTAGAAAAGCTCGGAAAACTTCAGATTTTAGGGGAAGTTTAACCTTCCTAGTGCATCAGGGTCTATATGACCCAAGCGACACTTATAAATTGCTGTAACTCCGCAACGGAGCAAGCTACAGAGTTGAAATTTTGTAACTTTTGCTAACTTTCTAAAACCAACATTTTGCAACCGGAAACGAACTTTCAGCTACCTCTAGGGGCGGTGCTAAAAAAAAGGTCTTTTTGTCCCAAGCAAGCTGAAATGCTCTCAAATATTTATTTCTAGACCGATTCTTGAAAAATTGAGCTCATCATTCATGACCTATATCAGATATTCTAGGTTTTACAAATCGTCCTGGAGTACGAATAATTTGTTCTACAACATAATCCAAGGCTCAGACAATGTCTGCTGCATCGAAATATGTCCAAATAGGTTCAAAGTGTCTATGTGGAGCATGCATGACCTATATCAGATATTCTATGATCTCCAAATCGTCCTGGAGTCCGGGTAATTTCTTCTACTAGATCAACCAAGACTCAGACAATGTTTGCTGCATCGAAATATATCCAAACAGGTTCATAGTGTCTATCTGGATCACACATGACCTACTGTCATGAAAATCGATATTCTAGGTTCTCCAAATCGTCCTGGAGTCGGCGTAATTCGTTCTACTAGATCAACCAAGGCTCAGGCAATGTCTACTGCATAGAAATATGTCCAAACAGGTTCAAAGCGTCTATGTGGAGTATGCATGACCTATATCAGATATTCTAGGTTCTCCAAATCGTCCTGGAGTGCGAATAATTTGTTCTACTACATCAACCAAGGCTCAGACAATGTCTGCTGCATCGAAATATGTCCAAACAGGTTCAAAGTGTCTATGTGGAGCATGCATGACCTATATAAGATATTCTATGATGTCCAAATCGTCCTGGAATCCGAATAATTTGTTCTACTACATCAACCAAGACTCAGACAATGTCTGCTTCATCTAAATATGTCTATATACATGCAAAGCATCTATGTGGATCACACATGACCTACTGTCATGAATATGAGATATTCTAGGTTCTCCAAATCGTCCTGGAGTACGAATAATTTGTTGTACTACATCAACCAAGGCTCAGACAATGTCGGCTGCATCGAAATATGTCCAAACAGGATCATAGTGTCTATGTGGAGCATGCATGACCTGTATCAGATATTCTATGATCTCCAAACGGTCCTGGAGTCGGGGTAATTTGTTCTACTAGATCAACCAAGGCTCAGACAATGTCTGCTACATCTAAATATGTCCAAACAGGCTCATAGAGTCTATGTGGATCACACATGACCTACTGTCATGAATATCAGATATTCTATGATCTCCAAACCGTCCTGGAGTCGGGGTAATTTGTTGTACTAGATTAACCAAGGCTCAGACAATGTCTGCTACATCTAAATATGTCCAAACAGGCTCATAGTGTCTATGTGGATCACACATGACCTACTGTCATGAATATCAGACATTCTAGGTTCTCCAAATCGTCCTGGAGTACGAATAATTTGTTCTACTACATCAACCAAGGCTCAGACAATGTCTGCTGCATCGAAATATGGCCAAACAGATTCATAGTGTCTATGTGGAGCATGAATGACCTATATCAGATATTCTATGATCTCCAAACCGTCCTGGAGTCGGGGTAATTTGTTCTACTAGATCAACCAAGGCTCAGAAAATGTCTGCTGCATCGAAATATATACAAACAGGTTCATAGTGTCTATGTGGATAACACATGACCTACTGTCATAAATATCAGATATTCTAGGTTCTCCAAATCGTCCTGGAGTACGACTAATTTGTTCTACTACATCAACCAAGACTCAGACAATGTCTGCTGCATCGAAATATATCAAAACAGGTTCGTAGTGTCTATGTGGATCACACATGACCTACTGTCATGAATATCAGATATTCTAGGTTCTCCAAATTGTCCTGGAGTACGAATAATTTGTTCTACTAGATCAACCAAGGCTCAGACAATGTCTGCTGCATCGAAATATATACAAACAGGTTCATAGTGTCTATGTGGATCACACATGACCTACTGTCATAAATATCAGATATTCTAGGTTCTCCAAATCGTCCTGGAGTACGACTAATTTGTTCTACTACATCAACCAAGACTCAGACAATGTCTGCTGCATCTAAATATATCCAAGCAGGTTCATAGTGTCTATGTGGATCACACATGACCTACTGTCATGAATATCAGATATTCTAGGTTCTCCAAATTATCCTGGAGTACGAATAATTTGTTCTACTAGATCAACCAAGGCTCAGACAATGTCTGCTGCATCGAAATATATACAAACAGGTTCATAGTGTCTATGTGGATCACACATGACCTACTGTCATAAATATCAGATATTCTAGGTTCTCCAAATCGTCCTGGAGTACGACCTAATTTGTTCTACTACATCAACCAAGACTCAGACAATGTCTGCTGCATCGAAATATATCCAAGCAGGTTCATAGTGTCTATGTGGAGCATGCATGACCTACTTTCATGAATATCAGATATTCTAGGTTCTCCAAACCGTCCTGGAGTCGGGGTAATTTGTTATACTAGATCAACCAAGGCTCGATGTCTGCTACATCGAAATATATCCAAACAGGCTCATAGCGTCTATGTGGAGCATGCATGACCTATATCAGATATTCTATGATCTTCAAATCGTCCTGGAGTCCGAATAATTTGTTCTATAATATCAACCAAGGCTCAGACAATGTCTGCTGCATCGAAATATATCCAAACAGGTTCATAGTGTCTATGTGGACCACAAACTCTCAACCACTATTCTATCCCGCCATGGATGTTTGACGTGGCAAGATTTTTCTTAAACCAAAACACTTATTCAACACATCAAACCACAGCCAGTATGTGAAAATTTTCTTAAAATTGTCGGAACTTCTCTAGAGTTCCCAAAATACTCCAAACGTTCATTGATCTGACTCAAAAATCCCGTAAAGTTCCTTTTGTGAATTCTTATCAATTTTTAGACGCTCTGAGGATTTCTCTGAATTTCTTTCAACTTTCCTGAAGATCTCTGGACTTCCCTGAATTGTACAGAACTTCTTTAAAGTTCTCACGATTTTCCTGACGTTGATAGAGCGGGCTTGAAGTTCTTTGATCTTCCCTGAAGTATGCTAATGGAATTTCCCTTAAAATCTTCAAACTTTTTTGAACTTCTTTAAATTTTCCAGAAGTGCCCAAAATTTACAAATATTTATGCATCTTCTCTAACGTTTCCGTTATGTTTAGGAAATTCTCGGAACTTCTCTGTAGTTCCCGTAAGTTAACTGGAATTTTCGAAATTTCTTCGGAAGTTCTCTGGACTTCTGTGAAGATCCCTTGTATTTTTTGAAGTTGGCTTACCGTCTTTGAAGTTCTGTGGACTTCCATTGTTAATTTTACTGAAATTCATAATCCAAATAATTGTCGTGGTCCCAAGATTTTCACTAATATTCTGGATATTCTATTAAAATTCGTGGAACTGCGCTGAATGCAACTTATTTTTTCAAGATCTTTAAACTACCCTGAAAGAAATACTTTCCAAAAAAATCCACCCAAATCTAGTCTAATCTAATCTAATCTAAGCTAGCACCCTGGAAAATGATAGATATACCTCCATCATATTTATTGTCTATTTGGTATATGGTGTTCATCAGAGATGCGCAAAATATATCAAAACGGCCACGTCTACTATGCAGCATTTAAGGGGCAAGATGATTCAAAAACATCGGGCTTGTTTAAATCAAAGATCTAAACACGATGCCGTACCGTTGTATCGATATTTATAAATTATTGGTCGTTGTGAGCATCTCATCTCAAAAGGTTAAGTGATTTTCAATTTTATTCTAGTGGTCACATGAGCACTAACTCTTGTCCTAGCCCAATATGGAACTACCCTAAAGATCTAAACTTTTCTCTCTTCTTTCAACGAAATCTCTAAACTTCCCTGAACTTACCTGAAGTTTTTGGAACTTGCCTTATGCCACGGCAATCATCCATTAATTTATGAAACATTTCCGCAACTTTCCAGTTTTCGGAGCATCTACTGAAATTACCAGGACTTCTTGCAAGTTCCTGTAAGTTCTTAAAATTACCGAAACTGCTTTAAAGTTAACTCCGAGGTTATCTGATCTTCGCCAAAGTACTCTAAACATGTCCATAGTTTATTAAAATGCCATTAATTCCTCTGAACATCACATAAGTTGCCCAAACTATCTGAAGGCAATGGAACTTCTTTAAAGTTTTTGCAGTTGTCTGAAACTAATGGAACTGCCGTAAAGTTCTCTGATCTCTTTGCAAAAGTTTTCAAAATTGGTCTGAAGTTTACGGAGCTTTTCTTAAGGTGAATCGCTGTGGATGCTTTATTTCTTATTAATCTCTTTTACCCCTCGGAATTCCAAGAGCACAAATACAGGCTCTCACGAAACATAGAACAAGGAAACCGAAAGTGCAGTGCAGCAAACAGGGAGTTTCAATTTCATGAGTGGTGTCGCAACAGTGTTCGAGATTTATGCTCTAGAAAACTTAAAGTGATAGGGCATAGCAGCCATCATGACGGCCATCTTTGAGCTCTTCAAGGAATTACCTTATGATGATCTGCTATTCTCCTGATGCTCTCGGAATTTTGCAAAAGTTTTCGAAAATTTGTTGAGGTTCTCGGAACTATTTTAAAGTTCCTGTAATTTGATTGAAGTTAATGGAACTTCCCAACGGAGCCTTGCAGTTCCCGCAAAATTCCTCTACAGAAATTAATGAAACTGTCATTACAATCTTAGAACCTCCCTTTAGTTGACTGGTTTTCTGTTCTTAGCTCACCCTTGCAGGTCTTTAAACCACCCCAAAAGTATGGGATCTCCTTATGTTCTCGAAACTTCTGAGAAGCTATCGGAACAAGCCTAAAGATCTGTAAGCATCCTGACTTCTGTGAAGATGTCTAGACTCCGTTTAAATTCTCTGAAAATCTCAGAACTTCTTGGCAGTTCCTGAACCTTCTCTGAAATTAATGAAACTCTCTTGAATTTTTCGAAGCTTCTCTGAAGTTTTCTGAATTTCTCCAATGTTTCAGTAGTATGTTGATGATACTTCTCTGAAATTCTCAGAATTTACTTTCAATGGGACTGCTGAGTCCTACAAGTTCCCTTGAAGTTTTTGGAATCTCGAATAAGTTTTCACAATTCTCCTGATGATGAGCTTGAAACTGTCCTGAAATTAATGGAATTGTAATCAGTGATGGCATAATTATTTGCAAAATTATATTTTTTTTTTGCTCTCATACGCTCTCAATTTACGAAATGTCATGCTTACTGTTGATGGCACACTGTTTGGCACGCTAGGACACACGTTGACAAGCAGGACACGAACGATTTAAAATAAAACGGCATCACTGTTGAGTGTTGACGTTTTACCACTCGTTGCTAAGGTTGACTACTTTATTTACTCCACTGGGCTTCACAATTGGCTCGAAAAAAAAAATCCAAGGAAAGATCTGTAAGTATTTTCTGCACCATGAATCTAGCCAAAACCAACAAATCTCATCCGATTGCAGGTTCAAATCCCGGGATGGAAATTTTCACGCTTTCCCCTGCGTTTTTCCTCAGATATTCTTGCCAGTCATTGGTTTCAATTGGGTATGGAGTTTGATGGGAAATCCACAGGACTTTATAGGGATGTCCATAGAAGTTCCTCTACTGCTAGGGGACATCGATGCGTATTAACCTCAAATATTCCATCCGATCTGGACCTATGAACGGTTGCCTTAACGCAAAAGTATAGGATTAATAGAAACAAATCAGTGCAATTACATTCCATTCCGTGAGTCCGACAACAAGCACATACCCATCATCAACGGTCCGGCAATTTTTCCGATGCATCTCTGTCATCATCCTTGAACTAGTTTGTCTCAAGAGGTCCCGATGCGATGGGCGGCCTACCGAACAGTTCTTGTAAGGCCAGGTGGGGTCGACACTAAGCAACTTGCTGTTCGCCTAGAGCTCATGGGCGTGCAGATGAGCAACATGGACCACAGGGTCTTGCCTGCAGTACGACTGCAGATGCGAAGCTTATCTGGATCACAAATCATTTCCGAAGTACAGTCACCCCAGTATTATGGGCCAGCTAGTCAGTATTATGGGTCAGTCAGTGACTGTATGACTGTTCGGTATACTTCGGCCTGCTTTGGCACGTTCGGCACAGCGCTTGCCTCAGCTCTCGGCACAACTAAATCTCGCAGCACATATTACGGTGTGCAGAGTTGAATACCCCTAGCGCTTGATATTGCATTTACAAGCTCATTTGATACTCATCACATGTGAAATCGCAGCTGAGAGTTCACTCGACGCAAAATTAATTCCGTTGCACATCTTTTTTTTTAGAAAGAGATTGAAAAGTTTGCTACCTCTCTTTACTCTTCATCCGTTACAGACTACTACCCTACTACTGAGCATTTCCAGACCAAACGCAAAAAAAAATCAGACTCCTTTCGATTTGAATGAAACATTGCTCACATGTTCACTGCTACCAATGGTTGCATTTTACATCTGATTATAATTTCTATCTCAAGAGTAACTTTTGAAAAGAGCGATTTCAAAAAACGGATTATAGTTTTTCAAAAAATCATAGCATGTAAATGATTGACCTGATCAAAAATAAAGAGACTGAATTGAGTAAAGAGGCGACATCTCATCCATTTGACAGGTATTCTGCTCGATTGGAATAACTTTTCCTATGACTTTGACAGAACATTGATTGTTCAAATTTTGACATGTCACCATTTATTAATTCAGCCTCTTTAATCAAAATTATGGACCACCCTAATTTCACTAACATAAAAAAGATCGACCAAAACATTGAAGAAACTTTTCCCAAGGGTGTCTGGCGGTTTGGGCGTTAATCTGTTTGTCTTCCTGAATACGGCATTGGAACCATTGTGCATTGGTAGCAGCGAACATATGAGTAATACTTCATTCAAATTGGAAACACTCATGTCCAACCGGTTTGCGTTATGGGCTAGAAATGCTCTACTGCCAGTGGTGATAACAATTTCGGGTCGCGTTCGGGTGTAAAGCAAAGCTCTTGAAACTCAAACTCACCACAGTTTGGTGATAATCGTAGGTGGTGAGTTTTTGTTAGCTTGACCCGCTGTTGTTTGCTTGTTGATATTTGTCCACAATAATCCAGCGTGATCATAGGAGAGATTGAGATTAGATTTTTTGAAATTTTCTCATCACGGATTGCAATTAAGATTCCTAAAGTTGTCTGGACTCTCATGAATTTCTTGGATCTTGCGCGATGTTTTCAAAAAATTTATACAGGTCTCTAACGTTGAAATTTTCAACACTTTTTAAGGTTTCCCCTATTTTCCTTAAATGAGTGGAACTGTCCCAAACTTTTCAAAATTTTCCTGATATTCATGGAACTTTCTGTGAATTTCTATTAAGTTCCTGAAATTTTCCTGAAGTTATTGGAACTGACCCTACGACTCCTTCTAAGTGTCACGCGATGGCTGGACGTTTGTTAGTAGAAAGGATAAACCAGTTTATCAAAGTTACAATTTTCCAAGTGAGCGGGACCTGAGATTGAACTCATGACTTTTTGCTCGCATACATGAGCATTTATGAATAAAATAAAACTATTTCTAGGTATCTGATGAGAGCAAAACATTTGTCATTTGAAGGAGGAATATTTCCAAACTTAGTATCTTAGTTGGTAGTACTTCCACCTGTGGCGCGCATAGTCAATTACCTTGCGTTAGGCGTTTACACACTACCGCCATCTGTTCAGTGTACTGTCCACCACAGCGTATTCAATAGATGGCGGTAATGTTTTAGCGGCGATGTTTTACGGTGAGAAATATTTAATGTGTTATGTCTGTTTGTCTGTGCTTAGTTTGTAAGTTTGATAAACTTTGTGTTTAGTTTGTATTTTGCGTGTGTGTGTGTTTTCTTGATGTTTGTCTTTGTAATAAATGTATAATTGAACTGCTGATATCAAGTTGAATAGAAATAAGTTCATGTTTTAGGAATAGTAAAATATTTGTATCGTAAATCATATTTCAAATCTCTTTCTCCCTCTCCCCATCCATAAAATTGTAAATCACTACTAACTTCGAGACGACCGCGAGTATTCGATTCAATTACTTGAACTCTAGATTTAAGACATTAATAATGTATAACACAAATGATAACTTGGCTCTGTAAAGTTTATTCGATTGAGCCTGTACACATAAATTAATATACAAAAACAAACATTTTTCATAGCACATTTGGAGACGATTTTTTCTTCAAACGTTTGTTTTTTAATTTGTTATACTTCCATTCCCAAGGGGTATTGAACTCTGCACACCTTAATCCGTGCCGAGTGATTGAGCAGTGCCGAACGTGGTTTCAATCAAAGTGTGCCTATCAATGTGTCAATATTCTATGAGTTTGGCAACCCCGAGAGTTATAACTTTTTTTTTATTGTGTTTACAGTCTCAATTTATCAGATCAAGGCAAGCATTCAGCTTCCCTTCATTCTCATTAGTGCGTTTGGGAATCGGGAGGTGGAAACCATCAAACCTGTTCGGTGTTCAACTCGTCCACCAGATTCCGGCTCGGTGTCCCTGCTGCTGATTCCTTGCAGATGTACAGAATGTAACCCGATCGATGATGGATGAAATTGCCACCTGCTCCCTGTCAAATTATTCCCGACTAAAGTAACTCAGAATTTGAACGGGCGAGAATTCAATCCCACCCTAGGAGCAACATCCTCGGGCCAGTTTTTAATAAAGCCTCAAATCCGATCGGTAGACCACCCATCGTTCTGAGGTCCCTTGATACGAGCTAGTTCAACAGAAAGATTACTATACTATTGCACTAAGGTAATCGTACTCCGATCCAGGTCTGATGGAATATGTGGGGTTAATACCTAATGAATTCCCCCAGCAGGGGGGACTTCATTCAAAATTATATGGACATCCCTTTAAAGTCCTGTGGATATCCCATCGTAGTCAATATCAATTGAGACCAATGACTATGAACGTGAATAAACTGACGTTCATTATCTCCAGGTTTGGTTTTGATTTTCATGATCACGGGATCCAACTATTTGCAAAATAGGTAGCTTTTGGCCAATCGGTGGTCGCTGGAGGTAACCAGTTTCAGCCGTCTTGACTGCCGTATCGACAAGAAATTCTCGACAGGCCATGGTGTCGATAAACTAGATTGAAGTCAATCCCGAATAGAAGCTGTTCTAGATGAAATCACGAGCCGGCTGGATTTTTGCTGTGAATCGGATGAGACGGACTGCGTTTTTCTAGATTTAAAGAGGTTCACGGTTCAGCAAAAAAAAAACTCACAGATTTTTTCGGAGCGATCCTCGAAACCCGGTTTGTCGTTCTTAAATTCTTGATTGAATCGTTGTTTTACCAGTTTTATATATGACAACAAATTCTCTCACTAGCTTCACTTTTGAGTAAACAAAGTATTCAACCGAGTAGTCAACCTTAGCAACGATTGGCAAAACGTCAACACTCAACAGTGAAGCCATTTTATATTATATCGTTTGTGTCCTACTAGTCAAAGTGTGCCCTATCGTGCCGAACAGTGTGCCGTGCTGTTTTGGCACAGTGTGCAGTGTTGATTACCCCTGTTCCATTCCACATAGGAGGGTGAAAATTGATTCTGAATGAAGACCGCAGATTTTCGAAGCGGTTTTCTGCGGAACAACCATGAGTAACCACCATAACAGGCCTGATTGGAATAAGTTCGACGTAGAACAACTATTCGAAAAAAGACATGCGTGTAAATGCATTGAATTTCTTAAAAGACCATTGGTCAACAGTTTACTGTTTTTGAATTTCTTAAAAGACCATTGGTCAACAGTTTACTGTTTTTCATCGAATTGTCATCTTTACCGCTAATGTACAAAATTCAACTCATGTCGGATTACCGGATTGCAGTTAAGTCTAAAATCGATCCGAGAACCTTCAATTTTTATTTTATTTCAATCAAAAATTCAATTACGACCGGCTCCGCCCCACTGTGCAACGGTTCGAATTTTCGGTCTGGTTCGGCTTACCGGTGATGGATATCGTTTCATACATCAAGATGTAGGCAACACCCACCAGCACAAGCCGAGTTGAAAAGGGAACGAAGGAAAATAAAATTTGTCCCATCCTTGCAAATATGCAAATTGAGAGGCCTCTTCAGCAGCGAGAAGAAAGCAATGAACAAACGGTCGAGAGAGTGGGAAAGAAAGATCCAGATCCCTCAATACCCCTCGTAAATCAAATCTAGCATGCGGGAACTTCTGACCAGTTGCGTTGACAACCGAGGGCGGGGACCGAAGGTGGCGGTGGTGGAAATTGATGGAGTGTGGAGTCACGCATATTCTTTGTGAGTAACCGCCTAACTTGATTGGTTAGTCCTTCGGAACATCAAACAACATCAAGCCTCGATAGCACAAAAAACAGCACTTTCCAGCTCACCAGCACACAAGCAGTGGTAGAGGTCAAACACATACACACATACCAGCAGCGGGAACGCAATCGCTAACACAGGAACCCCTCCATTTCCATCCACCATCCGCAAATCAGCCGGGGCAGGCCTCCTTCGATAGCTCATCAATCATTAATCACCCCCCGGCACTAACATCGCGCGACTCACTCACTTTATGTCTGTGTTGAAGGATTCTGTTTGTCACACTTTGTGTCCCTGCATTGTCATCGTTTGTGGCTGGCTGGCTGGCTGGCAGGCAGAGACCAATGGGGGGTTGTCTATTGTTTTCATTTTTTTTGGCTTCCAGCGGACGCACTCAGCTGCTGTTGCTGCTGGTGCCAGAGGTTAGAGATCTGAGCACTGTTTTGACACTTTCGTTGAATTGGTTTTCATGTGGCATGCAATTACGTTATGATGTTTTGTACTCCAGCCTGCTTTGCCTTTATATAATTCATTTATGGCGTTCCAAAAAATGTTTACCATGATAAGCTCTCATAAAAGGTCGCAAACAAGTTTTGTTTGCAGCAAAAGCATTTCATAAATGGCAAAAGCTGTGAGTTTTGTTGTTGTGTTTTTTTTTCCAAAGATTGCTCATTAACATTTAAGGCTTTGAGCTGCGTAATGCATTTAAATTTTATCGGTTAGATGTTCGTGGACATTGCCAGACATTCAGCAATTACTAAAAGGTTAGCAGTTAGATCTTTATCTCGGATATGGATGTTTAGGATTCTGACTAAACATAATTTACATTGCTTCTAATTTAAAACATAGTCCTGACTACACCCTAGTAGCTCAGAATGTTAGAAAATCCTATCGCAAAGACCGCTTAACATTTTCGCAACTTCAACCCAACCCAACCCAGTGAATTCCATATTTTAGAAGATTTACTCAGTAAAGGAATTCCGCCTGCTAGAATTCATAACGCCCAACCATGCATCACATGTTCCACTAAGGAGGATAATCTAACCGGGAAAAAAATCTCGCCTACTGTGGCTCAAATCTCAACCCGACCCTTTTTTCGGGGGTTTGCTACCTACTTTGTGCTAAGCCTCCCTTGCTGCAGTCTTTCCGGCCTCTTGCTGCCTTAAGTAATTCGGAAAACTCAAAGGAACGTGATACCCGGCTCCCCATATGGGTCTCCAATTTACGATGCTGACCGGTGGTTCGGTAAACTACTGGCTCAGTTGGCCAGTTCTGAACTTTCCCGACAGGCAGACAATTTATGAACCATTGAACCAACTTCTGAGAGAGCGAGCTTGGCCGTCGTTCGTAACGTTACCGCTTTATGGAACCATTTAATGTCCCAATTTGATTGTAAATTTGGCCCAAGGATTTGCCTTAGCGCGTTTATTTAATGCAGATTGAATTGAACACCTCCCGACGCCGCCTCCGCCTGCGGAACCCATACCGCTCGATCGAAGACACTCACCCAAATTGGTTTTTAATGTAGGTAGCTCGTTTGAAGATGTGTATTAACTCATCTGGATGGCGTTCCATTTCGGAAAAAGCGATAAAATCAAAGAAACATAATTTCCCCAGCAGTTGCAATCTCGATCGAAAAGTTTACATTCAAACAACTTTTTTTTTTCGAACCCGGGTCTGGTAGGCTGCGTGGTCGGGTCGGTCTGGATGCGAACGCGGGGCGAGAGCTCCGAATCAAAACTTTGATAAACTAATTCCATTTCGGAAAAGAGAGAGTATTAAAAGGGGTGGGGGGGGGGGGTAATGCGGGGAATGAATTATTTTGTATATTTTGTTCGGCTTAACGAGGGGGTTAGACTGGTTCGTGGAAAACGTACATTTTCTCTCTCACGAGCTTAATCTCTCACATGCCGTGTATTTTTATGACGTAAGCACAATTTGTGGATGAATTAGATGGGGTGGGACCATCATCATCATCATTAGATGGGAATGAGGATGTGTCGTTCCTCCTGTAATCCACTGATATTAAATCAATCACTGATATTGAATGCGCATGTGAACCTCCCTTATATACCAAATCTTGAGATCCTGACCAACTAGGTAGTTGTTGTCTTTGGAAAAGATATTCAGAATTTAAAATTGTGCTCTTCCTGGAGATCCATGAAATCCGTTGAAATACTCTTTTCAGCAAAGTTGTTCAGATATCTAAAACCTTCAGAATGGTGAGAAGATTAGATCAGAATTCTGCCACTAAGCGGCACTAGTGCGCATGCGGAATTTCAAAGTGTGTTTTATCTCGAGATCCTGACCAGCTGGCAAGTTGCTGTCTTCGGAAAAGCTGTTTAGATAGCCAAAACATTTCGAATGATGAGAAGATTGGTTCAAAATTCTGCCAAAATGCTGCGCAAGGGTACATGTAAAAATTCCAAGTTTACTATATTTCCTGATTTTGACTATCTGGGGAATTGCAATGTGGTTCAGCTTACCAAGACCTTCTACATACATGGTGGCCAAGTTAGTTTAAAAAATTCTCACAATGCAGTGCGAGTGTGTTTTTTTTTAGAATTGTATCATCCCTTTATGATAATATAGTGTTTCAAAAGAATTAAAGACCGAATCAATTTTGAGTGTTTTTTTCACTGAAAATCGCAAAACCGTTGCTTACTCATAGACTGAGTAAAATTTTCCTTCCTTTTCCTCAAAAATCTGCTCGAATATGAGCAAAATCAAGTTCAAATTTTACTCAGTCTAGGAGTATACTAACAGACTGAGTGAAACCTCTTCTCGATTTCGAAAAGTTTTCCTAGAGAATCGAAAATATTTTACTCAGTCTATGAGTACCCTACGTTTTTGCGAGTTAAAGTGAACGAAACTCAAATTTGAGTTAGTTTAATAGGTCGTGTACGTTTTAATGTTTATCGGTTTCTTAGGTAAAGCTTGGTGACAACAATTTTGATATTGAAAGCAACTTTGTATAGGCACCTTTATTGGCAAAAGCATTTGAAGTACCGACTCCAAAGTACCTTCAAATTGGATAAAATAATCAGAATCATGAGATACAGACAAACCGACATGAATGATCATACAAATTACAAAGCAATTTCTGATCAAAGCACAAAACTAACATCTGCCGCCGTGTTCGCGGAAAATATTTATCCTAACCACGAACACGCGTACAAAATGTATGAGTTGGTTCGTGTCTAATCTATTTCGGACAAATTATTTTTATCTAGATAAAACATTTCTAGGGTTTTGATAGAAGAGATCCCAAGTAAAAATTATGGTTTAATTAGGGTTCTGTAGACTATGATTTAGACTTGTAGCATGCTTTAAAACCAGTATAAAACTTGGAATGTTACTTGGGATCGCTGCACATTTGAATCAACCGTTATGGATTCTCGATCAAAAGTTAAGTTTAAGCATAGAGGTAACTCTAAGACTAGTAGGTCCCGAAAAAACGAGCTCTACTTTTCGGCTCAGCTCTGGTACTATCTTCGGTCCCAAGCTAATCGATTCATCCTTCGAAACATAGGAAATTCCACTAACCCCTCATTTTATCTGTCAAACTTTCATAGCGAATCAAAACAAACATTGTGCAGTACTAGAATTTTGACGAGAATGGGGTACGTTAATCGATTTGCCTGGGACCAAGTAGTGAGCCAATTTCAAATCGATAGTTTCGTATTGATTGTTGGTTTAAGTTTCATGTCGGTTTGTCGGTGATACAGCAATACAGAATATTTGCATGATCACTAGCTCCATCTAACTGGTGAGTTCCTAATATATCTGTCCACCATCCAGCAGCCCTTGACCTCCTGATCAACTTTGCCGAAGACATCACCCGTCAGGATCTTGAGAAACAGCGAACGAAATATTTGCATGCTCACTAGTGCCAACCGGTGCAATCTACAGATTTTAAATTGGCTCACTACTTTACTTCTGTACTGCTGTATCTCAAAATCTTGTAACATCAGAAGGATGATGTCTTTGGCAAAGTTAATCAGGGAGTCAAGTACTGCTGGGAGGCGGACAGATCATTTCGAAATTTTACCGCTAGGTGGTACTAGCAACCGGTGGAATCTACAGATTTTAAATTGGCTCACTACTTTACTAGCCTATTGGTCCCAAGCAAATCAATTAACGTACCCCATTCTAGTTGAAATTCTAGTACTACACTATGTTTGTTTTGATTCGCTATGAAAGTTTGACCGATAAAATGAGGGGTTCGTGGATTTTCTTATGTTTCGAGGGGTGAATCGATTAGCTTGGGACCGAAGATAGTACCAGAGCTGAGCCAAAAAGTTGAGCTCGTTTCTTCGGGACCATCTGATCTTAGAGTTATCTCTATTCTAGTACCATAGAGGTAACACTAAGACTAGAAGGTACCGAAGAAACGAGCTTTCATAGCGAATCAAAACAAACATAGATTAGTACTAGAATTTCAACTAGAATGGGGTACGTTAATCGATTTGCTTGGTACCAATAGGCTACTCAAGAAGTAAGCCAATTTAAAATCGTTAGTTTCCACCGGTTGCTAGTACCACCTAGCGGTAAAATTCCGAAATGATCTGTCCGCCTCCCAGCAGTACTTGACCCCCTGATTAACTTTGCCAAAGACATCATCCTTCTGATGTTACAAGATTTTGAGATACAGCAGTACAGAATTGTTGGATGCTTCTAGCAGGAGACTTCCAAGTTGATCCGACTAACTTTGCTTGAGGCATCGCATTCTTCTTCTTCTTCTTTTGTAGGAGAATAAAACCACTGCGACCAGTAATTAGATCTTTTGTGGTATGCTCCAATTTGATATATAAGGCATCACCTTATGAATAATCAGAATCTGGAGATAGCAGTACACAATATTTGCATGCTTACTAGCACCGCCTGGTGAGAGAATTCCAAATTGATCATTCCACAATTCAGCAGCTCGTGACTTCGAAAAAGTAGTACAGAATATTTAAATACTCATTAGCACCACCTAGCTATATAATTTCGAATTAATATGTTCATCACCCAGCAGTCCTAGCGGCGCCGGTGGTGTAGTGGTAAGTGCGATTACCTTTCACTTCAGCAGGCCTGGGTTCAATCCCAGTTGGCACCACCGGGATGTTATGAAGCGTAACATCTCTGAGTAACGCCGTTGGTCCCCGGTTCATGAGTTGATGGGTCGATAAGTAGGGTCCAGATGTGGGAGATGTCTCCCTGGAGTCGGTAGCATTGGTGCTCAGAACGAAAAGCAGAAGTCCGTGAACTTCTGATACATTTTGCCGAATATATCACCCTTCTAAATAAAAGAGTAATTGGATACAGCAGTATCAAAAATATGCACGCTCACTAGTGGGGGAGTTACAAATTAACCTGTCCACCACTCAGCAGTACTTGACCTCCTGATCAACTTTACTGAAAACTTCACCCTTCTAAATAATCAAGATCTGGAAATACATAATAGACAGTAATGATGCCCCGAATATTCAGCCGCCATAGTATTCGCCCGAATACTTACGCCGAATATCAAGCTTTGAACTCTTGACATTTCGCTCAAACACCTTGTGGGCCATTTGTTAGCTGAGAAAAGGCCGAATATTGCATAAAAATTTGGTGTACCCACCGAATACCACCATTCAGTGCATCACTATTAGAAATTACAGAATATGTGCAAACTCTAAGGGTCACTCCGCAAGTGTGCCGCAGGTGTGCCGATTATGCCGGTCATGGAGCAAGCTGTGATTGTTTGTAAAATACCCATCCTGACAACCCGGTATTTCTGACACCTTGAATGTTTTGGTTTGAAATCGCAAGGATAAAACGGATTGAGGATGACGCGGGAAGTGGCGGGTGAGCTAAATTTTGATGTTTTGTGATCATAGGATGATGAATATGACGTCTGTAGTTTGTTTTGTGTGAGTTGCAGCATTATTTGAATTAAGGGTACTAATATGGTCTGATCAATTGCCTCTTTCTCTTGAGCCCACTCTTGAACCTAAATTTCGTATTTAGATCTATAAGTGAACTGCTGGTTTTAGTTCCACTGGTATATTCAATTAGAGGATGTTACTGAATATACAGTCAAACAGTTCGTAATGTTGTGAACAACTTTAATGACAGTGTTGTCCAGCAGTGCTCCAATTTTATGTACACCAGTGCCTACGACATTGTGCCGAAGGTGTGCCGATGGATGTACCCAAGCTGTGCCGAATCTAATTTCGGCACAATGTGCTGAGTAACTTACCCCTTGGCAAACTCAAACTCCGAACTAGCCTGTCCACCACCAAGTAGCCCTGCAGATGGCAAAATCACGAACTTAATTGAATAATGTATAAACTATTGACTTAATCAAAACAGCGTCTTCAGAGGAATTGTTCAAATTAGTATTGTCCACAATCCTATAATTTCAAAAGTTCATCGTGGCCTATTTGATTGATTTTTTTAAACCTTACATTTTCCCTTTAAGATAATGAAGGATACTTTCTTGGACAAAGTTGTAGAACTACTCTAAATATGAAACTTTGTTGAAAATAAAAATTATCTATATCTAATAGTTTTGAACATATGGACCATTTTCTATGTTTATCCCTCGAAAATTAGATTTTAACTATTAACTTTTTATATAAAAACATTTAAAGCTAATAATGTTCTAGAACAATGTAAATAAAGAGAAACTACATGTTTTTGCTAAAGTCACTATGTGGTTATGGAAATTCCTTATAAAGTGATAGCACTTTTTAATTTTATCTTACCCCAATTTAACTGCATATAGGGAGAAAGTGTCAAATCAGGACACAATATCAACTACTCTAGTTAAAGCTTAACCTTTGTGCTACAAAGTAGTGAAAGTTTGGTCAGCGTCAATTCATAAATGAGTGAATAGGACGTTGAATGTTTGCGTGTTTTTCCATTTTCTTAAGGCTAAACTTTAAAAAGAGAAGTTGATATTTTGTTCCGGTTTGCCACCTTCTCCTCTATATGGTGTCAAAAGAAGGATAAAATAAATTTAAAAAGTGCTATAACTTTACAATGAATGTATATAGTCACATACGGCCTTGAGCAAAAGCATGTAGTTTTCCTTTTTTCATATTGGTCTAGAACTTGTTGAAATACCAATTTTCGTATCACCCTAAGTATATGGTACACCCTAAGCGAGTTGGTAAGGAAAGAGCTACAATAGATTCTGCTGCAAACTATCTTTTATTGTGCAACTGTTTAGCTGAACTACGTGCCGTATAGGCCTATACGGACAGCCGGAGAGTGTAGAAGAGTTCGGATATTGTGTAAATCGCTACCGGACTATACTCTGTATATAGATATTAATGACTGGATTTCATGTAAATAAATTATCTTTGGAATCGAAACGAAGAGTATTATTAATATACAATCTATTCGAATAGTTCACGGACCTCAACAGAACTCTCTTAACTTGAAAAATTATTATATAAAAAGTTAATAAATAAAAACTAAATTTTAAGGGGTTAACCATATAAAAAGGTCAATAACTCCAAAACTAATAGACAAAGATTATTTGTATTTTCAACAAAGTTTCGTATTTTGAGTAGTTCTAAAACTTTGCCCAAGAAAGTATCCTTCTATATCTTTATGGGAAATAGTGAGGTTTTTATATCTTTTTCATTGTAGACCATGATAAATGTTTGAAATTCTAGATTTGTTGTAAATCTATATAAGTATTGAGCAATTCCTCCGAAGACACTTTGTTGATTAAGTCAATAGTTCATACGCAATTCAATTAAGTTCGTGATTTTTCCATCTCCGACCATTGTGCCTTGTCTTCCTGATCAACTTTGCCCAAGACATCTAAAAGGGTGATATAATCAGGACCTGGAGATACATTTTAGGCAGTATAGAATATTTGCAAGCTCACAAGCGCTGCCTAGCGGGAGATCTTCGAACTAATCTGTCTACCACCAGCCAACCCTTGATATCCTGATCAACTTTGCTGAAGTCATCACCCTTCTAAATAATCAGAATCTGGAGATACAGAAAAGACAGTACAGAACGTTTGCATGCTCACAATCGCTGTCTGGTTGGAGAATTCCATCCTGATCAACTTTGCCAAAGACATCACTCTTCTAAATAATCAGGATCTTGAAGCAGCTCATGGTGTGGGGTGCCCCAAGTTTTCAAAATGGACCATGGTTTAAGGTTACCATTGCAAGGTATTAAAACGTTCAGCGTGGTCCCCCCTCCCCCCCCCCCCTGGTAGGCTGCAGAAACTAAAATTCAGATATCTTGGCTATATGTTTTTTATTTAGCATTTTCATGGCGTTTTAAAGGCCAGTTCAGCGTTTAGAGGTTGTTGGGGCCCAAATTGACTCCAGCAAAAATTCTGCTGGCTCTGAATTTCGATTGTTCAGAAAAGCCTTTTGTTCGCCCTGGAAGGCACTAAACTAGCTTTATTTACTTATCCTTGTAATAGTAAACACAAATATTTAGATTTGTTCGAACTGAACACCGCGACAGTCGCAGCGCATATCATCTTGCTTCTCGGTTTTTGCTGCGAGTAACTCGCAAGTAACTCAATGTATTTCAAAATTAAATCGACGTTCATCGATTTACTGTCTGTTTACTCCTCGGCTTACTCCGTTTACCATCTTCATGAGCATGCATAAGGGCGTATACGAGATGATCGATTCTCTTCATCGATTTTCTCTTTACATTGCCACAGCAAAACGAAACAATTTTCTAGAATTTGTTCATGCGGTGTTTACATCTGTGCGGATTTGCTAGCGCTAGTGTACTCGCCAACTAGCACGAATTTCAGTTGCTCCTGAAATGTCATGCTGGTAGACGCTGATGCCCTGTTTACATTATGCTAGTGAGCTTTTTAGCTAGCAGCTAGCTCATTAGCGCTAGTGAAATAGCATAAGTGTAAACACCCCATCAATGCAGAGTTGTAACAGGTTGTATTGGCTATCAAAAGCAACAGCAACCGCACCGATAAACGTTAATTCTAACGAGCTATTAACAAAAGAGAAAATCGACGAAGAGAATCGATCATCGCGTTTACGCCCTTATGCATGCTCACTGCCGATATATTAGGCGTCAGTCTTTTTTTTTTTATATTTACTTTATTTGTACAGGCTCAATCGAATAAACTTTACAGAGCCGAGTTATCCTTTGCGTTATACATTATTGCTGTATTAAATTTAAAGTTAAAGGAACTGGACCGAGTACTCGCGGTTGTCTCGAGGTTAGTGGAGATTTACAATTTTTTGGATGGGAAAAGGGAAGAAGGAGGTTTGAAATGTGGTTTACGATACAACTATTTACTTAATCCTAAAGCATGAAATTATTTCTATTCATCTTGAAAACAAACATTGAAAAAAAAAAACCCCACACGTACAAAATACAAACTAAACACACGGTTAATCAAACTTACAATCTAAGGTTAATATCCTTAAAGTAAACATATATGAGTTTCATAAACTCCAGATCGCGTCTAGCCAAAATATCCCGAACTGGAACATTAGGTTGTCTACCTCGAGCCCGAAGGGAATTATAAAAATGTGATCTGACTCCACGATACTCCACACAAGACCAAAGGATGTGATCAGCGTCCTGGTAACCTTGTCCACATTCACAGAGATTGCTGTCTCCCAACCCCACACGGAACAAGTGAGCGTTTAGACAATAGTGATTGGACATGAGACGAGACATCACGCGTATGAAGTCTCGACTCAAGTCCAACCCTTTGAACCATGCAAACTTCGACACCTTAGGGATAATTGAATGTAGCCATCGTCCCAAGCTCCCTTCACTCCATTGATGTTGCCAGCTAACGAGCGACTGCTGACGATAAATAGAGAAAAATTCACTATAGGCGATCTGTCGATCATAAATGTCGCCTTCCATAGCGCCCACCTTCGCAAGTGAATCCGCCTTCTCATTGCCCAAAATTGAGCAATGCGAAGGGACCCACGCGAAGGTGATGATGAAAGAGCGCACGGATAAAGCACTAAGCAGTTCTCGTATTTTCAAGAGAAAATACGAGAAGTGCTTTACCGGCCTAATGGAACGGATAGCCTCGACAGAACTGAGACTATCCGTAAAAATAAAGTAGTGGTGTGGAAGAAGTGAAGCAATAGTTTCCAAAGTACAAGGCGTCAGTCTTGTTTGTTAACAAAATAAAATCCTCGCGTCACTTTTCAATAGGCCCTTTATGCATTAATCGATTCGCTTCATCGAGTTTCTCTTCGGCTCGTCACGACCATGTTAAGATATTTCCGGATATTTTGGACACTCAGATCGATGGAAGACGAGTTATTTACGAAAGAGGGAGTCGATGTAGAGAATTGAGAATTGAGAGAATGTAGAAGTTTCTACTTGAAATCGGATTTGGTAACCTGAATGACACGACGAGCATCTAGACTGATCAGTGGCCAGTAATGCGAAATCATTTGCCAGGACAAGATCTAGCAAACATCCGTTTCGGTTGGGAAAAGTGTTGACTTGACTAAACCCGTGTAAGTTAAATCCGTCCAAAAGAGTACAGCAAGCCACCGGCATATACAACAGCAGTGGTCGATGAATGGTGTGCCGCTGTCGGTAAAGCGCCACTGTAAACCAGCTTGGTTGTAATCGCCAAATAGTAGTACGGAAGACCGGGGACTCAATTGAGACCTAACGATGATGCTCACGGATGATCGTGCAGTCGGCAGGTAGACAGTGCCAATACTGAGAATGTTTTGTGGAAATTCCACGAAAAACCAGAGCTGTTCCAGCACACTGGAAATGGGCGAGGTACTTAGATAGTTGGTTAGCTCACGAGTGGAACTTCGGATCAGAAAGTGGCTCCACTTGTCATATGCGAACACTAGCATACCTAGCGGTAGAAGGCACCTTCTGCTTGCAGTTAAGATAGGCAGCATGCTATGATAAGTGAGTGCACATAGAAAGCGGAAAAACGAACCACTTTTTGATTCATCGATTTGTGCAGGAAATATCGGTCACTTGACTTCGATACTCAGATGTTGCCTTGATTCAAATTCATGCAGGTAGTTGGTATATCGGTTAAGGTTGTCTTCATTTTCAGCTAAGTTGAGTGTAGAAGGAATGATTTTTATCAGCACTGGTTCTGAATTCTGTTTCTGAAGTTAGATTTTATCCTACCATTTCATCGTTTGGAGCTGCTTTTCAGATTAGATTTATAAATACTTCTGCGTTCCAATGACGCTTTCAGTGTTTTCAGATCATTTTCGCAAATAATTTATGAACGGATTTAGCGTTTTTGTGCAACGACGCTACTGTGAATATTTTAAGCCATTTCAATGCCATTCTGTTTTGAGTTTGAAGATTTTCTAGCGTTATAAGCCATTGTGTAGTTTTGTCATTTAAGCCGTATGTTTTCAATGCTGGTGGGATGTGAGCTAATACAAATTCTCAAAGTGGGTCGGAATTGACAAAAGTTTGAGAACCACAATTGACAAAAGTTTGAGACACTTTACAAACAACTGGTTTTGATTTCTAATCTAATCTAACACCGACACATATTCATCTGTGTTTCTACAGCTATTTTAAAGGTTTTAAAACCAGGAATACAGATATCAGATTTTACGATTTTAGACCAATATTATATAGACTTTTTAAATTATGATCAAACATACCAAAATGATAACTTAAGTTGTTTAAAAACACAAGTTTTATTTTCGCTTCAGAGCAATTTTCTCATCAGCACTCTTATATCTACATATGTTATCCTGCGATTTAAAAAAGTTAAAAGTACTCTCTTTTGCTTTGTCAATTTTAATTTACTATACATACGTTTTTAACGTTTTTATGTCTCTATCAGAAGAATCGCTTTGCTAATAACATTTTTAAAGCACAGATTTCCATTTGGCAACCCTACATCAGAAATGCACAAAATGTATCAGAACAGTCAGGCCTACTGTGCACCAGTTAAGGGGCAAGATGATTCAGAAGCATCGGGCCTGTTTAATCAAATATTTAAACACGATGCTTCAGAAACCAGAAATAGATGCAACATGGACATCTCGACAAACAACCGGCTTTGGTGTCAGCTACAAACATTCACAAAAACCTTAATATGCTGATAATGGCTTATAAAATTGCGTGCATAAAAATGACTCCTCAATCCACAAGGACTCACCTTAAGGGAAACTGTACAGGGAATAAAGATAACTAACCTTTCTAAGCCCCATTTGCATTAAAGCGTATGTCACTTGAAATCAGCACACAGTTTTTAATCGACATAAAAAAAATTCCGTTCGATTTCAAGATAGTCTTTATCACGTAATATATACTGCAGTGTAAACAGGGCATTAGTTGCTTTAGTTTTCCCCTTTGAATTGTTTACTTTTTTATAATTTACTTCTTTCGCCACTGAACCGCATAAAAGAAATGACGTTCACCTAATATGCAAAATTCGTTTCATATGAATGAATTAAAACGAGCTTGAACCAGCCTACCCGGATCGGTTCCGAGCCTTCCTGCGAGCTCTCTGGTTGGTATTTGTTTAGATGCCACTGGCATACACACAGAAAACATCAACAACAGCTCTGCCTCGCCTCACAAAGCCTGCTACCGTTCCATTCGTTTGCCATTCAGAATCGAGCCGATATGACAGCACACACAAGCGAAATCGAAGCAAAAGAAGAAAATAACTGTGTTTGTGGCTTTTGGTTGTGGATTTCCACCTCGGCGACCTATGCCCCCCCCCCCCAACAACCCCACCTCATTCTCATTGACGAGGATGGTGGCAATGTTGGCGAGTGGGATGAGTGAGTGGAGAAGGACGTTGAATGGGTCGACTCCCGGGAGCAAATCCGGCGGCCATAATCGTAAAAACGAAGAATAATATGTGATATTCAATATGGAGCATTTTATGATAATTGTTTGTATGTGCCTCCTTCAGCGAAAGCTGAGCCCTGTCGTTGTACCCAAGAGAGAGAGAGAGAGAGAGAGAGAGAGAGAGTCCTGCTGTCCCCATCCCTCCACTTCGCGCGTACAAACACACAGGGACATATTGCATTGTGCCGGAACGGCGGGTCAATTTGTCCGATCTATTGGCAATGGCCAGCTATTCGGACCGGTGTTTTCTGGCCAACTCGAACAGAAAAATAAAATAAAGAAAGAACCAAACGAGACGAGACGAGAGGGACAAAATATCGTCCAGCAACGTGATGAAAAGATGCAACCCTCAACACATATTGGTAGCGATGACTGGGTACCGATGAGTACCGATAACCTAGGATAACCTAGAGCACAGGTCGTATATAATAATCAGCAGTCGGGTCCGGGTGGCCCATAGTTTATTGCACTGAAAGAACGCCGATGGAGCTAGGAAATGGCCAGAATGGAAAGGTCCTGATACCTAAATTTTCATGCCGATCGAAAAAAAAAAAAAAGAAAGTCCATTGATGCTAGTCAAATTTGTCCCTTTGTTGGCATTCCACTCTTATCGTCTTTCCTTCGACCGGGTTGGCAAATTGCGTTTCTCTCATTCCGCATTTGTCTTTTATCTATGATCAATTTGTCGCACTTTGTCCTTTGTTAGAATGTTTTCCGTATATAATGGTCATTTGTCAAGTTTCCTTTTGGTTAATTTAGCTCTTAGGGTGGTTTTCTTTGGATTTGCACTCTTAAAGTGCTTCATTTGGCAAAGAAAATGATTGAGTTCTTTGGATGAACTGCAACCAATTAAAAACGAAAAAAAACTTTCTTTTGATTTAGACACTGCTCCAAAACATCATCGCCTATTCGAATGAATCGTCCAATTATTCATATCGAAAAAAAAACAACTAGATGATAATCGAATTGATTGGATGAAATACGTAAAGGAGTAGTTGGAATACGGAATGCTTGCTGCAGAAATGATTGTAAATCCAATTAAAATGGTATTGTTCCATCCCCCACAAAAATCAATCAAAACGATGATGCAAACGGTTGATTGGAGGTGAAAAGGCCTTCGGCCGATTCAAATATGCCATCGTCACAAATTTTTCGATTTTTTACGCCCCACAGGGCGGAGTGTAATGCTTTTTGCCAAACGTACTGTCACAAATTCTAGGAACCCCTCTCCCAATATCCGGATGGAGAAAAGGTCTGGCAAAGCGAATTTGTTGTCATTAAGAACAGCGGAAGCATGAAAGAGACCACAAATTCGCTTTGCAGACCTGTTGTCCACGACGTCATATTTGAATCGCCCCTTCCCCATCCGATATTTGGATTGCTTTGGTGCATAATTCCTACGAAATATCAAAGCGGTTGTATATCATTTCCACGAAAATTATTTCACGGAAAAGCTCTCCGGAAAAACGCCGCAGACGAACCAGCCTCCGGCCTAAATAGAGATAGGAAGAAGGAAGAAGCAGAAGACGTTCGCCGGAATTCAATTATCTGGGATGGATAATTCCACGGACGATACATTTCAAAGGTGATTTTTCACATGGGCCTAAGTTGAAAATGTAATAAACAAAATGCTTTTTTTTCAAAAATAAAGTATCGTGACCTAAGACAGCAACGTCAACTTAGGGTCCAAATAAAAGAGACTGGCATTCCATTAAGGAACTACTTCAGGTTCACTGAATTTATTCATATCATTTGCTCGGGCAGTGTAGAACGAGTGAAAATATCGGCTGTCACCCTACTGAGTGACAATAATTGACCATCGTTGCTTTTCTCGTGAGAATTGCTTAAGGTCCGCTTAGACTATTTGATTTCTTGGTCTGATTTTGACCGCCGCCATAATGAAAACTCTGCTCGATTTTACTTTCGACACACTTTGTCAAACGCCCTCTGTTTGCTGGTGTTCACACTGCTTGCACATGTCGAAAGAACAGTCAATTAAGATTTCAAAATAAAGGAATCAAAAGTAAATACTTCCATAATGAATTATCGGAAAATTGCTCTAGCTTCGGCAGGCGTATTTGCTTTTATTATTTTAAATAAAATGAGAAGGAGAAGGTGAACTTTGTGGAGTAGGAAATGGTTGCTCTGGAGGAACACCGGCAGGGATCTGGCTCATCTTGTCTTTCAAGAACTGCGATATGTTCTGTGTGTTCTTCAGAAGTTCTGCAAATTATTCTAAAAATCTACAAAGCTCCTGAATCTATGCAGATTAAAGATCCTTAAATATCCACAATTATCTCTCATGTTCACTAAATTTTCTAATAATCTACAAATTTCTTAAAAGTTCTGTAATTTTCTCAGTTGATTTTCATGATTCAATGAATATCTGCAAATATTTCTGAACATCTACACAATTCCCTAAAGTAATATCTAGAAGTTTTTGAGCTTCCCGGAAGTTTAAGGAAGTTCTCTGAAGATCTACTAATTTTTCTGAAGTTGTGCAAATATCGCTTAAGATCAGCAAACTTCTCTGAAGTTCTGTAAATTTCTCTTTAAATCCAAGAACCTCAATCAAATTCTGAAAATTTATTTAAAAATCTGCAGATTTTTCAGTAGATTTACGATCTACCCTCTGAACTTTTCTGGAGTTTCGAAAATTTCATTAACATTCTGTTAAGTTTTCTGAAGTACTGTATTTCTGCTCTGAAGTTCAATAAATTTCTCAATAGATCTTTGAACTTCTCTAAAGTTATATACATTTATTTGTGGATTCTTGGACTGCCATACAGTCTGAAACTATTTGAAATTCCCCAAAGCTCTAAAAATTAGCCAAACATATTTGAACTTCACTGAAGTTTTTTAAAAATCTCTAAAGATTTACGAATTTCTCTGAAGTTGTGAAGTTTTGCTGAAGTTATGCAATTTTTTTCTAAAAATGTACGAACGTCCTGAAGTTCAACAGACTTCTCTGAAGTTCTTCAGATCTATCTATTTCCAAATTCAATGGAGTTCTGCAAAATCGTGGACTATCGTACATTGCTTAGATTTGTTTTTGAAATTGAAGTATTTCCTGATGAATGTGGGCGTCTTAGTGGAATACCTGTATAATGAGAGAGAGAAGGATTAGTATTTTCCATTTAATTCCACTACTTTATTTGCTTATCCTTGACAGATACGCGTATTTCGTCTACAATGTGCAGACTTCTTCAGTGTCTTGTACTAATACTCGACTATTATTGAAGTATTTTTCTGAAATTTTATGAATTTTTCAGAAGATCTCCTATTTTTCTGAAACTGTAAAGCTGTCTGAACCACTGAATGTCTCTGAAGATCTGTAAAATTCATGACAGGTATGCAGGCTTCATTTAATATCTACTCTTCTGAAGTTCTGCAAATACGTTTAAAGTTCTGTAAAGTTCTGAAGCTCCGTAGTTCTATTCTCAAGTTCTACGAAATACCTTGAGGCTCAATAAATGTTTCAGTAGATCTGAAAACTTATCTGAAGTTTTGTAAATTCCTCTGTAGGCTCTCGGATTACCCTGAATATCTGAAAATTTCTCTGAAGATCTTCGAAATTAGATCTTGTAAAGTTCTCAAAATTTATCAAAAAGCATATGAGGTTCCTTGAAATTTTAAACATTTTTCTTAAGATTTACAAGTTTCCCTGATGTCGTATAAATATTAAAAAAAAATCGCTGAGCTTCCCTGAAGTTCTGAAAATTTCACTGAAGATCCATTAATTTTTCTCAGACTATAAACAAGTATCAGAAAATCTGCACACTTTCTTGAAGACCTTTAAATTTACCTGAAAATCTATGACCATTCATCTGATTTTTTTCAGAAGTTCTGTAATTTTTATCAAAGTTCTGCTTTGTTTTGAATATCTACGCAAAGTTAAACTTTGTTTTGAATATCTACGCAAATTTTAGCTTTGTTTTGAATATCTACGAACTATTCTGACGTTCAATAGTTTTTCAGTAGATCTCCAAACTTCTGTGAAATTCTTTACATTTTACTGTTGATTTTTGGACAGTACATCTCCGAACCTCTCTGAAGCTCTAAAAAAATCTTAGTAGGCTCTCAGACCTGGTATGCTTATTCGTATATAAAACATGCTGTTTTGTTGACTTTGCCATGAACAAAGCCATTACGGCATCTTTCGGCCAAAATAAAAATCAGTCAAATCACACAGGACAATATTGAATACTTAAATTGGTTTACCTTGCTGCTGGATGCCATCAAAACACAAATCAAGCGTTCGTTAGCAGTTCAAATCCGTGAAATTTTAGAAAAAAAAAACAATCAATATTTTCACATCACTTGCGGCCATTTTGCTGAATGCGTCGAATGAAAATTAAACACAATCCTTTTTCGTTCAAAAAATCAAACGAAAAATCTAATAATCATGTCCAAACTACAAGGGACAGCCCTATGGAGTTGTAAGCAATGGTGACGTAAGACTACGTGGTCTTATATAATAAATCTTATTTGTTAACTGCAGCAGGAGCTTGTGTTTTGCGTAGGAATAGCCATTTGATCAGGGTTCTCTCTGTTTAAACTCTTTAGAATGACGCGCTTGACATAGATGGCCCACAGCAGCTCACGAAGAGCTACTGATTCCGATCAATAGCGTTGCGGCTTCTTCCTCCTTACATGGATGCTGATGTGGGCTGCAGCTCGCTGCTTGCAGACAGCATTTCGTTGTGTACTGGAGAACACCACCACTCACCACGCGGTGGTTGAATAAACATCATTTGGTGAGACCGGATGGAATTCAACTTAGAAATCTGTGTTAGGGAAATTGCTTTTCACAGGCAATCGGTGATAATTTTAATTATCATAGCAACAGTTGCACATCCGTGCAATTTTCAATAGGGACATTTTGAAAAATGATAAAGTCTTAATTTGAACAGATGCGTAGATTTCTGATCGATTGGTGATAAAATTATTGAAATTGGTCCAGGGGCAGCTGAGATATTAGCGTTCAAAATCTTTCATAATTTTGTTACATGTTACATTTTCGGTTTTCACAAAGTGTACCCCCCATATCGAAATCACAGACGTAGTCCTACGTCAAAAGTGTGAACGCATCCGAACATTGCATTGCAGTCCGCTCGAATCAGACCAAGAAATCAGATAGTCTAAATGGACCTTTAGCACGAGCAGAGATCTCTCGCTCTACTTTTTGACTATTCATTATCCACACGAGTGAAAAGTGACGTATGTCTTCTCACTACCAGTGTCTGTCTTAAATATAGAAAACCAACCAACCAACCAACCAACCAGGGTCTGTTTTTATCATCACTCGTAATGACGAACGCTTCAAGCCAGTGTAGATGAATTACGTTTGTTTTGACAATCTTCGCTGTCCCGTACTAGTGAAATGAACATTTCAAGTAACATTGCAAGTTTTATCGAGGTTTTAACGCATTCTACGAGCCTTAATCACGGTCTACAGAGCCCAGTAAACAAGTTTCTGGCAACCTTATTTGCTGCTTTGTTTTGATTATGTGTTTTTCAATCGTTATGATGAATGACAATTTTTAGTTTGCATGGCATGCAGATAAGCAGGGATCAAACAATCAAGTTTTCAGATTAGAAACATGGTGAAACGATCTATTCAGATATAAATCATAATCATCGACAAAAAATATGCCGTAAAGGAAACGAAAATATCACTCACCCTACACTATTGAGTGAGGAGAATTGATTCTGATTGCTTTTCTCGTGAGAATTGCTTCGCACGAGCAGAGATCTCTCGCTTTTGTTGACTTCAAATTCCCTGAACGAGCGAAAACGGGCGTTTCTCTTGTCGCTAGCAGTGTCTGCTTTTATCATTTCCCATCACTCGCTTCAAAAGCCAGTGGAAATGAATTGCGTTTGTTTTGAAAAGCATCACTGTCACGAACGAGTGAAATGGACAAATGAGTTCATTATCCATCGACGCATACGAGGTTCATCAAAGCTTGAGTTTCCAACGCAGCACTGTCAAAATCGGAAACGATTCTCAAAAGCAAAAACATAATTTTCGTTTGGGCAAAATGACTATTTTGAATATAATGGATCCCAGAGACTAAAACCAACCGGTGGAAACTAACGATTTTAAATTGGATCACACTGGACTAGCCTATTGGTCCCAAGTACATATAAGCGTCCCATTCTAGTCGAAATTCTAGCACTACACTATATTTGTTTTGATTCGCTATGAAAGTTTGACAGATACAATGAGGGGTTCGTGGATTTTTCTATTCTTCGAGGGGTGCGCATCGATAAACTTGGGACCGAAGAGAGTACCAGAGCTGAGCTAAAACGTTGAGCACGTTTCTTCGAGACCTTCTGGTCTTATTGTTACCTCTATGCTAAAACCGCGATATTGTCATTAATTCAGCAACAAAACACGATCCACGACAACTATGGAGTAAAATGAAAGTAATCGTTTTGCATTTGATATTCAAAATCATCCTCACAGGCAATTATGAACATCCATCCACGAACGAACCAGAACAAATAATGTTGACTTCGAAATTCAGCGGTTGCCTTGATCAAGAGAATGTGGCCATGTCAAAATTCATATTCAAGCAGGTAGTTGGTTTATCTTTTAAGGTTGCCCTGATTTTCAGCTTATTTGAGTGTAGAAGAGATGATTTCTATCAGCACTGTTCACTACAACGATAATTTAGATCGCTGCCGACGGCGATTTTTTCGCATTAGCGAAAGAGAGCAATGAGAGTGACCATGACAACCCCTTAAAGCCCGGTTGAAAGTAAATCTGTTCGCCGCTATCTCACGGTCGCTACAAGAAACTGTTATTTTGTCAAAGACCGACAAACTTTTCACTTTCGTCCCCTTTGACTCCTTGTTAACGGGCATGAAAATGCGAATTTAAAATATTTGTCGTTTGTTGTTTCCAGAAACCGGATATTGACAGATGAGTATCTCTCTCTGAGTAAAGATCCTTGCCGCAAAGGCTGCTATACTTGCAGGTTGAATATGTTCTACCGATGGTTGCCGAGCCCAAACCGGAGTAGCAGCCTTTTATCTGGAATCGTTAATTGAAGGTGGAGCGGAATGTGTCATTTTCGAGCAGATGAATTTATTTCCCCTCACAATTTCTGACGAATTCTCGCTAACATTGCACAGTGGTCCAGGAAGGGAATTTAGCAAGACAAAAGTTCTAGTGCATTGATTTTAAGTTATAGATGTAGTGTCATCAGTAAAGTTGTTCAACTTAAAAGGCTCCTTCGTTTGGTTGTTTTTAAAATTAGGGTGGTGCTGAAATGTTTGATATAGAAGAACAAACCTTTTTAATTTTTAAAATAAAAAACGTTGTTTTTCAACAAAGTTGTAACTGAGATGATTTCAAGCTACCTTGTTGAAAAATCATTTTTTATATCTCTTACCGTTCTTAGTTTCGAGCAGTTTTTCTGTATTAACTTAGGGTGGCCCTAAAAAATTAAGTATTTTAACTATTTTTTATTTTCATTTTTCCGTGAAAGTCACCTTCAGATGATTTTTAGGGCTTGTAGAAATACACATTTTCGTTGTAGCGCAAGCCGTGCAACCTGCAAGATTTCGACCACTGAATACGCTTCCTGTGTCAAAACGAGTAGCTTAAGCGCCACCTCCGAAGAGGACCACCCGTCATGGTTTGATTTGCCCGGCAAGAAACCCAACTTCAGGGCGGGTTTATGCGTAGAAGAGACCGAAAATTAGTTTGAGGGCGATTCAACACAGACTGAAATCCCATGAGGGATTGAGATCTACACAGATAGAGGCTGCTTCAAACAGTCTTAAGCGAAAGTTGGTGCTAGCCGCCGTTCTACCGAAACACAACAACCCCCACTCACATTTATCATCACTGGAGGAAGTTCCCCTTACAGATTTCCTCCACCAATCGTGACACGTGAGTGCGGGGACTGTTTCCCCAGGCAGTCCAACCTGGAGTAAATTCTGCTATCAAAAAATAACGCAAAAATAGAACGACGCCAAATGTTAAAAACCTAGTCAACCAAAATTAACATTGCAAGGAAAGCTTAAATTTTACGAAAAACAACATTTGTTTCAGGGGCAAATAACAGAAATCATTATATAATTTATAAGACTTCCTAACCTAGGTTTGCCCATATATTTGCTTGTTTGCTAGCTCTCCCTAATCGTGTGTGCGTATCGGCACAGAAACATCCCTTTGTAGGAGTGAGGTCGGCAAAGTAGCTCTCTATTCAACGGTGTTGGTGTTGCGCATTGCACCCCGGACTATGGTTCGGAAATTGGTACTGATACTAGCGTCGATTGCCGGTGGCGCAGATGTCGACGAGGGGATCGTCCATTATGCACGAAAGCACGTTAGTTCTCGTGGTGGATGCTGGCGGATTTGACCAACGCTCGTTCGAAGAATAAGGTAACGGAGTCTCTCTTCCGTTGAAGCGTGGGGTCTAGATAGCGCGAACTTTTTTCATGGGTGCGGTGTGCCGAGAAAAGCAATGTATCGCTAGAAGCGATGCGGTGCAATGTCCAAAAATAAACGATCCTGCACAAAAGGCCGTCGAACGGCTGTTCGACACGTTACCACACAAATTACATTATTTACTTTACCTTTCTACACACTTTGCATACACAAAAAGTTGGCCGCACGTAACTAAACTATTGACCTAACGTTTTAACTCTACAGGCTAACGGAAAGGAACGAGAAATCTAGCATTAAATTCAGTCTTTTAGCCGTTCTCTGGCGGGCAAAGGGCTCTGGTCGATTAACCCGGATCTGTGCGGCAGCAACCACTGCCCGGTACAGATTCGGTTATCCGCCGGATCGCCACCAGAGAACACCCGAAGACCGCGGTGGCGCTACGGGGAAGCTGATTGGAAGGGTTTTCAGTACCCGTACCGAGCCCTCGCGCAGAACCAGGAACCCACGAACATCCCAAGCATCACGGAAATCATCTATAAAGCCGCTAGCACCAGTATACCCAAAACTGGCTATGTCCCCGGGCGGAAGGCACTCCGCTGGTGGAACGACGAAACCAAAAGGGCAGTAAAAGCCAGGCGAAAAGCACTCCTGAGACTCAACCGCACCTCCCCAAACGATCCAGCAAGAGAAGAGGTCCTCGCGAACTATCGCCAGCAGTACAACAAATGCCGACAGGAGATCCGGACGGCGAAGCAAAATTGCTGGTCGGACTTCCTGGAGAGTATCAACGCCGAACAATCGTCAGCGGCAAGCGCCGATCATCTCAGCTCCAGATTCGAGCAGACACCGTCACCATCACTGATCCAACCGTCGTAGCAGACGAACTGGGCATATACTTCGCCAAACTATCCGGCACCTCGGAGTACAACGAAAGCTTCCTAAAGCGAGTCGGTCCCTCTCTATCCTTTGTGTCTGCATTCGGAATTCCTCCAGACAACGACGACCTACCGATCAGCAGCCCACTCTCCTGGGAAGAACTCGTGTTCGCTCTCAGTCGGACGCAAATGGCTACCCGCTGCTAAAGCACTTTCCACCCGAAGGCAAAAGGAAACTTCTCGACCTTTACAACCAACTCTGGACCGCTGAAGAATACTCGGAAAACTGGAGAGAAAGCCTGTCGGGACCAAGGACATCACTGGGTTCCGTCCCATTGCACTGACCTGCAGCATGGCCAAAGTCCTGGAACGGATGGTCAACGGGAGGCTGAAGCAATATCTTGAGGCCAAGGGGCTGCTTGACCATCGGCAGCACGCCTTCAGGCAAGGGTATGGCACCTCCACCTACTTCGCCACTCTTGGGAGCGGAGATCGTCTCGCTGGACATCTCCAAAGCGTTCAACCAAACATGGACACCAGCTGTATTGAAGAAGCTTGTTGATTGGTGCCATCCTTCACTTCGTCCGGAACTTTCTGACCGAACGATCTTTTTGGGTTTCGGTCGGAAACGTGCAATCCGGAGGTTTCAGTGAGGAAACGGGAGTGCCACAGGGTTTACATCTTCGTCTACGCGGATGACGTCCTTATTGTAACGGTGGGTCCCACCCTGCAGAGGACGAAACTGAGAGCGCAAGCGGCAGTCTCCTCGGTGGTCAGATGGGCTGACTCTGTTGGCTTCCAGCTTTGCGCCGGCAAGAGCGTGCGCTGCCATATATGTACCACCAGGCATCGCAACAACGGACAGCCCATCATGATTAAACAACAAGCAATACCGACCAAAAACACCGTGAGGTTCTTGGGAGTGCTCCTCGATCGGAATTTATCCTTTGAGCCGCACTTCCAACAAGTAAAGAAGCACTGTCGCAGTCGGTCCAACCTGATTAAGACCATCTCCCGCCCCCATTGAACCAACAATCGCGAAATCCGCTTCCGCGTAGCTCGATCCATCATCGACAGACGCCTACGGTACGGTGTAGAGATTACATGCCTTGCCGCAGAGGAAGCCGTCCAGATTCTGGAACCGGTGTACAACGGCTACGTTCGAACAGTCTCCGGTCTCCTGCCCTCTACCCATGCTCTTCGACGAGGCGAACCGACTCCTCCACACGACCGCCGACGTAGATATCCCTCCAGTGGCCAGGGTCCACTGGCACGGAGACAAAAGTTGTCAATCGCGCAATATCAAAATTGACAGCCGAATCAAGGACCGCTTCGGGGAAGGAGACAACTCGCTGGCTTTACGCCGGACAGTTGTCGAAACTCTCGGGGCGAACTACCAAGGTTATGAAGTTAGGTACAGCGACGGCTCTCGCTTCAGGAGCGGAGTCTGAGGGTCTCCGGAGATGATCTAGGTACTAACTACTCGCACCTTTCAAACGACATCTTTCTCCGAAAACGTTCAATGCTCCACCTCTTTCCTTATCATGCAATTTCAATATTCTATCTTCTTCTTCTTCTTCTTCGCATTTCAAGCTTATTGCATATCGCATATTAGCTTATTGCGTGCTCTCAACTTAGTGTTCTAGATGCACTTCCACAGTTATTAATTGAGATCTTTCGATGCCTGTACCATTTTTGCATTGGTATAATTGTGTGGCAAGTCTAATCATACTTCTATGACCAGGGAAGTCGAGAAATTTTCCAACCCGAAAAATTCCTAGACCGGACCGGGAATTGAACCCAGCCACCTCCAGCATGGTCTTGCTTTGTAGCTGCGCCTTTACCGACTGAGCTAAGGGAGGTCCCATTTCTATCTTGCTCAAATCTAATTTCGGTTACTCTTCATTCGAATCCTGGACTTTAACGAACAGCTAGCGAATTCGGGTCAAATGGAATTAATTGGCTGAACGTATTGGAAACTCATTGCTTGTTGTATGACAAGTGTAACTCTACATATGTGGACATTAGACGGATGCAAAATTTGAAATTTCCGCTCCACAGTGCTCAAACAGTTCCAACTTGGGCCCTGATTAGCCTCCCAAAATTTGAACTCATTTAGTGAGAAACAGACTTGGCACAAACCATTTGAAGTTATATGGGAATAACTATGGAGAAACCATAATTTCGGTTTATATCCATCTCAAAATTCACCAGTTCACTCTACTTTAGAAAACGATAGCTTAGCGTATTGAAAATTTTCTCAGCTACAACTTTGTTGAAGACCACTTTTCGATCAGATGTAAGGAACAAAAAATATTAATGATTCAAGTCACTGATGCCTTATGATTATGCTCAATCAACTGTTCAGCAGGCAACATTGGTGTTTATGGCGCGTATAATAGAGGACAAAAATCATGGCTACTATGTCACACTGCAGAATACAGTGTTGCCCACAATACAATTGCTTAATCTTGCCATAAGATTATCAATCTCTTAAACAATTAATAACTATTTCATTTGACGTTTGGCAGAAAAACGATTTTCTGCAAAGTTGTAGCTGATAAAAATTCCCATAAGAATAGCAATATAATTTGTTAACAGTACAATATGTAAAAAGACTACAAGACAATGAACAAAAAGTTTTGTTTTCCCATAGTAATTTCACTATATGCTTCAAATGGTTTGTGCCAAGTCAGTTTCTTATCAAATGAGTTTAAACTTTCGGAAGCTAATCAGAACCCGATTTGAAACCGTTTGAACACTGTGGAGCGAAAATTTCAAATTTTGCATCAGTCTAGTGGACATTCCTTGGCGGAAAACACATTTATGATTTAATTGTAAAACACGTAACTTCATGCAATTTGATGAGTAAATTGCATAAATATGAATTATGAACAAATAAACAACATACTAACTAAATAAAGAAATAAATGAAAAGCGTTCTTGTTACATCGTTAAAACCTTTATGATGTATTAGCAACAAGAGAGTAAGCTATGTTGTGTCTTTCGCAAGTCTCTCTCGATGTGTGATTTCCCTCTACTCTCTCTTTGACCGGTTGACAAATTGCGTTTCTCTCATTCCGCATTCTCTGTTAAAATGTTTCCGTATTTTTTGTATTGAATAGTTGTAATTCAAAGTCGCTTAAAATTTGAGTAGTCTCAATTCCTACCAAGTTCTACGATCGAAGCATTGGTGTCAGACTACGATTAATTAAATTATACAGTCACTACATTGGAAGCAAATAAACGAGTCATGCTTCGGATACCGGATAAACATACACGAGAAGCCTTCCGAATCGTATTAGCAAGCCGATAGAATATAGCTCCAAACGTCAATCTCTCCCCACATCAGGGACGATCGATGACTATATGATGGAGACGCATGGTCGTCCATTAACCTGAGCTTTCGAACCTCTTGAAAAGTTCGCCTATGCCGCACCAACCCGATGTCGATTACCCCACGCTGAGAGGGGGGATTGATGAATTTTCATACACAGCCAACCCATCAAACCCATCAACATTATGATGATGCTCGGGAAGAAGATTGCTGAACGGATTGTAGGTGTGTTTCGCCGTTATTATTGCTTCCCATCTCAAGCAGGACAGCACAAGGGGAGTGAAAATATTAAACTTGCTGCGAATTTATGGGCAAACATTTTATGCCCGCCACTCCTAGAGCTAGAGAGAGATAGAGAGAGAGGCGAGTTAGGACCCCCCGGGGGAAATCCACATCTTTTCATAGCTTGAATAATAATAATAACAATAAAACGGCGAAAACGAGAGGAAACAAAATGCGAAAAAAAAGGAAGAAGAAATTCTCCGAAGGACGCGCAACGGGAATAGCTAACGGGAAAATCGAGCAGTAATTATCATGAGCTGAAGCAATGTAAATAGGGCAGTGTTCAGCGCGAGCTCACTCAGCGTCGTCAGCGCTTGCTGGGGATGGGATGTGGAGGAGTTTTTGACTTTTCTTCATTTCCACTGGTTCCACTCCAGCCAAACTGGACGAGCGACGGGTAATGATGGCAGAAATAGGATTTTTAATGGGTGTGTTGCCTTTGGCTGGTCGGTGGCCGTGGTCAAGGTGTTTTTTGTTGTTGTTGTTGTTGATGTTGATGATTCGGGACGAATTTATGAGAAGAACGGTGATGCGGTATTGGTAATTTTAAAAGCCTCGGTATTACTCTTCGCCTACTATGGTCGGTCGGTCGTCGTTGCTTTGGGTGATGGTTAATTGTTTTCGAGGTCAACGAGGTGTAACGAATGTCGGTTTTATTGTGCCTGCAGCAGTGCTTGATACTTATCCTCCAAGTCTGTTGTAATTAATGTTTCCCGATTGGATATAATTAACGTCCATCAACAGTCAGTACGAAGTGGTGGGAAAAAACAAGCAAAGTGTTTGATTGAGTGCCATCATAAATCAATAACTCATTGAAACATTTTCATTCTTCATTTACCTACTGTGTTTCTGCTTCTCTCTGGTGGCACTCAGCTTGATGGACTTTTGTAAGATTTCGGAAAAAATCTTCAACCAGGTTGCGAATTGAACCAACCAACCATGGTTTATTCCTCTCAAATGGATTCACCTAACACGATTATATTCTTCCTGCTCTTTTTTTACCACTTGGCCATTACGCCCCAAATGGAAGTTCACATTTACCAACATCGTTATTTACGTCCTTTGATAGGTGTTATTTGATAGGTTTATAATACCATTCTTCCAATCGTTTGCTGTATGGCAAGCACAATGACCAGTGATTTTCGACCCCAAAAATTTCCTCGACCGGAACTGGAACGTCAAGCCAGCCGTCTCCGGTGCCGTGATATGCTCCTATATTTTTTCAATAATCTCAAATTATAGAGCACCGTTCAAAAATCAAAACATGAATCGAAGTAGGCTCTGCCTCAAACAGCTTAGCTTCTGCTAGTGCTGTCATTATTTTCCACCTTTTATCCATTGGTATTATGCCCTCAGATCGTTTTTCTTCTTCTTGTGTGTCATGTGTTAAGTGATGAATATTATGAAATTTTGTAAAAAATTAAGTGGCGATAATACGCGTAAAACCCCATACATTTTCCAGATGGGTTCGATTGATTCGTCTAAAAACCCAAGAAGGGTACACATACCACTCGAAAGATTAACTTTTGAACCGAGGCCTGGAGGGTCGAAAGCTATATTCAATTCGACTCAGTTTTTTTTTAGTTTGTTTTCGCTAGTAGTGAAGCCAAACCGGGTGTTGTTGAATCTTTCGTTGGTGATGTGCTGAGAGGTCAAGACAAGCTGTTAATTTTTAATTAGTATCCAAATTGGATTTCTCGTCGAATGGCAAAACTCTGACAGATCTCTCTAATTATAAATTGATTACAGTAAACAAATTACGGTTGCGGCAAACCGACTAATGAGATAAACAGACCCGAACGTTGTTAGCAACAGCTCGGAGTAGGTGAAAATTTCCAGCATTTTTTTTTTTTGAAAGGTGCTGAAATTGTATGATAATAATACCACATGCTATTACAGTCAACTCTCTCTTATTCGATATTCTTCTTTTTTCCAGACTTCGTACTATCATTTTACTCCACCGAAAAATCCCAAAAGAAACTGTCAATCTTTTCTAGAAGAGACAATTTTTCGACGCTGCCGTCAACGCCAATTGAGTGCCAATCACTGAAGAACGTCGATTGTCATTTGGTGATTAACCACTGATGGCAATAAACTAATAGCGAATTCGTTTATTATTCAGTTCCAACCTGGATCGGGTATCAAGACTGGGTCTAATTGTTTTCTGACAAACGTCAGTTTAATCGTTTGTTTTTAAAACCTAGCTCAGGTTGTGGTTCGCACTGACAAAGAGTTCGGTTTCGCACTTTGTAGTCTTAAGCTGACAAAACGTGAAATATTTGGCAAATTTTGACAAATATATTTGACCAAGGTGTAATGGTATGTATTTGACCAAATATTGCTACGGCTTATATTTGGTTTGTATTTGTCATTTTATTTATTTGAAAAATTGTCAAATAGTGTGATGGCTATTTTACTTTTTGCCAAACAAGTATATTGGATATTTTTTCGGAGAGATCTGGCAACCATGCCGAATTGATAATCTAAATAAATTAGGCTCCTCAAGTTTTAGTCATTTTCTAGTGTTTTTCTACTATTTTATAGTCATGAAATAGCGTAAAAACTAGTTTATGGTTTAAGGAATAATAATCCAGAGTCATTGTTTTGCCTACTGATGAAGAAAACCTAAAAAGTGTAAACATTTGTTCGGGTAATTTAACAACATAAAATGGCGTTTGCTAGTGTTTTGCTCTTTTTCTGCATCGTAACGCTTGAAATCGAAAGCTGCAGGATAACAAAATCTGGAGTGGCTGTTTGCTTGCCTTGCAGATCTGGATTTCTAGGCGATTCCGAAAGGAAGTTAGAAATACAGTTTGGAGGATAATCAGGATAAGTACCGGGTTTATACATATATTTAATTGTGAAATGGACAATCCACGCAGCCTTTTTTCATTCTAATAAGAAAATCAGTATTCGTAGGTAACGTTAAAATAACACAAGGAATTATTGAAATATTTCAATGTACTTGACAGAGCTTTTCTAAAAAAGCTTTGATATTTTAACGCCTACATTTTTCGTTGCGAAACCTTACTATCATAACCATCACATTTTTTTTTAACAGACATAGACAACTCAACCATGCAATCTCATATTTGTGGACAGTGACTTTCGCTGCCGCTTTTTCGCAGATAGAGGTTCACTCCTGTAGATTACCGGTGCCAGCTGATAGAGGAAACATTCCTCTATCTGATGATATCGGCGGTTTGCAGGTGTGAGCTTTTGTTCCCGGGAGATGGTTGACGAAAGCGGTTGTACCCTTTTGAACCTATGACAACAACCGCACGAAATGAAAAGTTTCGCATATTGAGCTGCCACCTAGCGTAGTTTTTGACAGCGCTTTGTGGTGAATATAAAATCGGACAAAATAATAATAATAATCAACTCGAGTTTGGATGCGGTTTGCTCGGGAGCTGTGAGGGTGGATTTGCTCGGGAATGGGTGGTATTCTGCTCGAGTTTGGGTGGGTGTCACTCGTGTTTTTGCGGATTTTCCGGAAAATCTACAGGAGTACTATTTCTTTTTTTCTCTCTTTTATTTATTTACATATTTAAAAATCGCCCTTATTGTCAGTCAAAAAATCCATGGTTGTAACCTAAAAATACATGGTTCGTTGCGAATATACCTATATTAACATAATCTATAATATATTTAAGGATTTCATACCTCAGAGATCGTTTTGGGAGTATTATGGGCACTGTTCTTAATGAAACACTTTTTTTTAATATAATTTCGACTTAAATTTTAACGAGGGAGTAAGTAGTTTTACCACGTGATGATTGCAGGGAATATCTTGTAGATCTTGCTGCCTTTTTTCTCAATGATAAATGAGGCGTGGGAGTGGGGGGGTTTGGAGGAGGAATAAACACAAAGCTGTATTAGTGTGTGTGGAGACAGAACAAAAAAATTATGAATGAACGTTGAATGAATTTTATTCTATGACTAAGAGTGTGAATGAACCCAAAATGCATGGTGAATGTGAATGGGGCATACGTGATACCAGTATGTATTGTATAATGGTATTTTTACAGTTTGTACCGTTCTGATTCATATTACGAACACGCTCAAATTCTGAGCACTTGTGTTTTTGTATGGGACGGATTTTGAAAAATTTTCTTTTAGGATGTCCATATTACGATAAGTCGTGAGTTTAAATACATTCTGAGCGGATCAGCAATATTTTAGGTAAAAAAGGTGTTTTTCAAAGGATGATTTTAACGCACTGTTCGGAATTTGAATCAATACGGTAAATCGCTATGGAAGCTATGGAAACCGAAATGGCTCTTGATTTTGTTTTATGCCCTTATAGTATAAACCACCATCGCACTTCGTGAGTTGCCCCAATAGAACCCTTGCTTTTGGTTTGAATCAGTACAAATTCGTTCTATTATATATAAAAAAAAGAAGTATACATATTCATTTTCTTCCGAACTAAATAAACCACCATCACACTTTGTGAGTGGCCCCAACAGTATCCTTGCTGTTGGTCTAAATCGGGTCAAATCGGTTCTAATAATTATTTTATATTCAATCAAGTAAACCACCATCACACTTTGTGAGTGGCCCCAACAGCATCCTTGCTGTTGGTTTAAATCGGTTCAAACCGCTTATAATTAATTATTTTGGTCATTGATAAAATAAAATAAACCATCATCACACTTTGTGAGTGGCCCCAACAGTATCCTTATTGTTGGTTTAAATCGGTATACACACATCTAATAATGATCTACATCTCTAGACAGCCGACAGCCGAAAACACTTATAAATAACTACACAAAACAAAAGATCGCATCACTTATCAAGGTTAATCCTGATCCAACGAACCTAACCCACTAACAAAACCTCCTTCCTGTGACTTTTGTGGGATGCAGAGGTAAACACGGTCCCAAAACAACAAAAGTCACACACTAACATTCCTTCCCTCTCCCACCTGATTGCCGGATTGAGGACGTGGCCGGTGACGTTATTGATCTTTAAAGGTAGGAGTCACTGGAACATGTACACTGAGAATGGCAGGTTACTCCCAAGCCCCATTCAGTTGATTCGTTGTACAATTTCACTGGTTCAGATCAATCACGGAGTGCAACTATCGATACGTGCAGTCAGACTAAGCTAAGCTAAGCTAAGCTAACAAGTATATTGGATATTTTTTCTTATCGTGTATGTTTTTGTTTTCGAATCATCCTTTTGCCGAATTTGCATATCAGCTGATGGCTTAGAGCAGTGCAACATGAACGACACATATGTTTTCTAAAGAAGATTTCTAGGTTCAATTACTTTCATTTTTTGTCTTGAGAAACAAAATAAAAAAATTGTTTTAAACATTTATTAGTTATGCTTTCTAAATTGAACACAGTTTAAGCTCCTTAAAAAGCATTAAAAGCATTGTTTTTACACACTTTGTTTCAATTAATACGATTGTAGATGATTCGTACACACACCTTCGTAATGCGGTGTGTAGAAGAAAGGTAAACAAAACAGTTTCAGCTTGCAAAATGATTCGCGGCTCGCGTTTTTAACGATGCAAATGATATTATTTAAGTAAATGCCGTCTTTGAAAGTGAGTTAATTCAAGTGCTTGTAGAAGCACGTGTCGTAATTGTTTTTAGTGTGGTTCTGATAAGTGAAAGCTAGTGAAAACAGTTATTGAAATTTCAGGCCCTGAGCAGAACAAAATTGGCTGATCGTACTTTTTAATGCAAATATTACCAATGCGTGAATGAATTGGTAATATTTTGGTGCAAAAGTATTGAAATATGTATCCAGATCTTATTCATACAATTCTGGCACATTTTTTAAGGTATGTAATTAGTAATTTACTGTTTTGTAGGAAGATGTCTTTTTTTTTTTTTTTTTTTTTCTTTATTTTTGTGATTTTTAGCCGTAGGCTAGTTCATCACATTTGATAATCGAGGGTCAGGCTTAGGGCCTGCCTCGAAAGAAAGCGTTTCAGTCTATCATTACATAACGTACAACTGGCTCTGATTACCCACCAAAAGGGACAGACAACATTTTAAAAAACTTAATGTAAAGTGGGAGTTACAACGGGACTGTGGTGAGGAATGGATGCGCGAACAAGGTAGAGCTCCACCGTAAGAGACAGTGCCCCAGTCCGGCAGAGATACCCCGACGGCAGGAAAATAGGAAGGTGAAAGAACACGGACAGCGCAGCCCACGACGAGAGGGCTAGATTTGGTTGTATAGGTGAGCGTCCTTCAAGAATGCAATCAGCGCAGTCAACGTCGAGGGGTCGTTGCCAAGTAGCTCCCTGATGCTCTCTGGGAGTCGATGTTGTTCGCGTAGCCTCTGAAACTCTGGGCAGACACACAGCACGTGTTCCACCGAGGCAGGGATGCTGCAGATTGGACAAACCTTGTGGAAGGGTGTCCCACCAAAATTGTGGGAAATCCTCGCATGGCCGGTCCGGAGTCTTGAGATAATCCGCTGGTCTTTGTACTTGTGGCTGTCTTGCCAAGGTCGTACGGTTTCTTTGATTTTTCTCAGGAGGGTGGTGCGTGACTGAAACCATTCCTCCTGCCAGGCTTCCATGATGATAATCGCAATCCAACGCCTGACGTCTAGGAGTGGTACGTTCCTGGTGAAGCGGGGTCCGGATGGACCAGATCCCGCCAGCCTGTCCGCTGCCTCGTTTCCAGGAACACCGCAGTGCCCGGGAATCCACGTAAAAACGGTTGAGGGTGGGGCAAAACGTGTAATGGCTTGTATCCAGGGGTGGCTCGGGGCTTCGGCTTCCAGCGCCTGGATGACGCTGTGTGAGTCCGTTAGCACAAGGATCGGTTGATCTGCAGGAGTGATGGCTGCGTCAAGAACAGCAGCGGCTTCTGCGGAAAAAACGGAACACTCCTCCGGAAGACTTTGACTTGTTGCGGTGTTTGGTCCTGCCACTCCGAGTCCCACTCCGGCCCGTGATCGCGATCCGTCCGTAAAGCGATGAACGTGCCCCGGATAAACCGACCTAAGAAGTTCTGCAACGGAGCGCCTCAACGCTACAGAGTTATCTCCGGCTTGGAATCCTCTCTTAATCCGCTTATCTATTTTTATAACGTTTGATCGCCAACTTTTCTCTCCATGCCAGTGGACCCTGGCCACCGGGGGGAGGTCTACGTTGGCTGCAGTGCGGAGGGCTCTGTTCCCCTCGTTGAGGAGAAAGACCCTATCGTTCCCGGATGTCTTAGCAGCGAGGGCAGCGGCTTTGGTGGCAGAGGCTGCAGCAGATCGATAGCGGAAAGGGAGGATTCCGGTTTCTGCACAAGCGGCGTCTGCGGGCGTGGAAGGTAGGAGGCCGGATACGATGCGTACGTAGGTATTGTATACCGGAGCGAGGATGCGGTTCAGCTTCTCGGTGGCTAAGCAGGTAATTTCGAGGCCGTAGAAAAGTCGACTGTCGATAACAGCCCGGGCGACACGAAGGCGGATCTCGCGGTTACTGGAGCGGTGCGGACGGGAGATTGTCCTGACGATGTTGATGCGGCTACGGCAGTTTTCTTTCACCGTTCTGAAGTGTTGGTCGAAACTTAGAGTCCGATCCAGAACTACCCCCAGAACGCGGACTGTTTTCTTAAGCGGAATTGGATGGTCCTGGATGGTGATCGGTGGTCCCCGAATCAGATGACCCGAGTGGCAGATATGGCACCGTACACTCTTTGGTGCGGAGAGCTGAAAACCAACAGAAAGCGCCCACCTGCTGACGGCGGAGACAGCTGCTTGGGCTATATTCCTGGTCCGTATAGTCGTTCGTCCCGTTACGAAGATGTCTTTCGTATGCATACCAAAAAACGTTTATTCAATGATTGTAGGGACAGCCATTGTTGCATGACGTGCCGTATCACCTTAAGTTAATTTGAAGATCTTGAGCAATGACAATATTTTATGAATTCGTTACTTGGAAATTTTTTCGAGACCTCACTTAAAGAAACATTTTAACCTCACGAATTTTCCGTATATTATTTTTAGAAGAAGATTTCTCCTGAGAAATGCATTCGAGATCTACTCAAGTAGCACACATTTGACGCACAAAGTTGCAGCAAACTTGATTGCGACTAAAATTAGACCAATCTGTTTGTGATAAGTGTACCACTAGGGGAAGATGCAATTAGGCCTATTCTGCGCAGCGTGTAAGGTGAGTTGACAGTGAAGGTGGAGTACAGTAAAGCACTCTAGTAAAAGTATGGATGACTGTAAACACAAAACTGAAAAAAGTCACCCTAAGATGCTACGTCATTTATTAGGCCTATTCTGCGCGACGTGTGAGGTGAAATGATGGTGAAGTGACATTATCACCTCGGGTGAAGTGAGTCTCCGTGCAAATCAAATAGAGAGTCACCTCACCCGAGGTGATAATTGACACTTCACCATAATTTCACCTCACACGCCGCGCAGAATAGGCCTAATAAATGACGTTGTATCTTAGAGTGATTTTTTTCAGTTTTGTGGTTACAGTCGTTCATACTTTTACTAGGCTGATCGAGGTAGGCCGTGCATTGAAACTGACGTGTTTGGAATTTGCTGCTGCTTTATTTTCCGGGATGTTTATTGAAAATTTAATGCAATAAGTCCTTTAGCTGGTGTATTTTGGACACCAGAACACTTTTTCAATAATTTCGCGTGTGTTAATTAGTGCTGTGTTTGGTTATTTAAAAAAAATAGGATCGAAAGAGTTTTTAAGATTACCGCGAGTGAACAAACCGGGTTTTTTCTTCCTTCGCCGCCGCCGTGAACCGTTGCGAAAAAGCAGATCTCCGCTGAATTTTCTAATGTACGCTGTTGAATCGTGTCCGTTTCGGTTAAGTTACAAGTGCATAACGATCCGGAAGCCGGAAGTTACAAAATAAGTCCAGGAGGTAACGATGATATCCAGTGGAAGTAGGGTTAAAATCGAACGTGCAAATTTTCTCCTGCAAAGTGCTGCTGCCTGCAAGCCAAAATGGGCGCGTATCTATCGGAGTCACTCACAACGAAGGATTCGAGCGAGGAGGCTATTGATTTGCTTGCTTGCGGTTCCAGCTCGATGCAAGGCTGGCGGATCAGCCAGGAGTAGTAGTTTCTAGTGAAAGAAATGATCTCCACACAGTTCGAAAAAGTAGTGTAAATTTCTATTCAATATGATGCACATAAATGGAGCGTCACATATCATATACGTTTACATTACATATCATGTAAAGTTTTGACACATTTCATGCAATGTAGCAAATATTGTATACAAAAGCCCATATTTGTATACAACATTGTTTGCAAGTTGCTTGGTTGCGTGAAATGAAATACAAGTCTACGTGAAGGAATGTTTACATCACAATTAAAATTCAGAATTTTTATCTGTGCATCACATCACTAAACATAACCACGAGCAATGACGAGGAACTGCATCCCAAACCCCACTATAAACAAAAAGCGGATGCATCCAACGAAACTTTTAAGCGCAAAAGAATCATTGCCAACATAGGAAAAATTCGGTAAGATCCTTCCATTGCATTATTTTATGATTCTTCAAAATTGTACAAATATTTACACATTACACACAACTACACATAGTAACTTTGGAGCGTTTGGTACGGTATGTCCTCGCATCCTTCCACCCCTGTAGATTCAAGAAATGTTCCCATTAATTTCCAAGAATCATCTTTGCGGCAAATACAACGCAGCCTGGCCGTATTGATGTTTATATCATACCTCAGATATGCTGTAAACATCAATTAGACAAGAAAAATGATTAGACCTCATATAATCTAATCATTTTCCAGGATGCTTTCTCGTACTGGCTGCGTTTGTATTAGATTAGATTAGATTAGATTAGATTAGATTAGATTAGATTAGATTAGATACAGTCGTTGATACTTTTACTAGAGTGCTTTACTGTACTCCACCTAACTCGAAATCAAACGTCATTTCTGACAGAGCTGATTCCTTTTCGAGGGGCTCATGGATGCATAATTTGGATAGTTGCTAAACGATTTTGATGATAATAAACTAATCTTCAGCTTAACAGCTCAGCCCAACTAACGAAAGCCTTTCACTAAGTGGGCTATGTATTTGGCCCAACGAGTGAAAGATGATATGTTGACTGTATTAGGAACAGGCAGAAGTTGTTTTTAATTTTTTTTGCGATTACTTGATTGATATTTTTGCAAATTATTAGTTCTGGAGTTCCAGTTGCGTACTTTTATGCAAACAAATCATTCCCGAACAAAGCATATCATTAAAAATGCAAGCTTAACAGTTGCTCTAGAAAAGTCCATTTCCAACTGTATTTTCACTAAAAATCACTCTTATTTGATTTACGCCCATGTAGTACACAGATAAAAATTCTGAATTTTAATAGTACATCACAACATTCATTCACGTAAGCTTAAATTTCTTTTCACACAACCGAGCAACTTGTAAACAATGTTGTTTACAAAGATGAGCTTTTGTATACAATATTTGCTGCATTGCATGAAATGTGTCAGAACTTTACATGATATATAATGTAAACTTATATGATATGTGACGCTCCATCTATGTGCATCACATTGAACAGAAATTTACACTACTTTTTCGAACTGTGTACTTACAAAAGCCCCACAAACATGTAGAATCTTGTTACGGTATTAGGTTTTGAAAATGTTTGCCTATTTTGCATATTTTGTTGAAAAATACCAGGTTTAAGAGATAAGGAACTGCCGTTATCTAAAAAGTTGTGTCTTTGAGTAGAAGAGTAAAAAAAAACATGTTCGAACACAGTAGGCCGTGGAAAAATCAAACAAATAAGTTATAGCTGAAAAATCGATTGGGGGGAGGGGGGCGCAAGGAGGGTTTGGTCCTATTAAAAATACTTCATATCTCAATAAAAATTAGTAAATTGGTCTCTGGGGAAATGTTTATGGAAGCTTTGTAGGAAATTTCCACATCGGAATTCGTCAAACAAAAGAGATAAATTTTTGAAGTCGCGTCCTTATGAACCTAATTTATGGACGTGCCTAACGGCTTCTCTCAACACATCAACTTGATTAAACTTCAACTTAGTGCACTTTTTAATTTGACGTAGGATTACGTCTTTCGGCAACATATTAGGCGTGCAATTTCAAAAAAACAAAAATCGACCGCGTACGAAAACTGGTCAGGTTTTGACCACTTATAACGCTGTCAATAGCGGATGTATTTTTATTCTAAACAAGCCAATCGATTGGAAATTTTTCTACAAATTTGCTAAAATGAACACTTTATCAGTTTTCAATAGGTCACTATTGAAAATTACACAAATGTCCAACTGTTGCAATGTTGATCAAAATTAACACCGATTGTCTGCAAAAAGTGGTTTCCCTAACGCAGATTTCAAAATGGAATTCCATCCGATCTCCCCGAATGGTGCTTATTCATTCACCGTGTGTGATGGTGCCCGGTGGGTCGTCATCATCAGCAGCAGCAGCAGTGCTTTCAGCGCGTGGCATTGAACATTGTTCTCCAGTACACAACGAAAGGTTTCCCGCAAGCAGCAAGCTGCAGCCCACACAAGCGTCAAGAGATGAACTAGCCTTAGGCTAAAAATCACTCTAATAAAGGAAAAAAAACCACACAAGCGTCTATTCACTGAAGAAGTAGGAAGAAGCTGCCGCACCGCTACTGATCGGATTCAGTAGCTCTTCGTGAGTCGCTGTGGGCCATCAGGCGCGTCACCCTCGTTCCAAACAAACATACAGCTCGCCAGCTTCATCTGTGTTGAACACCCTTTACTCAACCCTTTACAGCATTACTCAACCATCACGACAGAACGGTCCTTTTCAGGACCACACTAAGTTTGTTAAAGAATATTTTCTGAACATTTGTCAAGGTCATCAATCGGATGTCAGTTTCTATAAGTTTAAATCTAACATACCATGTATTTTCAAGACAACGTCAAAAACCAAAGTCGGTCGCGGCATGAGAGTTAAAGTTTGTTAAAATTAAGACTTTATCTATTTAGAAGGTCACTATTGAAAACTGCACGAATGTGCAACTGTTACTATGATAGTTAAAATTATAACCGATTGCCTGAGAAAAGCGCTTTCCCTAACACAGATTTCAAAGTCGTCCATCCGGTCTTGCCGAACGGTGTTTATTCAATCACCACGGTGGGGTCCGGTCGAACGCCTCCCGCAAACAGCTAGCTATCAAAGCTACCCTCAAGAGCCCTCGATTCACCGAAGAAGGAGGAAGAAGCCGCACCGCTACTGATCGGATTCAGTTGCTCGTCGTGAGCCGCTGTGAGCGATCTATGCCAAGCGAGTCACCCTCGTTCCAAATACCCTAATTTTGCATCAGTCTGCTGTGCACTGTTCGGTGGTTTCACCTACAGCTTCACACTTGATTAAAACTTAATTTTGAAATAATTCCTAGTCGAAGTGAAATAATTTACTTTTCATCCCTCACTGATTTGTAATAACTAATTCATTTGATAAGCTACATATGTTAGATCAGATTGGATCAGATCTGTCAAACGATATGAATCGCAAACCAATGAATCACTTATCGCATATTAGCTTATTGCGTGCTCTAGATGTGTGTGATTAATGTTCTAGGTGCACTTCCTGAGAGCCTTTGATGTCTGTACCATTTTTGCGTTAGTATAATTGGGTAGCAAGTACAATCATACTCTATGCCTAGGGAAGTCGAGAAATGTTCCAACTCGAAAAATTCCTACACCGATCTAATCTAATTGAATCTAATCCAGTCACCTGCTGCATGGTCTTGCTTTGAAGCTGCACCTTTACCGACTGAGCTATAGGAGGCCCAACCAACAAACACTCAACACCAAGCCCTACAAAACAAAACAGATCGTAAACAGACCGAAAATTCGAACGTAGCTAAATCATTTAAAGATTTATATCCATCCAAAAACTGAAGTGCTAATCCCTAACCACAAAACAGAACAAAATTATATAGGGGAAATGGCTTTAATATTGGCCTATGGATCTAAGATTGGGTCCATAGCTAAAAATCTGCTATTTATCAATTTTATCTAGATGTAAGTGTCATTGGGACGGTACTAATGGATATTTCTGGTCGCTTTTGAAAATCTAGTCGATTGCTGAATTTATGTATGGGCCCAAATTAGGAGCATTTAGGCCGACATTACATCCATTTCCCCTACAATGAACTTCAAAGTGTCGCTTTCTTGCGTACAGGTTAATACAAATTTAGAGACTTGTTTCTTTTTTTGTTTTTATTTGTTTTCCGTCGATCTTGTTTTCCGTGCTGAGCACCAATGCTACCAACGTGCCAGGAAGGCAGCTCCCACACCTGGCCCCTACCTATCGACCCATCAATGAGATGCTATGCCTCAGAACATCCCGGCGGCGCCGACTGGGATTGAACCCAGGCCTGCTGGGGTGAGAGGTAATCACGCACACCACTACACCACCGGCGTCGCTATCTAGAGACTTTTACAAGTGTGTAAATTTGAAGGCATATTGTGGCATATCTGCCGATGTCTTCGACCACATTTCTCTGAACTATAAAATGCAAAACTTTGCCCAAAAAGGACGCTCCGTTCAAAATATAGTTTCGAGCACCACCTATGCGGCAGAAATGCGAACTAATCAGAAGCCCCCAAAAGCTGGCTATTTGTAAACTGAACAACTTTGTCCAAAATTGCCAATCTGTCCACGGTGCAAGAGGTTCGTTGCCCCACTGTGCGGTGTCAATATCTCTATTTTTTCTAGAGTAGTAGCTCTTCAATGCAATGAGAAAAACAATGTTATATAAACTTATCTTATTCAAAGCAGTACATATAAAAATAAACCCTCACTCTTCTCAAAGCCGAGTTAAAGACCGTGAAAATACTGGCTTTGATTGAAACAACCGAAACCCGATGCCGGAATGGTTCATCCTCAGAAAAAAACAGCCTCCTCAAACAATTTCCATCAGATATTTGTGTTGATTAATTCTTTCCGAATCAAAGCGACAAAGCAAACTTTTCCAATTATGAAAAGCATCGTTCCTGTGAAATGTTCATTTCATAAATTAAAACACAACAGGACGTTGGAAGCAACCCACCCGCCCCTTTGATCATATCTTCCGATTCGGCAGCTCGAAAAGTTGCTCAACACACTGACCCAAATGCGAGCATTAAAGCTGAGGGATTCTCTTTCCAAATGAAATAATTATAACATCCACGGCGCCGAATTCTTTCCCGCAGCATGGAACGTGCCCTTCTGCGACGGCATGCATTCAACATTTATATTAAGATTAATAACATCTATCCGCACGGAATGAACGCCAGCCAAAGCGGGGCAGCGTGTAGAGATAAAGCACATCATTCCATTCCGCTAGCCTCTGGGTTCTCTTTCTCTCAGTTATCACGGGTTTGTTTGCTTCTAAATCACACAGCAGCAGCAGCAGCAGCAGCTAGAAAATGTGACTTTCATACCCGATTAGCGCTAAGACCTAACAAAGGTCTGGTGTGTGCGATGAGCCAGCAAACTAGCTCAAAAGCTTTGGCCGTCCTAATCTCTGGCCTCCTCCCGTGCCGAAGTTTGACAGTCAAGAAAATGAAAAAAAGAAAGTGGATTGAGGGAGGAAAAAAATTGAAAAGTAAAGCAGAACCGTGAGAATTGTTCCCCCGGGGCATGGACAGTCCCGTGCCAGTGAAAAGTGTCAAAAGTTTGCACAAATGCACAACAGTGTGGACAGCATCAGCTGAAGTGCAAAAAACTGTCACCCGCATGAAGCTGCTTTCGTTTGAATGAGGAAAACAGAACATTCAACGCCTGCCTCGATTCTAGGTTGCAGTTGGAAAAAAGTAAAAAGTAATCATCGTTAAGTCAGCGCCTACTATTCTCGCGATAGCAGTGTATTAACAATAAGTGAGTCCTAAGTTATTGATCAAGTGTCGAATGACGGTGAAATACGATGTGGAAAGTGACACTAATGTGTGGTTGAGAAACTATGAGGTAATTGTCTGTCTGTCAATCAAGCCAAGCCACACATAAACAAACGCGCAACATTGAATTATCTCGTTAAGTTGCCATGAAAGGAGTATGTGTGTGTGAGTGTGAGTGGCTCTCGAATTATTCGGGCACTGTGGAACTATGTATCTGCTGCTTCCCACGCTCGCTCGCTTGCTAGATGATGGCAAATGGCTATGGCAAACAGGAAGATAAGCCCGTGAAAAATATGTCAGATTTCATTAGGTGTAGACCCTAGTTCCGAGAGTTGTTTGTTCTTGTCCCCCTTTCGGTTGTTCTTCTTGTTTCATAGCACAGGGAAATGGGTTTAAGCCAAGGGAAGGTGGGGGAGCTTTCTATCTGTCCTACAAGCGATAAACTGTTGCCCATACCTTGTCGTTTGTGCCGTTGAGGCTGCAGCCACTGCGGTAGCTCCTTCGTCTTCTCTAAACCCGGACGACCACCCCACTTGGAGGAATTCGTCCGGTGCGGTTCCTGTTACTACCTGCCCCTCTTGCTGTTGTTGATCCGTTCGATGTCCTCGTCCGAAGCAGCACTGCAATCCACCAGAGATGTGCGGGTAAATATTTTGGTTCAAGCGTAGCAAGGCATAACAGCACTCCTGGTGATTCTCCTGCTGTTCCTGCCGCTGCTGACTGGTGCAAAAGTGCTCCGTTTTTGCGTCCAACTCGGGAACCGTCTCCTCCTCCTCCACCTCGTCCCACTGCTGCTGCCGTTCCTGTGTGTAGTACGTTAATCCTTTGGCAATCGATCCGCACTGCCTGCTGCTGCTTTTGCCTGTATTGCCCCGCCACTTTTCCAACCCACCCCACTTTGGCAACGATACGCTTGCCTCACTTCCTTCCTTCGGCCGATTTCTTCTGATTCCTCACACGCGCTTTTCACACTTCACACCCAAACACTGAAAAAAGCACGCACTTCGGTTTTCGCAACAAAAGGAAAATACAACTCTTCGAAATATCGCAACACAACTTTTGTTAGTTTTTCGCCTACTACGATCGGGAAAGGTAGAGTAGAGTAGAGTAGAGTAGGCCTTTGCGCTCGACCGCACCACTTGACGCGCTTCGATTCTTGACACTGCTCACAGCACACCGAAAAGAAAAAAAGGAAAACTCGTCCCGCTCTCGTCGCTCCTTCTAGGAAAAGGCGATTTTCCACAGATCCATCCCCTTCACACACTCGGAAAACCCAACAGCATCGAGCCCCCTTTTCTTTCTACAGATCGAACAGTCGGGAACAGGGAACGACCGAATCGGGAACCGATTTTCTGGAACAGGAACAAGAAAAATCAATTCTCGGGATGGCTAGGGCCGCCTGGTGCTACTGCTGCTGCTTGTTCGACTCGGGGAAAATGTGGGACTTTTCCTCCTTCTTTCTACCGCTTCTCACTCACGATTTTCACTTCACTCACACACAACAGGCACAGCACAGCACAACTAGTGGGTAGGTATTAACACTGGCGAGCGAGCGAGCGAGGATCGAACTGACTGGTTTGGATGGCTGAAGAAGTGGCCTGTCTTTCTCGGCGGACGCGTTTAAAATGTATGTTTGCGGGACACTTCCTGGATTAACACGGTGCTGCTTCTACTGCTGCTGCTGCCAGTTGGTCCTGTCGGGATTCTCGTTCTCTCGGCAGCGGCACTCTCTTGGACTCATTTTCCTCGTGCTCGAGTTCTGATCTTCATGGCGAAGACGGCGGCGGCGGCGGCAGTGGCGACGTTGACGGTTGACCAGAGCAACCAAGCAGAAGGCCATGGAAGTTGTCGAGTGGGAGATTGAGAGCGTGTGAAAATCTCCGAGAGAGAAGGACGCCACGAGAAATGTTTGGCCAGTGATGCCAGACGCCGGTTTGGGGTGGTCTAATTTTATTAGTGATCTTGCGCGACTTTAAGGTTGTGTCCCAATTGCCGAGTTAAATTTAGATCGTGGTTTAAAGTGACATTTTGAAAGTTATTTTCAATGTTCAAAAATTTAACTTCTAGTCTGTCAGAAACAACTACGTTCGGATATCAGAGTTGTTAGATAACATTCCATCTGTCGAGTTAAATTTAACGCGCCAATTGGGACACAGCCTAAGTGAATTTATCGACGTAAAGATCAACCGAAAATCAATTAGAATAAATTTTCTAGATATTATGGTCATTCATGAGTCGAGATAATAAATACAAAAGCATGACAGTGAGAACTCCATTTGAGTTCCTGTTTGCGATTTCAATAGCAACATTGTTTGACCATGTTAAAACTAACTTAGAAACGTCTCAAAATTAGCTTCAATTGGCAATTGGCATGAATCTACCCTTTTAACGACATAAGATTTCCGACAAACATTCCAAGCAACATTGTCGCTTCGAGGTTACTTTTCAAGAGCATCTGAATCGCTATATTACTCGTTTCGTCATCGTTGGGGAGCCACGCTCTGAGTAAAAAACAAAATAGTGCGTCTCCACAGTGACGAATCCGCCGGGAGGGCGGAAACCACCCTCACTCACAGCACTGCCATCGATAGCCACCTAACCCAAGATCAGACTGCGTTCGAACTTGAGAGCCCGTCGAAGAAGGCCACCGGCTCTGGCCGCTCTTCTCTCCATATCTCTTTCTCCCTCTTTATCTCACTCACATCCGGAGAACCAAGCGGAGAGCGAACGAGCCTCTTTCGGGAAAAAATCAATTTTTCCAACGCAAGCGCAGCGCCACATCAACAGGTCAAGTCTCGCCGTTTGGATGTCCATGGGATCCATCCATCCATCCGTCCGTTCTGGCGGTTGCCAAACATTGTGCGATGTTCTCGATGTGGAGCAGCTCTGTGGTGAGTTCAAGGAATATCGCTCCTAGCGCAAATGTGTCCCCGACCACCAGACCAACTCGCTCCAACTCATCAGTCCCGTTGGTTGTTAGGAGAATGTGGAAAATAAAGAAAAACTCACAACATAGTAGGCACTGAAACAAGGCCGTCAAGAGGATATCCTCCATAATACAATGGCACTAAACACAGTAGGCTCTGGTTTCTGTCGCGCGAAGCGGCGCTGCCTACTGCTGGTTGTGCTTTTTGTTGTTTTGTATTATGTGATCCAGCGTTGCCAGGTTGTTTTCAAGCTTATCGGTATGAAAGGTTTTACTAAATTAGTGTTTACTATTTTAGTTAATTTTATATTTTTGCCGTTTTCGAAGGAGATAATTAAAAATTTTAGACTAGGAACGGCCTTTTCAGGAAAGTCGGAAAAAATTCTGGGGAATGATTCAATTGGCTTCTAAAGGAAGAGCTTTGAGTGGGTTGGTTTAGTTCCTTTAAATTCCGTTATAATTGCTTATCTTTTGACAGATACGCGTATTTCGTCTACTACTTGCAGACTTCATCAGTGCCAAGTACTCAACACCAATACTTGGCACTGATGAAGTCTGCAAGTAGTAGACGAAATACGCGTATCTATCAAAAGACAAGCAATTATAACGGAATTTAAAGGAAATAAACCAGCCCACTCAAAGGTCTTCATAAAGGGATTCCGTTAAGAGGTCCGACAAATTTAAAGGATTGATTTTTCTAAAGGAAGCCGAACAAGCTTCCAGCAAAAGAAGAAATAAGCTCTTCTGGAGGAAGTTTGCAGAATTTTTCTAGAAAAAATCCGAAAAACTTCCGGAAAAACCTTCCCATAGATGACGGAAAATATCTTCGGAAGATGCTCATGGAGAAACTTCCTGAGGAAGACGAAAGAAACTTCTGGGAGAATTCGATAGATACTTCCGGTAGAAGTTTTAAGGAATGTTCTGCAAACGCTGGAAGAAACTTCCTGAGGTAGTTTGGAAGAAGCTTTTGAAGAAAGTCAGAAGATTCTTCCGGTGGAAACCAGAGGGCTTTTGGGACAGCCGGAATAAACTTCTTGGAGAATTTGGGAAACAAATTTCGGACGAAAGAGCTTTCTGGGAGATGTCGAAAGAAATTTCCGGAGGAAATCGGTAGAATCAAGGAAGCTGGAAAAAATGGCCAGAGAAACGGAAGAACTTGTAGAGCGAAACCAGAAGAAGCTTCTGAATGAGCAGGCCTGTCATGGAGGTTAATAATGGTTTTTCAGTTATGTAAACCAATTTTTTTTAATCAAAGCTAATTGGGCGCAAACATTGATATGTTTCTACATCCGTTTCTCTAATAAAAAAAATGAAGGGACAGCCCTATGGGGTTATACGTAATGGTGACGTAGGACTACGTGGTCTTATATAATAAATCTTATTTTTTAACTGCAGCAGGAGCTTGTGTTTTGTGTAGGAATAGAAATTTGAGCGGGGTTCTCTCTTCTCTTTAGTATGACGCGCTTGTCATAGATGGCCCACAGCGACTCACGAAGAACTACTGATTCCGATCAATAGCGGTGCGGCTTCTTCCTCCTTCTATGGATGATGTTCATGTGGGCTGCAGCTCACTGCTTGCAGGCAGCCTTTCGTTGTGTACTGGAGAACACCACCACTCACCACGCTTCTTCTTCTTCATCATCGCATTTCAAGCTTATTGCGTATGGCATATTAGCTTATTGCGTGCTCTCAACTTAGTGTTCTAGATGCCCTTCCACAGTTATTAATTGAGAGCTTTCGATGCCTGTACCATTTTTGCATGAGTATAATTGTGTGGCAAGTACAATCATACTCTATGCCCAGGGAAGTCGAGAAATTTTCCAACCCGAAAAATTCCTAGACCGAACCTGGAATCGAACCCAGCCACCTCCAGCATGGTCTTGCTTTGTAGCTGTGCCTTTACCGACTGAGCTAAGGGAGGTCCCACTCACCACGCAGTGATTGAATAAACATCGTTTGGTGAGACCGGTTGGAATTCAACTTTGAAATCTGTGTTAGGGAAATCACTTTTCGCAGGCAATCGGTGATAATTTTAACTATCATAGCAACAGTTGCATATTCGTGCAATTTTCAGTAGTGACATTTTGAAAAAGTATAAAGTTTTAATTTTAACAGATGCGTAAACATATTTTTGATCGATTGGTGATAAAATTATTGAAATTGGTCAAGGGGCAGCTGAGTTATTAACGTTCAAAATCTTTCATAATTTTGTTACATTTTCTATTTTAGGTTTTCACAAAGTCTACCCCCATATAGAAATCACAAACGTAGTTCTACGTCAAAAAAACTGTGCATCAGGAATGTTTTGGTCGTGTTTTGGTTAAAATTTTGAATTAACATTTTGTAAATTCAAAATCAAAAGTTTGATAATTAATCCACCTAAAAATATGCAAATATTGTGCACCCATCAGGTATAAAATTTGTAGAGCGTATAAAAACTTCAAAAAGCTCCAAGAACTACAAAAGTCCAGAACTTTGTGAGAATTTAAAGATCCACAAGGTTCCGTGAACTTCAGGAAAACTTCATGACAATTTCATCAGTTTCATGGAAATTTCAGCAAACTTTCGGTAAGTTCAAAGAGTTAAGGAAAATTTCAGAGCAGTTCCAGTGACATCCACAAAATTATGGAAATTTGTTAGGAATTCCGAAAACTTCGAAAACAATTTGAGAACTTCAGGTCCGTTCGATCCACTTCAGAAAAATTTGCTGAAGGCTCTAAGAACAAAGTCTACCAAAGTTTAAAGATGTTGGAAGTTGCTTCCCCCGTCAGGAAAATTTCGGGAACTTTATTGCAGTTTCCTGGAATCTTTAGACTTTATATTAGTTCGATTAACATCAGAAAGATTGCGACCACCTACAAGAACTTTTAAGAATTTCTTAAAAAAAAATTTCAAGAATTTAAAGAAAGATCCAAAAATTTCTGGGTAGTTCCAAAGATTTTAAGAAAACTTCGAGAACTTCAGTGGAAATCAAAGTGCTTCATGGCAGTTCCATACAGGAAAAAATTAATGGACTTAGCTGAATTTACCAAAACTTCAGTTAATATTAAAATTTTTAGGAAAGTTACGTAACATCGAGCAGATCTGAGACCTCAAGGCATTTCCAAGATCATCAGAAAAATTTCGGGAGCTTCAAGGAAGTTCCAAGTACCTACTTCGTAAAAATCGCAGGAACTAACAAGATGCTCTAAGAACAAAGTCCACAAAACTTTAAAGAAGTTGGAAGTCCCTCCCCCCGTCAGGAAAATTTTGGGAACTTTAATGAAGCTTCCAGAGTTTATGGACAATTTTTAAAACTTTATGTTAGTTCGATGAACATCAGAAAGATTGCGGGAACCTTCAAGAAGATCCGAGAATTTCATAAAAATTCCAAGAATTTAAAGTAAGTCCCGGAAACTCCAGGGTGGTTCCAAAAATTTCAGGAAAATTTTGAGAACTTGGGTGGAGATCAACGTGGGCCAGCAGCATTAGAAAATTTCAGCTTCTTGATGGCGGATTCGATGAGGTCTACTGTAACCGAGGTAATCGAAAAATTGAAAGCATGGGTTACGAGTACGACAGTATTTACGGAGGGTCTTCGATCTCAGACGCTTCAAATTCCATAGTCGAGCATTGGACCATACGGGTTTGGGAGAGGGTCTCCTTAATGGGACAGAATCAGTTATTGCCCGGCCAACGACCTCAGCGAAGTAGTTGACGGCTTCATCAATAGATGAACACGTGTCAAGGAACTGCCAATCTGCCTGGGCAAGCGAGTGACTCAGCGCGACGAAATCTGCTCTACGAAAGTCGAGCTCATGTACATCAACAGAGGGGGTTATCGTAGCGAACAGGAACAGATAGGTTGATGGAAACTTCCAACGCAGGATGATTGGTGTCGATGCCAATCAAAGGCTCTGGGGCTTCTAGGATAGAACATTCCAGTCCTGCAGCTTCGTTCGCCAGAACGAGATCAAGTAGCCGAGAGTTACTATTCAGTATCGAGTTGATTTGCGTTAAGCCATGCAGGTTGAAACCATCAAGGAGAGCACAGCAGGATGCGGGCATGTTCGAGCGAAGAACATCAATGCTAGGAAGATCGTTTGCAGGAACGTTCCATGAGAGCCCAGACTGATTGTAGTCACCAAATATCAGAGCTAGGTCGTTTTGTTATAGTCGAGAGAACACGGTACCAATCGAACTGATGTGGTTGGCAATGCTGCTCGAATCAGATTTCCGGTCTGGAGGTAGATACATAGCGCCAATACTTATTGATCTACGAGGCGTCGTTATTTTGACCCACAGCTGCTCTAGAGAAGTGCAAACTGGAGCAGGATCGATGCAGGAGCTTAGGCGTTTGGATACCGCAATCAAGACGCCTCCCCCACGCGATTTGGTACTATTCTGTTGGTTGCGGTCGTTTCGAAATACCGTGAATAGACTGCCAAATAATTGAGATGAATTAATGCGTTCATCGAGCCAAGTTTCCGTAAGAACTATGACATCGTAGTCAGAGTCAACGGCAGTCAGGAAAAAATCATCAATCTTTGTTCGCAGGCCACGAACGTTCTGGTAATACACCAACAGGCGGTCGAACGAAGTCGGTTGGAGGTCTGCAGAATGATCGATCAGCCGAAACGAGCATGGTGGTACTCTGGAACACAGAGACGGATCAGGAGAAGAACTGTTTTCAACAAACGCATACTTGCCTGATGTAGAAGGTTGGAAGACCCCTTGACCATGCTCAACCACAGGGCCATAACGACTACGATGACAGGAATCAGCAAGCGCGACTGCTTTATGTTAGTCCGATTAACATCAGCAAGATTGCGGGAACCTTAAAGAAGTTCTGAGAAATTCATAAAAATTTCAAGAATTTAAAATAGGTTCCAAAAACTTCAGGGAAGTTCCAAAGATTTTAGGAAAATTTCGAGAACTTCAGTGAAGATCAAAGAGCTTCATGGCAGTTCCATTTAGGAAAAATGCTAGAAATGTACTGAATATACCAAAACTTCAGTTCAGATTAAAGATTTTAGGGAAGTTACGTAGCTTCAAGCAGTTCTGAGACCTCAAGGATATTCCAAGATCATCAGGAAAATTGCGGGAGCTTCAGAGAAGTTCCGAGAATTTCCAGTAAATTTCGAGTATTCAATTCGTAAAAAAAGCGAGAACCTTCAAAAAGTACCAAAATTTGTCATGGTGATTACTTTTGGTTACTCCTTGAGTAACCAGCTCCGTAAATCGATTTGATTTTGTTTTTAATACCAAAAATATCGATCGATAATGTACCAAGAACATAAGGGAATCACATCCTATGCTATTTTCAGATAAGTATCGAAAACTTCAGGGAAGTACCGAGGACTAGTACTTTCATGTACTTTCAAATTTAAAAACCTTTGAGGGTAAGTTCTTAGAAGTTCAGCACAGTTCCATGAACATAAAAATGATAATTCGTGAGCTTGATGAAGATCAGAGAACTTCAGGACAGTTGCAAAAACATTAACTTAAAGAGCTTTACAAGAACTTCGAGAAATCTTATGGTAGGTTTAAACATCTATAAAAAAGGTTAGTCTTGTCTTCCTTAATACGGCTTTGGGACCATTTTGCAATGATCTCAGGACAGTTCCACAAATTTCAGGAAAATTTCACGAACACTGTTTCATTTAATTCAGGAAAATTGCACGAACTTATGACTTCAATTGAGTTTAAAGATTTTAAGAAGGGAGGTTACGTGAACTTTGCTGCTATTCTGAGAATCGAAAATTTAAGGCAGTTAATAGGGAGAAATTTAAAGAAGTTCAAAAATCTTTCATTGTCTAAAAACAGCAGGAACGTTATAAGAACTGAATAAAAATGTATGAAACTTCACAGAAGCTCCAATAAATTCAAGGATCTGCAAAAAAAAGTCGGGATGTTGAAAGATTTTCAGGTCAGTTTAATTGATTTCAGGGCAGTTCCAGAGACATCCTCAGACGAATAACGACAACTTCAAGATAGATAAGAGAACTTCAGAGTGGTCCACATATTGAAGGAATTGAAGGAAACACTTGAGTTTTCGGGAAAATTTCATGGACTGCGGCGAAATAAGGTAAAATCTCCAAATTCCGACCAATCGCCCTCACCTCCTGCATGAGCAAGGTGTTTGAGCGGATGGTTAACCGAAGGCTGAAATCCTTTTTGCAGGCCAACAGACTGCTCGACCATCGGCAGCACGCTTTCCGACATGGATGTGGTACCTCAACGTACTTCGCCACATTGGGAGACATGTTGAAAAACGCCTACGATCAGGGGCACCACGCCGAGCTTGTCTCGCTGGATATCTCCAAGGCCTTCAATAGGACCCGGACTCCAGCTGTACTTGGCAAGCTCGTCAGCTGGGGCCTTACGGGACACATCATCCACATCGCAACTTCCTCACCGGCAACAGCCAATCCAGCCGCTTTCAGGAAGAAACAGGGGTCCCCCAGGGATCAGTGATCGCTGTCACGCTCTTCCTGATTGCCATGAACGGTGTTTGAACATCTACATCTTCGTGTACGCAGACGATGTCCTCATCGTGGTAACAGGACCCACCACAGTGCGGACCAAGAAGCTGGCGCAAGCCGCGGTTTCAGCTGTCGCAAAATGGGCCGAAACAGCAGGGTTCCAGCTTTCGGCGAAGCCATCCCTGTCCGGGTCGTGGGTGTGCTCATTGATCACACGATATCCTTTGTGCCTCACTTCCATGAGGTCAAGAAGAACTTTGAAAGCCGAATCAACTTGATTGAAAAAATCTCCAAGCCCCACCGATCCAACAATCGGGCAGTCCGCTTTCGTGTTGCGCAAGCCATCATTGATAGCCGGCTGCTGTATGGGACCGAGCTAACGTGCCTCGCGTCCGGACTTTCAACAGCAGCATTTGGATCATGTCTGGCCTCCTGCCTTCCACCCCCGCCGATTTATCCTGTCTAGAAGCAGGGATTATAAAGCCGCATCATTCGTCGCCAAAACAGTAGGCAATGGCAGGATCTTCCTCCTTGACGAGGGGAACAGAATCCTGCGTACGATCGCCAACGTCGACCTCCCGCCGGTGGATAGGCCCCACTGGCACGGAGAGAAGAGTTGGCTCTCTTCCAGAATTAACATTGATCGCAAAATTAGAGCCGATTCAAGGCAGGAGATAATTCCTTGGCCCTGCGTCGGTCAGTAGCTAAACTAGTTGGTTCCTATTATGCCGAATACACACACCGGTACACGGATCGGGCGTTGCCGCAATGTTCCGTTTTTTCTGCAGAAGCTGCCGCAATTTTCCATGCGGCCAAATCACCAGCTAACCAACCAATTTTCATCCTGACGGACTGACACCGTGCCATACAAGAACTCTGCTCTGCAGCTCCATCACACCCGTGGATCCAGGCTACCGTTAAGTATGCCCCGAGTATAGCAACGAGGCAGCGAACCACCTTGTTGGATCTGGACCACCCGGTCCTAGGTTCATCGACAAAGTACCGCTGCAAGATATCAGGCTATGGGTCAAATCCACCATACGGAAAGCATGGAACGACCAGTGGTTCAGCACCAGGGGACCTTTTATCCGCAAGATCAAAGGAAGCACGGAGGCGTGGACGGACCTCCGGAATCAATCCAGGCTCAGAACTGGACGCTGTCGAGTTAGCTGCAACTTTAGCGGAGTCTTTCCGTATAAACTGCGTGATCTGCGGGGTTCCAGCGACCGTCGAGCACGTCCTCTGCGTCTGCCCCGAGTTCCATAATCTCAGGGAGACTTACAGGATTACCTCGAGCATCCGGAACCTTCTCGGAGACAACTCGCTCGATGCTGACGCCCTCTTAGTTTTCCTCAGAGAATCCAAGTTGTATCATGCTGTTTAGATAGGTTTTCGCCATTTTCTGTTTGTTAGTTTTCTTTCGGCTGTCGGGACGGCTCCGCACGGGATGAGCCTTTGGACCTCGCGACGGTGCCGTCTTGTTCAGCAATGTTCAATGTTTTGACTTGTCATTTCTCCTTCTCCCATGAAGAGCCAGGAAGGTTGTACTCTACAGCCTTATTAGGTCGTGGGCGCCATATGGGATGAGCTGTCGGCCCTCATGATGGTGTCCACCCGTAGTAGCCAACAAACAAACTAGTAATTAATTTATTGTAAACGTTAAAGTAAGAAAACTCTGTTACAACAACTCCGTTTGAGGCTCTCCCTCTGAGACTTCGTACTCTTGACGTAGAGATAAACTAGCCTTCGGCTAAAAAATTCTTAAATAAAAATTTAAAAAAAAAGTAAGATCTGATAACTTCTATAAAATGTTTCGCACTTCAGGGAAGCTTTGAAAACTTCAAGGTGGTTCCATCAGCTTCATGGAAACAGTAGGAACTTTTAAGAAGTGTGGATGCTTTATAGAAATTCCAAGAACCTCAAAAAAGCTCGGAGATCTTATGGGCAGTCCCAATAGCTTCAGGAAACTCCAGGCTTTTGGGGAAGTTTAAAGATCTGTAAAGGATAATTGGTATAAGTTCAGGATAGCTCTAATAATTCTAAAAAAAAATCCCAAGAAACTTAAGACCAGAGAACTTCATATATTGGAAACGTAACATTTTCAGAGAAAATCTTCAGGTGTAGGACTTTATGAGAACTGTACAAACGTCCGGGTAGCTTCAAGAACATCAGACAAGATCTGAGAACCTCAGTGCAGTTCAATTAACTTAACTAGAAACTCAAAGAATTTCCAAAAACTTTAGCAAAGTTCTCAGATCTTCAGAGAAGTCCTGAGAACTTTAAAGAAGTTTTAGGATTATCAGAGATCTTCAAAGCAGTTTCTTTAATTAATTACTGGAAATTTCCGAGAAATTATAGATAATTCCTAAAATCACAGGAATGTTCTGGAAATTTCAGGAGTATTGAGAGAAATACCATGAATATCAGGGAAATAGTTGGAACGTTAAGGAACTCCTGGATAATGTAAGAGCATGAGCATGATTGATCGCCCACTGTTGCTACTCTGTTATTGCCAGACCAGCTGTAACTACACAGAGAACCAATAGACGATGCTTGGGACTAGCATTCATCCTCAATGTGTAAAAGCTGGTGATCTCAAACTAGGCAATACCAGCGCCGGTTGCGCCCGAACACAGACCAATAAAGCAATGGGTAGAACACCTCTGCACTTCCACGAGGAATCACTAAGATATGGATTAAGGAACTCCTAGATAATGTAAGGATCGACAACTTCAGATAAGTCCAGAGAAGTTCAGGGAAGTTTAGAAATTTTAAAGGATGTTCCATGACCATAAGTTTCGAAAACTTTAGGAACTACGAGATAACTAGCTTTATGAACTTCATGAAAATTGCGGAAACTTTTAAAATGTTCTGACAAATTCAGGGATAGATATTTGTTGGAGTTTAGAGATCTTTAGGGCAGTACCAATAACTTCAGAGATACATCGAAAACTTCTGTAAAGTCTAGACTAGACTTATTAATTATGTTTGGATTTCGATCCAGGGGTTGGGACTTCCGTTCCGTTAGTGCAACTTTATATTCCATGAAGAAGGTCAAATCTAAAGCTTGAAACGTTGGACATAAAACAACGTAGTGTTTTGATCCACCATTAAACTGAAAATCTGATTGCACTGATTAGAGATAAAAAAAAAATCAGCGAAGATTTTCAGATGCAGATGAGAACTGTACGAACTTTCAGGTAGCTTCAAGAACATCATGCTAGATCATAGAACATCAGTACAGTTCAATTAACGAAACTAGAAAGTCAGGGAACTTCTAAAAATTTAAGTAAATATCTGAGAAGTACTGAAAACTTAAGAGAGGTTTTTGGATTTTTAGCCAATTTTATTATTTTTTGGAATTTTCAGAGTAGTCATCTTTCAATGACTAGAGATCTCCAAAGCAGTTTCTTTGAATTTCCGAGAAATTATTGATAATTAAAAAAAAACTCAGCAATGTCCAAAAACTTCAATAATGTTCCAGAAATTTCCGGAATATTGCAGAGTTTTGAGGGAAATTCCATCAATATCAAAAACATTCTTGGAACGTTAAGGAACTTCTCAGAACTTCTTGATAATTTTGGGAACATTGTCATGGATAAACGAAAACTTCAGGTATGTCTCGAAAAATTCAGGGATGTTTAGAGATTTTAAGGGATGAAGTTTCTAAAATTGGGTCCCAAATATCAACCAAATATTTCTTGAACCGGTCTTAAGTAAGCCCCTTCGTTGGGCCTAAATGTTGAGGCATATAACTCCAAACAAAGTAGTCAAGTGGGTTGAGCTCCGGTGAAGATGCAGGCCATTCTTCGCTTGTGATTAAATCGGGCAAATTTCCCGCGCACCACACTTGTGTTTTCTTCGCCTTGTGAGCTGGAGCAGAGTCCTGCTGGAAACAATATGGCGTCTTCCCATACAGCTTTGAAGCACGAGGAAGCAGTGTTGATTTTTACGTTAGGTTCTATGAAAAGAAGTGGAAGTGTTCCTTTCCGTGAAACGGAAACCATGATTTTCGATACATTCTGATAACGTTCTACTGCTAGTTTGTGTCTTGAAATATTGGCAAGACTTTTACCATATACACGATCATTTTGTTGATTAAAACTGTCCTGAAGGTGGAAGAGTTTTTATCCGAACATAACATATCACAGGCAACGTGCCGAATCAAACACTGGCTTGGTTTTGACCAGTGTTGGCAAAATCATCAATCAAATGATATTTTTCCACTCTCATACGCTCTCAATACCACGCGTGTTATTGGAACAAAATATCATGCTTGTTATTGATTTTACAAGCTCCTTTGATATTGCGAGACTATTCACAACGTGCAAAAATCAAGCTGAGAGTTGACTCGACACAAAAATGATTCCGTTGCACATCGTTTTCTTAGAAAGAGAAAGTATAGTTTGCTATCCCTTTTTACTCTTCACCCATGGTAAACACGAAGTGCCTGCTGCCAGCCGCTATGGAAGTTTCGCTTGCGTGCGGGTGTAAAGCAAACATCATGAAGCTCAATCTCACCACAGTTTGTTAAGATTTGCAGCTGATGAGTTGTTTGCTTGTTGATTTTTGTCTACGAAAATCAAGTGTGATCTTGGCATTGGAGAGATTTGATTTTTTGATATTTTCCCAAAACTGATTTTGACGCTCCGTAGTTCCGTGCACTCATTGTTTCTTGTACGGTTTGCATTCCAGATCATGTCTGAGGAACTTGTTCATATAACCAGGCGACAATTGAAATTCTTTGCTCAATTTACGGCTAGATATGACCGGATTCCGTCTAATTAGCTCCCTTGCACATTTTATCACTTTCTTCGTCCTGGCAGTTCGTCTGGCACCTCCATTGTGTTGAACGTGGCCATTTCCACTTTCCTTAAACCGTTTCAAGGTACGAAAGACAAAACGCCTATTCACTTCCTTCTCGTCAACCAGCTTCGGATCAACGCAGATTCGCTGTTTAATCAGGAAACCGCCTGCACTGTCGATACTCTTGGTTCCGGATGCATCAATAATGCTTCCCATCGCCATTTCCAATCGACGCTGCTGCCACCGTTGCAACCGATTGGATTCGACATGATGGTGATCCGGATCGGATAGCTCTCAGCTACCTATAAAACATAGGCAAACTGATAGCAGATAACGATGAAGTTCTACGGAAATCCTCAAAAATTCTTGTTTACATTTACATTTAACACATGCGCTGCGCAGGCGAAGAGACTGAACAGTGTTGCCAGTAACTTCAAAGATTATGAATGTTTCGAATCATGGGTGCCAAACTGCATAAATGCATTTGTCCAGGTGTGTCCAATTGTGTGTGTTGGCACACCGTGCGGAATGACCAACCTACTTTCCATCAACAATCACTCGCAACACAACGGGTTCAGTTTGCCAGTACACAGTCTGTCAGACGCAGCACAAGCTCCTCACCGGCCAAATCAACTCACGACCAACGCCGGAGTCAGAACCGACAACTCCAGCGTCCGAAAACAAACGCGTCTAATAGCGGCCAAGGCACACTTTGAATGCATTTATGAAACCACAACCTCAACGCACAAACAGAAGATCGCAGTAGGCCGCGCTTGAAAGCTGACGTGTTTTTCTTTTGCTACGTATTTTTCATCAGCAAATTAAAAGAAATTTGCTTTAAATTTGTTAATTTGTGTGCTGAATCATTTAGTGATATATCGTGTTTTGCATTGAGTGACTTTGTTAACCTTGAATCTAACCTCCAAAATCTATAACGCAGCTTCAGTTTCATTACCTCCCGGGAGCCCGGTTCTCCGAGTTTGGATGCCGCACTTTCGGCGTGTAGTTCTATTGAGAGATTCGTCGCCGTAGGCGGGCGAGTTTGAACCCGATCCGGTTGGTGAATTAGCCAGGGAACGTGCTGATAATGTGTCCGTCGCCAGTTTTGGTGGTGGTTCGGTGGCCGACGTTGACGTGAACTAGCAAGTTTTCCGCTTGCAAAAGTGCTCGGCTGCTGGTCTCTCGCAAGTGTCAGAGATTGCGAATAAAAACCTCGCTGTTTACAATGTCCATAAATTCGACATTGTAGATAGAGTTCTTCCATAATAACACTGCCGGCCAGTGGGGGTTAGAAGGACTACACACACACACACACACACACACACACTCTGTGCGGTATGACCAATCCCTTGATAAATTCTGGACAGCACCAAAAACGATAGCAGCATTTTTAGAAACTTCTAGAAGTACCAAGTATTTAAGGGACGCCTACAGAAATCTTTAAATCTTTAGACATTTTCTAGTAACATTACAGATGCCCAGATAATTTCAGGGAAGTTTGAGGAATTTTAAGACAATTCAATTATTGTCAGGGCAGTACAAAGAACTTCAGGAGACTTGTGAGAACTTCTGGGAAGATCTGCGAACCTCAGGGCAGTTCAATTGGCTTCAAGAAAGATGAAGGAACTTTACAGAAACTGCAATATACACAGTGAATCTACGAAAGCTTTAGCAGATGTTCTGAGATCTTTAGGGCAGTTCCAATTACTTCAGAGAACCACCGAAAACTTCAGGAAAGTTTAAAAATCTTTAAAAAAACGTCATTTTGTATCATCAGGAAAAAGTGTTGATTTTGGTGTTATCATCGTCAACGTTTCGATCCAGAGGTTGTGATCTTCACCAAGGTTCAGTGTTGTGAAAATATTAAAAAAAAACTAATCTCACCGATGCCCAAGATCGCGCTTGAATTCACAGACAAAAATCAACAATCAAGCAACTGTGGATGCTATTGCAAGCTGTGATATCGTTGCTCCAAACACCAAGCTTACAAAACTCACCAGCTACAATTTGATCCAAACCGTGGTGAGTTTGAGTTTCATGATTTTTGCTCCGAACGAGATCCGAAACTACCGTCACTGCTGGCAGCAGTAGCTTCGTGTCTGCCATCGATGAAGAGTAAAGAGAGATAGCAAACTATACTTTCTCTTTCTGAGAAAATGATGTACAACGGAATCATTTTCGTGTCGAGTCAACTCTCAGCTTCATTTGTACATGTTGTGAATAGTCTCGCAATATCGAAGGTGCCTGTAAAATCGATATCAAGTAGGATATTTTGTTCCAATATCACGCGTGATATTGAGAGCGTATGAGAGCGGAAAACTATGATTTGATTGATGATTTTGCCTACACTGCTAGGGATAGATTATGTTTTAGATTGCAAAGATGTTTGCGCTGATCGAAAGAATATACAATTTTATATCCCCAAGGCCAAGTCCAAACACCGAAACGTCTGTCACATAGAAACAATCAGTGAGTAACCAGCTCAAAGTTTACCATGACAGCACTGGAGGGAAGTCGATCTAACCTTCCGGGAAAATAACTCAAGGTAAGGTGGAAGAAAATTCCAGGGAAAAGTTTGAAGAAACTTCCAAGACAGTTGCAGAAAGTTAAAAAAAAATAACATTCTGAACAACCTTTTTGATCACATAAAAGATAAAAGTATTCTCCGATTTCCAGGAATTACTGGGATGAAACATCAGCTATTTCTCGATTTCAGGGTAGCCAAAAACAGCGAGGAATGGAAATAGTAGTCGAATCAACGCATCAAGGTTAAGAGATTTTTAAGGATCAGGAAAATCAAGTACAGTATCAAAAATCGGCATTCTGAGGAACCTTATCAAATACCGATAAACCGGTACATCTAGCAACGCTGATGGGATCGCTTCCCTCCCCCTTCGACCAAAACCCTAGGAATTTTGCGCCTCGCGGCAACTTTGACCCGAAGAGGCCGAAAAAGAAAATCTCTGGCGTCGATGGGACTAAAACCAACGACTGATGGCGGCGGCGGTGACGACGACGATGACGACGCCGGATGTGTGTGTGTGGTTTTTGGGATCATGGATTTTAATGAGGTTTCGGAACTTGTCTCCATTGGTGCGCCATGATAAACTTTTCTTGCCCTTCATGCGTGCCATATTATCATAGCTGTACGGTTTTTGTTGTGTATGTGTGCGTGTTTGGGTGGGTTTTTGTGAAATTAAATGCCATCCGGTGCCGCCGCCGCCGCCACCATCTTCGCCACTCGCCGTTGGTGGTCCGGAAGCTGTGACATATTAGATCTGGGAAAGGGATCCCAAAATTAGCCGTTCCCTGCTGGGCGTGATTGAGATGATGGCTGTAAACGGCATTCTGGTCTTTCGATTCGAAGATAAATTTGTTTGGTAAAGAAACTTTGCCCTTGTAAGCGCAATTTGTCAACTAAGTTAAACAATGCAGGCTGCAAATCTCTTTTTGTTTTGGCTAATTGATGCGTATCAAAAATGATTTATCATTTGTTGCCAGGATCAATTACACAAATACCAGGTTCAATTTCAGTAAACGGGTATGAATATGGATTACGGGCTGAATATGCAAATGTATTATTCATCGCATCGGTCGGCATAGCACAATAAAACGGACAACTGATTGATTTACATTGTTGATGATTCATGACAGGTGGTGATGGCCCGGGTATCGAAGCAGGCGAACTGGACACAAGGTTCGTTGAATTTCAAGACCACCTCACTAGTAAAAATTGATATCGAGACAATTTTTAATGGCCTGTCATTTTGCTATGCCGATAACGATCACAATAGCAAAATCCAGGATGCGCAAAAAAAATCGTAAGAGAAGAAGTCTGCCGGTCAATGTTGAAAGCATTTGAAGGGCATTTCAAATGCTTTCTAAAGTAGTAAGAGTTTTATGGTCCTTTGAAGGTTCCCCCAGTCGTGATTTTTAATTTATCTACGGCCACGAGACATGGGGAGTGCAGATGGAAGACGGAACTTGGAGCAGGCGAATAAACCACGCATTTCAACAGTTGCTTCTGAGAACAACCCAACGTCCCACACCGCAAAAATCGGGCGACTACGGCCCGGTGCAAATGGATCTCGAAAACCGACGGGAACGATACGAAGAGGTGCAAAGTGGATCGACCCAAGTGGAAGACGACCTGCAGAGCCTTTGCACACGAGGCAGGCGACGTGCAGCTATGTATAGAGTGGAATAGAGACGACTTCTGTGTAGGTACACCAAAGGACATCCAGGCCTGATTGGTAAGGTAAGAAAATTATTTGCTAAATTCATTTGAAAACGCATTCCATGTCCTCTTAATTTATCCTGTATTTATGGAAGTGTTCCAGACTAGCTCAAACATGTTGACCCTGTTGTGGAATGCTCCATTTTACGAAAGTGACAGAAGCTGGTTACCGTGACAGAATTTGATGATATTGATGTGCGTCTCAAGCCGTTAGCTAACCACCTCCTGTCAAAGTTCATTCGTGAGTTGATCAGAAACGTCTGGTAAAATGCTCTATAGATATTGCTGACGTTTATCGTACGCACACTACGTCACGTATAAGTCTAGATAGAGCTGGAATTAGGGCGTAAAAGTTTTTGTAAACAATGACTTCTCTCGATGGTTTCTCGAAAGTCATGGCTCGCCCTGGCAAATCGACATCACCATCGAGTAGAGGAAGACTTTTCCTACCCGATGGATGGTATTGGTTTGTGAAGGCGTGCCTTGAATTCCTAGAAGTCAAGAGAAGTCATTGTTTACAAAAGCTGTTAAGCAATAATTCCAGCTCTATCTAGAAGTATACGCAAAATGTTTTTATCGAAAAAAAAACTTCATAGCGGAAATTTCCCGATGAAAACAAATCACTAATACAATCATACTTTAGCAATCTCTATTGCATTACAATTAGGCACACTAGTTCCATAGAGGTAACTCTAAGACTAGAAGGTCCCGAAATAACGTGCTCAACTTTTTGGCACAGCTCTGGTACTCTCTTCGGTCCCAAGCAAATCGATTCACCCCTCGAAACATAGGAAAAACCAATAACCCCTCATTTTATCGGTCAAACTTTCAAAATTAATCAAAACAAACATAATGTAGTACTAGAATTTCAACTAGAATGGGGTACGTTAATCGATTTGCTTGGGACCAATAGGCTAGTCAAGTAGTGAGCCAATTTAAAATCGTTAGTTTCCACCGGTTGCTAGTTCTCTGACGTCCATCTATAACTTGGCTCACAAGCTCAAACCAGAGAGATCAAAGCATGCTGTGTGCATGGAGATGGAAACTTTTTTTTCCCCCCGTCAAGTTTTGTTTTGCTTTTTTCTTGTGGTTAAGGCGAAGCATTTTGGCAGACAGTTTTATGTAATCGTTAAAGAATACAGATTTAGAAAGCGCGAGTGAATTGCTGGGTGGATTTTGTGTATTTGATTAGCTGGCGAAGATAGAAGATTTTCTAAAATGGGTGAGCAGCTCTGGGGCGGGTGGCGGATCGCTGGACCGCTGAATTGTGAACGGACGGAGAAGGGGAAGAGAACCGTTAGTGTTTGAAGAAGGAAGAAGTATGAGAGAAATATTTCTGAAGCACGTTTATGGTGATGGGAGTGAAAGTTCAGTGCGTGGTAAAAGTTGGATGTGCATATTAGAAAAGGAATAGTTTAGAATCGGGGTGGTTTATACATACTAATAGCGAATTTGTTTATTATCGGGGTTGGAACCAGTTCCAACCCAGTGCGAAACCGAACTTTTTGTCAGTGCGAACCTCAACCTGAGCTAGGTTTTGAAAACAAACGATCAAAGTGATGTTTGTCAGAAAACAAGCAGAGCCGATCTTGATACCCGATCCAGGTTCGAACTGAATAATAAACAAATTCGCTATAAGTGATTGTTTTGATGATTACAGAATGGAATGGGTATCTAATGTACCGAAATAGATTTTAATAGTGATAAATTTCAGAGCCAAATCAGCCAAAGGCTGAAAGCCTCTTTAATAATATTAATAGTAACAAACTAACTAACTAATAGTGATAAGTTTTACAAATTTCAAGAAAACATCCACCGATTTGTCGATTGTGGATTGAAGGAGGAAGAAGTTATATAGCAACAGAGAATAAAGCTGCTGATCGAAAATGATAAAGGAAGAAAACTAAAATTGGAAACAGATGTATTCATGAACAAAAAGGAGGGGAAGCAGTGTAGTGAAAGGGTCTGCAGCATTGTGATAAAAAAGGAGTAAAGGATGATTAAGCAGACCGTCCTGAATGTGTGTATTGTATATTTCAAATTACAAATATTGTTCGAAGCTTTGTTCATAGAATCTATTTAATCCTTATCCCGTGCCTTTCCTTTTACTTTTCTTCATTTCTTTTCCGAAAGCGAGTAATGGCGCTATAACCATAAGCTATAAAATGCTAGGACATGAGTTAGTGCCCGCGTCGCAACCGTCAGAAAAAAAACACTTTCTAGACTAGATGCTCTCAACGGCCAATCATTCTAATGATTACCAAAAACGGAACGTACGGCCCGAGATATCCCCGTCCGATGTTTTATGAATGATCTTGCCCCTTAAATGCCATATAGTAGGCATGGCCTTTTTGGTATGTGTGACGCACATTTGGACCATTCTGAAAAAAAGACAGGCAAAATTCTTTTCTCGCTTTTCTCGATGTTATAGCATTTAAAGCGTGTCCCACATCAAATTGCATCACGGAAAAAAACGCTGTAAAATATTACCTAGTTGACCGATCCTTTTCCAACTTTCAGACAATAAAATATAACTCATTAGTAAACTTTTGGCATATTTATTTCATTCATCTTCAATACCATAACCGTACGCTCGCGCCTTATGCTTAACTCCACTCATTAGGTTCTGTACAACATCTGGCTGTAGTTTCTTCTGTACGGAAACCCACTTTTTCTTCATATCTTCCTCAGTTTTGACCTCCTTGGGATGCTTCCGTAGTGCCTGCTTCATAATAGCGCAGTATTTTTCGATGGGCGTTGGGGGGGTTCATGTCCTTGTGTACGAAAGTGACCCCGTTGGCTTCGTACCACTCCAGGACAACATTTGATCCGGCCAGAAGATCGTAGGGCCCTTGTGTTGCTTCAGCAGAGGAAGCAGACGCTTTTTTAGACACTCCTTGAGGTAGATCTCCCCGTTTACAGTCCCGGCAGTCACGAACGGTGCACTCCATTTGTCGCAATGTCCTCCTTGCCAAATCATGAATTTCTTGGCAAACTTTGTTCTGCTTCCTTACTTCCTCCGGAACATCAAACTTGTGCTGGGCGATGAAGAACAGTAGCCCCGGAAGCTGCCGGAAGTCCGCCTTGACGTAAGTCTCATCATCCACGATGAGACAATGAGGCTTCGTCAGCATCTGGGTGTACAGTTTCCGGGCCCGTGACTTTCCCACCGTATTTTGCCGTTCGTCACAATTTGGAGTCTTCTGCACTTTGTACGTATGCAGTCCTTCCCGGTCCTTGGCTCTCTGAACGAAAGACTTGGACAGAATAATCTTTTTGGCCACATCCCTGACCGAAGCATTGGGATTCCGCTTAAACGCTTTCACGACACGCTTGTGATCCTGAGCACTAATAGAACATCGATTCTGACCGCATTTCTCCTTCCATTCGATGCTCAGAGTTTCGTAGTAACGTTTAATCACACGACTCACCGTTGGCTGCACGATTCCGTGTTGTTTTTCGATGTCCCGATGAGAGAGTTGAGGATTTTCCAGATGCTTGCGAAAAATCAATTCGTGACGTTGCTTTTCGGGTGACGCCACTGACAGCGATAAAAATACAGTGTAAACAATACACTCTAAGCTGCTTCTACTCAAATTTTCAAGAAAAAATACCCAATGGATAATTTTCTACAGCGATTTTTCCGTGATGCAATTTGATATGGGACACTCTTTAAGTGTCTTTGAAGAAGTTTCTTGAAATGTTATTTTGTATTTTCTGAAATGTCCATTTTTATTCGATAGAAAAACTAACATTTTGTAATCACAAGATAATAATTTTAAGTCTTCGGCAAAGTTGTAGAACTATAAATTTTATGAACCTTTGCTTAAAACACTAAGTTTCTAAGTGATAAGTCTAGCGAGATATAATTGGAGTTTTATCAGGAATAATAATTGACACATAGGTTTTTCCAATAGTCTTTTCCGGTTGTTTTGGTTATATGTTTATTTACTTTTGCTACAACCTCAATGTTTGCTGCCAGAAACTGCCATTTTTAGATAAATTTAAATTGCAAAATTGGTGAAATTTTGTTTTAAAATCCCTTTACAAAGCAAATGAAGCAAGGGTTAAGTCAATCTGTATTTACTAGAGGAATTCAGACCAGCAATTCAAGTTGGCTGTGCGACCGTACGGCCGTGACGTTTGTTTTCTTTGTCGCGTTAGAAAATTAAGAAAAATTAAAAATAAATAATTTATGTGAGATAGTTTGTCTCGTCATCATCAGCAACGGAAGATCTTCCATTCGGAATACCGCGAGTGCACGTACATCGGCTTTCTGGCGGACCTACAATATCCCCCAGTTTGTTCCTGGGGCCGCTGTCAAGCCAGCAAACTCCCAACGTCCCATCGTTCAATGCGATCATGTTGCCGAGGTAGGACTTTCAAGTGCCAGAGAGAAGCTTACAGCTGACAAACGTCAAATGGAAATCGGGAATTTGGTTAACATTGGAGGCATTTGGTGAGATCCTTCCATTACACTGTATTTTATATACTATTCATTACATTGCATATTACTGTTACATTCACTCATAACCTAGCTCGGAGCGCTTGGTACGGTATGTCCAGGCATCCTTCCACCCCTGAAGATTCACGAAATGCATTGCTGTTTAGATATACCATGCCAGCGTCTATTTTGACAAGATATTGTTTAAAACCTTGTAACACCATCATCCCTAGAGCACTGAAACTAATATTTGCAGAAGTAACATTTCAAAAATAATTATTTAAAATAGTCGAACATTATGGAGTGCTTCGATTTAGGAACTGCTTCGAATATGGTGCCTCCACGGTTTATTTGAACTCGGATCCTTTCACAGAATCATCTTTGCGGCAAATGCAACGCAGTAGGCCTGGCCGTTTTGATGTTTGTGTCATATCTCAGATATGCTGCAAACATCAATGTTGACAAGAAAAATGATTAGGTCTTATCTAACTTAATGATTTTCCAGGATGCTTTCTTGTACTGGCTGCGATTGTATTAGATTAGATTATATTAGATTAGAGGAATTCAGACCAGCAATTCACTTCTCGGTTCACATTTAAATTCGAAATGTAGGCTTCCGAGGGCTGTCGATTGCTACTACGTGAATGGAGTGTACTACGAACCGGAATGCATGAACAATTTGTATGGATTGGAGTTCTTCTAAAATAAATTTGAAATTCTCTCTGGAAGTCCCATAATTTTTTTTTATAACAGTCCAGAAATTGTCTGTAGAACACTCCAAAAAATTCTTAAAATTCATCCTTAGATTCTCTTTGAATTTCTAACTCGAGCTTCAATTTTTTCGAAATTTTCCGCAAAATTCGAATACAATCATCTCAGATTCTCGACCAACAATTGAAAAGGGTCTATTTGGATTAAATTCTCTTGAAGAGAATTTTCTTCAAATATTGCACAGAATTGTCTTGGAGTTCCTTCTAAATTCTGTTGAAAATTGCATGGGATTCTCATTTCAATTCTTTATAAATTCCGTTCGAAATGCGCTTGGAATTATCCTCGGAATTTCCTTATAGATCTTGGCAGAATTATTTTGGAATTGAATTGGTAAAATATACGCCCAGAATCTTCACCTTTTCTGCTGTTTGCAGCCACGGCACGTTTAGTGGGTCTCCATCAATGAAGCCAACGTCTATGGCGACAGTTTTAAGCCGATTTAATTTTGCACCAGCGGCACGTTCGAACCGATCAAACAAATCATTGATGCGTTCTATTACCTCTGTGTTGGTGACTATCACAGATACATCATCTGCGTATGCCACCACAAGGTCGGGACCGAGTTGTCGCTCTAGCTGTTGCAGGAACGATAACGGGTCTCCCTGTCGCACCGACCGTTGGATGGAAAATGCTGCGAAAGATGTCCATTTACAAGCAGCCGAGATGAGGATTGTTCGGCAATTCGTGCCAGTAAGCCGACAAAAGCTGGGCTTATTCCCAGCTGCCGCATGGTTCCGTGAAGGAAGGAAAGGGATACCCGATCAAAAGCGTGATCGAGATCGTAGCTTATCAGTTTCCCTTTTCGTTTCCTCGCTATCAGCTGTGCAATACGATCTTTCAGAGAAAAAGTGGCTTCGAAGATTGAGTGCCCTTCGTTTGAACACTTTTGTGCATCACTCAATATGCGGTGAGTCTTCATCACGACCTCGAGACGTGCTTTCAAGATTCTGCCGAGAATTTTAAAGTCCGCATTCAGAAGGCTGACCGGGCGGTATCCTCGAGCGGTATTTGCCGTTCCTCTCTTTCGTACCAACACGATTACTCCGTTGGCGAATTCAGAGGGAAACTCCGTTGTCATAGCCTCGTTTAATACAAGGTTCAGCTCTCGGTGGATGACGTCGAATGTACGTTGGTAGAATTCGACGGGTAACCCATCGCTTCCCGCAGTCTTCCTGTTTGCTGATGTACTAATAGATGACAAGAGTCGTTGCTCTCGTCGTTTTCGGGTACCACTCTCTCGCATTGGAAGGAGTGCTGTGCTTCCTCATTTTCCTCTGTCGCAGTGTACAGCTCTCTGAAGTATCGGAGCAGATGGGTTTCGATTGCTTCGGAAGTGTTTAGAACTTCGTTGTTTTCGCCACACAGCTCTGTGATGACGGTTTTTTTCCTTCGTCTTTCTCCCAGCTGGAAGGTACTTATTCTTTCACCTGCAATAAACGTGTCGTTGATACGCATAAAGTTCTGCGAGAAAGTGCGCTGGTGAGCAAGCATTTTTGCTTTCACGCGATTGATGGTGACTATCATCTCTGGATTAAGGAAATATCCATCATACGCTTGCTGAAGCTGTACATACAGCCGTTGGTGTTTTGCATGAAACTCACTGTATGCCTCGTGAGATTTCCATCGAAAAAAGGACTGGATTTTCGGTTTAGCGTAGGATAACCACCACGTGATCCAGTTCGGAAAATTTCGTCTTTGTCGGGTCACATATTGCCATCTGATCTGGAATTCGTCAACGTTCTCTGCTGTCAGAAGATGGGGAAGTAATGACATACAACCGCGACCAGGTTCGCGGCCTAGGCTGGGGAGGCATATTCGCGAAGTAAGCGCTTTGTGGTTAGTGAAAAAGCATACATGTGTGGCTGCATTTCGTAGCTGCGCGCAGAGTCCATGGCTGACGTACATGCGTACATGTGGGCGAGGGGGTCGTGGGATACAATTTTACCCAGACGTCGCTGAGTTGCAGTTGTTGTATAGTGGACTGCAGAGCAGGGCTGTTATTGAAACCCGACGCATCACATGGTCGCAGCACACAATTGACGTCGCCAGCGAGCAGTATATTTTCGGTGTTGTGCCGCAGATAGAAAGCTCTCGTTTGGCACGCATAGCTGTGCCCAACGGTGCGTAAATATTGGCCAATGTCGTGTTTTCAACCCGGAGAGCAACAAGTCGTTCGTCCAAGCTCTTCTCTACATGGGAAAAGCGTATATACTCCTTCAGCGCTATTGCCGTCCCTCGCCTTTGAAGATCCACATTTGCGACGATATTGTAGCCAGGAATGGAGAGCTGCGCGTTCTCCACTTCTTGCAGAAAAACGATGTCGAGCTCCATTGTTGTACAAAATGATCGGAGAGCGTTGAGTTTCGTTTCGTTGGTAATCGTGTTAATATTTATAGTGGCAACGTTGTAGCTGGTGAACTGATCCATTTTAATAGTTCTTGATATTGCCGACTCGTCTGTCTCGTTGCCATCGGATTTGCCACTGGCAGGTTTGTGAATCACTTCGTCACTAGCAGGAGGTTGTTGACCAGGAGTACTGGACAACGACCTGCTATCAGATGGTTGTTTCGAACCCGATATGGGTATGATAGGGGCAGTGAGCGGTGGAAGATGTAATTCCGATTGAGTTTCGATCGGATTTGTTGCAAGTACCGGCATCAACTGCTGCTGCTGCTGCTTCTGCTTCTTCGGCGGCGGACATCTCAATGCCGACGTTTGGTTAATCGGCAACGATGATTTTGGGGCTTGCGGCTTCGCAGAGGTTTTTGCCGGCATTGCTGCTGGCTGCATCGGCATACGATTTCTGAACAAGCAGTTTTTTGTTCTGCACACAGGACGCACCGATGTGAATAAATTCTCGGCAGTGTCGGCAGGTTTGACGTTGGCCAAAATAGGACAGAAACGTCGATTCTCCATCGATGAAGACCCACGACTCGATGTTGTGCTTTACGATCATTTTTGCAATCCGAACACCAGTGTAGATACTCGGAAAGGTAAATTGTTGATCACTTCCGCACATCTGCTCTCGCACTGAGATGACGTCACCGTAGGCAGATAATAATTTGCTGATCGCATCATCCGACACGTCCTCAGACAGATCAAACATCTTCACCTCCACTGCTCCGTCCTCCAACGTTATTCGCAGGGAGATCTTCTTCCCTCCTTCCACTAGCACTTCGTGTTTTCCATCATGTTCTTCGCACACTTTTTGTGCCAGCGCCAAGTCGACGACCTTCATGAAGGCACATCCTAGGCTACACTGTATTCTCAACACTTCACCTGGCTTTAAGCCCAGGACAGTTCCAACGAAACTTTGCACTTTCACATAGTCCGGCTTTTTCGGCATCATCGCATAATCTATGCGGAATGTGTTCTCGCGGAAATCCTATCAGGTTCGGTTGCATGTGCAGCAAGCGGGACCAAATGGCGGGAAATCCTGTCAGATGCGGGGCTTAGAAAGTATGTTTTGTGCAGACTTCGGATGTATTTTTTCTGCAAAATATGTAAAAAAATGAGGGACGTCGGATGTTAACCTAAATGCATATATCATGCATCATAGATAGAGATAGATAGATAGGTTCTACTTCATACTGCGGTCGTGTCTAGGACACAACCCTTTAATTTTTTTTATAACAGTCTAGAAACTGTCTGTACAAAAAATTCTTAAAATTCATCCTTCGATTCTCTTCGAATTTTAGGCTACAATTTTTTTGAAATTTTCCGCAGATTTCCCATACAATTACCTCAGATTCTCGACCAACAATTGAAAAGGGTCTATTTGGGTTAAATTCTCACAGAGAGAATTTTCTTAAAATTTTGCACAGAATTATCTTGGAGTTCCCTCTAAATTCTGTTTGTAAATTGCATGGGATTCTCATTTAAATTATCTATAAATTCCGTTCGAAATTCGTTTGGAATTATCCTCGGAATTTCCTTATAGATCTTGGAGAATCCTAAAATCCTTTTCACTCTTGGGGGTTCTAGTAAAAACTCTCTTAGATATTTTCCTACAGCTCCCTAGAATATATTCTCAGAAATACCTTGATGTTATCTCTAGAATCTTAAAATCTGCTGAAACTTGTTTTGGAATTTTTTTTTCTCAAATTCTCTCATTAGTTCTTCAAAATGACTGAATCCTGAAAATCTAATCGAGTGTAAGGGACTCGAAATCTTATTGTTTTCGAAGAGAGGACGAGGTAAAGTTTTCCAGATTTGTCATCTTTCGGTTTTTCCCGGTGACTTCAAATTCCTAGCCTTTTCCCAGTTTTTTCCAGTTTACTGGTCACCCTGCATTTTACATATGAAACACTTGTTTTTAATCCCACAGCACATTTGGAGACCCTGCTTCACAAGAACATTATTCCGGATAATACTCTTAAACAAAATAAATTAGCAGGCGAATCGTGAAAACATCGCTTTCACCTCCAAAATCCTGCGAGTTAATTCTATCTAAATTGCAATAGCAGCAACATTACAATACTAAAACTTCACTGAGAAGCTAATTTTATGAGCTAACCAGGTTTACAATGGAGACCAAGAATACAAAATAAAGCCATTCTATGCTGTCAAGTGCAATCATAAAAGTGCTACTCCAAGCAATCAAACAAAAATCCTCCAAGGCAAGACCATAATCATAAATTCCCATTTAGTTAGTTCTCTGAGCTAATCAAGCTGTTATAAACACAATAAGGGAATTCAGAAAAAAAATCACCATCTTCTCTTCCATTCAACTGACTTGATCAACGCACTCGAATTGAAAAAAAGGTGAACCATACCTCGAACCAGACTCAACTCTTCAACCCAATTGAATTCAACTGAGTTGATCAATAGCTTGTCTTGTCTAAACCCAGTTTTACTCTGTACCATTCTTGCATTTACTCAAAGGCGCTCAAGGGATTGATTTTTGTTGGACACAGCTGGATCGAGCCGACGCACCAATCTACTCAAAGGTTAAATTTTGTCAGACACAATTAGGTGTAACATCTATTAAGAGACGCACATACCCAATAGCAGCTTAAATTTTGCAACAACTAACAACATCTAGCGTCTACGGAAATGGATTTTTATCTCAGTTCAACTCAGGAATGTGACAAGACTCAAAATCACCGAAATACCGAAACACCGAAAATTATTAGTAGCTTTAGTAGCTTTTGCCGAACTTGCAAAAATGCAACATCAATCATTGAACAACCACAAGTTAGCAACTCTTAACTTGAGCTTTGAAATGAAAAATCAACCTCAAGCTACACCGAGTAATTAAGTTGTTTGAAACTACACACTTAGAAATAACTAATTTTACACGTGACGGAATCCATCTTTGACATAAAAGATGAGACGTAAACAAACATGTCATGTAATATTAAGTGCTCCGAGACTGAAAAGTTCGTTGCTCAACGAAAAGTACGTTTGATTGAGCTATATTTCGCGTCTGTTATGACTCAAATTTATGTCAAAATTGACGCTCGTATATGTCAGTCTCAGCGCACCTAAATTTACATGAATTTTTCTAAGTGTGTAGCGAAGTCAGTCATACTTATTAATAAGTTCCTGATAAAGAAATATTTCCCTGAATTTGAATTAAATTCCCTGCGATTCCTTGCTTTTCCAGGTTGTTTTTCAGGTAGTCGACACCCGACAAAAATACCGCTGTGCTCAGAAAACGAAGCTCTTTCAGATGATGGATAGTAACCGATATATTTTTTAAAATTAAAGAATCCAATAGCATGTAAGCTAACCGATTTTTCACCTGAGAATGCACCCACGCTACTGGAAACTGTAGCAACGATGCAGGGCCTGTAGCAAAACGGTGTGAACATTTTGTGGTGGGACAAAATTATTTTGCTGGGAGTCCAAATAGGTTGTTTAAATTCGAAAAAAAAATATACCGATTTTTATACATCATCTGATAGAGCTTCGTTTTCTGAACACAACGATATGTTTATCGATGCCGTAGACATTCATCTCGATTTTTAAATCAAGATTTAAATTTTTGATCGTTGACACTAAATCTATTCGTTGACAGCTCGCTCCCACACGGCGAATGAGAACGACTCAAATTTGAGTTTAGTTCACTCATAATCGCCAAAAGTGCAGGAACTCAGCGATGAGTAAAATTTGTCTCATGGTTTCCTGTGGAAAACCTAAAAAATCTGCCGGAAAATGAGGAAATTGACGAAAATTTTATTCAGTCTCGGAGTAGTACCAATAGACTGAGTGAATCCAATCTTTACTTTTCTCAAATTCAGGAATTTTTCCCTGGAAAATCCTGGAAAAACCTGGAAAAACATGAGGCAAATTAACTCATCGCTGAGTTCCTGCACTTTTGGCGATTATGAGTGAACTAAACTTAAATTTGAGTCGTTCTCATTCGCCGTGCATACAAAGTCCCACCGAGGGGCACTAAGATGGTGATTTTTGCTAATGTAATCGTTCTTATTTACAATAGTTACAGTGTACCAAATTGATGAAATTTTGGACTTCGGTTCCACTTTTAACGAATATGTATTTACCCAAAAATAATCTCAAAGTATACATTAAATTAAAAATACCCATTAATGAGTAAAATTCCACCTATTTTGAAATAATTTGGCGTCACTCATTAACGGGTACATTTTCAACACATTCAGTGAGTAACTGTTATCCATTAAATATCAATAATGGGTAAAAGTTACTTAACAAAGAGCTTTAATGAGCTAAGCCATTTTTCTTCAAAGTAGGTGAGATTTTACTCATCAATGGTTACTTTCAAGTTAGTGTGTAAATACTGGATTTCCGTCGAGTTTGAATGAATATCAAATAAGCGAGAGTCGACTGTGCAATGTAATCTCCTAAAACAAAAGCTGTTGCTCGAAAACTTCTGAAAATAGAACAAAAATCCAATAAACGGGGATTCCAATTAAACATGGCATTTTTCACTTTTCCCGACCCAAATCAATCAAATGGGAAAGGAAAGCTCCTAATTGGTCATAAATTGTTCCGAGAATTTCATTCAATTTCTCCGCACATCACTCATTCTGCGGTCCACCGTCACTAACTGTATGTGTGTGTGTGTGTGCCGTCGGAGATGGAGATGGATAAGCCGGTGGCGTGCAGGACTTTCTCATACCTTCATTCTTAAACCCTTTAATTGTCAAGTGCGTTTGGGACGGTTCTGAGGTTGGTTTCGGAAAATAACCACGGGATTTTTTTTGTACTGTAAATTTAGGTGACCCAAGAAAATACTGTCGATATTCTCCTTACGTGATTGTTATAAATTTTTGATTACACAGTGAAGTGGTATTTTATTTCATTTCTGTATGCAGAATAGTGTTTGTAAAAAACGGATGTTGGGTTATAATTATCATAAAAAGTACAAGGGACAGCCCTATGGCACAGACAAACAGACGTAACTTTTTCTTGAAAACATAGTATCTCAAAACATAGGACCTCAGTAACGACATCTCTAGGGCTTCTCGCAGAAAACAAGCTTGCTTGCTAACTCGCAAACAATATTGCATAAAAGTTCTATAGAATGTATAGAAACGTCAAAGTGATCCGATGCTAACGCTGCGGCGAGTAGTTCGCGGAACTGATAATATTCAAAGCAACCGTTAAATGCGTGAACGAAGATACACAATGAAGTGTTACGTCTGTTTGTCTGTGCCTATGGGGTTGTACGCAATGGTGACGTAGGACTACGTGGTCTTATATAATAAATGTTATTTGTTAACTGCTGCAGGAGCTTGTGTTTTGTGTAGGAATAGGAATTTGAGCGGGGTTCTCTCTGTTTATACTCTTTAGTGTGACCATGATTGCCCTGAAAAGAGCCTTTTGATATGAATTTTAGTTGGGACATGTTCAGAAATTTAACTCTGATGCCTGTGATGGGGAAGCAGCATATTCATGTACGTAATTGGTGGATTTGTTAGTTATTTCGACGTTTTTGGACAATGCTTGACTTTTACCACTTTTTCAATAGTTTCTTGTTAAAAATCAACTATCGGAAACAACTGTGGAAATATTTCTAATCGATTGGTGATAAAATTATTGAAATTGGTCCAGGGGCAGCTGAGTTATTAACGCTCAAAATCTTTCATAATTTCGTTACATGGTCCATTTTCGGTTTTCACAAAGTATACCCCCACATAGAAATCACAGACGTAGTCCTACGTCAAAAATATCTCCCAGTAATCAACAAGTCCGCTTTCAATATAATGCTGATATAGTATTGATTCGATTTTGACACCGATCGATTTTGGAGCGGGGTTCAATTTGGCACCAACGGATTATGAAAATAATGAATTTTTACTCCGTGTGATTGAAATTTTGAATAAAAGATTAATTATTAATAACGTTTATGTCATAACAATGACTCACGGTGGTTCAAAATCAACGAAATCATCAATTAAATTTCTAAATAAAACCGTTCGATTTTGGCAACACAAAATTTTCGAACGGGCCCTATATTAGCCGTATATTAGCATTTCATTGCAAAATTATGTCTTATTCAATATTAAATGTCAAGCTTCACATAAAGGCAGAATCCGACAAAAATGTTTCAAAATTAAGAAAATCACTGAAATCAGCAATCGGAAGGCAGAGGGTTAAAGCTCTGATGGTGAAGCACATTCCGGTGTATCGCGTGAAAAAAGGAAAACATTCGTTTCTCGGTACCTAGCCGGAACGAAATGAAAACCAGCACCGCAGCACCTCGTTGAGAGGGATGATGAACGTCAAACGAGAGAAGGAGCAAAAACACGACACTACTACTTAAAAACAAACGGGAAAGAACAACAAGCACTAGGGGGAGAAAAGTAGCGTGAAAATAGACGTAAAGCTCACTCAACCCAACCCCCGGGAGAGCTGTTTTAAAAACACGGCAAAATGGGATTAAGGATCGACGTTGCTCTTGTTGTTCCGCACGCTACTTCAAAACTACCCAAATTTGAGTAGGAGCCACCCATATCGGTTGAAAGTGAAGCTACTCGAAACTAAGTTGGGAGTGACAAGTTGAAAAATGGACAACATCGAATTGCATCCGATGTCAACTTTGTCAGTTTACACAATTTTTATTAGCGTTCACTTTTGATCAAATTAGGGTAGTTTTAAAATAGCGTGCAGCACACGGGTTTTGACTTTTCTCCGTGTGTCACACGAAGCAAACAAGTCGAGAATCTAGTTGGCCATGTGTATCGCGCGGACGAGAAAAATAAGAAGAAAATGAAGAAGCGTGTGCAGAAAACCACATTACGATGACACGCGATCCAGGACTGTGAAAGTCTAATGCATTCTGACTTACTTTCCTCCCTTGTTCCACTCCTGCCTGCTTTAGGGGATTTACTTCCAGTTGCATTGGGCAGTGGACAAATTTTACGCGGTGAAAATGTATTTTCCGGTCTATTTGATGCACGAAGATTTCCCCACTGTGCAGAGGGAGATTGATCACATTATGAGGAAAAGCGCGGGCAGCGCGGCGAACCGGATCTACCCTCAAATGAATAAATGATTGCTTGTGTAGAGGATAATGAAATTTAGCCCGGCCGTATGCGCGCACTTTCCTGTGAAGTCCCATGTAGGTACTTTTAATTTTTTTATACAGAGTTCAATCGAATCAAGCAAAGGTAGCGAGGTGAAAAAATAGCAACCTAATCACGATATTTCATGACTGTGACGATGACGACGACGACGACGACGACGGCTACTACGTTTGGTGAATTGTTTCATTTTAAAATGCTCTTGCACTACCGCCGACCACTCTGTGATGGCAAGCAGCCCGAAGCAACCCAAGGATCAATTAAATTTAAATTGGTGACCGGACGATGGGAAAATGTACTAGTACTCATGATACTGACAATATGTACACTCGAAAGGTGGAAGGTGGTACTTACCTAATTTGTTATCAGTTTGATATGCTGATGCTGCTGCTGCTGCTGATGCTGCTCCAAGTCATCAACCCACGAGGGGCGGGAACACCTAATTGGCACTTTGACACTTTAGGGCCCCCCCTGCACTTTCTTGGCGTCCTTGGAAGCAAAGAAATTCACTGCTCACTGACCGTTGAAATTGTGTTTCGCACGCGAAGCGTCCCTGCCCCCTCCACCACGCAGCCCACGGTGGGTTCCGTTTTCTCACGATTTAGATGCAAATTAGGAACGGTTCTGATGTTCTTTGCTTTCCTTTTTCTCCTTTTTAGTTGTCGACACCGTCGCGTGAAGGTCGCCGCTTGCTTGGAGCATGAGAACGTTTACTGCGAATAATTAGTTTTATTTGCGCCTCCCTGCTCTCGGTACCGTTTGCTGTAGGTACTGCCATTTGTTGAAATGGCATTTCTTGATACTCCAGTCGAGATAATGAGTAAAATTATGAATTCATTATTTTTTGTGCGAAACTACCCAGGAAAAGGAGAAGTACAACCTACGCATCTACAGGTGCAGATGCACTGATACCGAAGATGTGTTTGCTGTGTAGAAGACAGCTTGTCTTCAAACTGAACATGATTGGGTGGAAATGCTTTAGGTATTATGTTAAACGTTCCCCCAGAACTTCATCGTCATAATAGCCACTTAAAAACCAATCCATAGATAGCAATAAATCTGAACTTCATTTGAATTTAATAGGTAGTTCCCGAAGCAATTTTCCAAATCTCATTCCAGATTTACCGCTTGGGAAAAAAAAAACACTCCACAATACCCACCCAGCCGGCGCACGGGACCAAGTTCAACCGCATAAATTTTCAATATCCCATAAATTTCCTAAACAACGGAAATAACGGCAGTTACAGTAGTAGTTAAACAGCGAAGCCGATCATCATGCGGCTCAATAATTGAATTTTTCCTTCAATTCTTCGGTTTCTCCACTGTCAATATCTTCTTCTCTTCCGTCAATTCTGTTTACTTTTGCGTTAATGCACACCATCAGCAAAAAATAGGGATGTTCGATTTATATCAGATTCATCGATTGCTCCTCGATCACTAATTTCCGAAAATCGAGTATGAAGTTCTAGCTATTTCAAATTCTGGAATTTATTGACTTTCAATGAACCAGGCAAACATCAAAAGAAACGACAACCAAATTGACAGACACACATCAAAATTGATTTTCTACTAAAATAACACGTTGGCAATTTCCGACGTTTGAGATGAATAAATCTATCAAAATATGTGGGAATTATCAATCTAGGCCAACATAGACGTCATTAATCTAGAAACATTAGAAACGGAAAACATTTTCACTTCTCTTAATTGATTAAGGTGAATTGCTGTGACAGCTTTATTCTCGGAACCACTTCGAAACTTTAAGTGCACAAATATCAGATTCTACGACACGTGCGACATTCAAAGTTTTACTCCACGTTTGCTGCCCGGCAGCATATATGAAGTAACAATTTCAGGTAAAATGCGGCACCGATTTCCGGGATTTGTGTAATTGAAAATTCGAAGTGGAAGTGCATGTATAGCCTACGTGGTGGCCATTTATGGACTCTACAAGGAATCACCTTAATCCTGGATACTAAATATTGAATGGTGTACTCTGATGTGTCAAATGACATGTTCCAGAGTAGATCTACAGTCGAAATTCGCTGGTTGGGCTACTTTTTTAGTTGGGCTTCCGCTGGTTGGGCCATGACCCAAAAGCAACTGTATATCAAAATGTCATGTCAAATTGGATTTGACAATCGAACATTTGCGTAGCTAATGGGGGTGCCTGGCCCCCGGCTCCCTCCAGAATTATCTAGCCCCCCCAGAATGTTTGGTGTTTTTTTGACTCAGCGGTATCTTGTCAAGCTTGTCAAGTTCGATGTTACTATTGAACAGCAATTAATAAGCTAAAGTATCATACCAAACGCATAATTGACTTGTTAACTCTAAAATCATAGATTTATTTGAAGTTTTCTGCTCGATAGGCTCGATGGGCGCTTAGACCGAAGTAGTTCTCTACCATTGGCGTGCACAGGGGGGGGGGGCTAGACGGGGCAATTGCCCCCTCTTTTATAAATAAGATTGTTATTTCCAAATGTGGAAATTATGATATAAAATAACTTGATTTATTGATTACTTGATTTGACGGTAAAATAACTTCATTTTATAATATAAGGGCACTGAAAACCTTTTATTGTGTCAATTCACTTGAAATGGTGCCTGAAATTGCACCACAAAGGTGCATGAAAGGACAAACTTCAATTAAATTTCTTGGTCAAAAAATTGCACCACAGTAGTGTATACAAAAATTACAGGTGGAATTTTTTTTCCAAGATTGTTCATGGAGGGTCAAAAGAAAAGGGTAAATTTAAGGTGGAAAAAATTAATCTTCGTGGTGGTAAATCGAAAAACATCGTTTTATTGAATATGTCTGGTGTAAAAATATCATCAAGGACTTATCAAAATGAATAACTTTGGAGGTGCACATTTACCTGAAAATTTCTGGTGGAAGTTCGCAATACTATCATAGAGGTAACTCTAAGACCACTGGGTCCCGAAGAAAATCATTATTATTTTTGGCTCACTCAGTACCAGAACAACGGTCCCAAGCAGTCCCAAGCTTTTTCACTCACCCCTGCATGTTCTGCATGAATCCACACACCCCTGATGTTATCTGTCAAACTTTCATAGCGAATCAAAACAAACATAGTGTAGTAATAGAATTTCAACTAGAATAGGGTACGTTAATCGTTTGCTTGGGACCAATAGGCTACTAAAGTGGTGAGCCAATTTAAAATTGTTAGTTTCGTATTGATTGTTGATACTATGGTGAATGTAGAAGCAAGGTTTATTCATTTTTCTGTTGCATAATTTGGTGCATGAAGCGGCAAAGCCTTAAAATTGCACCACAAAGGTGCATGGTGAAATAAAATTCACTGGCAATTTTTGATGCACCGTTCTGGTAAATGGAGGAGCATGCTTTATTGAAAATTTCTGGTGCAAATTTGCATCGCTCTGATAAATGAAATGAACAGAAAGTTTCTGGTGGAAAAATTGTACTGGTCTGGTAAATGAAGGCACAAGCTTTATTTAAAATAAAGCTATATTGAAAAATTCTGGTGGAAAATCTGCACCGTTCTGGCGAACGGATGGGCAAGCTTTTCGAAAAATTTTTGGTCTTAAATTTGCATCCTTCTACTGAATAGAGAAACAAACTTTAATAATAATTTCTGGTGTAAAATTTGCACCATTCTGATGATTGAAGGAAAGCTGCTTTACTGAAAATTTATGATGAAAAATCTGAAAATAGGGCCAACTTTTTTTTTATAGAAAACCTGCAACATTCTGATGGTGGGAGAAGCAAGCTATATTGAAAATGTCTGGTGGAAATGGAAAAGGAAATCTGCAGTCTGCATCAATCAGAAGATTGGAGAAGCAATTTTTAATGAACATTAGCGGTGGAAAATTTGCATCGTTCTGGTCTAGTGAAATTTTATGGTGTAAATATTTCTGGGGAGAATTCAACGAAAATTTTGCGGATAATTTCTGGTACATCCAGCAGATAGTTCCAAGATTATTTTTTTTCTTTATTAGAGACTTTCAGCCTTGGGCTGGTTTGTCCCAGTTCCAAGATAATTTCGAAAAGAATACTGAGAAAATCAATTTTTTTGTGAAATTCCAAAGGGATTTTAAGCAAATTTCAAGCGAATTCCGAGGATAATTTCTAGCTCATTCCAGGAAAAAAAATTGAAACTCTTAAGGAATTTCAGTTCCAAGGTGTTCGAGAAAAAATCATAAAGAGTTCTAAATATAATTCCACTGTATTTTTGTGAATAATTTCAAAAGAGCTCTTAGGAGAGCTATTAGTAGAGTGAATTCTGAGGAAGTTCCAAATGATTTCTGGGGAGTATTCCAAGAAAATTCTGCGAAAAATTTCTAGCGAATCTTGCAGATAGTTTCAAGATAATTCCGAAAAGAATTCCGAGAAAATTAAATTTTGAGTGAAATTCCAAAGGGACTTTGAGGAAAATTTCAAGGGATTACAGATTTCTAGCTCATTCCGGGAATAATTTTTGGATAATACTGAGAAAATCCTTCTGAAACTCTAAGGGAATTTCAGTTCCTTGGTGTTTTGAGTAAAAGTCAAGAAGAGTTCTAAAAATAATTCCAGAGGACTTCTTAGAAGAATTTCAAAAGAGCTCATAGAGTTCTAAAAATTTCGAAATGAACCTCTAGGAATTCTGAGGATGAACTATTTCACAACTGTACAAAGTTCAAAGACAGCTTTTGGATTACCTAATTGAAAAGTGGGTATTAGTTTGCCATTGAACCTTGGTCTATTGTTGTCTTTCTAAAAATTCGTCTAAGTATCTTCTCTGAAAATTTCAAGTCATTTGTTACCGTGGTTAAAAAGTTACAGCTTTTTTTGTGCATTGCAATAAATCCAGGTTTGTCCTTTTATATCATCTTTAAAACATGTTGAATGTTCGGCATCATTTTCAGTCACCTCGACTGGCGGAACTTTGAAACAGGGTTTACATGCTCAATCCTTCCCACAAGTCGTCATTCCGTTAACAATACTGTACGCGCTTGTCAATATAGTTTTGTGCACTTTTGTTCCAAGGTACATATTTTTTAAACCTTTTGAATGATCCTATAAGCTTTGTCAATTAGGTCAAAATTTAAAAAAAAAAATAGAACAACAATTTTCGCTGAAAATGACCAAGTTTCAACTACAACAGCATATAAGGGCTTACAAAACCTTGAAATATTAAAAAATAAACTGAAACGATGCCTTCAAAATACACAAAAACGTACCGCAAAAATTTTCAGAAAGGTAACTGAATAAAAGATGATACCAGTACCTTGAGGAATATATTTTCTTTGGTTTATATATTTAACCTGTATAGAAATTATCACAACATTTTTCTATCAAAATATTATTCGGACTGCAACTTCATGTAACTTTGAAGAAATTTTAGAATCTTCAAAAACTATTTTCAATGTTATTCTGGATTTTCAGAGCCAATTCTACACAATCAATCATTTTGCTGTCGGTCTTTTCGGACGACCCAAGTTGTCCGATTCCTACAGGGTTCAGAAATTGGAAGAAAGCGACCGATTTGCTGGGCATCCACAATCGCAGTGATGGTTGGTAGTATGGAAGCGTGGAAAAATTTCAAAACCAGGAAGGGTATCGACGAAGAACTGGATCACAAAAAAACAGCTATGATTGCTGCTAGAGAAGCAAAGCGGCTACAAAATCGCTATATAGTGGAACGTTTCATCGATATTGTGCGCATACTTTGCAAAGGTGGCCGACCACTTCGTGGACATTCGGAAGGAGCGGAAAGTGTGCCACCCAGTTGGTGGCTAACTACGATCCTGTGCTGGAAAAACACTTAGCGGTAGTTGCCAAAAATTGCCAGTACACAAGTAACCGTATTCAAAATGACATGATTACGTCGTTGCACAATGTAACATTGTGGAGAATTGCGAAAACCTTGTGAGGAAAACCAGTGGCACTCATTGCATATGAGACGAGCGATATTGATAATGATCGGCCGACGGAAACGGTGTTGAAAACAGACGCGACGACCATCTTCAATACTATTGCTGAGGTCCTGACATCCATATTTCTTGGGAGCAGGTGATGGCAGTATGTTTTGACGGTGCCAGTACAATGACAGGCAGCACTGCTGGAGTACTTGTCGACGCATTGTGCATGCGAAAAGAGAATGCGATTATTATTGGTCATTCATGTCGGTTTGTCGGTGCTATCACCACCATCTGACGTGACTTCCACTGGATCCAACCACCAAGGCAACAACATTGCAGCAAATGTATTATTTCGTTAAAGCCCTACTATCGCCACCATTTGACGAACCGATCATCATCGACATCGTCGATGGGATTGAGTTGCCATTGGCTGTCTGGAAGCAGTTTGCATTGAAGAAGATGAACCACCACCGGAGCAAAAAATAAATAAAATTAGCTAAATTGAGCAGTGGAGAAATAGTGGTGGAGTACTCCCCATCCCCAGATTAAATGCACCATAGAAGAAAAAAATTGCCCCTCCTTAACAAGATTCCTGTGCACGTTAGTGTTCTCTACCCTTATATTGATGGCATAATAATACATCTACAAATTGGGCATGAGCTCAGGGATTTTTCTAGGTAGGTTGGGTGAATTCTACCAAAATTTGGGTAGTTTTGAAATAGCGTGTGGTAAAGCGAATTGGAACGATGCGAAACGGAACGCAGAATCAAAACAAAAAGCAAATAAAGTTAACAGAAACTCGCTTTTTTGCTGGTCATAGGGTTACTAGAAGTTCAAATTAAAAATAAACCCCGTTAATTTGCACGAAGCGTGGGGTACGACACATCTAAATCTCAATTTAAGAACGTCATCAGATCTCAAGATAGCTAATCAATCTACGAAAATCGTATCACTCTCCACCTTTTTTGCAGGAAATCTTCAAAATCTTCATCAATCTTCCTTCTATTTAATAAGTATGCGCTCATCTCACAACAGCAAAGCAAAATTTGTCCTGCATCTTGGATAGAGTCGCTCCCCTCGGCACGAAGTGGTTTAGCACTGCTGCCAGCTCATGCAACCAGCACGAAGTCCAGTTGCATCTGAATTGACAAACTGATAGATGCTGTTTAAATTGTGCTAGTACAGTTTTAGTACATTAGCATTGGCACACCAGCACCAATGGAAACTAACGGGTTAGTTTGAATAGCTAAAATTGCAACTCAATAATGCTCTTTTAGAATTTGTTTAACTGGTACTTCTACACAGGTGCCCAATGACGTTCTACGGGGCTGTTTACACTTAGGCTAGCTCCACCAGCTCAACCAACTAGCGCGAATTTCAGTTGTCCCTGAAATTTCATGCTGACGCCCTGTTTACATTATGCTGGCTACTTTTTAGTACAGCGCTAGTACACTAGCAAAAAAAGCATTCCATTTGTGCTGATGTGTTTGTGCTAATGTACTAAAACTGTACTAAAAAGTAGTCAGCATAATGCAAACAGAGCGTCAGCATCTACCAGCATGCGATTTCAGGAGCAACTTAAATTCGTGCTAGTTGGTATAGCTGGTTGAGGTGGTTGACAATGCTGGATCACAATGCTGGATCACAATACTGATTATCCAAAATTAGTGTAAACCGACCAAGTTTGTGCCATAAATTGATGCGCCAAAATTTGGGCACTTAAAAATTAGCAAAAATCATCGAACAACTTTTGGATACATTTTTACTTTACCTAACATTACTAAAACAAATTTACCGTGAATAATATTGAATCTTAAATTAAATTTTTAGTGCATAATGAGAGTAAGCGATGAAAATACCAAACTTTTATTTTTGAAAATCAATCCCAGTCCCAACGAATGCCTGCAGCTAACCCACTAGGTTCTGATGTTAGCAATTGTGGCCAAATAAAGTCCATGATGAGGGTTAAGACCTTGGGAGTTTATTCAAAACATATGGCCTCTGAAATCGCCCGAAGAGATATTTGGAGGCGAATAAATCGAACATCCCTGAGCCGAAACAGAAGACGATTGGAGGGAGGATAGACCGCTGGAACCACAGTCTGTGATTAACGATTTCCTACTCTGCCCCCGAGGCGGCATCGTTTCGACATCGGCAACGATGAGGACCCGGATGAATGAATGGGCAAAGGAATGAACCATCTGGAAAATTATGCTCCTTGTTAAGATGCTCGAGAGACGGTAATTGAGGTACAACACACACCCACCGCAGAAAAAGAATGGCACAAATTTGCCACCGTCTCCAACCGGCCTACTGAAGATCAGGCATTCTTTCGAGATTGTTCTTCATTTCTTTCCCGTTTTCTTTTTCCCTCTCTAAATTGCACACGCAGCGCCATTTGAAGTAGGCTGCGACGACGACGACGACGACGGCCAGGTCCATTTGTTAAATAGAAGACACTCTGGCGGGGGAATCGCGGTGTGCCTTGTCGCGGGAGTATTAAAGTGTGCTTTCGAAAAACACTGACACGGGCGGGAGACGAGATTCTCGTTAAAAGTTTTATTTTCGTCTTTCACTGGCACTGCAACCGATCCTAGCTCTCGCGTTTCCGGTTTCCTTTTCCTTTTTCTTTTTAACACAATTTGACCCCCGCGCGACGCCTACTTAGGGCCTGGTACCGAACGATTCGGCAATAATCAATCGTTTGCTTCGATTAGTTAGGAAAGGGGGCAACCGAAAATTGGAACTAAATTTTCCGAGAAACAGTTTTCCAAAATAGGAAGAATAATCGAATTTCCAGCAAGCATTTGTCTTCTGAAGTATTTTTTTTTTGTTCGCTTCCTTCGACAAGATGAAAAGTTTTCGTCTCTTCAAAACAAACTTGGTATGGGGAAGGGGACGGGGGAGTTGATGTGGCGTCAGTTTGGAGCATTTTTTGGAGGGAAATAAAAAGTTGAATATTGTTCATGCAGCTGGCACTCACTTCCCGCTCCAATTGGAAGGCCCGGGATGTGTTAGATTCCTACTGAATTTGCTTCAAATATCAGAGTTGGAAAAATTTACGAGCTTGTGTCTGATATCATCATTCACGCAGGATCGTATGAAGGGTTGGGGCAAATTTCCAACGTTTGCTCTGATCAATCCCTTCGAACGTCACTGCCCTCAACGACAATTGGCAGCTGACTGTCGTCTGGCATAAATGAAACGAAGAGAGGGATAAAATTTCACAAACTTCCTAAAACATAGCTGCTGCTGCTGCTGATGTTGTTTCATCTTGTCAACAATGTATCATTTGTCGAAGATTGAGCCAGTCTCAGTCCCCAGCCCTGGCATAATATCGAAATGAGAAAATTGCTATTGGTGCCAAATTGAGACCGAGCGAACGCTGATAGAGTATTTAATTTCAAGGATATCAGACAGCTCGTGAAGCCTATTAATTCCGATTGCTGTTGTTGCAATTTATTTCTATTCCAGTAGTAGAGCAAACGCTGAAACAATCTGATTGCAGTAACCGTGAGAGGAGGGGAGAGGGGTCTTTCAATCGAGTGGCTGTCACTTTAATCCAATATGAGCGTTCTCAATGGCCAGATGTACACTGCCACTTAAATAAACCACGCATTCATTTAGTTTATTTCGGTGGCGAACCATACAACTCGTCACCAGATGCCCCTTCTGTCCACAAACAGGATCACATCCGCAGTATCATTAGACAAACGATGTGACCGCTGTGACCGTGATCATAAAATCACTCCGGATAATGGAATTTCGCAATTAGTTCGACTGCAATTGGCAATCATTGCGTTTACTTTGTTTTTGCTCCGGCGTATTCGATTCGACACCAAACACCGGTGATGATTTCCCCCAGTGTGCCATTTGAGTTTTAGCTTCTTTTTTCTTCGGGGACGAAGCCAAAGCCTACTAAGGCTGTGAACCATTTGCCGAGTTAAATTTAACTCGTGGTTAAAAGTGACATTTCGAAAGTTATTTTCTATGTTCGAAAATCCCCGTGGTGTCGATCGACCGGTTTTCGAGCCACGGTTGTCAAAATTTAACTTATTGTCTGTCAGAAATAACCATGCTCGGATAGCAGGGTTAATCGATAACTTTTCATCTGTCAAATTTTAACCAAAAGTTAAAATAATCCACCAAATGGTTCAGAGCCTAAGGTGCATCGTTTCCAAATACAGCGTTCGTCCGTGTGGTTTTACTTTGATGAAATTAATCCTACACATTTCACGGTATTCAAGGTGGGCCCAACAAAAAAAAATGCGAAATAAATCAACGCGATCTGCTGTGACGGGAAACGACGCAACGCCATTATCAACGGCAATCTCCGTAAATGCGGTATAATGTTACCGGATAAATCATACATACACGCGTGGGATGAGCGTATCAGCGTACTTTGCATTCATATTACCTATGTTGCAATGTTTCAAAATGTAATAATGAAACGAACTGCGATGATGCGCGTTCGAGCTCAATATGGTGTCGCTGCCATTATTCTAACGATAATTGCAAATGGACTCGAGCTTATGTTGCTGGGGATCTACCGAGAGAAGGCAAATACGGTGTTTTGCAATTTGGCTGTTAAGAGGTTTTTCTGAGTAGAAAAAGATGACATTCGTTAGTAACTGGAGTGAGATTTTCCCTTTCGATAGGAATAACACCGGAACGTGGGTATCAAAAAATAATCCCATTGAATTTGGTGAACTTATCACAACAGTTTTGTTTTCATGTCGAAGTCGAGCATCACACACCACAAGTCAAAAGAGATTTTCACGTCCAGTTATATTAGTGCGATATGTGAGAGCGTGTTTGTGAGAATCCGAGGAAAATACACAACAAATCGCTGTCAAACTCATTTTGACAGATCTAGTTTAATACATTTTTTAGGTTAGCCAGAGGGAACAACTTTAGACGGCGATGCACCCGCTACCCGAGCAAAGTCGGTGAAAATGAAATCAAAACTATATTAAAGTTTGAAGTTCCTATCATAATGAAAACTCATTTTGATTTTAATTGACGCGACACAAGTCTAATATCATATTGCGCATTCTATGTACAATCAAGAGTTTTTAAATGAAAGCAATTTAACTTCAAGTTTTGCTGTTAACATCTTGTGGGATTTAATTTAATATCATGTGTCGTTGAACTAACAATTATTGTTTACTTGATCATTTCAGGTCATTCGTGACTTGTCCGGGTATGATTTGAACTCAAGTCTTTCAGCGTGAGAAGCATTGATGCTAACCATTTACGCCTGGACCGTATTCAGTTAAATATTATGAATGCAAACTCAGTAATCAAATTGATTTCATTGAAAGCAGGATTAGTTTTTCTCTCTTTTATTTTCAGATGATAGCCAAAAACTTAGTTTTAATATGTGCACTATTTTTATGATGAGTCGTTTTACCGAATCACAAATATTTTCCATTATTCTTCTTTTCTTTGAGAACAATCTTAATCATTTTTGTACCGTAAAACGAGGTATCTTTGATAATGCTGGTTACTTTGATAGTAGAATATAATAATTAAATTTACCTTCTGCCAAGGGGTAATCAACTCTGCACACTGTGCCGAAACACAGCATGGCACACTATTCGGTACTTTAGGACAAACGTTGGCAAGTAGGATACAATCAACTTAATATAAAACGGCATCACTGTCGAGAGTTGACGTTTTGCCAATCGTTGCTAAGGATGGCTTCTTTGTTTACTCCATTGAGCTTCACATTGGGTTCGGATTCCAAGGAAAAATGCTGTGAGTATTGTCTGCACCATGAAACTCATCCGATTCGTAGCTAAAACCCCAGCGGCTCGAGGTTTCGTCCAAAATAGCTTCACGCCAACAGAGTTCTTCCACACCATGGTCGGTCGAGAGGTTCGATACGACAGTCAAGATGGCCAAAATGGGATCCCTCCAGCAACGGTTGGTCAAATGCCTGTAAGATCGTCCGGAATGCGATCGGCGAACTGGATGGACAAAAATCCTCTGAACGACGACAATATTGTGACAGCTGCGGAGGATTTTTGTTTAGGTTGGTATGCAGAACGAACGATAAAGAAAAAAAAAACCACCTCATAGAGGGTGTGGGTGATGGGTTTTGTATTTTGGTCAGGTTTGATTCCCGGTCTTGCCAAGGGTCATCCGGGATGAAAATTTAATTGTTTTCTCCTAGGCCAGTCATTGGTTTCAATTGGTAAAAACTACGATGGGAAATCCACAGGACTTTATAGGGATGTCCATACAAGTCCCAGTACTTATTGGGGGATGTCGATACGTATTAACCCCAAATAAAGGGTGATACGGTCAAAATTTGGTCAATATCAACTTGACGTATTTCTTTCAATTTTGCATTTAAAAAACCTGAACACCCCTCATTTTGAAGGTGTGTGTATGTAGAATGTTGCTCCTATTTTGATTTTGGAATTCACTCTTCACTCTTCAGTTGTCAAAATGCCGTCCAAGCAAGAAGAGCAGCGTATTAAAATTTTGCTCGCGCATCGCAAAAATCCGAGCTACTCGCACGCAAAGTTGGCAAAATCGCTAAAAGTTGCCAAATCAACCGTTACAAATGTAATTAAAGTGTTTGGGGAACGTTTGTCGACAGCCAGGAAGTCTGGATCGGGGGAAAATCGAAAACCGGAAGCCGCTGAGACGACAAAGAGAGTTGCCGGTAGTTTCAAGCGAAACCCTAACCTCTCTCTCCGAGATGCCGCAAATAAGCTGGGTGTATCGTTTACAACCGTGCATCGAGCCAAAAAACGAGCCGGACTATCGACTTACAAGAAGGTAGTGACTCCAAATCGCGATGATAAACAAAATACGACGGCCAAAGCGCGATCCCGGAGGCTGTACACGACGATGCTGACGAAGTTTGACTGCGTGGTAATGGACGACGAAACCTATGTCAAAGCCGACTACAAGCAGCTTCCGGGACAGGAGTTTTATACGGCAAAAGGAAGGGGAAAGGTAGAAGATGTTTTCAAGCACATGAAACTGTCAAAGTTCGCAAAGAAATATCTGGTTTGGTAAGCCATCTGTACCTGTGGCTTGAAAAGCAGCATTTTCATAGCTTCCGGGACTGTCAACCAAGAAATTTACGTGAAAGAGTGTTTGAATAAACGTCTGCTGCCTTTCCTGAAGAAACATGGTTGTTCCGTACTGTTTTGGCCGGATTTGGCATCTTGCCATTACGGTAAAAAGGCCGTGGAGTGGTAAGCCGCCAACAACGTGCAGGTGGTTCCCAAGGACAAGAACCCTCCCAACACGCCAGAGCTCCGCCCAATTGAGAAATACTGGGCTATTCAAGGGCGTAGCCAGGTTTCGAGCTAGGGAGGGGCGAAAAAAAAAATTACCATGGAAAATTTGGCCGAATGCCATTTCACCGAACGCCATTTCCTCGAAAGCCTTTGTGTTGCCGAGTTTAGGGGGGGGCAGTCGCCCCCCCCCTGCCCCTATCTGGCTACGCCTATGGCTATAGTCAAGCGGAACCTAAAGAAGACCAAAAAAACTGCTAAGGGCGAGCAGCAGTTCAAGGCAAACTGGCTTTCTGCGACGAAGAAGGTGGACAAGGTGGCTGTACAAAATCTGATGGCAGGGGTCAAGCGTAAGGCCCGGCAATTTGGATTTGGAAAAGCGGAAGCCTAACTGAATATTTTTCCTGAATTTTATACTAATTGAACTTGAAAAAGAAATTTAATTTGATTTTTTAAATAAACGATTTCACCGATTTACACGCGTTTTTCCTTGACAAAATTTTGACCGTATCACCCTTTATTACATCAGGTCTGGACGATTGCCTTAGCGAAAAAGTATAGGATTTATAGGAACAGATCAATGCAATAACATTTTATTCCGTGGATACACCCCATCATCAACGATCCAATCTGCACTCTTCTGTTGCACTAGTTTGCCTCAAAAGGATCCGGTGCGAGGGGTGGCATACCAATCAATCAATTATAAGGCCTTGCTCAATCTCGAAAGTGCATGACGCATGACGACACTAAGTAATTTGCTGCTCAGCGAGATCCCATGGGCGTGCAGATGATCAACAACAACCACAGGGTACAGTTGAACTGCAGATGCGAAGTTTATCTGGATCGTGTACCATTTCCGAGGTATGACAGATATGAAGTGGGCGACATTAGATGGTTTTCACTTGTGGTACATTGGCCATTGGTTTTGATTGGTGGTACCTTGTGGAAGGTATCACATCTGCCAAGGATCGTGAACTTGATAGGCTTGAACGTGTGTAAATGGGTGCTGGTAGGAGACATCACAATCTGCGATACGATAGGCTTGGGTGATGTCTTCGAGGTTGCGTAGTTCTGAGTCGATCAGAACTATTTCTAGAATGTTGTTTCCAGGGTAGGAGTGAACTTTCGTCCGTTCGAGATCTGGGTTTGATTTTGATGGGGAGCATTTTACCAACAATCAATTCGAAACTAACGATTTAAAATTGGCTCACTACTTGACTAGCCTATTGGTCCCAAACAAATCGATTAACGTACTCCATTCTAGTCGAAATTCTAGTACTAAACTATGTTTGTTTTGATTCGCAATGAAAGTTTGACAGATAAAATGAGAGGTTCGTGGATTTTCCAATGTTTTGAGGGGTGCATCGATTAGCTTGGGACCGAAGATAGTACTAGAGCTGAGCCAAAAAGTTGAGCACGTTTCTTCGGGACTTACTGGTCTTAGAGTTACCTCTATGATTTTACTGGCAGCTGGTGAAAATTTCGTCCACCATCCGTTTCTTGTGGACGGATCGTAGAGGTTGTATTGCTTCCAGTTCCTCTTCCACTGCCCAATCCGCTCTCATTCTAATGAGAATAACGCATAATATTTGCCATGAACCATGGTCATGAATTAGATAAATTGAAAATGTAAACCAAACTCATGGGATATTGACACCTTGATTGATACACTTCGGCCTACTTCGGAATGATCGGCACAACGCTTGGCACAGCTTTCGGCACTGCCTAAACTCTTGGCACAGATTAAGGTGTGCCGAGTTGAATACTCCTTGCTTTCTGCACTATTTTCCAATTGGAAACATTGGTTTCGTAGCTTACAGTATTACCAACCGGTGGAAATTAATGATTTTAAATTGGCTCACAGTGGACTAGCCTATCGGTCTTAAGTACACCTATAAGCGTACACAGATAAAATGAGGGGTTCGTAGATTTTCCTATGTTTCGAGGGGTGCATCGATTGGCTTGGGACCGAAGAGAGTACCAGAGCTTGAGCATGTTTCTTCTGGACCTTCTGGTCTTAGAGATACCTCTATGGTATTACCTTTGATATCGTATATAGTTTTCCTATAGTACGTGTTACATATTTTCCAAATATCTGTAGAAAAAGTTGCGTTGCGTACTTCCGGATTCTGGTGAATGGACAACCGAGAGAAGCACTCATTTCGGCGAAATCCAAAGTTGCTCCACTGCAATACATGCCAATTCCTAGGATGGAGCTTCTCGGTGCAGGTGAAGCGCCTCGTGATTCACGTCGATTCCGGAACTGTACTTTCCTGGATTTGTTCCGACAAACAGTTTGTAGCCTATCGCATCGGAGAAATATTAAGTCTCACGAATCCAACTGAATGGAGCTGGGTCCCTTCGAAGAATAACATAGCCGACGTGCTTACTAAATGGGGAAACATCGGACCACCATTGGAAGCTGGTGGCAAGTGGCTAAATGGTCCTGATTTTCTGTCTAGTCCCGAAGAAGAATGGCCGCAACGAAAACTGCCTGCACCAAATATGGAAGAAGAGCTGCGGGCGTATCATTTGTTCAACGAAATTTCGTTTCCTCAGCTTCTAGTAGACACCACTCGTTTTTCACGCTGAAGTACCTTGGTGAGATGCGTGGCTTGCGTGTTCCGATGAAGATGCTGCTAATCGAAACTATTCAAGTCACACCCGAGTTGGAGAAGTTGCTGAAAACTTCGTTGTTGGCAATGAAGATCCCCCTGAAGTGCGAAGAACATCGACAAGCGGAGAACTACCTGTGGAAAACTGCGCAGCAAGAAGGATTTTCGGAGGAAGTCAAGACGTCGCTGAAGAATCGTGAGCTGCCGCAGGCTAAGTGGCAAAACATTGAACGATCGAGTTCACTATACAGATTGTCCCCTTTTCTTGATGAATTCGGGGTGATTCGGCCCATGCAGATTTCATCGCCTTCGAGCAGCGGTTCCCCATTGTGCTTCCAAAGGGCCACGACGTCACCTCCCAAACTTCTTCTTCACTACCATAGAAAGTTTGGTCACGCAAACCATGAGACAGTGGTGAACGAACTAAGGCAACGTTTCTACATCCAGAACATTCGAGCGCCAGTGCTGCAGGCGATGAAGAATTGTGCGTGGTGCAAAATCAACAAGTGTCAACCAGCAGTTCCCAGGATGGCACCCTTGCCTGCAGAACGCCTCACTCCCAGTGATGCAAAATATCATGACACTCACGTGACACTCGTCTTCGCATCAACTGACTATCGCTGACAGATCGTTTTGTCACGCAGTGAGAGTTAGAGCCATGGCAAACAACAATCACCAGTAATGGTCGCTGCTCACAAGCAAAACGTTACACTCGCTGCTGATGATGTGAAAAGCACAACGAAAACAGTGAAGACTTCTGTAGTACGATCATGAGAAAAAGCGAAACGACAGAAGAAAATGAAAACAATGCCTACGCATTCCAAGTTCGTCTCGGCAGGCGCGACTGTGTGAGTTACAAACAAAGCAGGCAACATGAAACGGAAGCTGTTGGGCTCACTCACCAACACACTCACATAAGCAAGCAAAGTAGCAACTGCTTAAAAACGAGCACAGATGAGTGTCGTGATTTTCGGGAATGACCAGATCGGTGATGGATCACATCAGTTGCTTTTTACTTCTTTCGTCAACTTGATGGATGGTCATGGAGAGAGCTTCGACGAGCACATTGATAGGAATGTACAAAGCGTTACTACCATCAGCTGTTTGGCGAACGTGATTGTGATAGGTCGCAACTCTGGTGACTCACTCCACAGCTACGTCCGTTTAGCTATGTGGGGATCGATTATTTCGGTCCAGTAATCATCACGGTTGGACGACGATCGGAGAAGAGATGGATTTGCCTGTTCACGTGCCTAGCGACCCGGGCAATCCATATGGAAGTCGCTCATAGCCTAAGCGGCCAGTCGTGCGTGATGGCAATCAGGCGATTTATTTGCAGGAGAGGTGCACCACTGGAGTTCTTTTCAGACAACGGCGCGAATTTTCAAGCGGTCAGCAAGGAGCTGGTACAAGAGGTGCGTCATATCGATCTGGAGTGTGCAAACGTTTTCACCGATACCAGGACCCGGTGGACCTTCAATCCACCTGCAGCGCCGCACATGGGTGGCATTTGGGAGCGATTAGTTAGATCGGCGAAAGAAGCACTTAAGGCTCTACACGATGGCAGAAAATTGACGGACGAAATCCTACTCACTGTGCTGACTGAAGCTGAAGACATGGTGAACTCTCGGCCGCTCACATATGTGCCACAGGAATCAGCCCTCACGCCGAATCACTTCCTCCGCGGATTACCTGCTGGAGTGCGTGAAGAGGCTCACGTACCGATAAATTCGGTCGAAGCGTTGCCGGACAACTACAAGCGGTCCCAGTAGCTGGCGGATATGCTGTGGCAGAGATGGCTGAAGGAGTACATACCTACCCTCAATCATTGTACCAAGTGGCACGGGGAGCAGACACCAATCCAAGAAGGAGAACTGGTGTATGTAGTCGATGGGAACAACCGTAGAACCTGGATCCGAGGAGTTGTGGAAAAGGTAATTCAAGGCATCGATGGAAGAGCACGACGTGCTGTCGCCAAGCTTGCAGTGATGGAGTTAAGGAGTAAATCTGGCCAGAGACCTGGTCCCGGACCAGAGTTACGGGAGGGAGAATTGTTGCCACCGCCGCTGGGCACAACACCGGTGGGCTCGCTGGCGGACCTGTAGAAAAGTGAGGTGAGGAGGAAACGTCATGGCACGTGACAGTTGTCAACCGAAAAGGTTGACGTTAGGAATCAACCAAGAAGAAGAGAGATCACAGACACAAAGTGAAAAAAATTATCGAAAAGTTAAATTCTAAAATTGTTCAAAAATTGTGAAATCTAAAGCTAGGAATAATATATAACTTTGAATAACTTAACTTTGAAAGACTATTCAACGTCACTGAACCTAGTCGCACTGAATGGGAATCAGGGGGACCTAATATTCAACCAGGATCAGTAATTTTCTACACAGATGGCTTCAAATTTAACAACAGACTTGGCGCTGGGATAACGGGTCCTGGTGTCAACATATCAATATCTATGGGTAAGTGGCCAACCGTATTTCAAGCAAAAATACAGGCAATTATTGAATGTGCTACGGTTTGTTTACGTCGTAATTACAAACATACAAATATATATATTTTCTCTGACAGTCAAGCTGCCCTAAAAGCATTGAGGTCCGTTACATGTTCTTCTAAACTGGTTTGGGAATGCATTCAATTACTACAGCAGGTACACTAAAAATAGTACAGTTAACTTATTTTGGGAACCTGGGCACTGTGGGGTTGAAGGTAATGAAAATGCAGATTTATTAGTAAGATTAAGATCATCAAAACCATTCTTAGGTCCAGAACCATTTTGTGAGGCCTCAGAATGTACCCTCAAAATGGAACTAAAGAACTGGGAAAAATCGATTATAGATAACATTTGGAAAACACTAAAACAGCTCGACAGTCAGATGTAGAAATCTCGCGCAACACGAGAAAAGGGCCTATTCTCTTCATCGATTTTCTCTTTCGCGAATAATCCGACTGCAAATGAATTTCTTATGCATTGTGTTGATTCAGGCGCAAGCTAACATCATCTTCTGTCGAATTGTGCTGCGAGCTTAGCGAGAAATTCGTTTATTTTGCCGTGGTAAATCAAAGAGAAAATCGATGAGGAGAATCGATCAACGAGGATAGGCCCTTTTCAAATATTACACGAGATAATAATATGTCGACCATGGTGCAAACTATAAGTGATATTTTTAATCGCCATACATTCTCAATTAGATTTTCCACCAGTCGATACGATCAAAGTCGGCTCGTCCTCTGGTTGTGAGTGCCGTCAGAAGCAGCACGAAACACCTAATTCCTTCTCTACAACAAGTGACGTGCAAAGTGTTTCTATTCCATTACACTTCACCTTCGTTGTAGATGTTTCTATGGTAAGAAAGGATGCCTAAAGACGTAGCCTACTGTATTACAGTCTGATGAATGTTATTTTGATTATAAGATACCAAGCGTTTCCATCAAATTGAGCCGAATTTGGTTGAAATGGAGTAGCAAAGCACTGTCTTCGGCTAATGAAGAACTGCTGGAGATTTTTTCGTCATTCGAAGTCGTGAAGGGACCGTCCCCGAAGGAGAAATTAATCGCAAAGCATAATAATAAACAGAGTAAATGACGGCTACGGCGGCAGTATCCCCGTTAATTTGAATAGCTATACTTGTAAATGAGGCATCAGCACGGTACTCAGCAGGTGGAGAAGGTGTCATTTGCCAACCGAAAATTCCTGAGGGGGCGGAAGAACTGTTTCAATGTTACAGAGAATATTTCACAAATGTCTGTGAAATTTTACCGAAATCTCAACAGCCAGTAAACAGTTCGGTGATTTTTCTTGAATATCTGTAAAAAAGGAAAACTATCCCGACATTGCTAAAAAATTTGTTTTTCCAGATAAATCTGCCAGATTGGCATCGCTGATTTCGGATGATAATTCGCTGATGAGCATTAGAGTGATGCAAATTTTCGCTTCACAATACTTAAACGATTCCAAATCGGATCCTGACTAACCTCTCAAAATTTGAACCCATTTGGTGAGAAACTGAGATGGCTCAAACCATTTGAAGTTTGTATGGGAATTACTATGGTAAAACCAAGATTTTTGTTCATGTCTTTCTAATAATTCACCATATCGGTCTGCTTCAAAAACTTTCAACTGTACTTGTAGGAAATTTTCCCAGCTACAACTTTGCTCGAGACCACTTTTTGATTAAATACAAGGATCGAAAGTTATCAATGGTTCAATTCGCTGATGTCTTATGATCATGCTCAATCAACTGCTCAGCAGGCAACATTGGTGTTTCTGGGGCGTTGAATAGGACACAAAAATCATGGCTTAGCCTACTATGTCACACTGCAAAATACAGTGTTGCCTACAGAGCAGCTACTTGATCGTGTCATAAGTTAACCAATCTCTTAAATAATTAATAACTTTTTCCTGTCTCGTTTTACATAGAAACGATCTTGAGCAAAGTTGTAGCTGAGAAAATTTTCTATAAAAATGGCTATCAAACTGTTTCGCAGCTCAAAATGGAAAATGAATAGAAGGCAATGAACAAAAAGTTGCGATTTCCCATAGTAATTTACATGTAAACTTCAAATGGCTTGTGCGAAGTCTGTTTCTAACCAAATGAGTTGTAACTTTGGGAGGCTAATCAGGACCCGGTTCAAAACCATTTAAGCACTGTGGAGCGAAAAAGTCAAATTTTCCATCAGTCTGATGAGCATCCACATAAAGGATGAGAATTATTGAAAATTTACTGTAACAGACTCAGAGGACAAAAATTTAACGTAAAGTATAACATGCAAGAACTAAAGATATGATTTATAATTTGCTTGTTTACTACAGTCTACAACTCCATAATGGGTAGCCATATTCATTCATTACCTTCAGTTTTCCACGCTTTACTCGTGTCAGTATCAGCTCTGATAGCAATGGGCATATTTTCACCTCGTATGCCAGCTCAGATCATTGACGCACGATTAAACTAATTGCATCATCGCTGAGCCAGGCAGTTCAATTTGGGACGACAATCATTCTGCAGAGAGCATTACGTATTTCAACTGAAGGTCCGTTTGCTTCTTGTATCAATGTTCATCCCATAATCGAGAGGAACATTATCTGATTTAAAATCAACCCAGGTGACGGTTGCAATAATCATTCGCAAATGCGATTTCAATGTTTTGAACTAAATGGTCGGAGGATTCATATGATGTTTTGGTACAGTGTACTCCATCTTCAAAACCGCTTTGCTGATTTTCATTAGAAATACTCAGAGGGAGAGATAGGTGGAGAAAACAAAATACAATTCGGCAGCAGGGATTTGTTCCTAAATTATCTTGCAACCCTTGCTAGAAGCTAGCATTTCAAATGACTTTTATTTTTGATTCGATTTACGTGCAATTTTTTTTTCTTTTTTTTTTTTATAGTCACTTTAACACTCTTGGGTCATTTGTGACTTGTCCGGGGGTGAGATTTGAACTCGTGACTTTGGCGTGAGAGGTAAGGATGTTAACCACTACGCCGGGGTCGCCCTCCTACGTGCAAAATAATAATTGATTGCATCGCAATATTTTGCACATTTCTTGGTGCCATTCATTAACCAACGAAGATCAATTAATCAATAGAGTTAGAATATTGTGTTTGGTTCCAAAAACTAGTTGAATTTGAGAAGCACACAAAACATAAAGGCGATTGAATTTCTGTTCGATTGCAATACTCTCAAATTTATTCTAGTAAGAATAAGAAATCGTCGGAAAAGTTCTAATTGGAATGCTCGATTGGCTCAGATTTTGACAGTTCATTTGGCTCAAAACATTCTCTGCGCCCATGTCTCCCTCTGAGTATTTCTAATTTTCATCACATTTCCAGTAACGGTCGTCACTCGTAGCTGAACCTAGAGATGTGGGTTAATCGTTCGATAAGTTCCAATAATAGAATATTAAAAAAATTGGAATTTCGAATAATTTTGGAACGAATAATGCAACATAAAAAAAAAATGAATTCATCGAATAATTAGGTAATCTGACCGTTCTTAATCTGAACACTTTTTAGTTTAAACCCCGCTAATCTGCACGCCGTTCAAACTAAAAATTACACAAACGTCACCCAAGTAATCAAAAGTTCCGCATTCAACGATAAAAGTCACTTCCAAGTTCCATAAAGTGCGAACAAAGTTCTGACAGTACTTTCTTCCCAGGCAACCAAAAGTTCCGCATTCAACGATAAAACCCACTTTCAAGTTGCATAAAGTTCCAACACAATTTTCTGGCTACTTTAAAAGCTATAGAAAGCACACGAGGAATTTCAGGCTCTTGAAGTTCAAAAAAAAAGTTCCAAAAAACATCCATAAGCACTTCTTAGGAACTTCAGGTAACGCTAAAAACATGGCCACAAAAAATTTCCGAACAAGTTCCCAGCGGAACTTCTAAGCAATTTTAAAGTTTCTTTAAAGGTCCGTCAGAGCCAACATGAATCAATCCGCGCTAGTCTTTTTTTAGGAACAAAAATTAATGTAGGTAAATGTGAAATGAACAGTGGCTCAAATAAATTATAATTCCAGGGGGAACGACACTCATTCAGATGAATTCTATTTTACCATCCGCCTGTAAAAATAATGTAATTGAAGAGAGTTTTTTGAGTTTGACGTCTTGACGAAAATTGAGTAAGGATAAAAAAAAAACATGGGATTCCTAATGGGATTCCATTGGATGCGAGGGTGCTTTAAACTGTCATGAGGATGCGTGCAACTGAAATGAAACAGTACGAAAGAAAAACATCGAAGTAGCCATTTTAGTCAATGCTCAGTGAAAAATAATGTTTGGCTGGTGACAGCTGGACTACACGATACTGTGATCTTCACAACCGATTTGCAATTCACCACAGATTAACTTAAAAATTCTACCCAGAATTTTAACTCACAAAAGTGACTTGGAGTGAAAATCTAAAATCTCTTAGAGCGCTTTCTAAAACTACCTTTAATATCATCTGAAATAACTTGTTATCCCTGACATTCATTCTAAAATCTACTCAAAATTCCAAAAAAAGTTTAGTCTTGTCCAAGAATCCTAATAATTTTCAAAGCCCCAACATCTTTTTTTCTGAAAAATAGATGAAGTAATTTTTCCCGATTTGTCATTGAAATTCCCGGCTTTTTCCCGATTTCCCGGTTCACTGGTCATCCTGCTCATTCCACAACTGCCCTATAATATTCGATCGACTCTCCATAAATGAGAGAGCGAGATATACCGTCGGATTCGTGCAATACTGGCACCACTCAAAATCTGTAAATTTTTGTTAGGATTGGCAATATCCGAACCCTCTTGTTTCGGTTCAAGTGGCCGAACCCCCTGCCGTCGATCTGTCATCGAGATGCGAGCGCGTGCGGAGAGCGCGCTCTTTTTCATCTTTCCAGGAAAGTCATAGTTTCATTTCACACGTCGTAGAGTAAAGTGACTAATCGATCTATGAACGCTAACCACCCAAGTAACCCTAGGTACGTTATTTCGCTTTTTTGGCTATATACGGGCCTCATCAGAACTTACAAACACTCATCAAGGTGTTGTGTTTCGTATTCAAGTCAGTCAGCTAGCACTGAAAACTCCAACAGTAGGCGGGACAACAGCTCACTTTAATTTATCTCAGATGACGTAGCGGTTTGTGCTGAGGTAGCTCCAGACAGCTCCAATACTACTAATAATAAACAGAGGACAAAAACCTTTTTTAAAATATTTTCTTAAAGTTCCATTCAAGTTCTGCCAGAAGCTGCTTAGAATGCTCTTCAATTATGGTACCGGTTCTTATAACGACTTAAAAATGAGACTGCTTAGAATTCTATAGACCACCTTCAACCAAGCTGCTTAAGCCACAAATCGGCTTTTATCAGAACTTTTGATTACTTGGGAATTTAGCACATGGAATAAAGTGAAATGGAACGATGCGAAACCGAATGCAGCTAATAAGGCTACCAGAAACTCGCCAGAAGTTCAAATTAAAAATCATCTCCGTTAATATGCACGAAGTGTCGTGCAGATTAACGGGGGTCCACAGTACATGCCAATTTTTTTATGTAAAACATATGCATTAAGAAGTTTCCAAAAACTCTCCAAGATGATTTTTAAGGGAAATCTAAAATGAAAAGTTAGTGCATGAAGACAATTTTTTTCAGGAAAACAATTCCAAAAAAATACAATTAAATGAGAACGTCAATAGAAAGTAAATATGTCTCTTGAGCAAACTAGCTTGAAAGTAACTTAATTAGAACGATGCTGAATAACGTGTCTTTATTTAGTATCGATTTTTTTTCTAATTATCAGATAAGTTTGGCCAAAGGTTCCCAGAATACTATGAAATTTTGCCCACAGGTATAATTTATGATCATGTGAACGAAACGAAAATTTTTAAAATATAATTAGGTGACCAGTTTTTCTGTAAATCTTTAGATAAAGTTTTCGAATTTTCCTCGACATCACGTACTTTGAAAATTCATAACTCATGGACCAAGCACTGTAGAACAAATGTTCCATCGTGAAAATTTTCGTGGGAAACATTTTTCAGATTATATTTTAAGGCTCGAAACAAGAAGAAAATCGCCGGAAAATTTTGCGCGCCGTCATGGAAAATCCGACTGCGACCATGAGCCAACTGGGAATCACCCATACAACTGTGTCTCGGTTGGTAAAATCGTTTAAGGAGTCCCAGACGACGGAGCGGCGGGCTGGAAGTGGAAGAAAATCGAAGACAGCTGACCCTGTGAAGACCCGGAAGGTGTTGGATTATTTCAAGCGTAATCCGAACTTTTCGATTCGCGACGCGGCTCTGAAGGCAAAGTGTTCCGCCTGGTTCATTCAGCAAACCATGAAACGAGCTGGGCTTCGTGTATTCAAGGTCCGGAAGGCACCGAACCGGCGTGATCAACACGGCGGCCAATTCCCGCGCAAGGAAGCTGTATCGAGAGTAGTTAACGAAACCGATGTGTGTGGTTATGGATGACGAAACCTACATCAAGGCAGATGGAAAGCAAATACCGGGGCTGGAGTTCTACGTTGCCAAATCACGGTTTGATGTTTTGGAAGACATAAGGAAGAAGTGGACAAATTCGCCAAAAAATACTTGCTCTGGCAGGCCATATGCCAATGCGGTAAACTGAGTAAACCGTACATCACAATGGGTACCATCTACAGCGAAATTTACCGCACCGAGTGCCTTCAGAAGCGTCTGTTGCCCTTCCTGCGGTCCCACGGAGGAGAGAAATTATTTTGGCCGGACCTGGCATCATGCCATTACGCGCGATCGACGTTGGATTGGTACAGAGACAATAACGTTGTTTTTGTACCAAAAACCGCCAACCCCCCAAATTCACAAGAGATTCGTCCGGTGGAAAGATTTTGGACCATAATGAAGGCCAAAGTTCGAAAATCGTCCAAGGTGTTTGAGAACGAGCTGGAGTTGAAGAAAGAATGGATGAAAGTGACCTAAAAGGTCGGCTCCATCATTGCACAAAAAGTAGTGAGCGGTATTAAGGGAAAGGTGCGGGCTTTCAGCGATGGAAAGGAAATTGAATAAAGTAATTATGCCGAAACACAATCCATATGTATTAGTTCATTCCCTGAAAGTTTCAAGAAAATCCGACTTAAAATAAATTTTTGTCGAACACTTTTGTCTGGTGCATTTTTTCGAGTACAGGCCTTATATGGACTGCTGAGATAATTTTCTGAGATTTTTAACTTGGTTCATGAGTTATGATTTTTCAAAGTACGTGATGTCCGGGAAAATCCAAAAACTTCAACTTAAGTTTTCCGGGTTTATTGGCAAACTTAATTTTTTTTTAATTTTTATTTCATTCAGATGATCATAAACTCTACCTGTGGGCGAAGTTTCATAGCATTCTGGAAACCTTCGGCCCATTTTGTTCGATAGTAAAAAAATAAATCCTCAACTGCCAAAAGAAGTGTAGGGGAAACGCCCTTATATTGACCATGTTTTGGCAATATTTAACGTTTTTTACCTTTTACATTTTACTTTTGAGTTCTGTTAAGATTGTTGATTCAAAGCATATTCATCAAGGGAACACGTACATATCGCCCACAAAACGCACGATTGTAATTCAATCGTTTTTTTTTTTTGAGGAATGGCCAATACTGGTTCACTTGCTCTATTTTTAAACAAAAAACTCACCGAAGACACCATACAACAAATGACCTTCAGAACACTTTATCTTCTCCTATAAAATAAATGGGTGAAACACATTGCTCATTTCTGATGGCCAGGGCACCACAATTTCAGCTTCAATCGACCAAATCGACGCGATGAAGAGACTGCTGGCTTTCTTTTTCTGTTAAAGTCGAACAGCTTAGCAGCATTCTAGAGCCTCAGTTCGTGTCAATTTTTCAATGTAATCGGTTAATAATCGTTTTCACTGAATAAGATATAAAAACCTGTCTCAACAGCGTAAAGGCTGACTAAAAGTAAATTGATACGCCCCTAGCGCGCCGTTAGCACGCCTTTAGTGTTGGGAATCAAAAATCTTTGACAGTGGTTTGTTTACACTTCTATAGAGAACAACTGGTGCAAGTTTGATCAAAGTAGTCCATCGCGTTCAAAACAAACGTCAAATGGAACACAAAAACCTGGAAAATCCGGAGTGGTCCGGTTCCAAGCTGTCTAAAGAGCTGAAGATGCCGAAAACCAAAGTTTGTCGTGTGCTCAAAACCTACAAGGAAACCCTGAGTGTGGAAAGGAATCAGCGGACCTACAACAAAACTGGAATCAGGTTCGCAGGTGTTGAGGTGCATTCAAGTCAACTCCGGTCTTTCGATCCGAAACGTGGCCAGAAGGTACAAAGCTTACTTTCAAAAGGTGCGGAACATCCTTGCTAGGGAAGGATACAAGTCGCACAAAGCCAGTAAACATCCGAACCGGCACATGAAGCAGAATTCCGTGGCCAAAAAGCGTGCAAGGCTCTTGTACGGCCGTGTTTTGACGAAACACAACGGCTGCACTTGGATCGATGACGCAACATACGTCATACTCGATTTTAAGCAGCTTCCCGGTCAAAAGTTTTACATCGCGATTGGACGTGGGGATGAGCCGGGAAGATTCATGTTCGTGTTTGCCGACAAGTTCGCGAACAAGGCCATGATTTGGCAAGCGATTTGCAGTTGTGGCCTGAAAACGGAACCATTCGTCACATCCTCGACGATGACATCCCAAGTTTAAATTGAAGAAGGCCTGAAAAGGCGTGTATTGCCGTTCATCCGCAAGCATAGGGGCAAAGTCATCTGTTGGCCCATTTTTTTCTACTGTGCGGGCGCTGATGGGCTCTATCAAGAGGAAGGTTCGAGATTTCGTTCGAACTGGAGAAATTTGACCATCTAATGCTGTAACTTTAAAGTTTTAATAAAAGTACTGTAAAGCATGGATGGACGTTTTAAACTTATTTTATCACGAATTACAGGTCTTTTTTCTGCGTACCAATTTACTTTTAGTCAGCCTTTAAGCCTATTGTAGGCTTTATATATGTTTGTTGAGCGGATTATACCGCTCTCTTCTACAACCGCTTTTATCGAAGCGAAAGATCGAAGCAGGCTAGGCTATACAACTGTTTTTGTTTTCGCAGCTCTATGTTTTTGTTTCACGAGTGCAACAGATTGTACAATGTAATCTCGGTTTTGGCATCACAGCTGCTTCATCTATTTCGACCAGTGGCGTCGCGTAACCTCACTTTTTACCTGTGCACCAACTTTCAAAAACAGATTTATTGCCATATTCATACTCGAATCGGTTGAAAAACACACTTAATCTTCTAGTTAACTCGGTATCTATCCATTGCAAGCAATATTTTGATAATTGTTTATGTTTTGAGAGTTGGTGCACAGGTAGATTGAGGTTAAGGCGACGCCACTGATTTCGGCGTGTCACAATAATTGAGTTTTTGTTGTTGTTGTACGTTGCATTATGCCATATATAAATCCTAGTTAAAAAGGTAAATCTGGACCAAGTTTAAATCTACAAATGCGTTCCTCTTGATCGGTATCAGAAACTATTGAAAGCATTTAGTTAATTATACGTTAACGAATAACGCGTTATAGAGCATGTAACTATAAATTAAAATATTAATTCTGCTAAAAAACCAGGAGAATCATTCGTGGTCTGTTTTCAAGCTAGCCAAACTATTTAACCAGTACTGTATTGGTAAATTAAGAGCTGGTTACTCACTGATTTTTCATATGAACGCCCCCTGAATTTACAATCAATTTAGCTCCCTCTAACTTAAACTAAGTTACGGGTATAACATGTCTGCAAGCAGCTCGCCAGAAAACTTTAAAATATCAATCTAAAATCTACGATATTTTATGGTAGAAATTATAAAATAAGTATTCGGAACATGCTATAAAATAATGAAACTGCAGTTCTATGGACTTCCCTGAATTGCCTGGAACTTATAGTTTCTCAAAATATTCCAAAAGCTCATGATGATGTCCTGAATTTATAGAATTATACATTTATAGATCTTAGTACTACTTAAACTAAGGTCCACTTAGAATCCGGATACATTAATTATTCTATAGCTGCGCCTCTAGTGGTTGGATTTGGAATTTTTTGACTGTGATTTGATTTGAAAGTACACTGGTGAAAGTTCCATCTCGAGCTTGATCCTGCACACCCACGTTGAAAACCCAACGTGGTCAATTCTAACTACCGCGAAAAGTTGAAAATTGCCGTTTCTACCGTGGGAGATGTTCTCAAGCGATTTCGTGATCGCAAGAGTGTGGCCCGGCAGGTTCAAAGCAAACGTTGTGCTGGAGCTTTGGATCAGCAGCTGAATTGGAAGATGTTGAGGTCGATCAAGATCGGGATATCGCCAGAAAATACGGTGCCAGCCGTAGTACCGTCCGGAGGACTATTCCGTGCCTCCAAGCAACCAAACAGGACGTTGAAGCAGAATCTAGTGGCCAGAACACGCGCCCAGAATTTGTTCGACCAGGTTCTGACAAAGTACAGAGGATGTTTTCTCAAGGACGACAAAACGTATGTCAAGATGGATTTCAGGCAGGATCCCGGACAAAAGTTTTATCTGGCCACAGCACGGGGTGATGTCCCCAGCAAATTCAAGTTTGTTTTCACTGATAAATTCGTCCGGAAACTGATGATCTGGCAAATAATTTGATGCTGCGGGCATCACTTTTCACCACTGAAACGCTGCTATAGAATAAAAAAAAAGCGCCCGGATTCTAAGTGGACCAGACTTTAGTATTCTCTGTAAAAAAATACAGATCTTTAAACTTGAGATCTCTCGCGGAAGCATTCTAGAGCTAACTTTCTTGAAAGTTTCCACAATTCTCCTAAAAGTTCTGCAGACTTCTCCTCGGATGATTTTTGGATATCTCTGAAATTTTATAGATATCCCTGAAGTCATAGATTGCAGTTTCCTTGGAGCTAATGGCTCTGCTTCAAAGCAGACATGCGCAAAATTTGACAGAAGTTCTCTTATTAAACCTCAGTCTGTTCATAAAATATTCCCGAAGTCATCGCTATGTGTGAACCCGCTTGAAGTTTTCTTATCTTTCCTGATGTTCCTGGAACTGCCCGAAAATTAGTAAAACTGCCCTAAAGATCTCTAAAGTCCAGACGTTTCCCCGTGAATGTTTTGCAGCTTCAGTTAAAATTTAATTCTTTTTCTTAAGTTTTCTAAAACTCCCTCATGCTCTAAAAAAAAAATTATACGTTAGCCACAGTTTCCTGAATTTGATGCAACTATCCTAAGGTTCTCGGATCTTCCCTAAAACTCTCGCAATTTTCATGGTGTGAGTTCTCAGAACTGCTCCAAGCTACGCAACTTCTTTTAGGAACATCCAACTTAACACAAGTTTTGGCAACTTCTTTAAAGTTTCTGTAACATTCCTGAAGTTGAAACTCTTTAATTTTTCTGAAATCTATCGCACTGCCCTGCAGCTAGCGGAACTTATCTGAAAGATCATAAAACTTGCCAGTAGTTCTGGGCGTTCCTGACGTTCGTGGAACTTTTTTAAAATTCTCTGGACTTTGTTTTTTGGAAAATCTGTAAAGTTCCTGCATTTTTTCTGGACTTAATTGAACGGTTCTTAAGTTCCCTAAAGTTTGCACAGTTCCAAAGTTCTTGAAATTTTCTTGAAGTCTTCCCTAAATTTTTCCGAACTTCTAAAAAATACCTTTAATTTTCCTGAAATTAGTTAAACTGTGCTGAAGTTCCACGTAAAAACGAACTACGAATGATGCTTTCAAATGCTAAACATATTTTTGAATGTTTGGATTATGTTTTCTAAGGTTATTTCAGCATGCTAGAGACAACACACATTTTTTCAAACCAGCTATTTTTTTCTTCAAGCTTCTGTGTTTATCACTGGAGGTGGAGCAATATTTCAACACTTTTAGAGCGCCTAGTACAAATAGGCATTCAAAAATGAAAGTTGATAGAATCCACAAATGGCCGCTATTATGGTTATTTCAAGGGGTGGTCACTCTACACACTTATTTTGCGCCAAGATTTTTCTCAGTGTACCTCAGTGTGCCGCAGCTGTACGGGCAGTGCCAAGAAGTCATTGAACTGACTTTTATTTGCTTGTGAATAATGACTTGCTTGGCAACCCGGTATTTTAACAGCTCTTGTTTTTGTTTTGTTTTTCAATGTTTTCATAAACGACACGGACTCCCGTTGGGACTACACACTGGATGCATCCGTCTCCAAGGATGCCTGCAAAGGACGAGCTCCGTTGCTACACGATCCTTCCATCTTCGGCGGAAGGCCGACCCCGCACAACGAACGTCAATCATTAGTCATCTAGGAGCCGGCAGAGGAAACAGATTTGCACCGCCCGAGTATCATCCGTCGGAAAACTGGAAACCAACACCGGCCGGAATACACGTCGGACTGATGAAGGACGCACCGCTGACCCGAAACGGACCAGTCAACTTCATTCAACCGGCACGGCAACAGGGCGCAGTGATGATGGTCTAAGGACTCGATAACAACACAGCCAACACCGATAAGCTGTTCAATCTGTTCTGCTTGTATGGAAATGTTGTCAGGATCTCGGTCAGGATAAAGTTCCTGAAGATCAACGAGGGTACCGCCATGGTCGAGATGGTAGACTGGACACCCGTATGCCGTCCGAGGATCTGCTGCTGACTGCATTCACCACCAAGGACTGCCACCCGTCGCAAGTGCGAATGTTCCCGGTGAAATCGGAAGTTCCTCGTCCGGATTGGTCGAGTTCTCAAGCAACCCTGGCGAACGCCATCATGAAGTGCAACCACAGCTAGGTCGATCACAAATGCACAAAATTCCCGTTCATTATGAAGTTGTGCTTCTCCTCCTCCAAGAAGATGAACGGTGCGTGGAGCAACGAGAACATCGAAAACACGTTAGCTTTGAAAGAGGGGAAGTTTGTTTTTCTGAAAAAAGAAAGGATTTTCCTTTTTCTGCGTAGGTAATGTTATGATTCATAATTATAGATAATTTCTTATTGTGTTAGTTGGAAGTGCAAAAAGTCAAGTGAGTAAAAATAATTTGTTGAACTATTTGAGATTTTGCCAAGACGGTCCTCCAACATTATACGTTGGACGATGGAATGGTTGATGTAGCAGCCACCGCCATGGATGTATTCGAGCAGTTCGAATGGTCTGATGGTATAGTTTTTGTTTGGTTGTTGACTTTCCGATTAAATCTCAAGCACCACTTGTCGTGACCGGACCGAGATTTCCAGCGTCGACCACGGCTACATGAATTAGCGATGCAACTCCCGTGGCTGCTTCCAATGCTGCTGCTGCTGCTGATCCTTCTACTGGTCAATCTCCTCTAAAATTCGCCAAAAAGACGCATTGCATTGGAAGCAGCCGCAGCCGTGGGAGCTGCATCGCTAGTTCGTGTAGCCATGGCCGGAAACCTCGGTCAGGTCAAGATACCGATGTCAGTTGTTCTTCGTCTGGGAGGAAATGTGGATGCGACTGCCGTCACGGGTGTAACGATTTTGAGAATCCATGGCGAGACTTGGTGGAGATTCAAGGTTGTTTTGAAAATAATTTGATTATATTGTGGCAACATCAATAACAAATTTTAACACATGCACACTACGCAAGCGCAGAAAAAGTTCAGTGTTGCCAGTAACTTTAAAGATCATACAAATTGTAACCATGGGTGCCAAACAGCACCAATGACTTCGCCCGGGTGTGCCCAAGTTTGATTTTGGCACACTGTGTAGAGTGACCAACCCCTTGGGTTATTTTGACATAGGATTTCGTATTTTTCATGGAACGAATTTCAGAAACATTTCGAGCAGGAAATTGTAATCACATGTATGCTACAGTGCAGCAAAAGATGGATTAGAATTTCGCACGCGAAATCTATATATCTAGATAGAGCTGGAATTAGGGCGTAACAGCTTTTGTAAACAATGACTTCTTTTGATGATTTCTAGAAAGTTAAGGCTTGCCAACACAAATCAACAACACCATCGGGCAGGGGAAGAGTTGTAATGTTCTGAACAACTTCAATGACAGTTGTCCTGCAGTGCTTCCATTTTATTTACAACAATATAATGCCTACGAGATTGTGCCGAAGGTATGCCGAAAATGTGCCGATGGATGTGCCCAAGCTGTGTAGAATATAATTCCGGCACAATGTGCTGAATGACTTACCCCTTGGGTTCAATGTCTTTTACCTTAAGACCGTCTTCCTCAGCTCTGTGTCCTCGTTTTTCAGAAAAATCTTCTGTGTTTCACTCATGCTAAGAGAGGGGAGCGGGGATTAGCGGTTGTCTACGGTCCATAACAATTTTCAAAAATTTGTATGGATGATTGTATACGCGGAGGGAAGAGGGAGGTCTAAAACATCCAAAAAACGGTCAAGTTGTTTATGAACAGCATCGAAAGAGAAATGAGAAAACTTATTATTTAGGTAAGATTTTGTTGTTTTCCAAAATAAACTCTTTGTTAGTAGGCTGTGGAATTTTGATTGATGAACAACTTTATCCTTAAAATGTAAGAGTAAAAAGCTAGATCTTGGCGCCATCTTTTGAGTTTTGAACTTTTTGATTAAATCAAAAGATGGTTCTCATTATAATAAGCACATTTGCTGAAGACACCAAGTCACGGAGCAGATTGGCTGCTTTTGAGCCAAACAAACTGTCAAAGCCAGAGCCAATCGATTGCATTGGCAGTGTTGCTAGAAATTACATAGGCACAGGTTACCAAGGCAGTTTGTTTTGCATCTGCTTCTCTCTTATACTAAACCCTCTCTACTCTTAGAGACTAGACTAGACCACACTCGGCTTCTGTTCCAGAAGTCTGAATTTAAACGAATTGCCCTGGACTTCCTATCGCCGTTCTCTGAAACCCCGCAGCATGTCGAAATAAAATCTCCAAAAAAAAGAACCAATTCCTAAATTCAAGGAAATTTTAAGACAAAGTCCGTAATCTTGTAGAGTTCAATCTGTTCAAAGTGAAGTCTAAGCAACTTTCAGGACAATTATTTTTGAAATTATTGGAATTCATCACGTGGTCACGTCTTCCTTCGGAAGGGAAGTAAAGCCGTTGGTCCATGGGTGTTGATGAATGGATGCGATATCCCACGCAGGTGTGGAAGCTTCGCATCGTTCCATTTTACTTTACTTCATTCCATGTGCTAGTTGACGTTTGAGCAAGTTTTAGTTTGCACGTGTTGCAAAAGTGTTCAGATTAAGAACTGTCAGATTACCGGTATAAACCATTCATTACATCACATATTACTGTTACATTCACACAGCTCGAAGCGTTTGGTACGGTATATCCATGCATCCTTCCACCCCTGTAGATTCACGAAATCCATCGCTGTTTTAATACCTACATATATTTAATTTGCGGCAAAATCAACGCAGTAGGCTGTTTTGATGTTTGTGTCATATCAAAGCTATGCTGCAAACATCAATGTTGACAAGAAAAATTATTAGGCGTTATCTAATCTAACCATTTTCCAGGATGCTTTCCCGTACTGGCTGCGTTTGTATTAGATTAGATTAGATGTGGTTGAGTGATTTCAAGATCAAGGAAGCTGGAATTTGGCCAAATGTTATAAGAAAATTCTTTAAAGTTCATGAAAATTATTACTCAATCTCACACAATCGGTCAAATAGGCTTCTCATTTTGTTAAATTGCATGCATGACATGAGGAAACTCAACATTAATAATAATTATTAATAATTAAGGTGCACCGTGATCAGCAACATTGCATTTAGAAGCTTCCATAATGGAAGAGGGATATAAATCTCTGAAAATATTTAGCTAGAAAAAGTCAGCGCAATTATCAACCGTCATCAGAAACTTCCGCTGTTTCCTCTGATACGTTGTGGAAAAAGGGCATCCATAGACATGGGTTGAAAAGGGTAAACAGGAACGGGTTGAATTTTCATCGTCTGGTGTTGTTGTGATGATCCATAGTAAGGTACCTGTACCTGGTACCTGTTCATCCCAGGTAAAAATCGGTTAGTTCTGGCTACTCTATTCTGAAACTTTCATTAAGGTTGTCAATAAGCGATCATCGAGGGATACAAGAATCACCAAATCTCGGCATTTTTTCATATTGAGATTGTCCAAAATCCCCATTTAGATTGACTGGAATCCCCCTGGGATTTTCCGGAATCCTCCATAGATTGTTCGCAATCCCCCTGTGAGTGTCCGAAAGCCGTTCTAAGATTGTCCGGAATCCCTCCTGGCATTGGAATCCTCCCTGGACTGTCATGAATCTTCCTCAATATTAACTGAAATTTTCCCTGACATTGTCCGGAATCTCGCGTGGGATAGTCCATAATCCCTCTTTGGATTGTCCGAAGTCTCCTTTGATATTTTCGGGAAGCCGCACTGGGATTGTCTGTAATCTTTCCAAGGCTTGTTTGGAATCCCTCCGAGGGGAGCGTCACATCTAAAGCTCAATTCTAGATGCTCGGAAAATCCCACACTAGCAAATCAATCTACGAAAAATCTTCTTTCATTTCTCGCATCTACTTGCATCGCGCATTATCTTTTTGCATAAAATCTTCAGAATCGTCATCAATCTTCTTTGTATCTTCTCAGCGTGCACGCAACTAATCAAACCAAAACAAAACCTTACATGCATCGTAGATAGAGTCGTCCCCCTAGGATAAATTCCCTTTGCAATTGACTGGAATCCTCCCCTGGATTGTCCAGAATCCCCCCATGGGACTGTCATGAATCCTCCTTGGGATTGTCCATCAAAACCAGTACTATGGGATTGCTACTGTTTGCAGTACTCGAACGTCATCGGCATGGCAAAAAAGCAAACCATCTCTGGCTGTTCCGTACCAATGTTCGTACCACCTCTGAGAGTGATGACTATGTTTTCACCTCCTTTATCAGCTCAGATCAGCAAGTGACGTTCGATAGAATTATGTACATCATCGCTTTGGATGATTTGCGTAAAGGGATTGAACCAATACCATATACATTTCAATTTGGGATGACAATCATTCTACAGAGAGCATAACGTATTTCAACTGAGGTCCATTCACTTCTCGTATCTCGAGGAGTATCATCTGATTACAAAACAACCGTCATCCGGTTGCAGCTATCATTCAAAAAAGCCATTTCTATCTTTAGATTTGAATGGTCTGACATTCGAACCGAGGATGATGTTTTGGTACAGTGTATCTTGATTGCATTGGCATAGGTTGCCAAGGTAGATGGTTTTGTATCCGGTGGTTTCTTATCCTAGACATCCTATCTGATGGCGACTAGATACATCCTGGGGGACAGCACGTAACCAGCCTACTGATCATTCTTGTGTGAAATTGGTTCCAAACCATGTCGGTTTCTTATGGCTTGTTTACGTTTGGAACCAGTTATACGAGCTAGGCCACAATTGTTCGTATTTTACAGCCACATCCTACCCCTGGAAAAATCAATTTACAGGACGACTACCGCCAATTCAAAGAAAAATTAGCCTTTGGCGGCAAATTATGAGCTGTGATTGCATGCTGTGACTGTCAGTTTTCCCTGAAACGGCAATACGGGATGCGGCGCGGGATCCTTTTAACCGCACGTCTAACTTCCGCCGAACGTTCTCATACTCCAAACCGTCGACAAGTGATAGCAGATTGACAGATTAAATATTAAGTATAGTTTCAAAATCGACAAATAAACCTCGAAAAGCAAAACCTTATCTCTACCGTACTCACGTTTATGATCTGGTCGTACGCCCACAGCCACTTCCCGCGGGCATTGAAGTTGTCGCGCTTACCCTGCTGCTGTGTGATATCCTTGCCGATGTCGGCCGCCACCGCATCCACTCCGGTCAACAGCGGTGTATCGACCGGTTTATCCGGTTGCCCTTCTATCATCGGACTTTGTTGCTGTTGTTGTTGCTGCTGCTGTTGTTGCTGCTGTTGCTGCTGCTGATGGTGCTGTTGCTGCTTCTCATTCACCGATTGCTCCAGCTTTTGCAACTCTTCGTCGAAGCATTCTTCTCGTTCGTCGAAAAAGTGCAGCTGCTTCTTCTGTTGGCCTTCTTTGCCCGGTTTTTTGGTGGCTGGTTGAAGGGTCGATGCCGACGTCGTCGGTATCAGTGCATCGTCCAGAAAATGGTCATCCACCACCGATCCGGTCCCCGTCGCCAGCACGTACGCATCCGGATCGTCCTGATGGACATCGTAAGGATCCGCGCTTTCGTAGCCCACCGGGTCATTGCGATGGACATCTCCGTACGAACTGACACGTCGATCGTTCGCATATGGGCTCGGTTCCAGTTGGCTTGACTTGGTTGTGGAGACCGTCTGAGCCGACGGATATGCTTGCGAACCGCCCATATCGTACGGATCCAGGTGATCGTCGTACGGATCGGACAGCTCCGGCGAGCGGCGTAGGGATGGCTTTTTCTCCGGACTGACTAGGTAATTGTTGCTGCTGCTGGACTTGTTGTTGTTGTTGGCGCTCGAGTTGGCTTGTATTGGCTTTGGCAACTGTTTCGGGATGGTGGAACTCGTGGAATACTGATTGGTGACGTTCTGGTTGGCCGAGGATGATGTCGTGGCTACGTAGTTCATGGCATCGTAGCCCTGATAGCTATCCATGTACGCGGATGAGCTCGATGTGGATGTATTGGGGAGTTGTTTGCTGTAGGAATCACTCTTGCCGCTGGACCCACTGGAAACCGGAGTGGTACTTCGACTGCTGCGAGATTTCAGCGTACTGACGCGGTCGTTCATCAAGTTGGCCTTGGTGACGGCTTCGTGCCGTTTCTCTACGACTACGTGATTGTCGTAGCCATCTTTGTAGCCATTGTACTGGCTGTCGTCACGGTAACTGCTCGAAGTAGTTGTCGTCGTTGGATATGTCGTTTGCTTGTAAGGATAGCCTAGATCGTGATTTTTACTCGATTGGTTGATTGTTGGTAGCATCTTCTTCGATTTGGTGCCCCGGTCTTCTCCATTCAGCATCGTGGAATCGTGATCATTATATGAGTAGTGGTTGGACATGTTCGAGGAACCACCGGCCGTTGAGTAGGTGCTGCGATTCCCACTGGTGATTGCCGGGACGTCTGTGTACATTAACGCCGGTACATTATCATTGTACGGTAGCGCGTTGTCGTCATTGTAGTAGTCCGATTCACTGTACAACGGATTTCTGTACGGTGCGTCGTTGCTCGTGGTCGCATTTCGATAGCCAGCGTTGATGTCTGCTGAAATGTACGACATCGACTGTGAAGTACGGGGATACTGGCTCTGTTGCGTGACGGTTGGCATTTTCGGTAGCTTCTTGATCTTTCGGCTTGAAATGGTAATCTGGGACTTTACATTGAATTCACTGAAGCAGTACTCGTCCATGTCGTCGTTGTCTACGTAGAAGGACGAACTGTTCATAAAGTTCTCCTTGTTTTGGGACAGATCGCAAAAGTAGTTGAGCGAATTGTTCAACATCTTCAGGCTGTCCTCGTCGATCGGACCGGAGATGCTCTTGCGGGCCTAAAAAAAAAAGCAAGAATTCAGAATGTCTGCAATATGGAAAATGCCAATCAGTTAGTACACTCACCTTCACCGACAGGTCGATGTTGAAGTTATCGATCAGTGGTGGTTGTCCGCCAACTCCTCCCGACTTGACAGCTCTTTGCGGTACCGGCAACTTCCTCGCTACGGGTGATTGTCTAGCCAAGCTGTACTCTGAGTTCTCGAGCGATGAGCTGCTTCTGCCTTGCACCGTCGGAAGCTGCCGTTTCCCATTTCTGCCCGGTGCCACCTCACTCGTCGTTGACTTGTTTGCCCCCAGATTGGGCAACTTCCTGCCGGCTCGAATGGCACTATCCGAACCGGTCGTCGTCGTGTTCGATTGGTACGGCTGGTGGTGCTGTGATTGTTGGTAGGAATTGTAAGTGCCGTAGGCACCGTCGTCCATCGGATGCCCACCAGCCGTCGGCGTCGCCGATGAGTAGTATGAATCGCCACCAGTGGCGCCACCGCCCCCACCGCCACCACTGTCACTGTACGGTGGGACGCCACTGGACGCCCGGTTCGACTTCGAAAAGTGGTGATGATTCATTTTCGTTTCGAAGTTTTGATGGATCAGATTATCTGTGTTGTAGTATTCGAATTTGCCGCTTGATTTCCAGTAGCATCCATGAGTAAATCCATCAGTCACGTATGTTTTGTTTTCGTACATGGGATTTTCCATAGCTGTAGAAAAGAAAAGAGGAAGACAATGTGGGATGTTAAATCGACTTGAGAAATCAGTGTAAGCCCGATAATGCTAGTCTTTTACGGGTTCCAAACTAAAAATAGCGAGAGATTGCTGCCGTTTGATGTTCATGCGATCCTTATTTGATTTTGCCCATGACTCGAATGGGTCTTCCCGCTCTGCTCCTCTTGGGGAAGGGGTAAAAATAGATACGACTTGCGTGCGTTCCGGTCCTGTCTCGATGTGACGACGGTGACGATGACACCGGCGAAAGGATTCCAACCAGATGGAGCAGGGATTATGTATATTGGAATCGGAAGACGTTGAGTGTTATTTATAAATAGATGCATAAATAGGAAACTTAGCTTAACGAGGGACACGATAAGCATGTCTATCGGAATAGTTACATACGACTGATTCGGGTGATTTCTAGTTTTGGAATAATAAAACGATTTTTCAGACGTTCCTGTGGGGGAAGTATCAAGTCGTATAAAATTCCGGTTCTCTTTCTCAATGACAAATTCAAACGGCAACGACTTTTTGATTCTCCCAGCAGGTTGCATCCGAATTTTCTACAAAGAGAGAGGTTATTTGGTACTCCCATCAACGTGGGATTGATTCTCTCAGAAGCTCAGAAGCTCGTCCGAAACAGCTATGAATTTTTCACCAGTGGACCAGTTTTGAACCACCCTACTGCCAGAGATTTTAAGAAAATTGTGTAATAAAGAATGTTCCAACCAAACATTGGTCATGGGAAAAAAGAGAACTTGAGTGGAATTTTAAGGAATTTTAGGAACTGTTTAATGTTTGTAGGAAAGGGTGCCCCACATCGAATTGCATCACGGAAAAAACGCTGTACCCATTGGGTATTTTTTCTTGAAAATTTAGGTAGAAGTAGTTTAGAGTGTATTGTTTACACTGTATTTTTATCGCTGTCAGTTTTTCGAAAGTTGGAAAATATGGCGTCACCCGAAAAGCAACGTCGCGAATTGATTTTGCGAAAGCACCTGGAAAATCCTCAACTCTCTCATCGGGACATCGGAAAACAACTCGGAATCGTGCAGTCAACGGTGAGTCGTGTGATTAACCGTTACTACGAAACTGAGCATCGAACGGAAGGAGAAATGCGGTCTGAATGGATGTTCTATTAGTGATCAGCCTCATTGTCTCATCATGGATGATGAGACTTACGTCAAGTTGGACTTCCGGGGCTTCACCGCCCAGCACAAGTTTGATTTCCGGAGGAAGCAGAAACTTTCAAAGTTTGCCAAGAAATACATGATTTGGCAAGCGATCTGCTCATGTGGCAAACGGAGTGCACCGTTCGTGACTACCGGGACTGTAAACGGGGAGATCTACCTCAAGGAGTGTCTACAGAAGCGTCTGCTTCCTCTGTTGAAGCAACACGAGGGCCCTACGATCTGCTGGCCGGGTCTAGCTTCGTACCACTATTCAAATGTTGTCCTGGAGTGGTACGAAGCCAACGGGGTCACTTTCGTACCCAAAAACATGAACCCCCTCAACGCACCGGAACTAAAGCCCATCGAAAAATACTGGGCTATTATGAAGCAGGCACTACGGAAGCATCCCAAGGAGGTCAAATCTGAGAAAGACATGAAGAAAAAGTGGGTTTCCATACAGAAGCAGCCGCAGCCAGATGTTGTACAGAACCTAATGAGTGGAGTTAAGCGTAAGGTGCAAGCGTACGGTTATGGCACAGACAAACAGACATAACACATTGAATATTTCTCACTGTAAAACATCGTCGCTAAAACATTACCGCCATCTGTTGAGTACATTGTGGTGGGTAGTACGCTGAACAGATGGCGGTAGTGTGTAAACGTCAAACGCAAGGGAATTGACTATGCGCGCCACAGGTGCCGGTACTACCAACTACGATACTTTTAAATTGTCCGTTAAATGCTCGTTCGATGAACAATTTTCGAGTGTTATGTCTGTTTGTCTGTGGTTATGGTATTGAACTTGAATGAAATAAATATGCCAAAAGCTCACTTATGGGTTATATTGTATCGTCTGAAAGTTTGAAAAGGATCGGTCAACTAGGTTATTTTCCACAGCGTTTTTTCCGTGATGCAATTTGATATGTGACACCCTTTAATTTAAAGAAATTTAAGAGATCTACGAGTAATTACATTAAATTTTAAGTGGAATTGAGTGGAATTTTGAGGAGATTTAAAAATAATGTTTAAGAAGAATTTATGAAAGGAAAAATGAGGAAAAATTTACTTTAGCGAAGAAGAGGAAGTGACTGAAATGAAATGGTATTTTGAGAGGATCTAGAGAGGAATTGATAGAAATCCAAAATACTTTAGAAGAATTGAGAAAATTAGCTCCAGAATTTTTAGACGAGTTAAGCAGAAGAGAAGAAGGAGAGAGCAAGATAAAAGAAAGAGAAAATAAAGGAAGTACAGAAATAAAGAAAAGATGAGAAATCATGAAACAAAGTGAAATTAATACAGAGAAAAATTTAGATAGTACAAAGAAAAAGACTGTCTGATACCAAAATGTGACTTCAAAGTGAGAAATTACTCAGAAGTAATGTGTTAAATGTAGAAGATAATCATAGCGATTAGGATTTCAATATTATTTTGCAATCTTTTTAGAAAAAGCAAAACGAAACAATTTTGTCGGCGTGGTAAGCTTCTCGTTAATAAGGAAGTTTCGAGTTCTTCGAGGATGATCAGACAACTTCAAACAAAATCCATCAACTTCAGGAAATTCGTAAGAACTTTCAAAGAGTTCCGAGGAATTATAGGATGTTCTGAAGTGCATTTAAGGAATGTTCCAAAAACTTCAAGGATGTTGCGGGATTTTCAGGGATGTTTTACGAATATGAGGGAAATTTCTGGATCATTAGAGCATGTAAGGAACTTCAGGGAATATTGAGCTAACATCCCCCAGAAATCTCTTTCTTCGAGATTTGTTTTCTCAACTTCTCTTTGGAGTTTCTTTCCACTGTTCCGTAAGCCCCCTGTCTTCCGACTTTTTTCCGAAGTTTGTTCCAATCTACCTCAGGAAGTTTCTTCCAGCGTCTCCAGGAATTTCTTCTGTCTTCTCCAAGAAGTTTAATTAAAGTTCTACTGGATGTATCCACCGAGTTCTCCCAGAACTTTCTTTCGTCTTCCTCTGCAAGTTTCTCCATAACTCTCTCCGTAGGTTTGTTTTTGTGTTCTTCCGAGATTCTGGGAATGGCGTACATGAATTCCAGAATGGACTACCCAAAGTCCCTGGAACGGGTTCCGGAAACCTCGGAGGAAGTGGCCAATCTTTGATTTCAACAGAACCAGACGTGCAGTTCATCAAAATTTTCAGAAATTGATGAACATGCCATTAGGTACCATGCTAATTGAGTAGGCTGACACCCAATGTCCCTGCAACAGGTTCTGGAAGCCCTGGTGCAAGTGGACATCCTCTAATTTCAACAAAAACTAGCCATGCGACATATCAAAATTTTCAGAATTTGATGGACATGTCATTAGAGACTATACCAAATGACAAGAGTGACAATGGCCACCCTATGTCTCTGGAAGAGGTTCCGGAGACCCCAGTAGACGTGGGGTCTACCATATTAAAATTTACAGAAATTCTTGGAAAATTTCATAATAGACCATGCCAATTGAGAAAAATGACAATGGCCACCCAATGTCCTTGGAACAGGTTCCGGAGGCCCCTCATCTTCAGAATGTTCCTTCTGACAACCAAAAGGATGGATGAATTGATCATGGCATTCAGGCAAATCGATTGGAACTTTGAAAAGCATCGAGAACATAGTATCCTGAACATAAACTTTTTCACCTTTCACAAGTTAAGGGCTGGTAGCGATCACTGCTATTAAAAATAGTGATTTTAGTGACCATGTTGAAGAAATAAGTGACCAAATAGTGACTTATAGTTGTAAAAATAGTGACTGAAAAGTGACCTAAGAGAAAATAAATGTTTGATGTTTTAGACTTACTCATACTTATTGAATACTCATACACACTTATGTACGATATGAACCTTTAAAGCGAAACATTCAATAGAAAGTTTATAGCCAAACCCACGGTATTAGTCTACTAACTGCGAGGGGGACGACTCTATCTACGATGCAAAAAAGATTGTGTTTTGCTGTGGCTAGTTGCGCGCACGCTGAGTAGATAGAAAGAAGATTGATGACGATTTTGAAGATTTCCTGCAAAAAATTGATGAGCGATGCAAGTAGATGCGACAAATGAAAAAAGATTGTTCGAAGATTGATTCGCTAGTGTGAGATTTGTTGACCATCTAAACTTGAGATTTAGATGTGTCGCCCCCCTCGACTAACTGCAAAAACCTGGAAAACCGGGACCCCTCAGGAAATTTTATTTTTCCTTAAACTACGTAGAAGGCTCAGAGAATTTAATAATTTTGTTACTAAGGATATTAAAAAAAGAATGAATTTTAAAATACAAGCATTTAAATTTTCTCGTTATTTTCATTCAACCTTTGAACTTTATAGATCCATAGTGGACTAATTTTCAGTAACAAATAAATTTAAAAAAAACAGAGACTTGAAATGTTTTTTTTTTGAACTTGCATATTTTCTAGAAATTTTAAATTTTAACTAGTTCTGCACTTAAAAGCAATAATACTTCAATAAATTTCCAAGAATCTGGACTCTAAATCCATGCACAATTTTAAAAGCTCGTGGAATTTTAATATAATTTCTAAGGACCTCATTTCAAGGAAGTTCTGGGAAAAAAAAACTTTCAGAAAAACATCAAAGGCAATCTGCTTTTAAGGTAGTTCTGAGGAATTTTAGATTTCTTGGGAAGACTGATAGTTTTGAGTAGAATTTCAATTAAACCTGAATTGAATTAAAAGCAATATTTAATGAAAACTCTGAAAATTTCTGAGGAGTACAACTCCATCAGAGCAAAATTCCAAGGGCCTTCTGAGGATAATTTTGTGTTTGTGGGAGAAACGAATCTGGAGCATAAGTCTTTGGAATCTTTTTGAAAATACTAAAAGGAGGATTACAATTACATCTGATAATAACTTCAGAATAACTTCAAAGGAATTCGAAAAATAAATTCAGGAGGGTTTGCCCAACAAATTATGAGAAGAAATCTAAGGAATTTGTGAGGAGAAATGCCATATGAATTCTTAGGAGACTTACAATGTGAGTAGAATTCCAAGGAAAGTTTTGAAGTTCTCATCAAATTCTTGAACTTCTTCGAATTTTTCGAAGTTTTTCTGGAACTTTTGTGCTCCCGCAACGTTCATGGAATTTGAACGAAATAATTAATATAATTCTATAATTTTCACTGAAGTTCTCAAGATTTTTTTGAAGTTCATGAAACTTCCCTTAACTTATCGACACTAATTTAAAACTTCTTCAATAGTCTAGACTTTCCTGCCTAAACCATTATTGAGTTGCTTTAAAGTTCTGTAGACTGCCCTGAATTTTCAGTATTTTTTTAAGAATCCGCAACTTTACTGAAATTAAATGATCTACCTTAAAGTTTCGATAATTTCCGTTAAGTATTATAACCATAAACGCTCACTAATTTTCCCTGAACTTATATATGGGTACCTGAAGTTCTCTAAATTTGTTTAATAACCCGGCAAATTTCCTGATTCTTCGCTTCTGACGTTTTCGGATCAATCATAGAATTCATTGAATACCCCATCATTCCACGGAACTCCTTGTAAGTCTCTGCAAATTTGCTTAAATTAATGAGATTATTCTGAATCTGATCGTCATTGAAATAATCGGAACTTTGCTGAATATCATGAAACTATCTAAAAGTATTTAAATTGATTAGAAGTTCTCTGGAATTTCTTAAAAGTATCACTGCTTGCTAAAAGTTCTCACATTTTTTTTTAATTAATGGAAATGCGTAGATTTTCTCTAATCAATTTTGCTAAATTTTCGCGTTTTTTAAGTTCTTGAAATTTCCATGATATAACCGGCTTAAAATACTCTCACGTTTACCGGATGTTCATATAATTTTTATCACGTGCCAAAAATTCTCTCGGAGCTTTGTTGAGGTTTCTGGAAATTCCCTGAGTTTCTCGCAACTTCTTTAATGTTCCTTGAAATTATTTGAACTGCCCTTTGACTCTCTAATCTGTCTTGATGTTCTCGAAGCTTCCATCAAGCTCTCAATTCTACTGAAGATCTCGGTTCTGCTACTCAGAAATTAATCCGAAAACATATTTAAATTTCCCTGAAATTCTCTGGACTTTTGTGAAGTTTCTGAAATATTTCTAAGGTTTTCATAAATTCTTAAAGGGCTCTGTACTTCCCTGAAATTCTCGGAACATCTTAAGGGCTCTCGGTTTTTTTCAGCACATCATGGAACTATCCTGAACTTTTCTAAATTTACCGATTATAGATCTTTAAACTGTTCCAAAAGTCTAGACTAAAGCTACGGAAACTGCTATTAAGATTTGAAATTCCTCAAAAATCTCTAGATGTAACTTTCCTGAGGTACTTAGAACTTCTTAAAAATTTGCCTCATGTTTTCTTTATTTCTCAAGATCGCTTGACACCTGTGAAATTCTCTGAAATTCTAGGAACTTCATAAAAGTTTCCGAAAAATTTCAGATGCTAATAGAACCGCTTTGAGGTTCTCAAAGCTTTCAGTAAGTTTCCCGTATTTTCAGCTTGAACTTACTCAAATTAAGTAAGTTTTTTTTAACTTTATTAAGTGAGAAATTAAGTAAGTGTTAAACTTCAACATTCAATGGATAATATTCTAAAGTTGTTTCTTTAAAACTGATTTCCATGTCTTAGAAATGTTTAGGTAAATTGCTGATGTTTTTGATCCACAAAAAAGCATATTTTTAACGCATTTAAAAATAGCTTTTTTTATTATAAAACTGGAATTTATCCGTTAAAGTACTGGAAAAACATGGAAAACTCAGGTAATTTTATTCAGAAAAATGAGTGGACACCCTGTAGATAGAGAAAGACGAATAAACGTCACAAAGCAAAGAATTATCAATCTTGAAATAAATTCACGCTAAAAAAGTTGAAAATAGCGACTGATTACAAAAAAAAAGTGACTATAGTGACTTGGCCTTAAAAAAGAGACTTTTGAGTGACTGGCTTGAAAAAAGTAACCAAGTCACTAAAAAGTGACTCGCTACCAGCCCTACAAGTTGGATATAATCTGAGAAAATTTTGTTCAGCACAAGGACATATTGATACAGTTTATAGCTTATGAAAACACTTTCCTGTTAACTGCTGAATAATGTGAACTTAGTGAAACCAACCATGAAATAAGCTTCGTTTTATCAGTGCATTAGCTGGCCTGTCGTTACAAGAGAGCCATGCACAGCCCATGCATTGACTTGCTTTTTTTTACCAACTTGACACCGAGAGGTGGCAACCGAGGGGTGACTACGACGTGACATCGCCAGACCTAGTTCTAAGGAGACCTTCAGAGTAGTTCTGAAGAGAATTTCCGAGAAATCCAGCAATGTTCCATTGGCCTCAGGAAAAATTCCAGAGAGCCATGCACAGCTCATGGGGACCAAGGTGAAAATAACATATGAAAAATTGACACCTCCAATTACGATAACGGGGGACCAACGTGAAAATATCTTAGGGGCTGTTCATAAACTACGTAGACAGTTTAGGGGGGGGGGGTTGATAATTATCCAGGGCCCATACAAATTTTAAATTTTTTGTATGGACAATTGTCTACGCAGGGGGAGGAGGGGTCAAAAATCCCAAAAATCTATCTACGTAGTTTATGAACAGCCCCTTATGCAAAAAAAAATTTACACCTCCAATAATATAAGAAAACTCGTTGTGAATATGTTGAAAGGAAGATTGATCAGCATCAAAACAACAGCAAAGAGTTATGGAAAATTTTGAAATCTTTATTAAAACCTAGTAATTGCAAACCGCGGTCCATAACTTTTAATGGCACATTAGAACAGTCAGAACAAGTAATTTCAGCTAAGTTTAGTGATTATTTTGTAAACAGTGTTTCATTGATTAATCAATCCATTGAATTGGTCGATGAACCTGAGTCCAGTGATGGAAAAGTTCGCAAAAAATCACTATGACTCACGATTTTTTCCCTTGGTGAACTTCCTGAAATATCGCGAACTTTTCCAACACTGAACCTGACGAAATAAAACAGCCAGTTAACATTAGTTGTAGATTTGAAGTTTTTCACCCAATTACATTAGATGAACTTAGAGTTATTTGTTTTTCATTAGGAAAATCGGCTGGAGTAGATAATGTTAATGCTAGAGTTATTCAAGATTGCTTTCATGTCATTGGCCACGTCTTACTGGACCTTATTAATGAATCATTACAAACTGGACATGTGCCACAAATTTGGAAGGAATCCTTAGTGGTCCCTATTCAAAAAGTTGCTGGAACGATTGAAGCCGAAAAGTTTCGTCCCATCAACATGTTGCACACATTAGAGAAAATCTTAGAACTTGTTGTTAAAGGCCAGCTGTTGGAGTATTTGAATAGCAACTCTTTGTTGATACCAGAACAATCGGGATATCGGGAAGGTCATTCTTGTGAAACCGCGTTGAATTTGGTATTAGCGAAGTGGAAAAATAACTTGGAGTGTAAATATAAGATTGTTGCTGTTTTTTTGGATCTCAAACGCGCTTTTGAAACAATTTCTAGGCCCTTATTGTTAAGATCAATCAAGCGCTTTGGAATTACGAGTACTGCATATAAATGGTTTGCAAGCTATTTGTTTGACAGAACTCAACTGTTTTTAATGATTCTGTTTCCAGTCCCGTGGGGAATAACCTTGGAGTGCCCCAGGGCAGTGTATTAGGGCCCCTATTAGTTATTATGTATATTAATGACTTGTGACGTGTTTTACGATTTTGCGTCATTAATCTTTTTGCTGATGATACTGTGTTATTCATTGCAGCTAAGGATTTAGATGATGCCGTTTTACACTTGAATGAAGATTTGCGTTCTCTAAGTAGATGGTTGAAGTATAAGCAGTTAAAATTGAATACAAGTAAAACTAAATTTATGGTATTTTTGCGGAATCGAGTAAATGAGAACGTCTCTGTTGTAATTGATGATGAGACTATTGATCGCGTTCGGGAGATTAAATATCTTGGCGTGATTATTGATGACAAACTTAAGTTCAACTCTCACATTGACAATGTTATCAAGAAAATTGCCAAGAAGTATGGAATTCTATGTCGACTGAAAAATACTAGAAACGCGGTTGAAATAAGAACACCACATTTCTTGACTTGTGCTTCACAAAATTCATTATATTATAAGGGAATAAATGTTTTCAAATCGATGCCTAGACATATCAAACGTTTAGCAACACTTACAGAATTTAAAAGACACTGCATTTCACACGTTAAAACTGTCTTTTGAACAGTTATCCAGTGATTTTTTTTTTATGAATTGACAAATTATGTATCTTGACGAAGTTATTTCTAACGGATTATTTTACATGGATAGCTGTCATAACGATTTTTTAATAAGCTGGAGCTGCGTGACAGCTTAATTTTCAAGACTTGACCCATTTGAATAAATTTTGCTTCTATCTTTGACAATACAGCAGAAGGACTAGCCTATGTTGGCCGCTTGAACACTGGATTCCGTATGCATTGTTTCTAGATAGTTATAGAAAAAATTCTGTGACATGTGCGCGTAGATACATCAACGTAGAAAACCGATTGAATAAGTAAATCCGTTTCGAACGAAATATCTAAATTATGTAAGTTACGAAAATCTGCGCGAATTCCGAAAGCCGTGCGAGACAACCGAAACGAGAAAAAAAGGGTTATTATCATTTAAAGAATGCCACCAAAATAAATATTATAGCCTATGTTGGCAAGTTGATTAATTTTGGTTTCCTCCCTAAATATTCTATTTATTTTACTGTTGAGCTTTGTTTCAATTTAGTTATTTTACCGCACGTATCAATCATTTCAAGATTTCCCGACCGTACCGAACAAATTCTATGCTACAGAAGCTCAAAAAAAACTTTTGGTGAGCTCTACTGCATTGCGAATCACTTCTGCGTAAGCTCCGTAGACGTAGGCGCGTTGATTCCGACAGCCGCGAAAAGTTAAACATGCATCAATACCACATAAGGAAAGATCGATTTTACGTATGGTTTAGTTCATAGATTAACATTGACTGCTGTTTAAAAATGTAAGTACTTGAACACTAAGAAATAAGTTAACTCAAATGCTTTAACCGCATATATAAGAGATTTCGCGTATTGAGAGAATAATATAGTATAGTCAGGGGAATATAATGACTCCAAAAGTTTAAAAGCTATTAATTGTCACATACCTCTGCATTTGTGCTTGTTATCTAAAATTAAACGTGTTTCAAGTACTTTTGATTTAAGCCTATACCTATTTATTATATCTTAGTTCGACCCAGGTAACACCTTCATGTGACTAAAATGCTTCATTTTGAAGTTAGTTTCCTAGCTGATTTTTAAATTATATAGGGTATATGCTCCAACTATGCTCACACGCTTTCACTATGTCGCACCACAAAATTACGTATGGATATATCACAATGGGTATGTCACAATAGAAGCACACCACAGTGGAAATCCCGAGCCATAGTTCAAACACTTATCCCAAATCAAAATGAAGCACGTATAAGATTAGTTAAAATACCATGTACCAAAATGGTGTTTAACATTGTTCCCTAAGTAATACCTCAATGAAAACAACAATAAAAGCTTGTCACGCAAATAGAAGGAGCACCGTTGGGCACTTTCTGAAATATTTCAATAGTATAATTCCCTTGCAAACCCAAATAAATCTATCTGCGTAAAAATAAATAAAATAAGAGTGATTTGCGGTAAAACCCGCCAGTATCACACCCAACGTCAGTGCCTAAAGGGTGATACGGTCAAAATTTGGTCAATATCAACTTGACGTATTTCTTTCAATTTTGCATTTAAAAAACCTGAACACCCCTCATTTTGAAAGTGTGTGTGTGTAGAATGTTGCTCCTATTTTGATTTTGGAATTCACTCTTCAGTTGTCAAAATGCCGTCCAAGCAAGAAGAGCAGCGTATCAAAATTTTGCTCGCGCATCGCGAAAATCCGAGCTACTCGCACGCAAAGTTGGCAAAATCGCTAAAAGTTGCCAAATCAACCGTTACAAATGTAATTAAAGTGTTTGGGGAACGTTTGTCGACAGCCAGGAAGTCTGGATCGGGGGGAAATCGAAAACCGGAAGCCGCTGAGACGACAAAGAGAGTTGCCGGTAGTTTCAAGCGAAACCCTAACCTCTCTCTCCGAGATGCCGCAAATAAGCTGGGTGTATCGTCTACAACCGTGCATCGAGCCAAAAAACGAGCCGGACTATCGACTTACAAGAAGGTAGTGACTCCAAATCGCGATGATAAACAAAATACGACGGCCAAAGCGCGATTCCGGAGGCTGTACACGACGATGCTGACGAAGTTTGACTGCGTGGTAATGGACGACGAAACCTACGTCAAAGCCGACTACAAGCAGCTTCCCGGACAGGAGTTTTATACGGCAAAAGGAAGGGGAATGGTAGCAGATGTTTTCAAGCACATGAAACTGTCAAAGTTCACAAAGAAATATCTGGTTTGGCAAGCCATCTGTACCTGTGGCTTGAAAAGCAGCATTTTCAAAGCTTCCGGGACTGTCAACCAAGAAATTTACGTGAAAGAGTGTTTGAATAAACGTCTGCTGCCTTTCCTGAAGAAACACGGTTGTTCCGTACTGTTTTGGCCGGATTTGGCATCTTGCCATTACGGTAAAAAGGCCATGGAGTGGTACGCCGCCAACAACGTGCAGGTGGTTCCCAAGGACAAGAACCCTCCCAACACGCCAGAGCTCCGCCCAATTGAGAAATACTGAGCTATTGTCAAGCGGAACCTAAAGAAGACCAAAAAAACTGCTAAGGGCGAGCAGCAGTTCAAGGCAAACTGGCTTTCTGCGGCGAAGAAGGTGGACAAGGTGGCTGTACAAAATCTGATGGCAGGGGTCAAGCGTAAGGCCCGGCAATTCGGATTTGGAAAAGCGGAAGCCTAACTGAATATTTTTCCTGAATTTTATACTAATTGAACTTGAAAAAGAAATTTAATTTGATTTTTTAAATAAACGATTTCACCGATTTACACGCGTTTTCCCTTGACCAAATTTTGACCGTATCACCCTTTATACGTAAGCGTACTACGACGCGGCTCTCAATAAAAGGAGTAACAAGTGTGATACTATCACTGCTAGACTAGATCTTTGGTTCTCTCATGCAGTGGTTTATCAGAGAGGGGAAGCTTAGTAATCCCCATTGCCTGCCCATGACGCCATTCTATCGCGGCATGAGCCAGCAACGCCGACCATAAACCTACCGTCTCCAACACTCCACTATAAAGCATGAAATTAAGCCCGCCCACCAACAGCAAGGTGCAAAAACTAGCCAAGGGGAGGGAGGACTAAATTTAACATTTGATAAAAAAAAATGTAATTTTGAAGCTTATTTGGAAAATACCTTGAGTTAGTAGTAAGTTTTCTGGCAAATGTTGGGGGTTCGTGAGCATTCCTGACATTGCTGAAAATTATGATAGCATCAGATTGCGGGGTTGCTAGTGTAATAGAATGCTTTGTTGAATGTTCATTAACTCTTGATTGCTTGTAATACTTATTAATATTTTAGGTGGACAAAAAGGCGAACTAAGAGGTGAACGCCTGAGCTTTTCCACATTTATATCGCTGTGAAGCAACTGTAAACTCTAGAGGGAATTTATATCTGTAACTGAAACCAGTTCGATTTTGTTTGCCAACCTGGTTAAAATGTCATATTTAATTATCTTAAAGATAAATCGTCCAGCTCAAACCTTTGTAGGGGTAAGAGGTGGGACCATCATCATCATCATCATCATTATCGTCATCATCATCATCATCATCATCATCATCATCATCATCATCATCATCATCATCATAATGATAAGGGGGGATCAAGATGAAAATATCATAAGAAAAAAAAATTACATTTCCACTTATGAAAATATCATATTCCCAGGTGAAAATATCATATGAAAAATTGTCGCCTCCACACCATCATTTTTGTAATGGCAGAACTGAAAACTAGGTTTCGCATGACCAGTTTGGCATTGCTTTGATTCGCCAATAAGTCACCCCAGACTACTCACTCATCGTAGTAGTCTAGGGTGCACTGGTATTTCAAGAGCCATATGTGAAAAGGGCATACAAGCTTATTGTAAACAAACCTTTGTAGGCCCTTTTTCTCACCAACCGAGGGTTGCCCACGCAAACCAACAATGTCATCGGGAAAGGGAATGCTTCTCCTACAAATGTTGATGGTTCGCGTTTTTTATATATAAAAGAGGCCCACTCACTCCCACACCAAAGAGCTCTTATTAACACTCCGAATACGATGCCTCCGGTAAAATGTGCAATGTTTGCAAAATCATAGCTCAAACATTTATTGACAAACTTTAAATTTACTGACGCCAGTTGAAACTACATACTTTAAAGATTTATTCGGTAACAATAGATTGAAAATCGACCGATGAATTGCTGAGCAATGATTTTTCAAACATTGCCAATTTGAAGCTACACATTTTACCGGAGGCATCGTGTTCGGAGTGTTAAGAGCCCCCTGGTAATGGACTCCTCGTAAAGATTTTAATTTCAAAATAAATATGAGAATTAGAAGGAATAATAACATATGCTCAAGATTTGGAGGTGTGTGTGATGAGCTATCTGTAAAAGAAAAAAAATTTAAAAACTTTGGGATGTTCCCAGTGAAGTTAAATTCCTTTAAAGGGATCCCTTACTTATAAATATAAACGATTCAAAATATAAAGGGCGAACACGAAATTATTGCGACACATTCAACAGGGCATAACTTTTTTACCATTGGGTAAAAATCAACCAAATTTTGCACACTTTCTCATTGATGTGTATTGTGTACATGCTGTCAAACTCGAAGTCGTGTTTTTCGATTCAACGAAAATGGAGGTGAACCAACGCGAGTTGAGAGAACAAATTCTTTCCAAACACCTGGAATTTCCTGACCTGTCGCACCGGCAGTTGGGAAAACTGTTGAACATTCACCATTCAACCGTCTCCAGAGTGTTGAAGCGGTTCCAGGAGCGGTTGACGTTGGACCACGGCAAAGGAGCTGGAAGACAACCGGGACCGGAGAACAAAAAGACGGAGGGAAAGGTGAAGCGGATGATTAAAGCAAATCCCAACGTCTCAAGCCGTGATTTGGCTAAAAAGATCGGCATGTCGCAGAGCTACGTCCAGAATGCAAAGAAGAGAGCTGGACTACATACATACAAGGTACAGAACTTCCCAAACCGCGATGAGCGGCAACAATCGACGGCTAAAACTCGGGCACGGAAGCTGTACGAGAAGATGCTGACAAAATATGGCTGCTGTGTGATGGACGACGAAACATATATAAAAGCCGATTTTAAGCAAATTCCGGGGTTGGAGTTTTTCACCGGCAAGAGCAAGTTCGATGTGGACGACAAATTTAAGAAGAAGAAAATGTCGAAGTTCGCCTCCAAATATCTCATTTGGCAGGCCATCTGCTCTTGCGGACTGAGGAGTGAGCCTTTCGTGACAAAAGGCACAGTAAATGGCGAGATCTACAAATCTGAGTGCCTCGAGAAGCGCCTTTTGCCGTTCTTGCAGCAGCACGACGAAGCTCCGCTATTTTGGCCAGATTTGGCATCATGCCACTATTCTAAAAGTGTCCTGAAGGGGTATGAGGCCAATTCTGTCCATTTTGTTCCAAAGGACATGAATCCGTATCGGCACCGGATGACACTGTAAAGACTTTGATGGAGGGCATCAAGCGAAAATGCGTTCAATTTTACACTCAAGGCTCCATCGATTAACTTTTCTTTTGATTTTTGAAGTAAATATATGTATAAAACTACCCTAAAATTTTGGTTTGATTCTAAACATTATAAGAAAATTGGCATGACATTTTCGGTGTCGCAATAATTTCGTGTTCGCCCTTTAATGTCATTTGCCGTTGGTGTCAAATGGGTGGCGAGAGAAGGGCATAAGAAGGTTTGTTTACAAAAAGCTTGTATGCCCTTTTCACATGTTGTTCTTGATTTAATCTCCAAGCAATAAATGACTGGTGCGAGCTTCTTTTCATATTGATTATACAGCGGCGATTCGTTCGTTGGGCCAATGGTCAAACTAAAAAGCAACTGGATGTCAAAATTTCATGTTTAATTGAATCTGACAATCAAACATAAACTTCATCAAGCGAAGAGAAAACGCATTTTAGACTGTGCATTTTGTGAAATAAATGTGATCGTTTGGTATGTACTCGATATATTTTATTTATCAAGGAAATTATGTTAAGCTTTCTCCACTCAGCTTCATTAATTTTTCTTCAATTCACATTGATTAGATCCGCTTTTCGTGAAATTTTCACAACTAAAACAAACAATTCTGGACCAACAATTGAAATAGGCCGAACAACCAAACGTAAACAATGGCTTTAAACGCAAATTTCTCGAGAATCAAAACACACCCACAGAATCTAATACCAGCATCTGCAAGAGAAAACTTTCATTGTTTGGTTGTAATTTGTAGTTTGTAATTTATTGATAGCATAACGAAAACCTGTCAGTTACAGAACCAGAAATCAGGTCAAGGATGCAACCATTTTGGGGAGTTAAGAATGAAATTAAAGTCTAAGTCTAAACATTTGTGATTTCTTAAATCGACAGAAACTATTGGTATTAGCCTAGTGAATTAATCAGCTCTGTGGAGCGAGCGCCGATTGGTCAAGACGACGATGGATCGAGTGATGTGCGTTGTTCGAGTATCGGGGACACTCTCGAGTCCCTTTGAATCTCGAAGGGAGTTACGGCAGGGTGATGGACTTTCGTGTCTGCTGTTCAACATCGCGTTAGAAGGTGTGATCAGAAGAGCTGGGATAGACACGAGTGGCACGATATTCAGGAAGTCCATCCAGCTCCTTGGCTTCGCCGATGACATTGACATTATTGCACGGAACTTTGAGATGATGGCGGAACGTACATCAGACTGAAGGCTGAAGCTAGACGGATTGGAATTGCCATCAACGCATCAAAGACAAAATACATGAAAGCAACAGGTTCTAGGGAAGACAATGTTAGCCTCCCACCCCGAGTTCAGATTGACGGTGACGAAATCGAGGTGGTCGATGAGTTCGTGTATTTGGGCTCACTGGTGACCGCCGAAAATGATACCAGCAGAGAAATTCAAAGACGCATTATGGCAGGGAATCGTGCCTACTTTGGACTCCGGAGGACGCTCCGGTCGAATAAAATTCGCCGCCGCACGAAGTTGACTGTCTACAAGACGCTGATTAGACCGATGGTCCTTTACGGCCACGAGACCTGGACTATGCTGGTGTTTTCGAACGGAAGGTGTTGTGTACCATCGTGGTACGTGGTGGAGGCGAATGAACCACGAATTGCACCAGCTGCTGGGAGAGCCATCCATCGTCCACATTGCAAAAATTGGGCGACTACGGTGGGCTGGGCACGTCGTAAGAATGCCGCACGACGACCCAGTGAAAATGGTTCTAGAAAGCGACCCAACAGGAACAAGAAGAAGAGGTGCACAGCGGGCAAGGTGGATCGACCAAGTAGAAGGTGACCTGCGGACCCTTCGCAGACTACGAGGCTGGCGAACTGTGGCCATGGATCGAGTAGAGTGGAGACGACTTCTTCGGACAGCAGAGGACAACAAGGCTTTAGCCTGATTGGTAAGGTAAGGTAAGGAGCGAGCGCCGCTTTAAGCGACGTGAGAGTCCGTTGCTGCCTTGTAGCTAGTGGTAGTGCGTTCCAGGTGGACGCTCCGAATATTAGAACACGTTTTCGGGAACTTGTGGTGTGATGCGGTAGGACAAAGCTCGCTCGTTCCTACCTTTAGGTGTGTACTGCGTGATGTACTCTGGGAGGCTTCCATGGTAGGCCCCGTACATGAAGCAGCAGATACGACGGTGGTAGTTTTCCGGCAGATCGCATCCGAGTATGGTGTGTCGCACTTCTCTGGTCGTGTCACGCCCTCGGATTCCATACACGAACCTCACCGACGACTTGAAGCATCGATGCAACTGAGCCTTGAGCGCGGTGGACAGTCCTGGGTAGTACACGACGTCGCAGTATGCGAAGAACGGCATCACCACAGCTTGGACGAGCTTCATACGAATCTGTCTGGAAAGCACTCCACGGAAGCGCCTGAACGTACGAAGAATACTGTTGATCTTTTTGGTGACTTCGTTTATCTGGTCGGTCCATTTTAGGTTTGAGTCCATAATGAGACCAAGGTTGGTAACTTTGTTCGACAACGTAATGGTTTCATCACAGAAGCGGATGTCATTTTGAGGGATTATGGCCCCATCTCTACAAAAGATTATAGCTTGCGTCTTCAACGTTCGATAGCGAGGAGATCCTGGTTGATTGCTTCGACGAGCTTGTTAATTTCGCTTGCGGGGCCTGATATGTAGATTTGGAGGTCGTCCGCATAGGGGTGATACTCGCATTTTGGCACACCAGGCAGGCTGTTGATGTATAGGCTAAACAGTAGGGCGCTCAGACACGATCCTTGTGGCGTACCGTCGGTGAGATTCCGGGGATTCGAGGGAGTACCACCCAGGTCTACAACCTGGCTTCACTGCGCCAGGAAAGATGAAATCAAATTACACGCGGAGTTTGAAAACCCAAAATTCCCTCCTCAGCTTCGTTTCAAGTAGAGCATGTCTGACACAGTTGAATGCCAACGAAAAGTCGACAAGAACCATTACTGTGCACCTGTTATCGTCAAAGTTGTTGAGGATATCGTGAGCAACCTTGACTAAATAGAGCAGTCGTAGTACTGTGGTTTTTCCTGTATCCTGACTGGTGTTTGGCAAGAAGAGCGGGTGTGGATACATCGAGATGATCCGTAATTTGCGACAGTAGAATCTTCTCCAGTACCTTAGACACCGCAGGTAGGACACTAATGGGCCTGAAGTCCTTCGGTGAAGTAGGGTTCGATGATGTCGGTATCGGGGTAACGATGGCCTTTTTCCAGACGGAGGGGAAAGTTTGAGCATCGATAATCGCATTGAACAGGTGAGTCAGGAGGGGGAGGATAAACGGACAGAGCAGCTTGATGAATGAGATGGGGATTTCATCCGTCCCTTTCGCGTTGGTCCCAATCTCGTAAATTTTCCTGGTGACTTCGTTGACATTAGTGCGCCTGAACTGGAATTGGCCGTCGGCCACATTTGCGGGTGGTCGATCGGATTCTGCGTTCGCTTGCGAAGGTACACCCCTATGCTGTAACATGTGATGGCCTTCAGCAAAGAACTGATTTAGTCGGTCAGCATCAAATTCCTCCATGGCCGCATTCTTCTTTACATTGTTATGTATGCCCTCTCTCCTCAGGTTGAACCACAGCTGCTAAGCAGGAAGATCCATGCAAAACTGCGAATCAGCATACCTTTTTTTGGCAGCACCAATTAGGGTGCCGGCCCTACTTTTTTTGAAGATGTAGTCTCGCCATTGAGCATCTCCTCTGACACGATTCGGATTTCGCACATAAAAAAGAGTATAGGCTAGGTCCCGTAAGGTGATTGCAGCTTGGATTTCGTTCGTTATCCATGGCGTGCGTTTGTCGCGAACACCAATTATCCACTCCGGAGCATGCTGGCTCAAAAGCGAATAAAGTTCGCTAGTGAGAAGTTGTGTTTTGATGTCGATGTCTTCTTCTTGGTAGATGTGCTGTAGGTCCTTTGCCTGGAAATCAGCTTGCAGCCGTAGGGGATCTATCCTACCGAGATTCCGTACTTTCATACGACGAGGTGGAGCTTCAGGTATGCGCACGTCAGCGATCAGATACACAGCTTCGTGATCGGAAATGGAGTTCGCGTTTACAGCTTTGGATTTTTTTGTTGAACAGTGGGTGATCGGTTACCATTAGATCAATGGTAGTAGAGCTGTGTTCAGTGATCCGGGTGGCCGACGTGGGCAGCACCGTAAGATTGAAGGTGGCGTGAATCCGTTTCAAAGCAAGTAGGTTCGCAGTGTGTTGACTCGCGGCGACGTTGATATTGTAGTCACCAACCAGGAAGATCCTGTCAAAATGGTGTTCCAGCAGATCGAGTAGAAGCTTTTCATATTGTTGGGCAAAAAGTGCGTTGCAACCAGAGGGGTTGTATACCACGACGATGCACGTGTTGGTATCGCCAAACCTAGCTTGAATGGCCAGAAATTCAAGCCGTTGGTTGATAGGAATGGCACCGCCTTGATACCCTTCTTAACATAAATTCCTGCCCCTCCACACGGCTTGGTACCCCTACCACGTCCGGACGAAAGCGAATGCTTAATAAAGTTGTAGGCGGGAATCCGAATAGGTCCAGCCGGTGAGGATTGTCTCAGTTTAGTCTCAGTTACGCAGAAGAAATGGTATTGGTCACGGTCGAGCATTAACTTGACACCATCAATATGTCGTTCGAAACTGCGAACGTTGAGATGTCCTATACGAAGTTGTTTTGGGTAGGTAGTCATCTGGTGGAATTAAAGTCGTCGAAATGGTAGTGCAGTTAGGGTGTAAATCCAAGCGAAGAAACTGAGGACTGTGCGTCGAAGAACAGCGATGAATTTTCACCTTCTGTTGTCGAGCCAGTGAGTTCCATGAGTTGATTGGTATCATTGATTAGCGTGTATTCGGATTGATCAATGATCAACGTTCCGCCTATTTCAATTGTTGGTCTAGAATTCTCGTACCCCTCAGCCATGAGTCATTTGACCCAACTAGCGAATCGGATGTGGCCCAACCAGTAAATTTCCTCTGTATTATGTTGAAAATACAACACTGCTTCTCGATGCCAAACTCGGCCTACGGGTTTCAGTTTCGTACAAAAGCATTGAAACGACATTGGAATCAATCCGTCACATGGATGAAGGTAAAAATGGAACGGAAAAATTGATTCGCATGAAATGCTTCTTTTGTTTTTGAGAACTTTGCGCTCCTTCGGACTTGTTGTAGCTTTAGCTACTAAAGTATCGTACCAAACGTATAATTGAATCGTTAACTCTGAAATCATAGATACATTTGATGTTTTCTGCTCGATAAGCCAAAAATGGGACGATTAGGCTTAAGTAAATGTTTACCCTACTGCTACTTCTTCCCATATTCATTTCGTTATCTGTCTACAACTGCAGCATCTGCCACCACAGTCAAGTTTTGCTTATCATCCTCATTCCGAACAAAAAAAATCCCATCTCATCCCAGTCCCACAAGCGACGCAATACATTATCCTAGCAATCCTACCGCATGCACTTGGTAATAAATTTCAGCATTAACAGAGTGCTAAGAAATGCTTTCTCCACAAGAGACTCACTCTCAGCTTCTCTTTTTATTCTCCCTCTATCGTACATATGTTTTCCGCTTCCACTCCCGGTGTTCGACCTACTTTCCGGCAGGGGCAGGATCCAAGCAGCCTACCCGGTACCGTATATGTATTATCGGATCCAATCACCAGCAGCAGCAGAACCAGCAGGGAGCAGAGCAACACTTGTTTAACCACATTTTACACGTCGCCTAGTTATTTCCCATCCAACTCCAAGCGGCATTTGTTGTTGTTGTTGTTGTTATTGCCATTCCTATTACTAGCTGCCTTCTTCTTCATGATCAGGAGATTTTTATCACACCACGAGAATCGCCTGGAAATTGCAATACACGACCTGAATTTTAAGCGACTCTCCGGGACACCAAGTCGACCTACCTGACTCCTTCCCAGCCCCAAATCTCAAGTTGAATTTTCGACCGAAATGAGACAAATTACCCACTCACTCTTTACCAAAGCCTACTATGCTTTTCGTTTTTCCTTCCCCGGCAGTCGGAACGTCTGCTGTTACCATGGCGAGTCAACGGACTTGCTTTGCTTCATCCTCATTCAGGCCAAGTCATGCATTTTATTTCCGCTTTATTGCCACTAATCCACTAATAACTGTTTATGCTGATTTGCTAATTTTGGCTTCCACATTGATTATTATTATTATTATTATTGGTGGAAGCGGAATCACTGAACTAGAATCACATTGCCGCACTAATATTTTGAGATCAAACGCCATGAGATGTTTACCATGCGATTCCCCTGGGATGCTTCATCGTGTTCCTGGAAGCTGGGGAAGCCCTTCCCGTGAAACTGCCAAATATGATGTTCGAAATCGATAAACGGTTGTTGGCTCTTGCCAAAAAATCCCTAGAAATGGCTCCGTTTTGTTTTTAGCTCCACGCACCGCTGGCACCGTCGACAGACTACCTTCTAGGACGGGCGCTCGACTTCGGTTAGGCCAAGTTCGCATTTCGCAAACGGAAAGAAGGCGAAGTAAATCAAAGTTGGCGACTGCTTCTCCTCCATCGTCGACTTTCACCAGGCACTTATTTATACAATTCACCGAAAATATTCACTCGAAGTAGTTTCCCAAACACCCCCGCGAACGCCCGCGAATAGTACTCGAGCACACAGCACTTAATCAATTTACATAAAACACTGACTGTAGCACTAAAACAACACACACTGCTGCTCCTTCGGCTGCCAGCCGTCCGTCTTTGGTCCTTCTGCTATGGTAACAGCAGCAAGCGCTCGCACAAATCGGTCTACTTGGGTTTTTTTTCTTCTTGGGCAGGATCAGATGATGACGAAGAGGGTGGCTTGGTCCAACATATGAAACAGCGAGCAGCCTGCTTGGGGGGTAACAGAGGCAATGAGATCAGAGTAGGCCACTAAGCTTTCCGGACGAGCTTTGCCAGTAGCAGTGGGCTGGTCGCAATTGGCTGGGATAAAAATAAAAGAACTAACATTCTCGGAATCGAATTTGCAAATTTTATGGTTTACGGTCGCTACCCACTCACACACACACACACACACACACACCACGACCACGGCGGTGAATCATGTGTGCTGCTGTGTGTACAGATACTACACGCGTACGCCCTTTTAGTAGATTGGGAGAGAGCCGTGCGGTGGCGAATACGCAGAATGCTGTGTTTGGGTGGGCGATAGGGCTGGCAGATTGGCGATGGCGAGTTGGGAGGAAAAATTACGTCGTGATTGTAGTTTTTGTAATGCTTCGACATGCAAATTGACCTTGCAATGAATTTCGGTTCAATCCATATCTTTATCAATTAATCATGCATAAGCTGGAGGTTTACAGCTGTTGGTCACGATATCTAGTAATTGCATGTTTGCACAAAGGGTATTCGTTTTTTTTTTTATATGAGGTCAATGTGTTGAAGTGTTAAAATATATCCCGAAATGGAACATTGGTGATGGGTGGAGAAAAATCCACCGCAGCGCAGATTGCATACACCTTTTTCATGGCATGCTGTGTAGTCTGTGCTGTCAAAAAAGGTTGCTTCAGAATTATGAAATAATTAGGTGTTATAACGATATTTTGAACTTGTAAGTTACAAGAAGAGATTGTAGAACATGTGTTTGACTCATAAAACCTGTCAATTTCGATTTCAGACCGTCACAATCAGCGATTTTACGATTCGTGAGCGCTCACAAATCGTAAAATCGCTGATTTTGACGCTCCGAAAGCAATATTGACAGGTTTTATGTGTTAAACACCGACCTCTTCTTGTAACTTGCAAGTACAAACCACAGACAAAAAGACATAACACTCATCAGTTGTTCATCGAACAAGCATTTAACGGTCAATTTGAAAGTATCTCAGTTGGTAGTACCAATAATCAATACGAAACTAACGATTTTAAATTGGCTCACTACTTGACTAGCCTATTGGTCCCAAGCAAACGATTAACGTACACCATTCTAGTCGAAATTCTAGTACTACGCAATGTTTGTTTTAATTCGCTATGAAAGTTTGACAGATACAATGAGGGGTTTTTCTTATGTTTCGAGGGGTGAATCGATTAGCTTGGGACCGAAGAGAGTACCAGAGCTGAGCCAAAAAGTTGAGCACGTTATTTCGGGTCCTTCTAGTCTTAGAGTTACCTCTATGGTAGTACTGCCACCTGTGGCGCTCATAGTAAATTCCCTTGCGTTTGACGTTTACACACTAACGCCACCTGTTCAACAAACTACCCACCACAGTGTACTCAACAGATGGCGGTAATGTTTTAGCGACAATGTTTTACAATGATAAATATTCAAGGTGTTATGACTGTTCTAATGATTTCATAATTCCGAGAAACAATTCTTGATAGAGCTGGAATTAGGGCGTAACAGCTTTTGTAAACAATGACTTCTCTCGATGATTTCTCGAAACTCAAGGCACGCCCACGCCAACCAACAAACCAACGGGAAGGGAATGTCTTCCCCTACCAGATGGTGACGTTGATTTGAGTGAGCGGGCCTTGGCTTTCTAGAGATCATCGAGAGAAGTCATGGTTTACAAAAGCTGTTTCACCCCAATTCCAGCTCTATCTAGAATTGTTTAAAAGCATGTGAGAGGAATCAACCCTGCTGTCAAACTTATCGGGCAAATCTGGAACTTGCTAGGTCTAAAATATTTCAGAATACCTGCAAGGCAAATCAAATTGGATTTCTTAAGTTTTCAGAGGCGTAGACTTTGTTTTGATGATAATTGTGAGGCCCTTGGTTAAATTGAATAATTGGAGTACAGTCGAATTTCGCTCGTTGGGCTATCTTTAAGTGGGCTACGTTTTAGATGGGAATCATTTGGTTGGGCTGGAGCTTACCTAAATATAATGAAGTCAAACGTCATTTCCGAAATGTGCTGATTCCTTTTTGAGAGGCTTACCGACTATGAAAATACTAGTAAACGGAATCGTGATCAGTGTACAGTAAGATCATGGATTATCATTTGTGTTACACATCATGATCAGCAACAAAAACGATATTCTAATCATATGATAACATTCACTTTGTAATATATCTCGAAATCTAGGAGCTTGCTGTCTTCGGAAAAGTTGTTCTAGAGGTCAAATACCGTACAATATGGAAATTTTTGGAATCGGGAGGACCCATATATGTTGAAATCCGCCATCTCGACCGTTGGTTTCGGAAAAAAAAAACTGTCAAATACCCTACAATATGGGTATTTCTGGAACTGGAATAACATATCGAATAACAATCGATGTCCACCGCCATTTTGGAATACAATTTGGCGGCCTTTGTTTTTAGATCAAAATGGCGGCCGACATCGATTTTCACCATCTACACGTCATCCCGGTTTTAAAAATACCTATACTGTAGGGTATAGTTGTTTCTAAAACCAATAGCCGCCATCTTGGATTTCCAAATAGCGGCAGATATTAATTTTCTACATCTGCATGTCATCCCTGTTCCGAAAATACCGGAATGACGGAACTGACATCAAATGTTTCCACTATGGGATTTCACAAATTAGACAGTACCCTCTTAACAGGTTTATAAATGTATGACCCATAACAAACTTGAACAACACATACGAACTTTGCGGCTGAATTGCGTATTTTACAGCTGTCGCTTACACCGCATGTGTTTGTTTTGCGTTGGTTGTAAGTGTGAGGGTAAAAAATAGCAGACAACAGAAAAATGCTGGCTTAGCAGCTTCTTGTCTGAAATCGATGGCAACCATCTTGGATTTCCAAATGGCGGCGGACATCAATTTTTGACAGTTTTTTCTTAAATCGATGGCCACCATCCTGGATTTCAAAATGACAGCAAACATCGATTTTCGATCTGTATACGTCATCCCCATTCCGAAAATACCCATATTATAGGGTATTTGATTAGCCTTGTCTTACAAGAGAAATTTTCAGTGACGACAGCTGATGATGATGATCAGAGATAATCGCATTATCATTTCTTGAACTGCCCATTGTGATTTATGGATTTGTACTAATCATAAGTGTAACCAAAATGAGAATGCCATTATCTTTATCTGAATCGTTGATTTTGATTCCCTGATCCCCAAGCAATTTTCAGCTTTGACAGCTCAGCTCAACTAACGAAAGCTCTTCACTAGCTGGAGTATGGGTTTACCCCAATGTTGACTGTACCGCAATCCGAATTTATGATAAAATTTCGAACGACAAAACGTCGAAAGGACAAAAGGTTGAAAGGACATAAGGTCAAAATGACAACGAAAGGGGAAAAAAGTTGAAAGGACAAAAGGTTAAAATGAAAACGAATTAAGCAAGGAGTAATCAACTCTGCACACTGTGCCGAAACACAGCATGGCACACTATTCGGCTCTTTAGGACAAACGTTGTCAAGTAGGATACAATCAACTTAATATAAAATGGCATTACTGTCGAGAGTTGACTTTTTGCCAATCGTTGCTAAGGATGGCTTCTTTGTTTACTCCATTGGGTTTCACATTGGGTTCGGATTCCAGGGAAAAATGCTGTGAGTATTGCCTGCACCTATCTGCACCATGAAACTCATGCGATTCGTAGCGAAAATCCCAGCGGCTCGAGGTTTCGTCCAGAATAGCTTCACGCCAACAGAATTCTTCCACACCATGGTCGGTCGAGAGGGTCGATACGACAGTCAAGATGGCCAAAATGGAATCCCTCCAGCAACGTTTGGTCAAATGCCTGTAAGATCGTCCAATACGACGGTACGGTGCGGAATGCGATCGGCGAACTGAATGGACAAAAATCCTATGAACGACGACAATATTGTGCCAGCTGCGGAGGATTTTTGTTTTGTTTTACTAGGTTGGTATGCAGAACGAACGATAAAGAAAAAACTACAAGGGACAGCCCTGTGAGGTTGTACACAATGGTGACATAGGACTAAGTGGTCTTATATAATAAATCTTATTTGTTAACTGCAGCAAGAGCTTGTGTTTTGTGTAGGAATTTGAGCGGGGTTCTCTCTGTTTATACTCTTTAGTATGACGCGCTTGACATAGATGGTCCACAGCGACTCACGCAGAGCTACTGATTCCGATCAATAGTGGTGCGGCTTCGTCCTCCTTCTATGGATACTCATGTGGGCTGCAGCTCGCTGCTTGCAGGCAGCCTTTCATTGTGTACTGGAGAACACAAGAACAAGAAAACTCAGCACGTGGTGATCGAATAAACACCGTTTGGTGAGACCGGATGGAATTCAACTTTGAAATCTGTGTTAGGGAAATCGCTTTTCGCAGACAATCGGTAATAATTTTAAATATCATAGCAATATTTGCACATTCTTGCAATTTCCAATACTGACATCTTGAAAAATGATAAAGTCTTAAGTGTAGCAGATGCGTAGAAATATTTCTGATCGATTGGTGATAAAACTATTGAAATTGGTCCAGGGACAGCTGAGTTACTAACGTTCAAAATCTTTCATAATTTTGTTACATGTTCCATTTTCGGTTTTCACAATGTGTACCCCCATATAGAAATCACAGACGTAGTCCTACATCAAAAACCCCATCATAGGGGGTGTGGGTGATGGGTTTTGTATTTTGGTCAGGTTTGAATGCCGGTCTTGCCGGGTCTTCCGGGATGAAAATTTAATCGTTTTCTCCTACGTTTTTCCTTAGGTATCCTTGCCAGTCATTGGTTTCAATTGGTATGGACTTCGATGGAAAATCCACAGGACTTTATATGGATGTCCACACAAGTCCCAGTAATTATTGGGGAATGTCGATACGGATTAACCTCAAATATAGGTCTGGATGATTGCCTTAGCGAAACAGTATAGGATTTATAGGAACAGATCAATGCAATCCAAATTGCAATTACATTTCATTCCGTGGGTACACCCCATCATCCACGATCCAATCTGCACTCTTCTGTTGCCCTAGTTTGTCTCAAAAGGATCCGGTGCGGGGGGTTGACCTTGCTTGCTTAATCTCGAAAGTGCATGACGCATGACGACACTAAGTAATTTGCTGTTCGGCAAGATCCCATGGGCGTGCAGATGATCAACAATTAGAGATGAACTAGCCTAAGGCTAAAAATCTCTTAAATAAAGAAAAAAAAAAAAAAAAAAAAGATGATCAACAACAACCACAGGGTACAGTTGAATTGCAGATGCGAAGTGTATCTGGATCGTGCACCATTTACGAGGTATGACAGATATGAAGTGGGGGGACATTAGATGGTTTTCACTGGTGGTACATTGGCCATTGGTTTTGATTGGTGGTACTTTGTGGAAGGTATCACATCTACCAAGGATCGTGCACTCGATAGGCTTGAACGTGTACTTCTGAGTCGATCAGAACTGTTTCGAGAATGTTGTTTCTAAGGTAGGAGTGAACTTTAGTCCGTTCGAATTCTGGGTTTGATTTTGTTAGGGAGCATTTTACTGGTAGCTGGTGAAAATTTCGTCCACCGTCCGTTTCTTGTGGACGGGTCGTATAGGTTGTATTGCTTCCAATTCCTCTTCCACTGCCCAATCCGCTCTCATTTTAATGAGGATGAAGCTTAATATTTGCCATGAACCATGGCCATGAATAAGATAAATTGAAAATGTAAACACAATCACAAAAGTCTAACTTCAGGGTTGCCAAGCTCATGGGATATTGACACCTTGATTGATACACTTCGGCCTACTTCGGAATGATTAGCACAACGCTTGGTACAGCCATAGAGGTAACTCTAAGACAAGTAGGTCCCGAAGAAACGTGCTCAACTTTTTGGCTCAGCTCTGGTACTATCTTCGGTCCCAAGCTAATCGATTCACCCTTGAAACATAGGAAAATCCACTTACCCCTCATTTTATCTGTCAAACTTTCATATTGAATCAAAACAAACATAGTGTAGTACTAGAATTTTGACTAGAATGGGGTACGTCAATCGATTTGCTTGGGACCAATAGGCTAGTCAAGTAATGAGCCAAATTAAAATCGTTAGTTTCGTATTGATTGTTGGTACAGCTTTCGGCACTGCTTAAACTCTTGACACAGAGCACTTTTGCAAGCTGAAAACTTGCTGAATCACGGCAACGTCGGCCACCGAATCACCTCCAAACCTCGCGACGGACACATTATCAGCACGTTCCCGGGCTAATTCACTAACCAGATCGGGTTAAAACTCGTCCACGGTGACGAATCTCGCAATAGAACTACTCGCCGAAAGTGTGGCATCCGAACTCGGAGAACCAGGCCCCCGGGAGGCAATGAAAATCGACACCAAACAATGGAACTAAAGCTGCATCGTAGATTTTGGAGCTTAGATTCAAAGTCAACCGAGTCACTCAAGGCAAACACAGGCAAAATACGATATATCACTAAACGATAACAATGATTTATGAACACTTGAAACTAAATTTCCGCACACAAACTAATACATTTAAAACAAAAAACTATTTTATAAGCAGCACAACAAAAACAACCATCGGCAGTTCCATGAACTGTTCGGAAATTCTACGAACATCTCAGAAGTTCTATCAACATCTCGGAAGTTCTATGAACTGGTCGGAAGATTTACGAACTTCTCGGAATATATATGAACTGCTCGGTAGTTCTATGAACTGTTCGGAAATTCTGAACATCTTGAAAGTTCCATGAACGTCATGAAAGTTCTAAGAACGCCTCGGAAGTTCTATTAACTATTCATATTCGGAAGTTCTATGAACTGCCTGGAAGCTCTATAAATATCTCAGACGTTCTATGAGAGTTTTGGAAGTTCTATGAACATCTCGGAAGTCCTATGAACAGCTTGGAAGATCTATGAACTTCTCGGAAGTTCTATGATCATCTCGGAAGTTCTATGATCATCTCGGAAGTTCCATGCACATCGCTGAAGTTCTACGAACATTTCGAAATTTCAGTGAACTACTCGGATGATCTATGAACATCTCTATGATTTTCTCTAAAGTGCTGTGAACTACACGAAAGTTCTATGAACTGGTGAAGGGGATGCTGAAACGAAATTATTACAAACAGAAAAGAAAAGAGAGATTCTTAATAGTGTTGGAGCGCTGTGAGCTTGTCGGAAGTTCTATGAAATGAATATGTTGGAACTTCAGTGAACCTGTCGGAAATTCTGCAAACTTGTAGGTGGTTCTGTAAACTTGTCTGAAGTTCAGTGAAATTTTAGGAAGAAAAGTGGACTGGCGTAAGTTTATGAACTTGTCGGTATTTCAGCGAACCTGTTGGTAGTTCTGAGAACTTCTCCGAAAATCGATGAATTTCTTTAACTTAATCTTAATCTTCAACAGTCCAACAATTAAAGCCACGTCTCTCAGATATGTTTTATAGATATCAGGTTGACCAAATTTTTTTCCAAAGACCTTCAGTTGATTAAAAATCTTCATAAAGTCCATTGGATATTTTCTCAAGACTTCCGGTTGGTCAGATATTGTTCTGAAGATCTTGAACAGTGCAAAAATTTAAGTCCCGTCTCTCAGGTTAGTTTTAAAGATCTCAAGTTGACCAGGACAACGACCATGAAAAAGATGCCATTATCATTTGTGGATGCAGAAGCATCTAATTAGCTAAAAAGAATGTTGGCTACGATTTGAAACTAAAAAATCATTTCGACCGTTTTATGTATGGGTTCGCCCTACAGTGCTGATTACCTGAGATCTGACACTTGACAACCGCGAAAATCAAAATAAACCCCTACACAGCAAGCCAAGACAACCACCGTTTGAAAACAAAAATCGCTTCAAAATATGCATCGTGAATTGACCTGTGCACGGAGGAACTTTTTACACAACACCGGTACCCTATTTACTAGAAATGAACACATTGATAATGCTCGCGTAACATTTAAAAATAGCCTATCAACTTTTATACACAAAAGCCCTTTTTTAAGCCCTTTTCGCGCGAACCGAAGTACGCCCACGCAAACCAATAACACCATCGGGTAGGGTAAATTCTCCTCTTCCCGATAGTGCGCTTGGTTTGGGATAGAGGATGACACACACACATGGGCTACTAATGGTGAGTTGACACCCTAGCTCTGGTCCTCACAAGTTCCTACCTCACACCTCCCCGTGGTGTAGCCTGGGCAATGTTGTCCTTCCGACAATAGCAAAGTGAGGGGGTGCGACGCGAACTCTGGCGCGGTAACCATAGCGCGGTGATAGAGGAAATGCTTCGTCAACCCGCAGGAGTGCCAACCGGCTCATTAGGATCGACGCCAGTAAGATCCTTATTACGGTATACTGGACACGGCATGGAACTATGGACACGACACGGCACAATGGATTGGATACCATGCTACAGGGCTGACAGTCGTGCTATTTTGCTCCCTAAGTAAAGGAGGGTGACACCTTCTTGAAATGGCGAGTGGGATAATAGTGCGGCTGCCCCTATCCCGGTAAAACCTTGGCAGGCCTCCGGATACGTTCAAAACTCGTCACCAATTGGTGATTGGTGAGTAGTAGGCTCAGATGTAACATCCCTGACTTACGCCGATCTGGCTCTGAACACGGCCCCCATGAAGGACCGAGTCAACCCTAGCATGGCCTCCCTGCTTGCATAGATAACCATGGGATCACGATAGGAGACTACATACAACGAGTGGAGATAGCGGCCCGAAAGGGGAGACCCATCAGAATGGGATGAAGGACGACGGCAAGACAAGACGACGGCAAGACGCCAGACAGTGAAAACGGAGGAACGAACGTGTTCGCAAGGAGCGGGATATTTCAGAGATCAAAAGTGTCGAACCTGGGGGCCACTGCAAGTTCCAGCAGCAGCAGTAAGTCCCAAGGAGAGCAGCCAGGCGTTGGGCTAAGCCAGATATTCACAACGATATCCAGCAGTAGCAAATCTCAAGAACTGCAGTTTGGGAGAACCAAAATGACGGAGGTCCCGAGGAAGATCGATGATCTCTAAGTGTTCGTAAAGGATAAAAACAACGTACACAAAGAGATCTTGTGAACTTGTGACTGGAATCAAATCCGGCATAACAGTGGCAGATCGGGAATTCCAAGAGTGGAGAAAAAGAGCCGAAATGCCGAAAAGGCTCTCCTGGAGGCCAAGGAGAGCATAAGACTGGCTGAAGCACATGTGACGTCGAAGGGACAACAAATCCACGCCCTGAAAAGAGAGATAGGGACACGCCAGGAGATGAGGTGGAGTCCAAAAAACGCAGGGACGACGAGGAAGGCATCAAGAAGATGGAAGAAAATGGTGGGTGGCGTAAAGTCGAGAACCAGAAGGAGCGGAAGAAAAAAACAGGAAGGAAGATGAAGTTAGGAAGCGAGGAAGAAGGACGACTAGGCCTCGTAAGGAGAGAAGCAATGGTGACGCTCTGGTTGTTGAGGCGAAGGACAAAACGTTCTACGCACCACTCCTCCGGAAAGTGAGGGAGGATCCGGAGTTGAAACAACTAGGCGAGAACGTGGTGAAACCCAGGCGAACCCAGAAAAGCGAGATACTATTCGAGCTGAAAAGGGATCCTACGGTTAAGAGCGCAGCTTTTAACGTAAGGGGTCAGTCTCAGTGGTCGAGTGCAGGGATCTAGACGAGATCACAACGGAAGACGAGTTGAAAAGTGTGCTGAAGGTGCAATGCAATCTAGGAGACATACCGATGGCAATTCGGTTGAGGAAGGCGTATGGTGGCACGCAGACGGCGTCGATACGACTTTCTTCGGACGCAGCTAACGAGCTGCTGACGACAGGCCGAAAGGTTGGGTGGTCAGTGTGCCCGTTGAAAGCTATTCCTCGGGTATCTAAGAAAATGGAGAGATGCTACAAATGCATGGGCTTCGGTCACCAGGCGAGAAACTACAAAGGCCCTGACAGATCTGATCTGTGCAGGAAATGCGGAGAGAAGGGGCACGTTGCAAAATACTGTACAAAGCAACCGAGGTGCATGCTCTGCAAAAATGAGGACGGAAACGACCATGTGACGGGAAGTTTCAGGTGCCCAGAGTTCAAGAAGGCGATGGTGGGCCAGCAATAATGGAGGTAACCCAAATAAATCTCAATCATTGCAACACAGCACAGCAACTTTTCTTTCTGTCGACAACGGAAACGAAGTGCGACGTTGCTATCATTGCAGAGCCATATCGAGTCCCTCTCGATAATGGTAACTTGGTGGCGGATAGAGCAGGAATGGCGGCCATACAAGTCATGGGCAGGTATCCCATTCAACAAGTGGTGGCGGGCTCATACGAAGGTTTCGTGATCGCCAACATCAATGGAATCTATGTATGTAGTTGCTACGCACCCCCGAGAGCAGTTCCACCAGATGCTAGATGGGCTCACCGGAGAGCTCATTGGACGGAGACCAGTCGTCATCGCAGGAGATTTCAATGCTTGGGCAGTGGAGGGTATAGCCTGCTGGAAGCTCTGGAAAAGTTGAACGTCAGTCTGGCTAACTTAGGAACCATCAGCACCTTCCCCAAAGATGGTAGGGAATCCATTATCGACGTCACTTTCCGCAGTACGTCGCTAGTGGCAAATATCAACTGGAGAGTGTGCGAAGAGTACACCCATAGTGACGCATCAGGCGATCCGGTACAGTATCGGCGAACGGGCACCGGTGGAAACGCGGAGGACGAAAGTAAGCGAGTGGAAGTGGAAGACGAAGGCATTCAATAAGGATCTCTTCATCGAAGCTCTAAGGGTAGACAGCAGCGTCCCGGGCCTAAGCGCGAACGAGTTGACCGAATCATTAGCAAGGGCATGTGACACAACTATGCCGAGAAAACTGGAACCAACGGACAGGCGGCGTCCAGCTTACTGGTGGAACGATTGATTGATTTATCTTTATTAAGGAGGCTTTCAGCCTGAGGCTGTTCGCCTCCAAAAGACTAGTGGAACGAGGAAATTAGCACCCTCCGTGCTAGTTGTCTTCTAGCCAGAAGGCGCGTTCAGAGAGCAAGAACGGAAGCAGCCTGAGAGGAGCGTAGGGTGGTGTTTCGAGAGGCCAGGGCTGCACTAAAACGAACGATAAAGCTAAGCTAAAGCTAAAGGTCCAACGATACCGGTTGAAATGTGTCCCAACAAGCTGATAGTCATCGTGGAGGGACTTTTCCCACAGCATGACCCAACGACCTGGCCACCTACACCATATGGCGAGGAAGATGGAGACAACGTTGAACAAGTCTCCAACTAGGAACTCCTAGCAGCAGCGAAAGGGTTGAAGGCGAAGAAAGCTCCCGGCCCCGTGGCATTGAAGGCGGCGGTCTAGACGTTCCAGGACATGTTTAAGATGGTGCTGCAGAAATGTCTGGACGAGGGTCAGTTCCCTGATAGGTGGAAGGTACAAAAGCTTGTGCTGTTGCCGAAAACCGCCGGGGGATCCTGCATCATATAGGCCAATATGCTTGCTGTCGGAAAGCTCTTGGAGAGGATCATCTTGAACAGGCTGACGAAATGCACGGAGAGTGAACACGAGTTGTAGAAGAGGCAGTTCGGACTCCGGAAAGAAAAATCGACGGTGGATGCAATTCGAACAGTGATTGACAGAGCCGAGAAAGCTTCCACACAGAAGCGGAGAGGAAATCGATACTGCGCCGTGATTACGATTGATGTAAAGAATGCATTCAATAGTTGGGAGGCCATGGCCAAGGCCGCTTCATAGAATGAGGGTTCCAGACTACCTCTGCAGGATTCTAAGTAGTTACTTTCAGAACCGGGTCCTGGTCTACGAGACAGTCACGGGGTAGAAATCGCTTAGAATCACGGTGGGAGTTCCACAAGGATCCATTCTAGGTCCCACGCTGTGGAATGGAATGTACAATGGCGAGCTGACGCTCAAGCTGCCCAAAGTAGTTGAGATCGTTGGCTTTGCGGACAATCGGTAACCGGTGAGACGCTGGAAGAAGTGGAAATGCTGGCGGCCGAGGCGATAAATACGATTGGAAACTAGTTGCAAGGAGCGAAGCTCCAAATATCCCGCAGCCACATCAAATATGCTTGCAAGAAGGCGGCGAAGGTCATCAACGCAATAGCTAGAATAATGCCGAACAATTCTGATCCAACAAGCAGCAAAAAAAAACATACAGAATTAATGAGAAAAAACAAAGTGCAGTTTGAAACATTTTCATGGAACATAGAGGCAGCCATTTAAAAAAAATCAAGTTTAGAAAGGCAGGTAGGTCTGATCAAGAATATACGTATGCCATAATCCTTTTTTTTTTGGTTTCACTCTCTTAATTGGGCCTTAAGGCATGTATAAGATCAACAAGCTTGACACACGGATGAACTCACCAGACACCACCTAGGTACAGAGGGCTACCGTTGATTGCGGATAAAGTTTTACCCGTATTATTTGATACCTGGATTTTAGTAATAAAGATACCATTTCTAGTCAGTATTCTTGTATTCTGATCAGGTTGCTAGGAATTGTTAATAAGGAATACCGGCTAAAACTCCATCCGCAAACAACGCTACGGCACGGGAAAGGAAACTTAAATATCGGAAAACAATATCATTGCTAGAGCTCGGATTGCGACTACTCCAGCAAACTGCACGTATTGATGGAGGCGCATGGTTCTCCATAAATAAGAAAACGCTTCCACCACACCTTATCGACTTATGTAGTTTTGAAAGTGTTAACCCCTGGTAGCCCTATCCCTGCTTCCCAACCACGAAAATCTAGCACAGCAGGCGGCGAAACAACAGAAAAGCAGCAGCCGATTTTCACTGTCGTTCGCCTACTACTACAGCAGCAACAGCAGCAATAAAACCGCAAAGAGAAATTCCAATCTCCAGAAACCAATGTCAAATCACGAGAGCCTTTTCCGCTCGATGATAGAAAGAGGCTGAAAGCGGCCTAGGGGGAGTCACATTTGAAACGCGAAAATTCGCTCTCGGCAGACAACATTGCGCTCCTTCGCCGAGCGGATGCCAGATGCTCTATTTTCGTTTCATGCTAATTTTCCAGTTTACGCGGATGCACTTTCAAGTTATTTTTTTTTTACTTCGTTCCGCTCTTGAACTGACAGGACATCAAAGCCAACAAGCGAATCCATGCGGAGAGCGAGCGACGGGGATGTTTCTAAAATTAAACTCCCATTAGTGGCCTGACGTACATGCGACGATTGCCGTCCGTTTTTCACTTTCCACTGCACACAATTTTCCCTATCAATGGACTGACCCTTGGCATTCGTTCAATGTTTCTTTTTCGTTCTTCCTGTTGTTATCCTGCTGGTGACGGTCAACTCTTCCGCACGGTAAACTTCCATCCACGAAGCGGAATCTATCTCAGCAACGGAGCCATCCAGCGTTGGAAAAATTTGCTCTCCCCGCTCTCCCGCTTTCGCCTACTACACCTACGCTGTGCGACCTGGAGAGGCGGCGCAAATGTCAAACCGCAAATTATCGGGTTCCCGTCCCGATGACCCAATATCCGGGGGCGCTGTTGCATTACACTAGGTCAATTGGATCGGAGCAGTTTTCACCTAGAATTTCACTCACAGCTGGCGCCGTTTCCATGCACATCAAAGCAATTATGTTGTTTTTGCAGTATAATGCATTCACTTCAGCGGAAAAACAGCAGCAATCTCGTAGCAAAAAACTAGGGCGAGCTATGGGGAGAAACAGTGCAGGGAGGGGGGGGGGATTATCATGCAAGGTGTAGCAAAAACATAATATCGATTATTTGCAATCTCGCAACTGTGCGGAAAATTGTGTTGCGAGATAAGCGCACAGTCGTAACACTTTTCCGGGAGGGGGTTTCGAACAGCTAAATCAATTCAACGAAAACACCAAACTTTACACTGACGGGCAAGCTTACGGTAATTACTTTGCGTTTCGACACCGCGATCCGAGATCAAAACACGGAAAACAAAGGATTTTTATCAAATTGGTGACAGATCGACATTTTCGCTGCGCGGCATCGTTCGGGGGAGCTTTTCGTACTGACCTGAAATGGGCAGGCATCGGGCTAGGCGCTGATCTGGGCTCCGCGGTTCTCCTTTATCCTGAGGGGGGTGCGGGGGGGGGGGGGGTTCCAGGCTGCAGTGGAAAGTGAGAAAGCGATGACAGTTTTGTGTGTCAGCTGATAGTGTTGCTGTTGTTTTGGGTGGTTTGAGGGGGCGGGGGGAGACGGTGGAGACTAGTGCGCATGTCTGGATAATGGGATGTGATATCGGTTTGAATAGGTCGTTTCAGGAAACCGTTTTTTACGGTTGTGGAGCCTACATATTTTGTCCTCAACCTCTGAATTGTAATTGCATGGACGAAATGACAAAACATGTTTTTCGGACAATCAAAGGTTCCTACCTTTGCTCTGCATTTAAATCTCTTTCGCATCTGGGAAGCAAACTGTAAAATGATCAGTAGAATGTTAATTTTTTACCAGACAGAGTCAGTTTAAAAAATGAGCTATATCAGCTTAAAGGGTGATACGGTCAAAATTTGGTCAATATCAACTTGACGTATTTCTTTCAATTTTGCATTTAAAAAACCTGAACACCCCTCATTTTGAAGGTGTGTGTGTGTGTGTAGAATGTTGCTCCTATTTTGATTTTGGAATTCACTCTTCAGTTGTCAAAATGCCGTCCAAGCAAGAAGAGCAGCGTATCAAAATTTTGCTCGCGCTTCGCGAAAATCCAAGCTACTCGCACGCAAAGTTGGCAAAATCGCTAAAAGTTGCCAAATCAACCGTTACAAATGTAATTAAAGTGTTTAGGGAACGTTTGTCGACAGCCAGGAAGTCTGGATCGGGGGGAAATCGAAAACCGGAAGCCGCTGAGACGACAAAGAGAGTTGCCGGTAGTTTCAAGCGAAACCCTAACCTCTCTCTCCGAGATGCCGCAAATAAGCTGGGTGTATCGTCTACAACCGTGCATCGAGCCAAAAAACGAGCCGGACTATCGACTAACAAGAAGGTAGTGACTCCAAATCGCGATGATAAACAAAATACGACGGCCAAAGCGCGATCCCGGAGGCTGTACACGACTATGCTGACGAAGTTTGACTGCGTGGTAATGGACGACGAAACCTACGTCAAAGCCGACTACAAACAGCTTCCGGGACAGGAGTTTTATACGGCAAAAGGAAGGGGAAAGGTAGCAGATGTTTTCAAGCACATGAAACTGTCAAAGTTCGCAAAGAAATATCTGGTTTGGCAAGCCATCTGTACCTGTGGCTTGAAAAGCAGCATTTTCATAGCTTCCGGGACTGTCAACCAAGAAATTTACGTGAAAGAGTGTTTGAATAAACGTCTGCTGCCTTTCCTGAAGAAACACGGTTGTTCCGTACTGTTTTGGCCGGATTTGGCATCTTGCCATTACGGTAAAAAGGCCATGGAGTGGTACGCCGCCAACAACGTGCAGGTAGTTCCCAAGGACAAGAACACTCCCAACACGCCAGAGCTCCGCCCAATTGAGAAATACTGGGCTATTGTCAAGCGGAACCTAAAGAAGACCAAAAAAACTGCTAAGGGCGAGCAGCAGTTCAAGGCAAACTGGCTTTCTGCGGCGAAGAAGGTGGACAAGGTGGCTGTACAAAATCTGATGGCAGGGGTCAAGCGTAAGGCCCGGCAATTCGGATTTGGAAAAGCGGAAGCCTAACTGAATATTTTTCCTGAATTTTATACTAATTGAACTTGAAAAAGAAATTTAATTTGATTTTTTAAATAAACGATTTCACCGATTTACACGCGTTTTCCCTTGACCAAATTTTGACCGTATCACCCTTTATACTCCTAATCGTGGTGCATCGTGGTAGGCCATGGAAAACCATAGAGGCAGTTCGAGTTGAAATCTGTTTTCAGAGCAATAGTCTTCGGAAATGTCAACACGGAAATTGAATTGGAAGAATTTCTCTCATGACAAAAGAAGGTTAAAAGAATTCCACACACTTTGAAAAATTCATGTAAATTTAGGTGCTCTGAGACTGACATATACGAGCGTCAATTTTGACATAAAATTGAGTAATAATAGACGCGAAATTCAGCTCAATCAAACGTACTTTCGAACTTTTCAGTCTCGGAGCACTTAATTTTACATGACATGTTTGTTCACGTCTCATCCTTTATGTCAAAGATGGGTTCCAAAATGGTGAGTTGACAACCTGGAAGGAGCGGAATACCTAGCCCTGATCCTCACAAGTTCCTACTACACGCCTCCTCGAGTCATATGATAACAAAAGACTACCAGCGGAAACATGAAAAAACAGCTGGGTGGCGTAGCCTGGGCAATGTTGCCAGTCCGGCAATAGCAAAGTGAAGAGGTGCTCCGCGAACACTGGCGCGGTAACCATAGTACAGTGATAGAGGAAATGCTTCACCAAACCTGAGCGTCTGTTCATCATAGAGGTGCGGCTCAAAACGGCGTCTGTTCTCCATGTTAGGAGCGGCTGATCACCGTCCTAGTGCCAGCGTGGGACTCTAAACAGAGCTGTGCACGATGGTCCCCCGGCGAGACAGCGGGTTGGGGCAGGCCCAACAAGCCGCCCTGGAAAAAAAACATAAAGTTGCAAATACTGAAGTAAGAAATACGGATCGGAACAATCGGCACAGACCTACGCGACGAAATAAGGACTACGATTGGAAACTCGGAACATGGAACTGAAAATCGCTCGGCTTCCCGGGTTGCGATAGGTTAAACTATGACGAACTTCAACCACGCAACTTCGAAGTCGTAGCACTGCAGGAACTTTGCTGGACGGGACAAAAGGTATGGAAAAGCGGGCATCGAGCGGCTACTTTCTACCAGAGCTGTGGCACCACCAACGAGCTGGGAACCGGCTTTGTAGTGCTGGGTAAGATGCGCCAACGAGTGATTGGTTGGCAGCCGATCAACGCGAGGATGTGCAAGTTGAGGATTAAGGGCCGTTTCTTCAACTACAGTATCATCAACGTGTACTGCCCACACGAAGGGAGACCCGACGACGAGAAAGAAGCGTTCTATGCGCAGCTGGAGCAGGTGTACGACGGCTGTTCGCAACGGGACGTCAAAATCGTCATTGGCGACATGAACGCTCAGGTAGGACGGGAGGCAATGTATAGACCGGCAATCGGGCCAAACAGCCTGCATGCCGTATCGAACGACAACGGCCAACGATGCGTGAACTTTGCAGCCTCCCGGGGTATGGTAGTTCGAAGTACCTTTTTCCCCCGCAAGGATATCCAAAAGCCACCTGGAGATCACCTGACCAACACACAGAAAACCAAATCGATCACGGTCTAATCGACGGGAAATTCTTCTCCGACATTATCAACGTCCGCACGTACCGCAGTGCGAACATAGATTCGGACCACTACCTAGTTGCAGTATGCATGCGCTCAAAACTCTCGACGGAGCATAACACACGTCGAAGTCGAACGCCGCGACCCAACATTGAGCAACTACGGGACGCCGGCGTTGCCCAGGACTACGCGCAGCAGCTGGAAGTTGCACTACCCACGGAAGAGCAGCTTGGCGCAGCTTCTCTTGAAGATGGCTGGAGGGACATCCGTTCAGCCATAGGTAGTACTGCTGCAGCGGCACTAGGTGCTGCAATCCCGGACCGAAGAAATGACTGGTTTGACGGCGAATGCAAACTGTTAGTAGAGGAGAAGAATGCAGCGCGGGCGAGAATGCTGCAACACCACACGAGATTGAATGTGGAGCGATACAGACAAGCGCGGAACAGACAAAACTCGGTTTTCCGAAGGAAGAAGCGTCAGCAGGAAGACCGAGATCGCGAGGCGATGGAAAATCTGTACCGCGTAAACGACACACGGAAGTTCTACGAGAAGCTAAATAGTTCACGCAAAGGCTACGTGCCAATATGTGCAAGGACTTGGACGGTAACCTTCTCACGAACGAGTGTGAGGTGATTGAGAGGTGGAAGCAGTACTATGACGAGCACCTCAACGGTGAAGCAGCAAAAAACGAAGGTGGCACGGCAACAGACTACTACAGGCTACAACAGGCTACCGGCCACCATCGTCCACATCGCAAAAATTGGGCGACTACGGTGGGCTGGGCACGTCGTAAGAATGCCGCACGACGACCCAGTGAAAATGGTTCTAGAAAGCGACCCAACAGGAACAAGAAGAAGAAGCGCGCAGCGGGCAAGGTGGATCGACCAAGTAGAAGGTGACCTGCGGACTCTTCGCAGACTACGAGGCTGGCGAACTGTGGCCATGGATCGAGTAGAGTGGAGACGACTTCTTCGGACAGCAGAGGACAACAAGGCCTTAGCCTGATTGGTAAGGTAAGTAAGGGTTCCGTCACGTGTAAGATAAGGTATTTCTAAGTGTGCAGCGTAAATAGAAGCGAACTTCAGGAATTATCGTGAATAAACAATGTGCATAAACAAAGATTTGCCAACTGTGTTGAAGGAATCCGAAGCAAATTGGAAAAGAAAGCGGCTTGTTGACCTTGTTTTCAAGCTGGATTTTGGAATCCAGATGCAGCGATTAGGGATAGGCGGTATGGAACCCTACAACAGCGAAACAAAACGCTTAAATTCTATGAAAATTTTTACAATTAGGATTTTTCACCTTATTGTAAACGTGTGGTTCTGTTAAACCATATTAATTAAAATGTTTGCATAATTTACTTCAACATTTTCCGTAATCATAAATTTAGCTCTGATCAATTTTTGTCTAAAGGACACGAAACGAAACGAAACGAAATTTTCAATTTCCGTTAATAGCAATCAGAAACAGCAAATATTGTCAAGGGGCAATCAACTCTGCACCAGGGCTGAAAAAAATCACTAAAATTCATCAAAGTTCACTATGGATGAAAAATTCATTTCATAGTGAATGCTGGTGATTTTTTCATGATTTTTTCAACTCTGAGCAGAGTTGAAAAAATCATGAAAAAATCACCAGCATTCACTATGAAATGAATTTTTCATTTTGCAGAGTCTGCACACTGTGCCGAATCACAGCATGGTACGCTGTTCAGCACGGTAGGGCACACGTTGACAAGTAGAACACACAAAATATAATATAAAATGGCATCAATGTGGAGCTTTGACGTTTTGCCCATTGTTGCTAAGGATGAATACTTTGTTTACTTCAATGTAAAGCCCAATAAGTTCAAGGATTGTGACATGCAGGGCCCAACCTGAGTGGTGCGAAGACGGACCTCAAAATCGAACCACTTTCGAGCTGTCAAATCGAACCACTTTTTTATCATTGTGGTTCGTTGAAATAGATAGAAGTATTGTTATCGTCCAAAATAAAAAATAAATATTTTTCAGTAATGTTTTTGATCTTTTTAAAAACGTGATTCGAAACGACTCAAACAATTAAAAATAACAGTATTATTGCGTATTTTGGACCAAAGTAGACTCCTGCGCTGAAAAAAACCCCTCCGATTTTTTTTCGCTCAAGAACGACTGTGACTTCGGAGAACGTTCTAAGGAGATTTGTGATGATAGTACAAAAGTTCCAGGAAATTTCCACAGATTTTTCCCGCGACAGAAGAGGTTTCAGTGGATATTTTAGTTGCTGCCAGCGAGGTTCTACGGGGGTTCTATAGAGTTTTCATGTTCGAGTTTCACACGATTTGGAGGGAAGTCAAATCGTTGCCATTGGAGGTCCCAGGGAATTTCGACAGCAATGACATCAAAATGAATACTGCACAACCGGTCACTGGGTTTGATTTGAAAATCTTTATAATTGCAAAAGTGAGCAAAACACTTCATTCTGAATTTTATTCCACTCCGTAAAAACTCCAGCTATGAACAATGTCAACAAACAATCACAAAGTCACGAATCGGCTCTGCACAAAAAGCCGTTTGACACTTCTCTCTACAAACCGACGGTGATGAAACGTTTATTTCAACACTTCCAACATGAAGAAAATTTCACTTCGCACCACTCAGGGCCCAACAATGTCACTTTCAATCGAAAATCGTCCAGCGACGATGAAGCTGTCAACCACCACCATACAGGACGTCCAGGCCTCTCTGAAGTTTGGCAGTAAGAGCTCCGATGACCCTACCCTTGTAGACGATGGATGTGTCATCTGTGAACAGAGACAACGATCCACCATCAGGGAGATCCGGCATATCGGAGGTGAACAGGTTGACTAGAATGGGGCCAAGGATGTTTCCTTGTGAAACCCCGGAACCGATGTTGAAAGCATCCGATGTGATAGTTGTTTATTATCTTCACTAGGAAGATTGGAAGACCGTAGTGCTGCAATTTGAACACCAGGCCATCATGCCAGACATTGTCGAACGCTTTTTCAACGTCCAACAACGCCATGGCAGATGTTTGTTCCGTCTGAGAATGTTTGTTATTCGAGTCAGCTGGTGGACGGTCGAACGACCTTTCCGAAAACCAAACTGTTCCTCGAGTAACAAGTTGTTTTCTTCGGCAGATGTTAGGAGCCGGTGGTAGACTGCTCCTTCGAACAGTTTTAATAACCCTGAGAGAAGGCTGATTGGTCGATAACTTGAAGAAGAGGACGGATCCTTCCCAGGTTTCCGGTTTCCTGGTGCCTTCATGTTTTTAGATGATTTGATATAGGCCAACAGTTCGTCAGTCGTAATCTTGGATTCCTCGGGAAAAATATTGGGAATCTGATGGAGGTTGGTTGCGTGTTCAGCAACCTCAGCTTCGTGAGGGCGACGATGTTTTATCCGAGATTATGGGAGCTGACGAAGTGTTGACTTATCGCGGCAACCTTCTCTTCTAGAGTTATCAGATGAACCACTGGGTCACCGGGACTATCCAGTGGGGTCAGTGGTGGAATGGGTCTTGGCTTAATTTTAAGGATTTTGGTTAGTTTCCAAAAGGGTTTTGCACAGTCTGGGAGAGAACGGATCCTGTTGGCAAAGTTCTGATTTCTGAGGTCCACACCATGCTAGGTTGGATGGATTTTGTTAGGCGATTACAGTGGGTCTTCAAGGCAGGCAAGCCAGAACGCTGGTATTGCCATCGAATGGAGTTACGGAGTCTAATGAGATTTTTGGTAATTCTATAAAGGTTAAGAGTATTACTCACCTGTCTGGATACTGGCACGTGTTGTTCCTTGGCCCGGGATATCACCTCCTCGATGGAACGCAGACACCGGTCAACGTCTTCGGGCGTCTCCGGAAGGACACCGTAATCGACACAGTGTTGGAACTGGTCCCAGCTGACGAACTCAGCTCCTGGTGGGTCACAGGTTGCGAGATGTTGTCTCCCATGTTACTGACGAAGATGTCGATGATGGGGTGTACGCCAGACCGGCTCAAGCGGGTGGGAGAGTCCGGCGCTATTATGGTGTAGTGAGCCTCTTGCAGGTCGTCCTGCAACAATCCTGAACGTGCCGTTTTGGTTGCGTCGACTGTTGCCCCAAACCTGGTGTTTGGCGTTCAGGTCGCCAGCGATGATGTACTTCTCATGGCGTCGAGTTAGTCTGATGATGTCTCTCCGCAGGTCTGCTGCCGACCCCTCCCTGATGGTGACTTGTTTGGGACAGTAGTGGAGACTTCCACACGCACCGCTTCGATCATCTTCAGCTGGAACCTCGGTAGCAGTCGACAGCCAATATTTCTCCTTAATGCGATAGCCGCTCCTCCTCCGCAGGAGCTGGTTCGCTGTCAATGCTATATTTATTGAGGAAATCAACGAACTCAATGATTTTGCTCTTGAGCGAGCAAGCGTTCCAGTTGACTATTTTTCACGTAGTGTCTTGGTGATGCGCAAGATTATGATCAGCTCAGTCACGAGGACCACTAGTTCGTTGCTTGGGAGTAGAGAATTGTCTTCTGACTCACCTGACACAGCACGGGCGTATGATAATCCCGGGGCAGTAGAGCCATGGCTCGGCTGAGCCGCAGGGCGATACTGCTCCCACTGAATCACGATGTTGTAAATCGCGCGAATCTGCCGCAGAGCAGCCACACTGGTAGAGTCCTTATCGAAGTGCACCAGGTACAACTGGTCCCGGAATGCACTGGTTTTATCACGTCTCGCAATGGGAACAAATGTTGATTGGTTGCAGATGAAGGTGCTCCAATTCCACTTTAATCTCCGCAACAAGGAGATTTGGAAGACCACGGATCACCATTTTCAGTGGTTTTCTTCCAGAGACGTCGCGAGTGTAGAACTCAAACCGGTTCAGCTGAAGATAAGTGCCAACAGCGTTGTAGTAAGCCAGCGTCGAGCACAAGATTTTGATCCCCGTGCTGCACAGCTTGAACAGCGGATGGATTTGATTTTTAGCCAGCTCATTCCTGGGCAACGCAAGTTCCTTCGTCGAGGTGAACAGTGGGAGCACTTTTTTCCCTTTTCTCAAACTGGATCTATATCTGCTTCTTCAGAGAGTGCCGAGAACGGATTACTCTGAAGCAACCTTTCCGTGTGGTTGCTTGCACCAGCTTGCTTGCAAGGCCTTTTCGGGGCATCTTGATCGAATGCGGTTGCATCGACACTTTGGCGACCCATCACCTTTTGTTTTGTCAACGGGTGAGTGGAGTCATTAAGTTGTTGCTCCACTACCGCCGATTTAGCGACTGCCACATGCGAGGTGAGAACTGACGACACGTTGCTAGCCAAAGCGAAAACTCTCGACGGGTACCACGACCAAACGACCGACTTAAAACACCGAACTACTCAAGAGAGCGCGAACGAAAAGAGAACCGGACTGTACAGCTTGATGGTCAAGCAGAGAATTGATCGACTGCAAAAAAACTCCTGATAAGTTGCTACGAATCGCCAAAGAATATATAGGTAGATATAAATCTCAAAAATACAGTTTCAGATGATAGTACCAACAATCAATACGAAACTAACGATTTTAAATTGGCTCACAACTTTAGTAGCCTATTGGTCCCAAGCAAACGATTAACGTACCCTATTCTAGTCGAAATTCTAGTACTACGCAATGTTTGTTTTGATTCGCTATGAAAGTTTGACAGATAAAATGAGGGGTTATTGATTTTTCCTATGTTTCGAGGGGTGATTCGACAAGCTTGGGACCGAAGATAGTACCAGAGGTGAGCCAAAAAGTTGAGCACGTTTCTTCGGGACCTACTTGTCTTAGAGTTACCTCTATGATAGTACCATAGAGGTAACTCTAAGACTAGTAGGTCAAGAAGAAACGTGCTCTACTTTTTGGCTCAGCTCTGGTACTATCTTCGGTCCCAAGCTAATCGATTCAGCCCTCGAAACATAGGAAAATCCACTAACCCCTCATTTTATCTGTCAAACTTTCATAGTGAATCAAAACAAAAATTGTGTAGTACTAGAATTTCGACTAGAATGGGATACGCTAATCGATTTGCTTGGGACCAATAGGCTAGTCAAGTAGTGAGCCAATTTAAAATCGATAGTTTCGTATTGATTGTTGATAGTACTGCCAACCAACGGCGCCTGCATGGTAATGTGGGCCATCAAAATGATTCATCGGATGCGAAGTGAAGTACTTCCATAGAGGTAACTCTAAGACAAGTAGGTCCCGAAGAAACGTGCTCAACTTTTTGGCTCAGCTCTGGTACTATCTTCGGTCCCAAGCTAATCGATTAACCCCTCGAAACATAGGAAATTCCACTAACCCCTCATTTTATCTGTCAAACTTTCATAGCGAATCAAAACAAACATTGTGTAGTACTAGAATTTTGACTAGAATGGGATACGTTAATCGTTTGCTTGGGACCAATAGGCTAGTCAAGTAGTGAGCCAATTTAAAATCGTTAGTTTCGTATTGATTGTTGGTACTTCTCAAACTGAAGTACACTATCGCAACTACGGATATTCATTGAAAGTGCTTGCATTTTACCAAAGACAGCATATCAAGAAGACTGGCAACTCTTCCATTTTCTCATACAACCGGTATGAGACAGGCTCAATTGCGTCATCTGCCGCACAAAGGTAAATGCTCCTATAGAATTGGGTAGCAAAGGTTCCATCATTAGAAGTAAGGTTGCTCATTTTTCTATGCGTTGCTTCCACCTTCGCTCGAGCGCAGCGCTACTGTGTCTGTCACTTGGATTCAGGCAAAGTTGCCAGTCTTCTTGATATGTTGTCTTCGATTTTACTCAGGCACTTTGAGCAAACTGCAATCACCATCTCATACTCGAAATGTGCCACGACCAACCTGACATAACGATGCCCTATACGCTCTCTGATCAAAGCGCAAGGTGCACCTAGTGAGAGAATTCTGAACCAAATCAGTTGGCCTTTAAAATCTCCACAACATTGCAGATGACCGCATCCTTCTTTCTAACACATATCACGAGAACTTCATTATATAAAAGTTGATAAATCGAAGTTTTATACAGACGTGGTGTTAGTGAGTCAATTTCGAATTAAAATGTTAACCATTTTAAAGATATTGGTCAATAGAACAGCTCAATTTTCTCGATAATAATCATATGTAACTGATCTATAAATAGATCACTAGGGGTTTTTGAGTTATAGAGACCGAAAGCTTTAACCTCAAACATTTCCACCAAAGATAGAAAATAGCAGTTGTCAAAGCCTTTTCGAAATACTTTTGAAGTCCATTGATGTTGAACCAGAAAATTTTAGAGCCTTCGGAATCGTAATAAATTCTCCTGAATTGGGTTGTTTAGGGGTATTGAGGTAAATATATATTCGTTATCTGCATTAAAAATGGAACCGAAATCCAAAATTTCATCAATTTTGGTACACTGGAACTATTTTAAATAAGTACGGTTACATTAGCAAATTTAAATAAGTACGGTTACATTATCGCCCCTTGGTGGGACTTTGTATGTGAGCGAGCTGTCAACGAATAGATTTAGTGCCAACGATCAAAAATTTAAATCTTGATTTAAAATCGAGATGAATGTCTCCGCGATCGATAAAAATGTCGTTGTGCTCAGAAAACGAAGCTCTATCAGATGATGTATAAAAATCGATATATTTTTCGAAGCTAAACAACCCAATTGCACTCAAGGAACAACAGGCTTAGGCTGTGAACCATTTGCCGAGTTAAATTTAACTCGTGGTTAAAAGTGACATTTCGAAAGTTATTTTCTATGTTCCAAAATCCCCGTGCTGTCGATCGACCGGTTTTCAACCCACGGTTGTCAAAATTTTGCTTCTTGTCTGTCAGAAATAACAAAACTCGGATCAGTCCGCATCGTGCTCTCTTGCCGTGCGGATCTATTTGCTTTTTGCTTAAGGAAGTGTTACTACTACCTAAAGCTACAACAAATTTAAACAGCACTTTTCAGTGCTCAACCTGTAAAAATTTTCTACCTTGTTCAACTCCTCTTATTCCTCTTCGATCCTTGTTTGGACCCTACCCGAGGTAATCCTTCTTGGATATCGATTTGGAAAATTCCTCTTCGATCCTTCAGATTCTTATAGTAATCTGCTTGGAAGTCGATTTGGATAAAACATTTACTGCCGCCATGGCGCCTAAACGCAAAAGAAAGGGGCAAACTCTTGACCCCCCTTCTGAAGAAATTAATTTGAGTAATCAATTTGATTTGCTCACGGATGATGAGAATGATCCATCATCCAAGAAAAATTCTAGTAAACTTTCCCGGCTTAATGCCAAGAAGGAAAAGATTCCCCCTATTGTGATAACCACTACCGATTTCCATGCTCTTCGCATGGAACTTTTGAATTTCGTGAAAGTTAAGTTTTCACTACAAATTGGACGTCGGGGTGAATGCCGTGTATTGGCTGAAACCTTGGACGGATTTAAATGTCTTCTCAAGTATCTTACTGAGAAGAAGCACAAATTTTTTACTTACGACACCAAAACTGAACGTGTGTTCAAGGTTGTCATGAAAGGACTGCCCAGTGGTGAATCCCTGGATCAGATCAAAGATGAACTGGCAAAATTACTTGGAGTTGTGCCACTCCAAGTAATCAAAATGAAAATGAAATCCCGTCCTGGCGATTCGCGCAACGGGATTTCTAATGATTTTTATTTAGTTCACTTCAAGTCTAGTGAACTAAACAACCTTAAGGCCTTAGAAAAAGCTAGCCTTATGCTCCATGTCCGAGTGAAGTGGGAACACTTCAGGAAGACTGGAGGAAATTTCCAAAACCTCACCCAGTGCCGTAAGTGCCAGGGATGGGGTCACGGAACTAAAAATTGCTACATGCCAGCTAAATGCATGAATTGTGGTGATTCCTCTCACGCAAAGGACGACTGTCCTGTGAAGGAAGATCCTAAGAAATTTAAATGTTCAAATTGTGGTGAAAACCACAAATCCAATTTTTGGGAATGTAAGACTCGCAAAGCGATCCTACAATCTCGTTCTAACCGACAGGTAGGAAACGCTCCACGTTTCCGACCAGGTACAAATTCCTCTGCTGTTAACAACGGTCAGCGAGGAACAAATTCTACATTCGTACCCGTAGGTACAAATATCACCCCTGCTTCAAATGTTTCATCTGTACCTACTCCCCTCGCTGCTAACAATGTTCAGCGAGTTAATGGAGCTACCTATGCTGCTATTGCAGCGGGTAGAAATCAAAATACTAACCAACGTTCTAATGGAAATTTTGACAATTTTGACTTAGGAAGCATTACTGCCCCCAAAATGGAATTTTTACAGAATTCATTAATTGACATGATTTCTGATATGCTTAAATCTAACTCCATGTTTGATGCTATTCAAACTGGAGTAAAATTTGCAAATAATATTGTCATGACTTTAAAATTCAGTAATGGATTTTAAAGCATTAAATATTGTAAATTGGAATGCTCGATCTCTTAAAGATAATGAAGACGAGCTATTTAACTTTTTAAGAGTTCATAACGTGCATATTGCCGTTATAACTGAAACGTTCCTTAAACCTGACCATAAGGTTAAGAAGGACGCAAATTACTTGATTTATAGAAATGATCGTCTTGATGGACCCTGTGGTGGCGTTGCCATCATTATTCATAGACGAATCAAACATAAAATACTTTCTTCATTTGAAACCAAAGTTTTTGAAACTTTGGGAGTTTCTGTTGAAACAAAATTTGGACAACTTACGTTTATAGCTGTCTATTTGCCATTCCAATGCGTAGGCCAGCAAAAGAATTTTCTCAAGGGTGACCTCCAGAAACTTACCCGTCATAGGTCTAAATTCTTCATTATTGGTGATTTTAATGCAAAACACCGCTCATGGAATAATGCTCAAAGCAATTCCAATGGTAATATTCTGTTTGATGATTGTTCTGCAGGTTATTACACTATTCAATATCCAAACAGCCCAACATGCTTTTCTTCTGCAAGAAATCCCTCCACTATTGATTTGGTCTTAACTGATTCATGTCAACTTTGTAGCCAATTGGTTACCCATGCTGACTTCGGTTCTGATCACCTTCCAGTAACTTTTGAAATATCCCAAGAAATAATTTGTAATCCCAACAGCTCTACTTTCAATTACCATAGAGCTGATTGGGAGCAGTATCGAACATTTATGGAATATAACTTCGATCCAAACATTCCTTTGCAAACCAAAGATGAAATTAATTATGCTCTTGAATCTCTGACTACTTCTATAGTTGAAGCAAGAGCTGCCTCAGTACCAAAATGCGAGGTTAAATTCGATTCAATTATAATAGACGATGATCTTCAGCTCTTGATCCGTCTTAAAAATGTCCGTAGGAGACAATATCAAAGAACACGCGATCCTGCCATGAAAGTTATCTGGCGGGATTTGCAAAAACAAATTAAAAAGCGATTCTCTGCCCTGAGGAACAAAACTTTTGAAAATAATATTTCTAAATTAGACCCGAGTTCCAAACCCTTTTGGAAACTCACAAAAAAAAAAAAAAAAAAAAAAAAAAAAAAAAAAAAAAAAAAAAAAAAAAAAAAAAAAAAAATTTTGAAAAAACCTCAAAAGCCTATTCCAGCGCTTAAAGAAGGTGGTAAAATTTTGATCACAAATTTGGAAAAAGCTCAGAAACTTGCTAAGCAATTCGAGAGTTCCCATAATTTCAGTTTGGGTCTTACTAGTCCTATTGAGAATCAGGTTGCTCGGGATTTTCTGAATATTTTCTCTCGGGAAAATATTTTTGATGATTCCTGGGGAACTGATTTGGACGAAGTAAGGTCTATAACTAAAAATTTTCAAAATATGAAAGCTCCAGGTGATGATGGAATTTTCTATATCCTCATCAAAAAACTCCCAGAGAGTACCTTGTCTTTCTTGGTAAAATTATTTAACAGATGTTTCCATTTGGCATACTTTCCTGATAAATGGAAAAATGCAAAAGTTGTTCCAATTTTGAAGCCGGATAAAAATCCAGCTGAAGCTTCTAGCTACCGTCCAATAAGTTTGCTTTCTTCAATAAGTAAACTTTTTGAAAAGATAATTTTGAATAGAATGATGCTTCACATCAATACGAACTCAATTTTTGCAGATGAGCAGTTTGGATTTCGCCATGGGCATTCAACTACTCATCAACTCTTAAGAGTTAACAATTTAATTCGTTCAAACAAATCTGAAGGCCACTCAACTGGAGTTGCTCTTCTAGACATAGAAAAAGCATTCGACAGTGTTTGGCATGAAGGTTTGATTGCTAAATTGAAAAAGTTTAATTTTCCACTTTATATTATGAAATTAGTTCAAAATTATTTAACTGACAGAACTCTTCAAGTAAATTATCAAAATTCCAAATCTAATCGACTACCGGTTAGGGCAGGAGTTCCTCAGGGTAGCATTCTTGGGCCTATATTGTATAACATTTTCACTTCGGACCTCCCTGATTTGCCTCAGGGTTGCCACAAATCTTTGTTCGCTGATGACACAGGCATTTCCGCTAAAGGAAGAAGTCTTCGTGTTATTTGCAGCAGACTGCAGAAAAGTTTAGATATTTTCTCTTCTTATTTACAAAAATGGAAGATTTCTCCCAACGCTTCCAAAACTCAACTTATAATATTTCCACATAAGCCTAGAGCTTCGTTTTTGAAACCTAGTAGTAGTCACATAGTCACTATGAACGGAGTTCCAATTTCCTGGTCAAACCAAGTGAAATATCTTGGATTAATACTTGACCAAAAATTAACTTTTAAAGATCACATTGAGGGCATTCAAGCCAAATGTAACAAATATATTAAATGTTTGTATCCTCTTATAAACAGGAAATCCAAACTTTGCCTGACGAATAAACTTCTAATATTTAAACAAGTTTTTAGACCGGCCATGCTTTACGCTGTGCCAATATGGTCTAGTTGTTGCACTACCAGGAAAAAAGCACTTCAAAGGATTCAGAACAAAATTCTGAAAATGATTTTGAAGTTGCCTCCCTGGTACAGTACAACCGAAGTACATAGAATTTCGAATGTTGAGACTTTAGCACAAATGTCCAACAAAATAATTAATAATTTCAGGCAAAAATCGTTGCAATCCTCAATTGCAACGATTAATTCCCTTTATACTTAGATAAGATTTAGTTTTAGTGTTTAGTTTTAAGATATCAATTGTTATACTGACATGCAGGTTAAAAAACCTGTTTAAAATACTGAATTGCCAAGACATGAACAATGTAAAAACACTTAGATATATATCATAACAATTAAGGCTGGTAAGTTACTGCAGTAACTGGAGCACCTAGGTTAAAATGAAATGTAATTTATTTTGAATTTGGAACAAATAAAGAGTTAAAAAAAAAAAAAAAAAAAAAAAAAAAAAACAAAACTCGGATAGCAGGGTTCATCGATAACTTTCCATCTGTCAAATTTTAACTAAAAGTTAAAATAATCCACCAAATGGTTCAGAGCCTTAGGAACTTTTCCGTAAAGTCTTCTAGAGCAGTATTACCTACCGTGACTTGGTGTTTCCGGTATTGCCGGAGGGGAGCGTCACATCTAAATATCAATTCTAGATGCTCGAAAAATCTCACGCTAGCGAATCAATGCACGAAAAATCTTCTTTGATTTCTCGCATCTACTTGAATCGTGCATCATCTTTTTGCAGGAAATCTTCAGAATCGTCATCAACCTTCTTTCTATCTTCTCAGCGTGCGCAGATAGATAGAGTCACCCCCCTCACTAGATACGCAAATCCATAGAATAAACCACGTGGACTGCACCATCTGTCGATGTAGAAATGGTTACGATGATATCGTTCACGCAGTATTGAAATGTATGGGGAAATCCGGGTAAAACCGACATCCTTTGAATTTTCAGATTATTAAACTGTTATACGATAATAATCACAGCAGGCTGATTTAATCGAAAATAAAATTATTATTATAGTTCCAACTGCCAACTGGAGTAGTTTGTTCTTCGGCTATCTCCATATTCCCAATAAACCCCACCCCCAAGCTCCTCCTCTGATCATGTCCTTCGACAATGTACCCCTCTAACGTCGGGTAAGCCGCGAGTATTCTGCTCATCTTGCCCCGGTGGCAATTCATCTACGCTACCCCTATGTTTCACTTCGAAGATGCCTCACACATACCAAAATGACCAGGCCTACTGTGTAGCATTTAAGGAGCAAGATGATTCAGAATCCAATAAATGGTTGAAACGTGAACCGTACGTTCCGTTTCTAATAATTATGATCGTTGGAAGCATCTAGGCTAGAAAGGTTAAGTGATGCTCCATTTCCCTCTGACGGTTGTGACATGAGCACTAACTCTTGTCCTAGTTACAGCTATAGCGTCATTACCTCGGTCATTACTAGCTTTTTGAAAAGCTAAGATTAAAATGAAAAGGATAGGAATAGGACAACGGGAAAAAGGATTATATGCACTTTATGAACATAAACAATACTTTTGTTTTGAAATCTACGCTATAAAAATTCATAGCGGGGGTGGTCACTGAAGGAGTACAAGCAACCCATGATTGAAGCTACACCTATCATTCGATAACAGTAGACTTTATGTAGATAGATAAGAAATATATGTCATTACTTTTCGCACTCTTGAACAGATCGATTCGTTTTACTACCCGCTAATAGCTGCCTGCTAATAGGTTATGGTCCCAGCTAGAACCCTCGCGACCGATCAACAAGATGAAGAAATTTTTCAAGATTCGATGGACCGGTTTGGAAATCCCAAGCTTAATGGAGGAAATTACGGAACCTGGAAGATCAAGGTCGAATTTCTGCTGATTCGAGACGGCCTGTGGCGGTATGTGACCGTAAAGAGACCGACGGCGACACCGGAGACCAGCAAGCGCATTCCTAGATTGGGCTACTTCTGGAAGACAGTCAATTGCATCTTATCAAGAAGTCAAACGGTGAAGCAAACCTGGGAGGCTTTCCGGGACCACTACGAGAAGGTGACGCTAACTTCCAAAGTGTCATTGCTGAAACAACTATGCGACAAGCGGTATGCTGATGGCGAGGACATCGGGCAGCACGTGTGCGAGATGGAAGACCTCTTCGAGCGACTGTTGATGAGATGAGCCGACCGGCCGGAGGTAGTGATAACGATGACGGCAGCAGCACGGCTCTTGGCGGCCGCTTCCGAAGCAGCAATCGCAATCGAATAGGCCGTGTCCAGTGGGGTGGGGTGGTGTTGACCAGATTGCGATGCCACAGAGTGGCTTCGGCTTCCTTGCAGGTCTTGGCCGTGGTCAGTACGCACTCCAATCGGTACTCGCTCTTGGCAGTTTCACCCGACAGCATAACGCAATCGGCTCCATTGGTTTCTTCTCCTTTTGTTGTTGCTTCGGGTAACCTGGGTCCATTGGTATACGGGATGGTTTGGCGTCTGCTTGTCCAAATCTTGCAGCAATTCTACGGATATACGAGGCTTGATCCAGCAGGAATCGTCCATCCTTCTTGAAGTGCTTCTTCAGTGTCGCTTCGATTCTTCTGTACTCCGCTTCCTGGCAAGCTATAAGCATGTCGTCCACATAAAGCAGTACAAATGACGAACGACGATGCTTCGTCCTTACGAACAGACAAGGATCTGCTTCCGATGGCACGTACCCCAAACTTTGCAGTACTTCGGTGATTCGCTGATTCCACACTCGTACTGCCTGCTTCAGCCCGTACAAACTTTTTCGCAGCAGGTATACGTCACTCCTCGCACCGGTCGAGAATCCAGGCGGCTGCCTCATGTAGATGGTTTCGGCTAGGTCCCCGTACAGGTAGGCCGATTTTTACGTCCACATGCTTCACGACAGCAGCGTGCGATGGCAAAAACCTCGTCATAAGCAGTACCGTATCGTTGGCCTTGCCTTGTATTAGGTTACATTACCGTCACCGTCCATCTTCCTTTTATACACCCTGCCACGGAAGGACGCTAGGTGGGTGCATTGCTGTATGTTGCGGTAAACACGCGGCCCAATATTGCCAACAGTGCGTCCATTCTGGGGTGCAAGGTAAGCAACCCTAGCCAGGCTGACTGGACCGAAGCCAAGCGGACTCTGCGGTACCTGATGTCGATTGCGGATTGCGGAAGCTGGAGCTCGGTGGACCTGGCCAACTGCAAGCATACGTGGATGCTGACTGGGCCGGACCTTTGTTTTCCATCTGGGCGGACCGATTTCCTGGGCTGCTCGGAAGCAACAGTGTGTAACCCTTTCGTCTACCGAGGTGGAATACGTTGCTCTAGCCGAGGCCTACCGGGAGTTGCTCTGGTTGCAGAAGCTAATGAAGGATGTTGGTGAGAAAGTGAGAAAGCGATCGTTGTCTGCGAAGATAATCAGAGCTGCAGAGCAATCGAAGCAACCCATGATTGAAGCTACACCTATCATTCGATCACAGTAGGCTGTATGTACATATGTACATAGATAAGAAATAAATGTCATTAGTTTTCGCACTCTTGAACATATCGGTCCGTTTTATTGCCCGCTAATAGCTGCCTGCTAATAATCACGTCACCCGAGTCTTGTCACAATTATCAAGGCATGAAAAAGTATCAAGGATCAAAATGTGTTCCTTTATTACGTTACTACTGTGACTACTGAAACATTATGTTCCCCTAGTTTGCTGTTTTCTGGACTAAGGTTCGGTGCATGGTAGATCTTATACCAGTAACGCACCACGAAAAGGTGATCTACCAGCGTTACTGGTTGGAACTTGTCTTCAAACTCTTCGAGAATTTACCTGGAAGTACGCTGGAGATGCTTCCGAAAGTGTCTTGGAATGCCATCAAATCGTGAGCTGTAGCTTATTGGCTTGAAGTCCTTTGGACCTGCCAGTCGGAGTCCTTGCTGAATAACCCTTGGAGGCCCCTCCCACCATTCAATAGTGTGCGTTTCTTTCCAACTGCGACTGAAAACTTCCGGCTGCTTTCTGTAGTTTTACTAATAAAATCATCAGCTTATATTTTAGTAATAACTTATAACACATCAATTACACAATTTTTTTCATTTTTATTACATTTAGACTTTTCTTGTTTTGAGCTATATGAGATATTTTTAATTATTATAAGAATTTGTCCACGTTTGTTTTTTATTCGCGGTTCTCTTATTCTTTGTTGATGTTGATGTTGTTCCTTTCTTTGTTGTTGTTGTTGTTGTTTGTTGTGTAAAAAGTTTGCTGTTTTCTGTTTCCGATTTTTTGTTTGCATGATGCGTTTCACAGTAAATTGTTTTCTGGCTGATTTTTTTTTTAAATTTCATTTGTTTGCCTAAGTTTGCTCCGAGGAATCCAATCATTCGTTCAATTAAAGCGACTGTTAAAAATAGATATATGACAGTGTTGTATGCTTATGTTTTGTTTTGCTTGGGTTTTGCATTCGACAATAAATTTCACACTCTTTTCCACTTAATAATGTTTGTTACTTTTTTTTTGTTTAGCTTACAGTTTCACATTGTATTTCATCGATACTTTTTTTTTGCTTTGCCTTAGCGAACCTAGCCTAGCAAATTACATACACAGATTTTACTCTCTCGGTATTTTACTCCCGTTTGCTTGCCGCTTACTCAGCCGACATGATACAGTGCACCTGTTCTAGCTTGTAGGCAAGTCGCTGCTTCTGGGAGAATTCGTCCTCCTCCAGCGTGACCGTCAGTTGCTCGTTGTATTTGACCGCGTACTGGTAGAGCTCGTGCAGGGCGCAGTTTGTGTTGAATTCGGTCGTGTGGAGCTGAGGATTTAAGAAGGGAGGGTTAGCAATGTCATGGAGAAATTGAGCTTGCGAAACTTACCCTCGACTCTTCGGCGAGCATCGCGTTCATATCCTGATCCGATATGGCAGCCATCTCCCGAATGTCGCTGTAATACCGCTCCACCCACTCGCGGTACGATGGAATATCCTTAGCGTATAAAAGCTTAGAACTAGGTGAGTCTTTCCCTGTGAATTCGAATGGGTATAAGTTTCAATTCGCAACATAACCTAGAGAAAAAAAAATAGCCACGTTCTTACCTAGCCTATGATCAGAGGTTGAACATGAGTCCATGAAGGTTTGAGCCACAACCGATAGGCAAGAATCCACTATGTTTGACTTATGAATGTCAAACACAAAGTTAGGATTTTTGATGAGATTCACCCAGAATCTAAGGGGGAAAACAAGACAAAAAAGGGAGGTTAGGTTTAAACTTACAGCAAGGCAATTGGGTGCTTTTGATCTTACCGCAACGGTAAGCTATTGCTCTTCCAGGTGTGCACCACCTCCGGATCGGTGATGCCGTGCAAGAGAGCCTGATCATCTAGGAAATCGAACATGTACTTTATTGCTAGTGGTAGTGCGGAACCTCGATGTGCGGTGCTGAAGATCGTCTCGAACAGATCGTCGACGAACTTTTGAAGGGTGCCCTGTAATGAGGAATGGATGGATGGAATGTGATTAGTTCACGCAGAACGCGCAGAAAATTGCCGCAGCCATTGTAATTACATTACAATTAGTCTGAATGTTGGGAAAGTGCCTCTTAGGGAAAGTGTTGACCGAACGACTATGATAGCGAATTCCTTTATTATTCAGTTCTAACCTGGATCGGGTATCAAGATTTGGTAGCACCGATAATAAACGAATTCGTTATTAGATTCCCGCGAGTGAAAAAAGTGAGTGTTAGTTGATAACGGAAGATTGAAATGTCAGTGCTAACTAAAGTCAGGATTGAAGAATTCTAAAGTTTGGGTGAGTTTATTCCAAGATTTAGCTAGTATTTTTGCGACCCCAACCAACAGAGGTTTATTTCCATTTTACGGTTTAATTCCAAGAAGAAGTTCCACCGCAGCTGTCAAATAAACAAGCCTTCAATGAATCATCAGCTATGCTTTTTTCAGTATTCAGCTCATTTCCATACTGCCGGTAGAACTGTGACAGCTGCGGTTGAACTCTACGGTAGCCGCCGAACGGAAATTGTTCTTAAGCTCCCCAATATATTCCCAATAAATGAACCCTGGACACTCACCTTGGTGGCCAGCAACCGGGTCAGGTAGATCTCCGAGACCATCTTGTTGACCCGTTCGCCCTCCTTCGAGCCGTCGCTGTCGTGGTGCTTGACCAGGTGCCAGTACTTGATGCTGTTCTCCTGCATGTCCACATTCATGGGGCTGCCGGCCCGGCTGAACGGCGGCGACGGGGACACGTACTTCGATATGTTTAGTGTTTCGTATTTGTGGATTTTCTCCGAGTATTTGTCGCCCCCTATCAGGGTGATGTTGTAGATGGAGCTTTCCTTCGGCACCAGGCTCAGACAGGCGCCGTCGTTTACGCGGTAGTGATGCAATGTGTTGAGCTTCTTCCACTCGCCATCAGTCTTGGAGGTAGAGTCCTCGTCGTAGAGGATCACACGGCCGGAGCTTCCGGTGCGCCATTCGAGGTCCAGATCTTCCTTCCGCGGCCGTTGGCTCCACGGAATCGCCTTGTAAATCGTATCCAAGCACTTCTCCTTCACCTGGCCGACACTGTCGCAGTCCAACACCTTCACCGGAATGTTCTCCGTATTGGTCGGAATCATTTCGATATTATTGCACAAAATTGGGGGTTGCGTTATGCTAGCGTACACCGTCAAAACCTTGAACTCGATCATCTGCCGGATCAACTTTTCCTCACTCAGTGAATACCTCGCTTCGTGGGTGATCGAATCCACTGGACCCTTATCGATTTGACCTTTCACTGCCCGGAACAGCATGTACAACGGTTCACCAGCGCACTCCTTCAAAAACTTGTACAACAGGAATGTAAACCACGCCGATAGCATCTTCTCCGCAACGGATTCCGTTCTCCGCAGCAGCAGCTTCGGATGACTCTTGCCGTCGATGCACTTCTCGATCAGTTCAGCGAGCAGTGTCTTCAAAATATCCGTACAGTATTCCAGCTTACTCTGCAGTGTGACCATGATCAGTGAAGCCACGTTGACTCGCTCCCGCATCGAGAAGTACCGATTGCTCTCCAGTGTCCGGATAAACAACAGCAGGAAAGTCTTATTCATAACCAGCTGCCCGAATAGCCTCAATCCCTTCTCCTTCCGAAGCAATTCCGGTTTCTCCCACTGCAGAACCACATGGTCATCGTGGTTCGGGAACAGGATCTTCATCGCATACGTCCTGTAATCCAGATACGGAATACCCCCGGAAGTGATGTCCCCTCCAAGATCCGTCATCTCCGTCTGCAGTTCGGCGAATGCTTCCTTACACTCGGCTGCCACCCGCAGCTCCAGTATGTCCATCTGCTCCTGCATGTTCTTCAGCACCCGATTATTCTCGCTCGTCTTCTTCCTGTACGCGATCACCAGTGCGATGAAGATCAGGAAGAAGATCACCGAACAGATCGCAACGATCAACGTCACAATTTTGTTGTTGATGCTTGGCAGTATGCTAACTGAGGAATAACTCATATAGCCTACGTCGTACGTCAGAGAGCCGCCGATGATGACCTTCACGTTGACCTTCTTGTTCTCCTGATTCATCGGCGGCCGGCAAGTCAGCTGATGTCGCGACAATGAGGTAATATTACAAATGCCATTATCACCGATCTTGACCACTACGTCACTCTCCTTGCACGCTCGGTCCAGGTTCCGTCCGTTGATCGTCAAGTACTCACTGTTGAAGTGCTTCAGATTCTCCTCGAACTTGGAGTACACCGGATTGGGGTACAGCTCGAATCGACTACCCATCTTGGATGACAGGTTCTGCACCGTCTTGACTTCATCCATGATGAATCCATACTCCAGCTGCAGGGGTTCGTCCGAGTGGAACGCGTCGTCCTTCTGGAGATCGATCTCCGGAGAAGAGCAGTGCATTTCCTTGTTCGAGACGGACTTGCATTCATTCAGGAAGATCTGATTCCGGTAATATACGTAGATCTTCGGTTTCTCGATCGAGAAGAAGTTCTGGCCCATCACGTAGATCTTGATGCCACCGGACGGGATTCCTGTAAGGTAAGAAAAATATAAACAAGATCATTTCGAAACATTGCCATTTGTCGACATACCTCTGGCCACTCTCGTTTGACCTGGATCTCCGGAAGTCACGTAGTCGATCGACGGGTTCGCAACGTACTCGAACAGATCACCGTTGAACTCCCGTCCTCCATTATCGAACTCCATGCGCAGTTTTGCCTGCATCTGGTTCGAGACATCCGTCGTCCGGCATGTGGCTTCGGTCTCGTCAGTACTGGATCGGAAAAAAAGACGATCATTAGCCACTGCTGCATCGTTTCCGTCTCCACCCTACCCCCTATATCCAACTCACCTCAAAATCTCACACGCATGCTGATCGAGGAACGCATTCACCCGGCTTCCAGTGTTCAAATCCTTCCCCACGATCTTAATGATCGTTCCGCCCGCAATCGGTCCAAACTTCGGCCCAAAGTCCGTAATCTCCGGATCGACAAACACGAAATCATACGTTGATTCACCCCTGAAATCTGAAATCTGCACCACCACGCGCCCCGAGCGGTGACTCTTCACGCCCGGTCCATCCACCTTGCAGACGATCTCCTTCGTCTGCACATACAGCTCCCGGAACGGCATACAGTCGATCCCGGCAATCTTGATCCCCCCATACACGTCCTCGAACTTCTTGCCCAGATTGATGCCCCGAATGGTGATGTTCGTGCCGCCCTCCCACGGTCCCGTCTTCGGGTCGAACGAATGAATCTCCGGATTCGGACACGTCTGCTGGTTGTTCAACCAGTCCTTCTTCTCCTGGCCTTCCACCTTGCCCGAAATGCCACACTGATCCTCTACCTCACACGTATTAGACGACGAACACCAACCACACTTATACTTTTCATCTAATGCCAAACAAACACCACAGCTATCGGACATATCTCTACAGCGATAAATTACGACTGGAAAAAAAGAAGAGAAATACGGTTCGTTAACTCGTTCCACCTGTACAGCTGCGCAACCAACACTCACCATGAATATTGTTAGGATTGTCTAGCGGCTTGGAACCGCCCCAAATGACGGCGAACGTGGCCGTCAGTTTCGACGCCTTGGCCGTGTACGAAAACTCCATGGGATCACAGTAGATGGTATCGCCGAGCAGTTGCGCGTTGACGCTGGTAACCCGACCCTCGACGTTGAATTGACACACGAACCGCGTCTGCACGATGAATTGACCGATGATATGAACTTTGACCTTGACCTGCTTCTTCGACCCGGCCGGGACGAGAATTTCCGGCCCATCGCTGGTAACGTTGATCGTCGGACAGAAGGTGGGACCGGACCGGTAGCTGGGCCCGATGCGGCTGATGCCCGTCACCAGGATGTCGTTGCGGCAGTTCTCGGCCGTATCGTGCGTACAGCGGTGGGCTTCCACGCACCAGTCGCACGGGAACTGCGACGAGACGCACTGCGTGCAGGACAGATGGGTGCTGCAGTCGAAGAAGGTGAACTTGGTCGACACGATGTCCGGGCCCTGGGCGGTTTTGATCGAGAGCTGCGCGTTGAAGTGATCTGCGGGGGGGAGCGTATGGAGGTGCGGAAGAAGGGATGAGAAATGATTAGTTGCATCGTTTTGGTGTTTGATTTGGTAGATACATATAGAATAGGAGCAGGAGCTTCGGGGTTTTAAAGAGCAGTTCCACGCCAAATGGCGAATCGTCAAAATTCGATGTTCTCAGATTTGCATGAAAATGTTGCATAATTGTTTGTTATGGGCAATGATTCACATTTTGGCTAAAATTTGGCCAGTTTTGGATGATGTTAAATTTTCAAACAAAGAATCAATAAATCATTACAATAGGTTATGAACCTATTTACCGCTGAAAATTGAAGCTCTGAAGATTCGAAATGACCACCAGCAAAATTCAAGTAGAAGTTGGAATTTGGAAGCTCACGGGTTTTCAAGTCTTCCAGGAATCGAGCGACTGTACCGACGGCAGAATTGGGCGACATGGAAGTTCGCCGTCCAAACTTACCTCAAGCTTGAAGATCTTTGAGAGGCCGTCAAACCCGAGAAGAAAGCGTACGGAACTTTCGAGGAAGTCAACGCCACGAAAAACCGAAAAGCAAGAGCATCAGTTCAACGGAATTGGATGCAAGATTTCAGAGGAATGGGTTGGCGCGTTGTTGTCGTCGATTGAGTCGAACAGTTGGAACATTGGTTTTTCGACTCCGGAACAACAGTCCACATGACTCACAACAAGGCGCTGTTGAAGGATCTGAAGCTATCGAGTGGTGATGTTGTTGCGGCCAACAAGGGTGAAATGAGCATGGAAGCTATCGGAAAAAAACCGTTCTGAGGCCACATTGTCGGGAAACCAGTTCTGGACTTCAAGTCAACGAGATACGGTAGTAGAGTATATATCCCACAGTTATCAGTGAATAGAGTCGTGACTTATCGCAATCAAGATCGTCAAACAGCTGATAGTAGTAACGCTTAGTACATTGCTATCAATGTGCTTGTCCAAGCACTCTCCATGACCATCCATCAAGTTGACGAAAGAAGTAAAAAGCAACTGGTGAATGTCATCTTCGGTGTTGATCCATCACCGATCTGGTCATTCCCGACAATCACGACACTCATTTGTGCTCGTTTTGAAGCAGTTTCTGCTTTGCTTGCTTATGTGAGTGTGTTGGTAAGTGAGCCAAACAGCTTCCGTTTAATTTTGCCAGCTTTGTTTGTTACTCACACAGTCACGCGTGCCGACTCGAACTTGGAATGCGTAGGCATTGTTTTCATTTTCTTCTGTCGTTTCGCTTTTTCTCATCTTTTCGTTGTGTTTTACATCATCAGCAGCGAGCGTTACGCTTTGCCTGTGAGTAGCAACAATTATTGGTGATTGTTGTTTGCCATAGCTCTACCTCTCACTGCTTGACAAAACGTTCTGTCAGCGATAGTCGGTTGATGCGTTGACGAGTGTCGAGTGAGTGTCATGATATTTTGCATCTCTGTCAGTGAAACTCCTTTTCGTGAACAGGATTGTGAAGAACGGATACACCATGAACCATTGCTGAATGCGAGTGGTGATGTAGTCACATGAATGATTTGTTCAGGCTGAACCAGCACAACATACGCCACAAGGCACTGGCATGCAAGGGATTGGTCACTCAGCACAGTGTGCCAAGAACACAGTAGGGCACACCATGGCACACTCATTGCCACTGTTTGGCACCCATGGTACATCATTTTTATGATCTCTAAAGTAACTGGCATCACTGCACTATTTCTGCGCCTGCGCAGTGCGGATGTGTCAAAATTAGATTGTTGACACAAACAATTTTTGGAATTTACAACAAATTATTTCGTCGGAGCCTCCAACTCACCCTTACTGCCATGGTCCGCAACTGGAGCAACGTTTTCGTCGCTGGTGTTGCTGCTGAAGCCTCTTTACGGTTACTTTTGCTCGGCGAATTGTAAGGACTGGCGGCGCCACTAACGCAACTGCTGCTACTGGATGGATCGTGCTGATGAAGTGTTCCTTCCGGTCGTTCCATGCCCCGGTCTTCAGTAGCTCATCGTCATCTTCACCATCGAAAGGCTGGGTAGCGACGTGGACAGTCCCGTCTGGCTGGAGCAGATATTCGCATCTACGCAGCACTTCTACGGATTGGTTTTGTACGGTTCGCAGGGGACGATTTTGACAAAATTGAACTGTGACGAATTGATTTCCTGTGTCATCCATTCCGTCTCCAGTAGCTCCTGGATGGTGATCCAAATTTTGGGATTTTTGTCCAACAGCGGAAGCAACACGTACTACAATTCTTCGTTAATTTCGTGCGGAATTATCAGTTCGGATTGCAGGATTTTCTCGTTGACCAAGAATGGTTCGCGAAGAACATCAAAACGTACAGTGTCACACTGAGATCCCACATTTCCGGTTCCGGGCCAGAGTAGCAGTACAAAGTAGAAAAAAGTTGCCCTTCCTGTACGAATGTCGCTGACCCGAAGTCAATCAGCTTGATAGGGAAACTGTGATCGATGATAACGTTCTCGTCTTTGATGTACCGGTGCTGATTGTTCAACGAGTTTAGGAAAACAATCGAATTAGAAATCTGTCGAAAGATCCAACAACCCAGCTTCTCCGTCATCACGGGTCATCGATCGATAAACTCGAATATATCCATCCCGGAGCCGTGGATTTCCATAATAACTTGGAAGAACTCGTTCTCGAACCAATCGAATATGTTGACAATGTTCGGATGCTTCACGTGCGTCAACAGGTACAGTTCCATCGGAATTTCCCGCTTCTCCTCGGTCTTAATCATAATTTGCAGCACGAGCTTCTCCTTCACTATGAATTTCGATATCACGAGCAACCTACCCGAGTTCCCGTAGATCAGCTTCCCGATGTGCCTCACCAGCGTGTAATGTTTGCTGTATCCTCCGTGGATCAAATCTTTACCGTACTGCGACATACGGGAGACGAAACTGGGCCGCTCCGCAGCAGCAGTATTCTTGATGGCCTGCCCAAGCGAATTGTTCACCGTACTAGTCACGCTGTTGAACGTCAACGTCAGATTCTGATGCCTATCCTCATCCTCCAGATTGTTGTACGATTCCGGATCCAGGCTTACCCAGTACACCTTCCATCCGCAGGGAAGCGTCTGATTCGAAATGGTATACGTTGCCATCGTAGTGAATCGCTTCCCCGCGGCACTTCCCATCCGAATAGGTCGACCTGCGTGGTCCACACGGAATCGGAAGCGTTCCAACTCCAACAGGCCAAAAAATGTTGTTTCTGTGTTGACGTGACCATTGTTTTCGACAGCTTGGTTTCACGTACTAAAACAAAACATTTGAACTGTCAAAATACCGGGTTGCCAAATAAACAATCATTGACAAACAAAGTCAGTCCAATGACTGGCACTCTCGGCACAGCACGGCACAAATGAGGCACAGTGAGAAAAATGTTGGCACAAAATAAGTGTGTAAGTGGCACCCCTTGCCTGGCATGCTCATCAGCTGTGTCCCTGGATATCTAGCATCGACGAATGGGTTAACTGATTTTGGCGGGATTAAAGAAGCTGGCGTGGAACTGAGTGAAAAGACTGACAGCGATTGGCGCGTATGTGCGATGAGAAAACACAATCGGCAACCATTCAGCAAGAAGGGTTCCCGTGCATCTGAAGTGTTGGAGGTCGTACACGTGGACATCGGTGGTCCGATGGAAGTCATGTCGTTAGGAGGAAGCAGATATTCTCCGTTATTCTGCAAGTCACGTGACTCTCTCTCACTAGTGAGGTGACAATTGTCACTTCACAGGTGACAGAGACTCACGTGACTCGCAGAATAAGGGGGATTATATCGTATTTTTGGATGACAAGTCAAGACGGACGTTTTGTTTATTTTCTGCGATCAAAGTCGGAAGGCGAAGTTCTGGATACATTCAGAAAATTCCATGTGATGGCAGAGCGACAAACTGGACAGAAGGTCAAAATCATCCGAACTGACAACGGGTTGGAATATACAAACCAGAAGTTTTCGGAATAATTTGCGAAGTTTGGAATCCGGCTTTAAAGCACGAATAGCTACACTACGGAACAAAATGGACTGGCTGAGAGGGCATTTGTAAGGCAAACCTTGACAAACATTTTTGGGCAGAAGCTGTGCCAATGGCGGTGTACCTCCTGAATCGTTCACCGACGCCTGAAGAGCTTGAATTTGTTTCAAAACCACGTAAACGGAATGCAAACGGGATTGGATGAAGATATCAAGGGTTATCGTTTATTTGATCTGAAGACCAGAAAGATTGTCACGAGTCGGGATGTTAGATTCATCAACGAAGCGACAATTAGAAGTCGTGAAGTGAAGGCTGATCGAGGAGGTGGTTGCACGGTGATCAGACTGGATGTCAGAGGTCGGGAGCATAATCTCCCAGGCATGTATGATCAGTTTATTGTTTCGACCAAAGGCTTGCCCTGTTGCCGTTCTTCACAGACTTCCCAATCTGATGAAGCGCAAGTTGCGGAACCGAACCAATCTGTGGAGCCAGACGAGTTAAGCAAATTTAGTGGATTGGCGACTCAGCAGCAGATCGACAAAGTGAATATCGACATTTCAAACGATCCTGTCACGCCACAAGAAACGATGTCGCGTCCCGATGCCAAAAAATGGAAGGTAACCATGCAGGAGGAGTACGATGCGTTGATCAGCAACGGTACCTGGACACTGGTGGAACTCCCTGGAGGCAGGAAGGCGATAAAATGCAAGTGGATGTGCAAGACAAAGCACGATTTGAGCGGAAATGTGGACCGACACAAAGCGAGGTTGGTGATTAAAGGATTCTCGCAGCGAAAGGGGGTGGATTTTGAAGAAACGTACTCCCGCTGCGATACCTTTTCCCATTGGCAGCAAGATACGATTTGCGAATCCAACAGATAGACACCCAAGGATATCTGGAGGAGGAAATCTACATGGACCAGCCCCCAATGTTCGAAAATCGTACAAACCGTGCGATGGTGTGTCGCTTGAACAAAGCGTTGTACAGTCGAGTCGAGTCTGGAACAACAAGTTGAGTCCGATGCTGAAGAAGCTTGGTCTTACTCAGGCGAACTAAGGCGACCCCTGTTTGTTTTATCACATCGATAGCCGGCGGATTATATTTGTGGCGGTCTCTGGTGATGACGTGATAATATTTTCAAGCGATGACGATTGGATCGAGCAGGTCAAGGTGTTCTTGAACGAGAACCTCCGGATGAATGGCATACACATCAGCCGAACTGAGGATACCGTTGCGTTAGACCATATTGACGTTGAAGCGATGCTGACTAAATTCAATAAGTCAAACTGCAAATAAACGAAGACACCGATGATCAAGCTTAACAAGGAAATGTCACCAAAAACCCCGGACAAGACGAACCAGATGGTCATCATTCCGTATCAGAAAGCAATCGGCTTCCTAATGTACTTGGCTCAATGTACCCGACCGGATATTCTTTTCGCTGTGAACCAGTTCAGCCGTTACAATTCAAATCCAGGAATGCACCATTGGAGTGCTGTCGAGAATTTGTTCCGTTACCTCCGTGGAACTTCGAAAATGAAACTGGTGTACAAGAAGGATGCCAACGAAGAAGTTATTGGATACAGTGAAGCGGACTGGGCAGCTAATCTGGACGACAGGGAATCAACAAGTGGTTACATATTCAAGCTACAGGGTGCAGCTATTTCCTGGTGCTGTAAGCGGCAGCCTACGATCGCTTTATCTACGTGTGAAGCTGAGTATATGGCCCTATCTGCAGCAGTTCAAGAAGCTGGTGGTTATAATCCCAACACAAAGCAAATCGATATTAGGAATCACTATATTTGAGATGCACTGAAGAATGAAGTGGTCAACCCAAGGGGTGGTCACTCTACACACTTATTTTGCGCCAACATTTTTCTCAGTGTGCCTCAAGTGTTCCGCGCTGTGCCGAGAGTGCCAGTCATCGGACTGACTTTGTTTGTGAATAATTGTATGCTTGGTAACCCGGTATTCTGACAGTTGAAATGTTTTGGTTTTGCTTGCTGCAATGTTGCAAACCAAAAGCGGGCGTATAGGAATATAGGGAGTACACAGAATGAAACAGAGACATGGTACTGGAAAGAATTGTTTATGCCAATTGTGACCGACGCCAGTGACCACAGGTGTGATACCGTCCCTACCTGAATGCAGTTCAACAATACGGCCTAGCTTCCATGTTTGTGATGGCATATTTTCCTCCTAAGATGACCAGTAGTCCATTCCTCAACAGCGTTGGATCTCTAAGCCATTTACTCCGTTTTTGCAAACTGGTTATGTATTCATTCGACCATCTACGCCAAAAACACTGCTAAGAGATGAACTAGCCTTCAGGCTAAAAATCTCTATAATAAATAATAAAAAAAAACACTGCTTACGTTTCTGTATTACCTGGTACCGCGAAAGGCTTGACCCCCTCAGGTCCTCATACTGTGGTTTAGCTATCGCCGTCAGTTCACGTCCCACCAGGAAGTTGAAGTTCTTCAGCTTTCCTTTAACTAGCTTCCCTATCAAGATGCAATCAATTTCTTCGCGGTACAGTACTCGCTGAACGGTAATCACCAATGTCAGCAGGGCTTCGTTGTTTTCGACGTTAGTCAGTCTACCGCTTTGATCGATTGATGTAAGCGAAAATTTGTAACTTCCGGAAGTTGCTAAATACCATCATACGGTGCATTAACTGGTTTTGCTACTATATGTTCAATGACCTTATCGTCAACTGCAACAGTTTCTACTTCTTCATCGTACTGGTTCACTACAGTCTGGAGAAGTTCAGGGCCAGTCCATCAAAGTTTATTCTCCATCAAGTCTTTTGGGAAAACTCCACGCTAAACTAAATCGGCCGGGTTTGCCTTGGTTGACAAATACTGCCACGAATTACTCGGAAATAGTTCGCGTATCTTCGTCACCCGATTCCGAACAAACACTGAAGTTTCTGATTCCGTTTTCTTCAACCAGCACAACATTACAACCTAATTGGTTTGGCACCACCTAATTGGTGTTAAACCCAAGTAACCATAGGCACGTTATTTCGCCTTTTTTGGCTATATACAGCTGAACAACGGCTATACCAGTGTTTGTAAGTTCTTATGAGGCCTGTATATAGCCAAAAAGGCGAAATAACGTGCCTATAATTACTTGGGAATGCTAAGGTTTCGCGCACAATTCCAGCCGTCCATACTAGACGTACCTCTGTAGTTCCGTCGATCTTTACGCTTCGTAGGCAGATGCAGCAGCCATAAGCGGTTTTCGATGCATCCGCAAAACCGTGCAACTCGGCTGCTGTTGAATTATCTAACGTAACTCGTCACGCGATCTGCTATGATGATGCGATGATGCTACCAAGTTCCAATCGAAATCTTGTTCAAATCCGAAGCTGAGCATGATCAGGTTCATCCCACTCCACGTTTTTGTGCCAAAGTTGCTGCATCACCCTTTTGGCGATCACAAAAATCGGTGCCAGTAATCCTAACGGGTCGAACAGCTTGGTTCGTCGATCGTCAGGGTCAGCAGGGTGCCAGAGTATGCCCAAAGTCTTAATGACTCCATTGATGTCGCTCTCTGTGAAATTTAGCTGCCTTTCCCGGGCTTTTTCGGCTTTCTAGCAATTCTTCATTTTCACAGTGCTTCGCTTGCCAGCAAGTACATCATCGATTTAAAAGGACTTAAGAACCACCTCCCTAGCGTCCGAAAACTTCTGAGCGATCGCTCTATTGGCTAATTAGGGTGCCGAAGTCGTCCCATACGTTACCGTTTTCAACACTAACTCCTGCAGAGGATTAGTCCTAGATTCACACCACAAAAATCGTAGGTATTTTCGGTGTTCTTCGTATAGCATCATCTGCCAAAACATGCGGTGAATGCGAATTTAGGTAGACGAAATCTCAAAAGTATGTCAAACAACGACTCTTGGACTTTTGAGCCTTTCAATCACCCACATTCTTGTTTTCGTTCAAACCGTATTTTCCATACAAAAAAACTTTTTTTTTTTGTATGGAAAATACGGTTTGAACGAAAACAAGAATACGGGTGAATAACACATCGTTCAAGGACAACTCTGTAGTGCTCTTCGCAGAGGCATCGAACACTACTCTTAGGTTTGTGGCTGAGCTGTCTGGCTTCATAACGCCATTATGCGGAAGGTAATAGACGAACTCGTCGTGGGGTACAACTCGGCAATGACCAAGTGCGAGGTATTATTTAATGAAGTCCACGTACATTTTCTTCATCTCCGGCATCCTGTCCAATCGCCTCTCTAAGGAATCAAATCGTTTCTCTACTTGCTTCCTGCGTTTTCACGGAAGGGCATAATGATGACCATGCGTTTTTATGAAGTGTTGCTCACATTGTCGATCGCACGAAAGAACCTGAGCATCTCATTCAGCTGTTCGTTGGACGCCTCTGTCGAAACCGTCTGTCATACCGTCACTGTACTGATCTTCGAATCGCCGCCTACTGGGCCCGAGATCAGTCATCCCAGGAGACTTTCTTGCAACACAGGTAGACTATTGGTCATTTTAATCTTACCTGCTTGTAACAGCTCAACCAATATCATCGCTTCAGCAATCAGCCAATTCGTTGGGTCTACTTTCAGTCTGGGTAACCCTAGGAACGACCAGATAATCCAACAGAAATCGGTCGTTCGAGACGTCTACTTCACACCCATATTAAATTTCACTGTCGTCTCCAACAACAGGAACGTCGATGATCTCCTTTGGTAGACCAAGAAAATCCACCATTCTGTTCGTAACAAAGCTTGCCATAGGGCCAGAAACCAACAGACATAAATGAGCTTCGCCACGGCAGTCCTACACATTGACAACAGCTGTTGCCAATAAAACCTGCTTCGTCGTCGAGCATTTTGCCATCGACAGGTGGTTGATTGTTGCCGGCTCCCTTGAGCTGTGCCAGAGCCGATGGAGCACCTGTGCTGGGACCGGGTTTCTCTTCATAGTGCAGCAACGGACGGTTTTTCTTAGAGCAGGATAAACAACCTTTGCTAATCTTGGAACTCATTGTGCAATGTCCAAACCTAGTTGCTTCGCTTTGTCGTATCGGCCATCCGTGTTCAGCTTTTTGAACGTTTCGAACGAATCTACAAGATGGTTTCCACTACATACGTTAGTTTTCTGAACTGTCACAGTATGACTCTTGCTTGCAGTAGCTGCTGACAAGTTCTTCGATGTCGTGGACACTACTCGTGCTTTCACAGGAGTAATCTGTTCGCATCACTCAACCACATGGCAGTGCTTTCGTAGAAAGGAAATTGTATTACACAGGAAGTTTCCCATACTCAACGGATTGTTCCCAGCTCCGCCTGGTGGCTGGATCCTGCGCTGACGTAAGCAGAGTGATGACAATCGCTTCTGCCATGTTGTCCATTTTTCAACTGATGAAAATTAGTAGGTAAGAACTCTACTCGTTTCACACAGTCGTCGATCAATCTCTTCAGCTCCAGGGAGAATTCCTTAGCCTTACACGAGTACATTGCCAATTATACAACGGTGAACCTTTATTTTTAATTTGACTCTGTTCGGGACCTAACACCACTGCGACCAGTAATTTGATCTATTGTAGTATATTCCGTGTCCTTAGTTTAGTGCATGTCGTATTACCACCGACGAACCGACATGACACTGGAGCATTTCGTTTGTTCGCAATTCGATTTGCAAAATAAACGATTTCATCTGTCCAATGGGCAATCAGATCTGTCAAACGAGGTGAGACGCCAACCAAGTCAATATAAATTTAACGTGTGTTCGTATCCTTGCTCATGATATGTCGCGATCGGATGAGTAGGTGGCGGTAGTGTTTAACGTATTTCAAATATGGCGTCTTGGGCAAGATTTTGAAAGTTGCTTCTATGAGCTGTCACGTCGGTTCGTCGGTGGTCCCGAGTAAAGTCTGAGATCAAATTGAAATCTAAAATCGATGTTGTGATTTCGCTGATAATGATTGCTCAGGTTGCTGTCGTTTTGGTCGTTTTAACGGTTAAAATATCAAAATTGAGAGCAAAGCAATCTTCCTGTGACATCACATTGAAAACTATTGCTGCTATCAGTGAGAGCAAACTGAAAACTCAATTTGATATCATTTTTTCCTGTTGATAACCAAACAAGTATTCAATTTGATGTTATGCTAAGGCAATGAAAACAAATCCGTAACAACATATTTTTAAAGAGCAAATGTACAGCAAAATGAAAACAAAATTTAGTTTAAAATTTGTCAATGTGTAAACTGAAATCAAATTATGATTTCAGTTTGATGTTGATATCAAAACTTGATTTCAATTTGCTGTCATTTTGATGCTGGACTTTGCTCGGGGTATTACTCCATCACTATTGAGAAATGATGAAAATGATTTTTTTTACCGTTTGTCATTCTGGCATTTATCGCAACGATCCGACTCTAATTGAAATATATACCCTTCGGAGTGTTGAAACATCCTCCAAAGGCGCACCCCTTTATCAGTCAAAATTGGTTTCCTTAGCAACAAAGTTAAGGAATGACACCGATAATGACCATGCATCAGAACCCTAGTCTTAACCACTTCAAACCTAGGGAACAACGAATAGAAGATTAGGTGGACCTATATGGTCTACGGATGTATTTGGCTTATGACATTTGAATTTCTCTCCGTACTCTTAATGAGCAAACGTGTAACTTTCGAAGAATAACGTGTAACAAAAATCACTTTCAATCGAAATGACGTCTGAGACAAAGTTTTAGTTTTAGTTTTTTTTCCTAAAACATCTTTCCCCTTAAATACTGCACAGTAGGCTTGGCCGTTATGGCACACTCCCGATCATAAGTTTAAGGACACCCCCAAAAAAACATGACAAATTTGTTATGTTCATATCTCTGTCATGTTACGTCCACTTTTCGTTCTTTTTAGATCATTTGAAAGGTATTGAATGGAACTTTTCTCGTAGTCAAATTTTGTATGCTAAAAGTTCACCCAAAGTTACAATATTTTTCAAAATGTACTCTGAAGAATCGTGACTGATTTTCTCAGAATTGGATTGGCCAAATTTTGAAATAAAAGTAGTAGTAGAATACTTAGGGATCGTCCATTAATTATGTAAGGGGGAAGGGGGTTTTGGAAAATGTGACGAACCTTACAAAAAACAATTAAGGTCCATGTAAAAAATGTGACAAAGGGAAGGGAGGGGTGGTTGAAAATGGGCCAAATTTGCGTGACATAATAAATGGACCTTCCCTTATGCTATACCATTCATACCATTCAAATAACCTTTGGAGATCGAAAATTGAACAAAACATATTTGCACGGTTTTTTGGGGGTGTCCTTAAACTTATGATCGGTATGTGTGCCGCATCTTTGATGTGAAACATATATCATGGAGGTATATCAATAATTTTCCAGAATGCTTTCAAGAACTGGCTGTGTTGGTGTTAGATTAGATTAGTATACTGCCGTTATAAGCATAAGAGTCCCACGGTACATCAGGATTACATAGAACATGGGACAGTTATGCGTAGAACGGCAGTATAGATTAGATAAAAATTTCAAGAGTGCTTTACAAAATTGTGGAGACATTTCAAGCGTACACCCGAGAAGAACGCAAGATGTTTAGAGCACTCTGAAACGATCTCGGGGTAAATTCTACACGGGAAAAAGTTGTCTTATCTAATCCAAATGCCCTTGCACTTGACGTAGTCTGTCATGCGGCACTGCGAATCGAAGTGATTTATCATTGATTTTCAAGTGATTTGCGTTTAGAGACAAAGTGATTTGTCGTTGAAAAATATGTACAGTATAACACCTTTAAATCAAAGGATTATCATTTGAATTGGCACCACTGTTTTCATCCATTGAATTTGATTAGTTTTGCTTTTGGAAGCAAATGTCAAAAACGCAAATGCCAAATATTACTCGCGAAGATGGCAAGTCAACAACAAATGAAGTCAAATGAGAGAAGCGATAATTCTACATTTCAACCCGAAATAATTTGAATTCTAGAGCGTGAGCATTATGAAATTGATGCTGTATTCAATAATAGTGTCAACATTGTCAAACTTATCAAATTTATTGCTCAATGTCTCGTCTTGCTTCTACTACACGCCTTGCAATGTTGTTCAATGTCACTTGGAAACATGTGATCCGGGTAGTAATATGACACATGTTCTATGGCCATATTCTAAATAACATATAACAAGGCTTGCAGTATGAACAAGGCAATATATTTATTGAAACCCATTTTCAGCAAACATGAAATCCAAGGATAAATTAGTTAAACTTAAAGCGACAGATTGTTAATATCAGTATGGTTGACATTTCGAGTTCAAAGTACAGCACGTCAACAACGATGTGCAATACAGTCTCAAATTAAGTGATTTGCTGTTGATTTCATCGTGCTTCGATATGATTTCTTCCAAAGGATTTTCACTTCGAATTGCAATGTTTGGCAAGTAAAGCAAATTCGATAGCAAATCACTTTACATGAACATGATGTTTTTTTACCGTGTAGGCAAATCTGCCTTCTGGGATTCTATCAACCATGTCCTTAAATGATATTTGCGAACATATGCTGAGATTTACTCCAAGTCAAAAGAGAACTCTGAAGAAAATTGTGTTGAGTAATTTAAGGAGACTTTAAAGAGAACTATATAAATAAATTGGAGAAAGCAAGAATTTTGAACGTGAAGAGAATTGTAAATGGAATGTCAAGAGTTCTCTGGAGAGAATCATAAAAGTATTCTGCAGAGAAATGCTCTATAGAATAGAGTCTGGTTGGTCTTGGTGCCTGGTTTTCCATCAAGATAGGGAGATTTGACTGTAGCTGGAGAATTCAAACGCTTTGCAAAAGTGCTCGTAGTAGTTACGAACAGCACGCCAACAAAGTGAAGTGTTCAATCGTCGGAGGCAACAATTGAACTTTTTCCGAAATACTGCACTACATTCGACTTCATTCCTTTATTTAACGTCGGTCTCTGTTCCGCAATGTAGTGCCAATCACCGACGGACATCCATTGACGGCAATCGAATGTGCAGGAAGGCAGCTTCCACACCTGTGTAGGATATCGCACCAGAGATTTGTATGCCTCAGAAAAATCCCACCGACCTCGACTGGGATTGAACCCAGACCCATTGGGGTGAGAAAGCAGTCACGCTTACTACTACACCACTGGCGCCGGCTAGAATTCGACTTTAAATTGCAGAAAGTTGCAATGAGTAAAATTTGCCTCGATTTTCCTCAAGAATCGGCTCGAATATTAGAAAAATCGATTAAAATTTGACTAAGTTTACGGGTATAGCCATAGACTAAGTAAAATATTATTAGATTTTCCTGATATTTGAGCTTATTTTAAAGGCAAACTGAGGAAAATATAATTCATCCACTTTATGCCCATCCCCACTTTTTGAAATTATGAGTCGAATTCGATTCAACTTTGACTTAGTCTCATCGACCGGGAGGGCCATGTCATCCATCGAAGTTTGCTGAAAAGTTGATTCATTAGTGGTACACGTACCTTCTTAAAAAGAAAGTCCTCTCTCCTCATTCTCAAAAGATTGCAAAAATTAAATCTAGATAGAGCTAGAATTGGGGCCTAACAGCTTTTGTAAACAATGTCTTCTCTTGATGATTTCTAGACAATCAAGGCTCGCCCACGCAAACCAACATCCTCATCGGGTAGGGAAAGACTTCTCCTATCCAATGGTTAGGTTGGTCTGCGTGGACGTGCCTTGAATTCCTAGAAATCATAGATAGAAGTCATTGTTTACAACAGCTGTTACGCCCAAATTTCAGCTCTATCTAGAAATAGTCCGAATTTTGATTTGTTTTTCAAGAATACCGAACATAGTTTATTTTTAAAGTATCTTGGATTCTTGGTATTGAAATAAAGATTAAAGTTCTGATACTTGAAGATGGAAACCAATACTAGCACCTGATTGAATCAGTTGATAAACCTCGTAGAAATTTCCCGTTGCATCGTCTCAACAACAGTACGTCTCCGTCCTTAGAGTCCTTAGTCTATCCCACTAGTAAATTCCTTATCAAACCACTCCCGATTAGAATCACCCTGGTACTCCCCTCTTCCCACCTGCCACCAGTCGCATCCCATGGGGGAAATACGTTTTATGGACAAAACACATTAACTTCCCATCTGCGTCAATCGCCACTCCGCTGCCCCCGAAAAAAAATAAAATCGAATCGAACCCCTTTCATCGAAAAGCAAATCAGCACTAATGGACATCGATTTCCCCGTCTCCCACTCTCTATCTATCTCTCTCCTCGCACTTTACTAACTGATATAGCAATATTTTCGTGTGTATCGGTACTCACTCTTTCCGTAGCCAATCTGCGGCAGTAGGTCAGTCCGGGGCGTGGTACAGTTGACGCCGTTCCGCTTCTTCGTTGCATTGGTTATGATGGGCTTTTCCATGTTGGCAAAGGTGAACGCGCACACGAGCGCCTCCTTCAAATTGGGCAAGTTCTCGATCATCAGCTCCAGCGTCCGGGCCGTGGTCCGCTGCAGCTGGCTCGGACTGACGCTGGTGATGGTTGTGCACTTGCCGGATTTGTAGCTAAGCCACGACAGGGGATCCTTAAAATTATCTTGACACTCACTCTTCGGACTACACTTATTCTCTAGGGAACACCATCCGCAGAAGGGATCTTTCGCTGATAGACATGCAACACACGTGGTATACACCGAACAGTCATAAACCTTAATCTTAAATAGCTTATGCTTTGACATCAAGTACAGATCATATTTTACAGTGTCCAGATACATATCCGGTTGGATCATGGAGCCGACGTCCACGTTCATCAGGGCGTACTGTTGGGCCGAGCCGGACGATTCGACGACAACCTTCTTGAGCTGGCCGTTGCGCGTCCCGATGAAGACGACGGTGAAATTGGAGGTCGTAGTCACGGCTATCGAAGTCATCTTCAACTCCGACAGCAGGACTGGAATGGAGGCGATCGCTTGTTCTCCCCCGAGCGGAGAGTTGACGTCGAGACCACAGAAATCTTCGCTTATGGTTTGCAGCTTGGTCGGAACGCAAGGCATGTTGATCGAGATGTAGTCCAACCCCCGTTGGCCGATCCCGTTGAAGCAGGACTTGATGTTCTGCATGAACTTCCGACGGATGGCCTTCAACGAGTAGACGCACAGGGCGGACTTGTTGGTATTTTTCGAGTCGTTGCTATCGGAGAATACGGCAAAGAGAACATCGTCGTCGGTTGTGATTCCGAGGTTCTCCGCCAGATCCGGGCCAGGTTTCCCCACGTACGCCGCGTTAATGATGTTGAACTTGGTACTTTCGCTGATGCAATCGACGGGGATCTCCGTGTACGAGTAGTAGTTCGAGTCGTCCTGGCAGATCCTCACCAGCTTGGTGATGGTTTCTTTTGGTGTGTTGTGGCCGGCGCTTTTGTGTTGCGTCGTCAAGAAGTAGGAGAACCGTTCCGAACTGAACCCGTACACGTAGTTGATCAGGAAGGACTCCCTGGCGTACGAATTGACAAATATCCGCGTCCCGGTTGTCACGGCGGACGATGCAATTTGGAAGAGCTTATCCTGCGCTAGACTCCGGGAAGCCACAGCAGGGATTTCACTCCGGTACGGAGAATTCCCCGTGAAGGTAACGCCCACGTAGAGGACATTGGTCTCCGAGGGGATCGGCGGTCCCGGAGCGATGAATGCCACCGTACTGGCGTTGGCGACATTGGCTACGACCGCTTCCTGCACCTCGTGCTCGACGATGCTCACGTTCTGCAGCGACCTGATGTGGCAGATGCCCTGAAAGAGCGATCCGCACACGATCAGGTTGCTGGCCGAGTGGTCAATCAGGAGCACCTTGTTCCAATTGTCCGTCGGCCGGCGGACGATATCGGTGGGACACTCGAGGATCGAGCACTCGTTCGAGTCATTGTGCGGGCCCGTCGTTACGGCCGCGATGATGTTCAGATCGCTGGAAATCTGATACAGCTTGTTGACGGCGCCGACATAGACCTGAAAGTGGAAGCGAAAAGAAAAGCAGGGGGTTAGTCGATTTGCAGGAGAAAATTGTAACTTGTTGCAGGACGGTATTTCAGTCACTATCAAGAATTCCTTGCACTAGTATGGGAAAATAAAAACCGGAAAAGAATCACGCAAATTGGATTACCCTCTGGCACCAACGTCATCACAAAGGAAGCCTCGCCGGTTTACCCAACCATTAAACGTCGCTGCCTTCGGTGAAGGACTCCCTTCAATCCGTCCGAGACAAGTGGTTTCCACTCGTCCCACTCCCTCGCTTTTCACACCAGTCGGTCCAGTCAGTCGGTAATGTTTGCCCTCTCATTCATTAAATCCGTTGAATGCATTCCACTGCTACTGGTCCTACTGATCCCACTGGAAAATGTAACTTTTCACTTTTCATCCCGTGTTGTGAGGCAAATCAGCGCGTCAATTCAAACATTTGCTCAACCCTTCGCGTAGCCTGCGGCCAGCGAGCCGAAAAATCCCACCACCCTGCGACGACGACGACGACGACGACGACGGCATTATTAAATGTCTGTTTTTGATCTCAAATCCACCCCTACCCACGCTCCCAAGTTCCGAGAACACCGAGTTACCGGAGACGAATCGCTTCAAGGACCAAAAGCCAACCACTCAATTTGCCAGGCGCTTTTTGTTCCGCATCACATCGCTCGCATCATCTTCAACAGCTCATCGCAGTAGGCCGCCCGGTAGGAAGAAGACGAACCCGAAGGCAAGGGTTGCTGAGGTGTGCGCAGGCAGAGAGCATAAGAAGTAGCATGAAATTAATTTCGATTGATACTTTGTTAAAGTCTGCTCTGCCCCGTCGTCCTCGCTTCGCACAAAAGGCAGTAACCCCTTAAATTCTGCAAATTTATGAGTACCGACCGACCGACCGACCGATCCCCGACCCCTTCCCACCTCTCTCGGCACCTGTTTCCACACACAAACAGCGTTTCCTTCCGAGTACGCTACGGGAAGGAAAAACTTCCCTCATAAAGTCCCTTCCCCCACTTTGACGGTTCGGCGGGATGCTGCTGCTGCTGCTGCTATTCCTGCTCATGTATCGCACGCCCTCGCTGCCTGCGAGGTTTGAATAACTATACCAACATACATATTGCACTTTTAGTCTCTAATTCCGTTCCGTGATAAATCTCTCGAAAAAGGGCTCTTTTCGATTCATCAATATTAGAGCAGTTCCACGCCAAATGACAAATCGAAAAACTCGACCTCAGTATCCAAGCTCCCACCATCTTTCTGAGATTCCTCTTAACATTTCTCCAAACTTCTCTGACGCTCAATAAATCTCTTAAAAGGGTCCTCTGGACTTCAAAGGCGTCCTACTGGGCTTCTCTGAGATATAAAGAAACTTCTATGAAGTTCCTTGTAGCTTAACGACGTCCCTCTGGACTTCTCTGAAGTTCCTCAAACTTCTGTGATGGTCAATATATTTATCTAAATGTTTCCGTTGGCTTCACTGGGGCCTTTTTAGACTTCTGTGAAGGTCTCCTGAACTTTTCTGAAGGTTTCTCTTGGCTTCTTCGGATATCTCTGAAGCTCTCTCCAGCTGTCTTAGGTTCCTCCGGATAACTACGAAATTCGTAAATCTTTCCTGACGCTCACTAAATGTCTTTGAAGGATCCTGTGAACTTCAAAAAACTTCTGCTGGAATTATTTGTAGTTTTCTGAGACTTCTATGAAGTTCTCCTAAATTTTCTTTGTGGTTCCTTGAAGCTTAATTACATTCATCTGAACTTCTCTGTAAATCTCCGAAGTTCTGTGCATCTTTCTGAGGTCTCCACAGTTTGACAAGCTTTTTTGAAGTTCAATAAATGTCTCTTAAAATTCACATGGACTTCAGAGATGTTCTCTGAAGTTTCCACAGACTTCTATAATTTTGTCTCGCATTTATCTTTTTGTAGTTACTCTTGACTCTTTGAGGAAATATGTTAAGCACCTCTGAAGCTCCCAGCATCTGCTGAGGTTCCTCCGGATTATTATGAAATTCATCACACATCCCTAAAGCTCACTAAATTTCTCTAAGGGGCCCTTTAAACTTCAGTTCTGCTGGGTTTTTCTGCGGGTTTCTGAGACTCTTATGCAATTCTCTTGTACTTTTCTGAAGTTCTTTGGAACTTTCTGAATTGCTCAGAAGCTCTCTTAAGTTCAATAATTTTGTCAAAGAGTTCGCATGAACTTCAAAGAAGTTCTCTTATGCTTTTCTCAGAGTTCTATCCTATCTAATGTCCATCTAATCTAACCTGCATCCTTCTGAGGGGCCTCCGATCAACTCTTAAGTTCGTCAAACCTCACTGAAGTTTACTAATCTCTAAAGAATACTGGACTATCAGAGAAGTTCCATTGAGCTTCTCTAAGGCTTCCTCAGATTTCTATGCAGTTCTCCTAAATGTTTATGAAATTCCTTAAGGCTTTTTGAGGTTCCTCTGGACTTCTCTGAAAATCTTCTATGCTTCTTTGAAGCTCCCTACATCTTTCTAATCTTCCTCAAGACTACTCTAACATTCGTCAAACTTTTCTAAAATTTGCCAAACTTTTCTAAGGCTTACTAAATTTCTCTAAAGGAACCTGTGGACTTCATAGAAGCTCATTTGGGCTTCTCTTTATGTTTTCTCAGACTCTTACGAAGTTCTCCCGAATATTTCTGACGAAGTTCCTTGTGCATTTCTGAGGCAGAGGTGGTAACGAGACTTTTTTTTTCAAACAAATGTCACTATTAAAACGTATGGGGGAAAAATGTCGTGACCTTTTCTCCCCATATAATTACTATGATATTTACCTATGAGGTTCCCTTAAACTTTTATGAAAATCTCCGAAGCTTCTCTGAAGTTTCCTTATCTTTCTTTGGATTACTTTGAATTCCGTTCTGAGGTCATCCCGTCTACTCCTAAGTTCCCCAAACATCTCTCATTCATAGCTGTACCCTAGAATTCGCTTAATCTTCAAATTAGTTCTCTCGAGTTTCTCTGAAGTTAACTCAGAGTTTATGAAGATCTCTTGAATTTCCCTGCAGTTCCCTGCATCTTTCTGAGGTGCCTCCGAGCAACTCATCAAATTTCACTGAACCATACTAAATTCCTCTGAAGGATATTGGGCCATCATAAAAGTTCTATTGGGCTTCTGTGAGGATTCCTCAGATTTCTATGACGTTCTCCTAAATGTTTATGAAGTTCCTCGAGGCTATCTGAGGTTCCTCTGAACTTCTCTGAAACTGCCTACAGCTTTCTAATAATCTTCAAGACAACTCTGAAAATCATCAATTTTTTCTGAACCTTACTAAACTTCTCTAAAGGAAACTGTGAACTCCAGAGAAGCTCGCTTGGGCTGCACTGAGGTTTCCTCAGACTTCTACGGAGTTCTCTTGAATATTTCTGAAGCGTCTTGAGCCTTCCTGAGGTTCCCTTCTACTTTTATTAAAATCTCCTAAGCTTCTCTGAAGTTTCCTGCATATTTCTGAGATTCCTCTGGATTACTTTGAATTTCTTTTTGAGGTTCTCCCGACTACCCTTAAGTTCGCCAAACTTCTCTTAAGTTGCATAAATTTCCCCTATAGTTTACATGATCTTCAAAAAGTTCTCTTAATTTTCTCTGAGGTTCCCGCAGAGTTCTATGAAAATCTCTTGAACTTCCCTGCATCTTTTTGAGCTGCCTCCAAACAACTCCTAAGTTCGTCAAACTTCACTGAAGCTTCCTAAATGTAACTAAAGGATACTGCGGCCATCTGAGAAGTTCTATTGGGCTTCTCTAAGGCTTCCTAAGGCTTCTCTAAGGCTTCTCTAAGGCTTCTCTAAGGCTTCCTCAGATTTCTATTGGGCTTCTCTAAGGCTTCCTAAAGCTTTTCTAAGGCTTCTCTAAGGCTTCCTCAGATTTCAATGAAGATGTCCTAAATGTTTATGACGTTCTTTAAGGCTCTCTGAGGATCCTCTGGAGTTCTCCGAAATCTTTTATCTTCTGAAGCTCTCTGCATATTTCTAATGAAGCTTACTAAATTTATTTAAAGGATAGTTAAGACTTCCTTGATGCTTTCTGAGGGTCATTTAGACTTTTATGAAAATCTCCTAAGCTTCTTTGAGCCGCCCTGCATATTTCTGAGCTTCATCTGAATTACATCGAATCTCTTTCTGAGGTCCTCCCGACTACTCTTAAGTTCGCCAAACTTCTCTTAGGTTTAATAAATGTCTCGTAGAGTTAGCATAATCATCCAAGAAGTTCTGCTAAGTTTCTCTGAGGTTTTCTCAGAGTTCGATGAAGATCTCTTGAACTTCCCTGCAGTTCCCTGCAGTTCCCTGCATCTTTCTGAGGTGACTCCGAACAACTCTTAAGTTCATCAAGCTTCACCGAAGCTTACAAATTTCTCTAAAGGATACTGGACCATCAGAAAAGTTCGATTGGACTTCTCTAAGCCTTCCTCAGATTTCTATGACATTCTGTTTATGAAGTTCTTTAAGGCTATCTGAGGTTCCTCCGAAAATCTTCTATGCTTCTCTGAAGCTCACTACATCTTTCTAATGATCTTTAAGACTACTCTGAAATCCGTCAAATTACTCTGAAGCTTACTAAATGTCTCTAAAGGGTACTGTGTACTTCAGACTACTGTGAAATTTATCAAACTTCTTTGAAATTCGCCAATCTTTTCTGAAATTCGTCAAACTTCTCTGAAGCTTTCTAAATTGATTTAAAGGATACTGTGGACTTCAGAGAAACTCGCTAGGGCTTCATTGAGATTTGCTCAGACTTTTATGAAGTTCTCCTAAACATTTATGAAGTTACTTGAGGCTTTCTGAGGGTCCTTTAGACTTTTATGAAAATCTCCTAAGCTTCTCTGAGCCTGTCTACATATTTCTGAGATTCCTCTTGATTGCTTCGAATTTCTTTCTGAGGTCCTCCCGACTGAAGTTCGCATGATCTTCAAAGAAGTTCTCCTGAGTTGCTCTGAGGTTTCCTCAGAGTTCTATGAAGATCTCTTGAACTCCTCTGCAGTTCCTTGCATCTTTATGAGGTGCAACCGAACAGCTCTGAAGCTTACTAAATTTCTCTAAAGGATACTGGACTATCAGAGAAGTTCTATTGGGCTTTTCTAAGGCTTCCTCAGATTTCTATGACGTTCTCCTGAATGTTTATGAAGTTCCTTAAGGCTTTCTGAGGTTCCTCTGGAGTTCTCTGAAAATCTTCTATGCTTCTCTGAAGCTCCCTGAATATTTCCAATAATCTTCAAGACTACTCTGAAATTCTTCAAACTTCTCTCAAGCTTACTAAATTTCTCTAAAAGATACTGTATACTTTAGACTACTGTTAAATGCATCAAACTACTTTGAAATTCATCAATTTTCTCTGAAATTCGTCAAATTTCACTGAAGCTTACTAACTTTCACTAAAGGATACTGTGAACTTCAGAGAAGCTCGGTTGGGTTTCTCTGAGCTTTCCTCAGACTTCTACGTAGATCTCCGGAACATTTCTTAAGTTCCTTGAGCTTTTCTGAGGTTTCTTTAGACTTTTATGAAAATCTCCTTAGCTTCTCTGATACTCCCTGCATCTTTCTGAGATTCATCTGGATTACTTTGAATTTCACTGTATTGAACTTCTTTGAAACTCTAAATGTTCCTGTGGACTTCAGACTATGAAGTTCTTCTGTGCTTTTCTGAAGTTTCTTGAGGATCGTCTGGACTTCTCTGCAAAACTGCAAGCATCTCTGAAGCTATCTGCATCTTTCTGTGATTCTTCTGGACCATTCTAAAATTCACCAGTAGTTTGGTGAAGCTCGATACATTTCTCTTAAGATTCCTTTGGACTTCAGAGAAGTTCTGCTGGGTTTCTCTGCAGTTTTCTAGGACTTCTATGATGTTCTTATAAACTTTTCTGAAGTTTCTCTGGAAAGTTCTCTGCATCTTCATTAGGTGCCTCCGAACTACTCTCTGAAGCTTACTAAATTTCTGTTAAGGTTTTTGTGACCTTCAGAGAAATTCTATTGGGTTTCTCAGAGGTTTCCTCAGACTTCTATAAAGTTCTCTTGAGCATTTATTAAATCCCTTCAGGCTCTCTGAGAATCCGTTAGACTTTTGTAAAGCTTTTGAGCTTTTCTGAAACTACCTGAATCTTTCTGAGTTTCCTCTGGGCTACTCTGAATTAAGTTAAACCTCTCTGAAGCTCACCTAACTTCTCTGAACATTCCTATGGACTTCACAGAAAATTTCTTGGACTTCACTGAGGTTTACTCAGACTACTATGATGTTCTCCTGTAATTTTCTGTAAGTTTATTAAGGCTCCTTCTTTTCCTTTTGTATTTCTGAAGCTCCCTGCATATTTCTGAGGATCTTCCGGACTACTTTGAAATTAGTCAAATTTCTCTGATGCTCACTAAATTTCTTTAAAGGTTCTCATGGACTTCAGAGAAGTTATGCTGGACTTCTCTGTGTTTCATATGATATTCACCTGGAGTTTTGTGAAGTTTCTCTGGACTTCCCTGAACTTCCCTGAATCTTTCTGAGGTGCCTCCGAACTACTCTGAGGTCGTTAAAACTTTTCTTAAGGTTTTTGTGAACTTCAGAGAATTTCTATTGGACTTCAGACTTCTATGAAGTTCTCCTGAGCTTTAATCAAGTTTCTTGACGCTCTCTGAGGGTCCTTTAGACTTTTAGGTAAAGCTTCTGCATTTTTCTGTGATTTCTCTGGGCCAATCTGCTTAAAACTTCTCTGAAGCTCACTAACCATCTCTTACTGTTCCTGTGGACTTCACAGAAAAACTCTTGGGCTTCTCTGAGGTTTGCTCAGACTTCTATGATGTTCTCTTTTAATGTCCTGTAAGTTTCTTAAGACTTCATTTTTTCCTTAACTTCTCTGAAACTTCCAGCAACTTTCTGACGATCTTCCGGACAACTTTGAAATTCCTCAAATTTCTCTGAAGCTCATTGATTTCTTTATAGGTTCTCACGGACTTCCGAGACTTCTCTGTGGTTACCTGGGACTAATATTATGCTCAGCTGGAGTTTTCTAAAGTTTCTCTGGACTTCTCTGAAGCTCCCTGCATCTTTCTGAGTTACCTCCGAACTACTCTGAAGTTCTTCAAACTTTTCTGAAGTTTGCTAAATTTCTCTAAAGGTTTCTGTGAACTTCGGAGAAGTTCTATTGGGCTAAAGACTTCTATGAAGTTCTCCTGAGCATTAATCCAGTTTCTTGAGCCTCTTGGAGGATCCTTAAGGCTTTTATGAAAAGTTGCTGAATGTTTCTGTGATTCCTCTTGGCCAATCTGCATTTCGTCAAACTTCTCTGAAGCTCACTAAACTTCTCTGAATGTTCTTGTGGCCTTCACAGGAAAACTCATAGGCTTCTCTGAGGTTTCCTCAGACTTTTATTATATTCTCCTGCAGTTTCATGTAAGTTTCTCAATCCACCTTCTTTTCCTTGCATCTTTTTGAGGATCTTCCAGACTACTTTGAAATTCGCAAAATTTCTCTGATGCTCACTTAATTTATTTAAAAGTTCTCACGAATTCTCACGTGGTATTCACCTGGAGTTTTCTAAAGTTTCTCTGGACTTCTCTGAAGTCCCCTGCATCTTTCTGAGTTGCCTCCAAACTACTCTGAAGTTCTTCAAACTTCTCTGAAGCTTGCTAAATTTCTCTAAAGGTTTCTGTGAACTTCAGAAAAGCTATATTAGGCTTCAGACTTCTATCCTGAGCTTTTATTAAGTTCCTTGAGGCTCTCGGAGGATCCTTTAGACGAGACCTGCCCAACCTTTCAAAAGTTGCTTTTTTAAATGGCTGTATCGATGACCATGTTCAAAGCCGCATTGTGTTTTTTTTTTTCTCATTCATGCTGGGGTGAAATTCTTAATGACGAATAAAATTGGACTAGAATGATGTCATTGCTAAGATCCAGAGACCACGTCCGGCCCGCAGGCCGCACATTGGGCTGCGCTGCTTTAGACTTTTATGTAAAGCTCTTAAGCTTTTCTGTAAATTCGTTCGTTCTTAGATTCATCTAGGCTACTCTGAATTTCGACAAACTTCTCTGAAGCTCACTTAACTTCTCTGAATGTTCCTGTGGGCTTCTCTGAGGTTTCCTCAGACTACTATGATGTTCTCCTGTAATTTCTTAAGGCTCTCTGAAGCTTCCAGCATCTTTTTAAGGATCTTCCAGACTACTTTGAAATTCGTCAAATTGCTCTGATGCTCACTAAATTTCTTTAAAGGGACTTCAGAGAAGTTCTACTGGGCTTTTCTGTAGTTGTCTGGGACTTCTGCGATATTCACCTGGAGTTCTCTAGAGTTTCTCTGGACTGCTCTGAAGTTCCCTGCATCTATCTGAGGTACCTCCGAACAACTCTGAAGTTCTTCAAACTTCTCTGAAGCTTGCTAAATTTCTCTAAAGGTTTCTGTGAACTTCAGAAAAGCTATATTAGGCTTCAGACTTCTATGAAGTTTTCCTGAGCTTTTATTAAGTTTCTTGAGGCTCTTTGGCACAATGTGTATTTCGTCAAACTTCTCTGAAGCTCACTAGCCTGCTATTAATATTCCTGTGGACTTCACAGAAAAAAAAACTATTGGGCTCCCCGAGATTTACTCAGACTTCTATGATGTTTTCGTATATTTTTCTGAATTTCTTTGAGGCTACTTCTTCTCCTAAGCATTTCTGAAGCTCCCTGCAACTTTCTGATGATCCTCCGGACTACTTTGAAGTTCAGAAAATCTATTTGAAGCTCACTAAATTTCTTTTAAGATTCCGATGGACTTCAGAGAAGTTCTCCTGAGCTTCTCTGAGGTTCTGATGACTTTTATGAAGTTCCTATTTTGTGAGATTCCTCAAGAATTCTCTAAAAAATTCTTTCTTGGAAGCTTCCTGCATCTTTTTTAGATTCCTTCGGTTAACTCTAAGTTTGTTTAAATTCTCTGAAGCGTACTAAATTTCTCGCAAGGTCAACGTGAACATTTTCTTTGAGGTTTATTCAGACTTCTATGATGTCCTCCTGTATTTTTCTTAAGTTCCTTGAGGCTCCTTCTTCTCTGAAGTTCCTTGCATCTTTATGAGGATCCTCCGGCCTACTTTGAAGTTCGTCAAATTTTTCTGAAGCTCACTAAATTTCTTTAAAAGTTCCCATGGATTTCAGAGAAGTTCTACTGAGCTTCACTGAGGTTCTTCAGACTTTTATGAAGTTCTTTGAGGCTTCCTGAGATTCTTCAAGATTTCTCTTTAAACCTTCTTCTTGGAAGCTTCCTGATCTGAAGGTCAACTCTGAAGCTCGTCAAACTTCTTTGAAGCTTGCTAAATTTCTCCCATGGTCAATGTGAACCTTTTCAAAGATCTTTTGAGCTTCTCTAAGGTTCTTCAGACTTTTATTAAGTTCCTTGAGGCCTTCTGAGATTCCTCAAGACATTTCCAAAAATCTCTTTCTTGAAAGCTTCCTGCATTTTTCTGAGATTCCTCCGGCACACTCTGAAGCTCGTCAAACTTCTATGAAGCTAGCTAAATTTCTCCCAAGGTGAATCTGGACCGTTTCAAAGTTTCGTTGAGCTGCTCTGAGGTTTACTCAGATTTCTTTGATGTTCTCCTGTAATTTTCTGAAGTTCCTTAAAGCTCCTTCTTTTCCTAAGCTTCTATGAAGCTCCCTGCTTATTTTCTGAGAATCCTCCAGACTACTCTGAAATTCGTCAAATTTCTCTGAAGTTCACTAAATTTCTTTAAAAGTCCCCATGTATTTCAGAGAAGTTCTCCTGAGCTTCTCTGAGGTTTTTAAAACTTTTATTAAGTTCCTTGAGACTGTCTGAGATTCTTCAAGATTCTTCTCTAAAAATCTCTTTCTTGGAAACTTGCTGCATTTTTCTGAGATTCCTCCGGTTTCTGAAGTTCGTTTAACTTCTCTGAAGCTTGTTAAATTCTGCAAAGATTCTATAAGGCTTCTCAGAATTCCCCGGAAGCTTTCGTTGGTTTCTCTGAGGAGTAATAAAACTTCTATGTAGTCTCCTGAGTTTTTCGAGGTTCCCATGGATTATTAAGAAGATTCACGCTGTTCTCTGAAGTGCACTAAATTTCCGAAAGATTTCTATGACCGTTATTATAGGTCCCACTGTACTTCTCTGGGAGTTCTCAGGACATCTCTTATGTCCTTGTTAACTTCTCTAAATTTAATAAACATTTAGAACTTCATAATTGTGTTATAAACTGTTTTGAGCTTTAGGGGGGTTTCTGATGATCAGAGAAAAAAGTAGATGTGAAGTTCGGAGAGCTTAAAAGAAGTTCTCAAAGCAGCAGCTAACTTCAGAGATATTTAGTAGGCTTCCCAAGTGTGAAAAATAATGCCTGAAAGTAGTGAAATCGCTATTACTTTAACAAAACAAAAACTTTTCAAGCAAACAGCCGGATTAAAATAATAACATCACATTAACGCCAAAACTCAACCGCACGAGAACAGCCCACAATAGCCGGCAATCGGTGAACCGAAAGAAGGAGTAAAATGTCGGGAAAATCCGCTTTCCGATCCTATCCCTCACCAACAACCGGTGGGTTTTGTAATAAGCTTGGCGCTGAGCTGCAAGAATTCGAACCAGCCACCGACGGAAAACAGCAAGAGGAAAAATGCAAAAACCTCAAGACCGAAACATTACACAAAATGCATGCACTTTGCGCAGAATCATCGCAAAATATTCTCCAGAACAGAAGGATGATGATCACTGGCAGGGAGAAAGTGAAACTGCCGGAGCGAAACTCTCCCCGACACAAAGTAGGGTCACCATACAGTCTCCGATAATATCGACGAGGACGACCAGCCGTCTCCAATGTAAATACATGCGAGAGCGAGTCAGTGATCGAGTGAGCGAGTGAGGCGAGGGTGTGTAATAAGCAGACTGCGAGCGAGCGAGAATCTCCCTTCGCAACCGAACAACGTCATGGCATGCTGACTGGAAGGATCACGGCCACCCACAATTTTCACCCACCCCTGCTCTCTGGGGACTGTAGCGGTGTGCGGTGGAGGAATTGCCGGTTACAACTACAGATGATGGCACGTAAAGGAGGAAACCTTTTACAAATACCATCTCACATGTACATTTTCGCGACACGCCACACCGCACGCTCTGGGCAAGGAAGACCAAAAACGGCAGTCGTCGTCATCGCCGTCGTCGACGTTGTTGTCAAGATGGGAAATTTCGTCCATCTCGGCTCCTCCACACATCCCACGGCGAGGACGCCTACGGTGGGAATGCAAAGGATATGGTTGGAATTTTTGAGATTTTACCAGAGGGATCCGGGTCTACCCCGTTGCATACCTCTCGAGGAAAGGATATTGGACCGTCGTCGTCGTCGTCGTCGGTTGACGACGGTTGGTTGCGATGGAGAAGCAAGGATTTCTACACAAGGGTCTACGCGAAGGTGAGGGAGGAAATTGGCACACCACGAACGGGGAAAATCGTTTCACCGGGAATCATTAAATCAGGTGGATCGGATTTCTCTGATGGGAGTTTTAATTGTTTGTTATTGGTACGGATTCCTACGCGGCAGATGGTTGATGTTTGTTGATTCAGAGCGAGAGAGAGAGAGATAGAGGGTACCCCTTTCTTCCGTCACACCCCGGAGGATGACGAGGCTAATTGATAAAGAAGATTGAGGATTTTGAAATACTTGGAAGGACTTTCGAGAGTTTGCCGGCTTAGGGGAGAGGATATTGTTTTCCATTTGATAAGTGCGAAATGCGAACTTATCGATGACATTTGCATTGAATTTTCCATTCGGTTTTGTGGCTTCCGGGATTGCTCAAAATGAGATTTCCCCAAATACACATTGAAGTTATGAGTTTGATTGTTGATTGGCTTGACGATGATACAAACTTTAGCTCATGGTAGAATCCTAATCCTGAAGGTTACTTTGGATCTACAGTGATTCTTCAAACATTGCAAGTTTGTCGTTACACAGTTTACCGGAAGCATCGTGTTCGGAGTGTCCAAAATGTGAACCAAAATGTTTGTTTGAAGTTGTTGATAGTACGTTCAGACTACAGAGTTATAACATGTTATAGCGCTATCTTGATGGTGGTTTCTGTGTTGCAATTATTTGACAACCGTTATAACATGTTATAACTGCTCAGTCTGGCCAGCGCTTAAGACTAGGATTCGGTGGTAGATCTTATAGCAATAACGGACCACGAAAAGGTGATCTACCAGCATTACTGGTTGAACTTAAGACTATTTAGGAAAGTTAAACCATTCCTGCAATATCATCAGGAAAATATTTAGGGAGAACTTTAGGGGACATTAGAGATCGTCCAGACAGTCTGAGAAATGAAAAGAAATGCCGAAAATTTCATAAGCAAACTGCGTAAACATAAGGGGAGTTCCGAAAACTTCATACTTTTGTTAGGTACTTACTTAAACATAACCATAACAATCAGTGACTAATGTGGTAGTGATTCTGTTGTAAGGAAACGGAAACAGTAGTAGTAGGCTGGTAGAAGCTAGCTGTCTAATAATTAGATAAATAAACTTATTCGTTATTGTTCGTTCACCAAAACCAGACGTGTTTATCCGTGCTTTCTACAAGAGGCTAATAGGTCCAAAACAATCGATTGAAATTGCGAATAGTACGAATCTCAGGATCGGCAGAGAAAGTTGGGCCACTTGAAAATTTGCCGTCCAAACCTATCTTGAAGTCGAAGACTTATGGGACGCAATCGAGCCCAAGAGAAAACAAGACGGAACGTTGGAACCCGTTGATCCTGGAAGGCAAAAGGGAATTACTACCATGTTCGTGACGTAACTACTGTTGAATGACAACCGACCGATGCGTTGCATAGCAACCTAACAATCTAGATATTAAGATCGAGGTAGGCCTTGCCTCCTTTGAATTATGAATTGTTCTCGTTTACCCAAGCCGTTCAATAAAGACTTTATGAGATTATTAGATTAGCGGCCCAGCACAATAGAAGGAAAATTTGAAAAGTTTCGTTTCGTTTGTTCGCGGAAATGGGTGAAGAAAAGTTGTGGCTGTTCGATGGAATCAACTTCGGAAACTGGAAGTTCCGAGTTGAGGTTCTAATGGAGAACAAAGATTTGTTGGACTGTCTGGAGAAGGCCACCGAAGACGAGGAGTATGCGAGGGAGCTCCAAGCGAGCACAGCGGCAGTCAAGGCGGAGAAGAAGAAGAAACTTGAAGAACGCATGGCCAGAGACCGGAAGTGAAAAAAAATTGCTCTTCAACCGAATAGCAGAGGACCAACTGGACTACGTGAAGGACAAACGGACGGCGAAGGAAGCTTGGGACGCTTTGAAGAACGCGTTCGAGCGGGTTGGGATCGCCGGGAAGCTGTACTTGAAGAAGCAGTTCCAGGAGCTGCGTCTAAAAGAAGGCGAAAACGTAAAGGCATTTGTTTGAGAAAGTGCTGCGTGAGATGAAGGCTGCCGGGGTGAAAACGGAGGACGAGGATGTCGTTTTCCAGCTTGTGTCCTATGATGCGTTAATCACGGCTTTGAAAACTATCCAACCTGACCAGACGAGTCTGCAAAACGTGCGAATCAAACGAGCCACGCGGGGGAAAATTCTGGTGAGTCGGCTTTCGCTGGGAAGAACGTTGGTTTCAAGTGCTTCGAGTGTGGTCGTTTCGGGCACAAAAGGGGGGATTATTTCGAATTCCGTAATTCAGCGGCGAAGGAACGCGAAAGGAATCCCAAACCGAACATGAGAGTCAAACACAAGCAGAAGGGAAATGCAAATGTCAGTTGCGAAAATGAGGTGACACTGTCGTTCATCGCTGCTACTGGCAACGGCTTTTTCGACGCCTACTGTTATGCCCAATATGCGAGTAGAATTGTTTCGGATTCGGGTGCAACAGACCATATGCTGAAGGACAAGCATTTATTCAAAGAACTACACCCGCTGACGAGGAAAGTTACCATTGCTGTGGCGAAGTCTGGCCAGGTTATTGTGGCAGAATCTGCTGGTACCGTGAGGGTCGATATGCTGATCGATGGAAAGAAGCAACCGTCCGTGGAGAAAGATGTGCTGAACGTACCGGAGCTGCAGTGCAATTTGTTCTCCGTACGTCGGCTTGAGGACAGCGGAATGATGGTGAAGATTGCTGGAGGAATAGTGACCATTGAGAAGAATGATCGAACTGTCGAGTCGAGTGCGAGTGCTATGGCGTCGAAGCACGAAGTTTTCGAGTTGTGGCATTGAAGGTACGGCCATTTAGGAGAAGCAAACATGAAGAACCTCTGGAAGCATGGGATGATCGAAACGGCTACGATGATCCAGGACTGGCCTGATCGATGTCTATGCGAAGTATGTTTAAAAGGTAAGCAGACGAGGCAGCCGTTTGAAGACGTGTGTGGCCGTTTACTCCAACCACGTGGAACGGGAATCGTTTCTATGTCTCGTTTATGGATGATTATAGTCACTTCACGGCGGTCTATTTGCTGGTATCGAAAGACGAGGTTCAGGAGAAGTTCGAGCAGTACTGTGCGCAAGTAACGGCATTTTTCGGTACGAAGGTGGCGAGGCTGCGGAAATCGATGTGGGGTGAACCTGTCCTAGCTGCTACATACATTTTGAATCGAAGCCGTCGGTCTGCTCTGGAAGAAAGAAAAACTCCGTTTGAAATATGGTACGGCAGAAAACCGAACGTGGATAAAATGCGTGTGTTCGGTTCAACGGCATTTACCGGGGTGCCGAAGGTAAAACGTGGCAAATTGGACTCAAGAAGCGAGAAAAACGTGATGGTGTGATACACGACGAATGGATACAGGATTTGGGACCCTAGGAAGAAGACGTCCAATGTGCAAACTGAACCAACTGAGGAGGAGTCATCCGAAGAAAGCGAGTATGAAGATACAGCGGAGGAAGAGGAAGCTACCGGCGCGCTCCCTCCGCAATCAAAAGTAGACAACTGGCCTGCAGAAACGCCCACGAGGCAAAGCGGACGGTAGCGCAAACTCTCCGGTAAGTTTCTTAATTTTATTACTGGTTTTGAGGCAAATACTGGTAGTGAATGTTTCGCAGGTTCAGCCGAGAATGTACAAACAACGAACGACATGGTGATGGCGTTCGCATAGAATGCGGAGGCATTCGCATAGAATGCGGAGGCATGTGTACGTTGACGATCTGGTAGTGGAGAGTGAATACCCAAAGATGATCGAGTCGTTCGTTAAGACATTGAAGATGTCGTTCGAGATCAGTGTACTTGGTAATATCCATTATTACCTGGCCATGGAAGTGGAAAAAACGACAACGGTGACTATTTCTTGAGCCAGAGAAAGTAAATCCGGGAGGTAATCGCAACAAGGGGTTTGACAGATGTCAAAGTTTCCAAAACACCACTAGACCCTGGATACATCAAGAGCGGTAACGAGGGAACCCCACGTCCAAGCAATTGTGAGTACCAGAAACTTGCCGGGAAAGTATCGATACTCGTCCTGATATCTCAACTGCGGTATCAATCTTGAGCAAGAAGACGAAACAATCCACCTAAGTGGACTGGAACGAGCTGAAACGTGTGGTGCGGAACCTCAAGGGGACTATCGACTACAGACTACGATTGAGCAGGTGAGACTGGAACTTTAACCGGTTACCTTAAACCTGGGTATCACTTTCGACAGCAGAAGCAGAATTTGTCGCTCTCGCAGAAGCGGCACAGGAAGCTAATACAGGAAGTATTGGTATTGGAAGGTAATTGTTATTAGATATTTTGCAAACAGTGACAGATAGCGGACATGAAGAACCAGTGAAGGTGCCGGGCAAAGGTGTTTATCCTAGACAAATAGTAAGTTACAAATTCGCTGTTGTCGTTGTAGTAGGCGCCGTCGTACTCGCTGTCGTAATCGCCGTCGTAGTCGTAGGCAGTACCGTTAGTATATTTAAAATTAACCACCAACCGCTGAAAATATGAATTATCGCGTATTTCTGTTGTTCATTAGATTCCAAGTGAAATTCGAGAACTTAATTCCATTTGAATAGCTTGTTTAACCAGGTCTTAAACAATCGTCACGTCGGTCATAGCTTGTTATGATTGTCTGAACCATGCGTAAAGAGAAAATCGAAACATTTAACGTCGCGTGAAAATGGATCTTAATAAAGGCATCTTTCGTAGCTTTTAGTTTAAGGATTTCAACGATCGTCGGTTGCAGTGGCTTGCTTACTGAGCAGAAAAACGCGGTCCCAGATCCTTTCATATTAAAAATGTATGGTTAGATCGCTTGTTTATCGTGTATTTTGTAAAACTTTTTGTTGTCGTCGGTGCTGGGTCTGAATAGTCATAAAAACTTGAGTAACGCTATAATGTGATATGAGGGGCTCGGTGGCCTTAGCACAACCGGTTTTGCTTACTGAGCAGAACATCTTGAGTCTAATCTCAAGCCCATCCACATTCAAGATTCGTCAATCGTCTTATTTGTTAACATGACTACATGGTAATAACAGCAACTCGATGATTAAAAAGGAGCTCGTCTGCCTAGTGGCAAACGTTTTTGCTTACTGAGTAGAAGACCGTGGGTTCAATCCCAAGCTCCTTTGCGTTATATGATTGTTAGGACATCAATTCAGCTTATCGTTTACCAAAACGAACCCTGCTGCAAACCCAACCCTATTACCCAATATCCCAGTGATTCCTCGTGGAAGTGCAGAGGTGTTCTCGACTTCCATCAAAGCGAGTGTCACGTCAACACATTCCTACCCCTTCCTTTCTTGACCTGTGTTCGGGCACGGCCGGCGCTGGTATTGCCTAGTTTGAGATCACCAGTTTTTACACATTGAGGATGATTGCTAGTCCCAAGCATCGTCTATTGGTGCTCTGTGTAATTACAGCTGGTCTGGCAATAACAGAGTAGCAACCGTGGGCGGTCAATCATGCTCATGCTGCTGCATGCTCCCTCGCAGAAGCGGCACAGGAAGCTCTTTGGCTGAAGCTACTTCTTCAAGAATTGAACGATGAACAGCAGATTCTGCTCAAAGAAGACAACCAGAGTTGCCTGAAGATCCTTGACGGAGAAAAGCTGACCAGAAAGATGAAGTACATAGCAAAGAAGTTTCATTTCACGAAGGATCTGATTGAGAAGCAAGAAATGACGTGTGTCTACTGTCCATCAGTAGATATGGCAGCAGGTATACTGAAGCCCTGTATGTAAATGAACACGATCAGCGCAGCCAACGACGACAGCGCTAGATTTGGTTGTACAGTTGGGCGTCCTTCAGGAAAGTAATCAGCGCAGCTAACGTCGGGGGGGTCGTCACCAAGTAGATTCCAGACGTTCTTCGGGAGTCCGTGTTGTTCGCGTAGCTTCTGGAATTCCGGGCAGATACACAGCACGTGTTCCACCGAGGCGGGGATGCTGCAAATTGGACATACCTTGCGGAAAGGTGTCCCACCGAAATTGTGAGAAATTCTGGTATGGCCGGTCCGGAGTCTTGAAGTGATCCGCTGGTCCTTATACTTGTGGCTGTCCAGCCAGGTATCCTTGGTCTTCCTCAGGAAAGTGGTCCGCGCCTGGAGCCATTCCTGCTGCCAGGCTTCCATGATTGTGTTCGTAATCCAACGCCTGACGTCTAAGAGGGGTACGTTCCTGGTCTAACGGGGACCAGATGGACTAGATCCCGCCAGTTTGTCCGCAGCCTCGTTTCCGGGAATCCACGTAAAGACGGTTGAAGGTGGGGCGTACCGTGTAATGGCTTGTATTGAGCGGTGGCACGGGGCTTCAGCTTCCAGCGCCTGGATGGCTGCGGCTTCCGCAGAAAAGACGGAAAATTCCTCCGGTAGACTTTGACTTATTGCAGTGTTCGGTCCTGCCACTCCGAGTCCAACTCCAGCCTGCGACCGCGACCGGTCTGTAAAGCGATGAACGTGCCCCGGATAGACCGACCCGAGAAGCTCTACATCAGAACGCCTCAACGCTGCGGAGTTATCTCCGGCTTGGAATCTACTTTTAATCCGCTTATCTACTTTGATAACGTTTGATCGCCAACTCTTCTCTCCACGCCAGTGGACCCTGGCCACCAGGGGGAGATCAAGGTTGGCTGTAGTGCGGAGGGCTCTGTTCCCCTCATTGAGGAGAAAGACCCTATCGTTCCCGGATGTCTTAGCCGCAAGGGCAGCGGCTTTCGTGGCAATGGTTGCAGCAGAGCGATAGCGGAAAGGGAGGATTACGATTTCCACACATGCGGCGTCTGCAGGCGTATGTAAGCGAGGATGCGGTTGAGCTTCTCGGTGGATAAAAATGAAATTTCGAGGCCGTAGAAAAGTCGACTGTTAATAACAGCCCGGGCGACACGAAGGTGGATCTCACGGTTGCAGGAGCGCGGGCGAGAGATTGTCCTGACGATGTTGAGGCGGCTACGACAGTGCTGATCGAAGCTTAGAGTGCGATCCAGAACTACCCCCAGAACACGCACTGTTTTCTTGAGCGGAATCGGATTATCTTGGATGGTGATCGGTGGTCCCCGAATCAGATGGCCCGAGTGCCAGATATGGCACCGTACACTCTTCGGCGCGGAGAGCTGGAAGCCAACCGAAAACGCCCACCTGCTGACGGCGGAGACTGCTGCTTGGGCTATATTCCTGGTCCGCTTAGTCGTTCGTCCCGTTACGACGATGAGTATGTCATCAGTATAAACGATTGCGTGCACGTTCTAGGGCAGTCGATTGAACACTCCGTTCATTGCCACCAGGAATAGCGTTACCGCTATAACGGAACCCAGGGGAACGGATCCGAGCGAGTGTTCCCGACAACCACCAAAGTGTGTGATGTGACCTTCCAGGCCCCAGCCAATGAGCTGCCTGATGACGCCCGGTGTCCACGTCCTATTGAACGCCTTTCTAAATATCAAGGAAGACTAACTCCGCGTGGTTAACTTTGTCTTGGGCTTCCTTAAGTACTTTCCCGAGAGCTGCAAAGTAAGTGCTGCCATTCGTCAAGGAGACCGTTTGACTCCAGGAACTGCTTGAGGCGACGATTTACTATTCTCTCCATCACTTTTGCAGCGCAGCAAGTGAGCGCAATCGGCCTAAAGGAAGCGGCTTCTCCATCCGCCGCGTTGTTCTTTGGGATGGGTACTACCAAGCTTTGTTTCCAGAGGTCCGGGTACGAGTCGGTGCGCCATAGATCGTTGAAGAGGGCGAGTAGCCTCGTTTTTCCGGCAGATTTACCACTACCGCTGCCGAAGGCAAAGTGAAGTTCCCGAAAGTCAAAAACTTCGTTGATTTGGAGAGGAGGAATTCGAAAATCACGAATGCTGCTTGTGGAGGGGTTGACGCGCTGGATGAATTCGCTGTCGTAGCCACTGACAGCAGACAAACCGGCGAAATAGTTCCCTAATTCGTCGGCGTCGGCGTCTTCGGTTCTGAGATCGTGGTGCCATGAGCTTGGATAGTAGGTGGAGTAGACCGTCGCTTGCCACTAACAGCGTTGACGCGATTCCACAGGTCACTTGACGATTGGGATTCGTCGATTGAATGCAGGAAACCGATCAAGCTAGATCGCTTTGCATCACGGATCACCTGTCTGCACGAGAGATGGCGTTATCGGTAACACTTCAGCGCTTCCTCCCTACCAGGATCATCTAAGGCGAGGCGCTAAACCCGGCGTAATGCTTTGCGTCACGCTTTCACCGCACATTTGGTATCCGCGTTCCACCAACGTAGGGATTTTCGCCCGGGTACGCTACCAGTCCTTGGAATGGATAATGTTGCAGCTTCGTAGAGTACTTCGGTGAAGCTGGTGATATCGTTCGGATCGCGTTGCTGAAAGAGAGCGTCGGATTTCTCCCTGAAAGCGTCCCAGTCGGCTTCCTCGTAGCGCCACCTGGGTCTTCGAGTCGTTGGGGGGACTGCACCTATGGAGAGCTGTATACGGATCGGGTAGTGGTCGCTACCGTGCAAGTCGTCCGATAAAAACGGTGGAAGCGCCGTCGTTCAGCACCACCAGTTCCTCTCTTTCTCTCTTTCTCAAAATGGTTCGCCTGAGTAGAACCTCTGGGGTCTGGCCGACGGCTGCTCCAGTCCGGATGGTGTCCATTGAAGTCGCCGACGATGAGCCGCGGCTCCGGAAGCTTGGAAATAACTGCATTTAAGTCTCCATCCAAATTTGTTATCCTTCCACAGGACAGGTACGCGCAGCCGATAGCCAAGTTTGCGGTGTTCTTGAGATTAACACCGACAATTGACAGGTCGGTTTGGAGGTCAAGAACTTGGTGTGGAATGCTCCTAAGCACCCCGATGGCTACAGAGTGCCTGAAATTGCCGCAGCGCTTGTAACTTCAATCGTATCTCCCTCCCAGAGAACGATTGAGTTGGTCGTTTGTGATTTTGTTGACCTCTTGTAGAGCGATTATCCAGGGGACATCGCTTTGGCAGAGGAGCTCTAATTCGCCTAGGCGGCCAAGGAAACCGTTTATATTTCACTGGAGGATCAGGTTCACCGGCTTGGGCAGTGCAGGCGTGGGGTACGAGATGGTAGACTCGGCGTTGTCACGGTTTTGACTGCCGCTCTGATCAACGGGCAGCTTCGGTGGAGCCTGCGTAGGAAACTTCTCTCCTTCGTAGCTGGGGTCTACGGAGTGGTGGATGTTGTAGATACTGGACATATCGAAGTGTCTGGCGTCGATGATTGGCTCAATAGTGGTGTTCGATTCAATCAGAGCCCCACCAGGGTCAGGCCGAGGCGTTCCACTTTTTAGGTAAATTTAGTTCATCTTGTAGATTTTTTTGATGTAGGACTACGTCAGTGATTTCTATATGGGGTACACTTTGTGAAAATGGAAAATGGAACATGTAACAAAATTATGAAAGATTTTGAACGTTAATAATTCAGCTGCCCCTGGACCAATTTCAATAATTTTATCGCCAATCGATCAGAAATATTTCTGTTAAATTTAAGACATTATTATTTTCCAAAATTTCACTATTGAAAATTGCACGGATGTGCAACTGTTTCTATGATAGTTAAAATTATCACCAATTGCCTGTGAAAAGCGATTTCCCTAACACAGATTTCAAAGTTGAATTCCATCCGGTCTCACCAAACGGTGTTTATTCAATCACGTGGTGAGTGGTGGTGTTCTCCAGTACACATCGAAAGGCTCCCCGCAAGTAGCTAGCTATCAAGGCTGGCCTCAACCGCTGATCGGATTCAGTTCCAATCACCGTGTGTGGTGGCGTCAAGTAGTCGGCATCAGCTTCAGCAGCAGTGCTTTCGGCATGTGGCATTGAACATTGTTCTCCAGTACACGACGAAAGGCTGCATGCAAGCAGCGAGCTGCAGCCCACTGCTCATCCATAGAAGGAGGACGAAGCCGCACCACTATTGATCGGAATCAGTAGCTCTTCGTGAATCGCTGTCGGCCATCTATGTCAAGCGTGTCATACTAAAGAGTATAAACAGAGAGAACCCCGCTCGAATTCCTATTCCTTCACAAAACACAAGCTCCTGCTGCAGTTAACATTTATTATATAAGACCACGTAGTCCTACGTTACCATTGCGTACAACCCCATAGGGCTGTCCCTTGAAGTTTTTAGTTTTGTTAAAGTTTTAGCATGATTTTTGGTTTTGATGAAATGATTATTTTTGAATCAAGTCTATGATAAACGATGACATGCGTTTTGTTATAGCTATTAAAATAATAGAATCAAGATTATTTTCCTGGTAGATTTTAAAAATGCCCGACCTTTTCCTGGTTTTCCTGGTTCACTTGCCACCTAGAAACATAACAAAACTCAGCGTACTTCGATCTTATGAAAAAATGTCTCGATCACATCTGCAAACTCAACGAAGCTGAGCACGGGATAACATTCTATCTTTCATATAATGAACATTCAGCAGCAGGAGTTACTTTGAAAACATTCCAGCCCAACAACTTTTCCACGCAAACTCTCGAGCTAATGAAGTTTTCAGCAAATTCCTCCCACCCGAAAAGAAAAAAACAAAACAAAACAAAGCAAATAACGCACCACAGAAACAAACCAATCAAACAGCGCCTTTCATGGGAAAATCATAAACTTGACGTCCTTATCGGCAGTGGCCATCAACACGGAAAGCAACGCAAAACGACATGAAAATCGTTCTCGTCCCATATGTCCGTTCGCGTCCATCACCGTAAACAGATGGCACCCCCCTAGTCCTACTTGAGTCGGACGACGACGACGACGAGGACGCCGACGACCACGAGCAAAGTTTGTGGAAATGTTTCCACGCCGCCCGCACGCCCGCGAGACAGACTAGGCTAGGGAGGAGAGAGAGAGAGAGAGCGATGAATGAGCAAAACTAACTCTATGAGCTATGCGATCTCGGCGAGGGAGCGTGAGAGTTTTCCCCCCTGTCGGGGGAGATAACGGGGGTGGTGAAAATTGTAGCAGGCCATGAAGAGCGTGGTTACATCGTTAAATGCACCGCTTGCTATGTGTGAGTAACCGGTGGCGACGGGAGGTTACTTCGATTGTGTGCGTTTTCCCCTTGTCGGTCGGAAAAAGGAAGACGAATAGGTAGGTTGGTAGGTAGCATAGGCTCTGCGAGCAGTACAAAAGCGAGGAAAAAAGGAACGCTAAAAGGAAAGACCAACTTCTTTTTCCGCTGCTGGTCTCGATCTAAGGCGGGGGGTTCCCAAGAGATTTAAAAATAAATTATCGGTACACGACAGTCGTCAGTTCGAGTAATGGAGTAAAATAGAAACCGAGGAGAGTAACACGACACGACCAAGTTTCGCCTGCTTTTATATGCACTTTGTTATGGCTTTGCTCCTCCGCGAAGCGTCCTGGGGAGCGAAGCGGGCCTTGGCGTGTGTGTAGACTGTCATTTTACGAGCTCGCTGGGGATTTACTGGGTGTCTCTACTCTCCCCGTCCCTTTCACGGGGCCTCTCCCTGTTGATGACTGTTGATAGTGAAAAGGGCAAGTAGGATAAATGGGATTTTTGGGAGAGTGGAATGAAAAGTGAAAATACCAAATGTTTTGGGGTAAATGCCCGGAAAGGGAGGTTCCAGGGTGGGGCCGCGCGCGTATTGGAATGATTATAAGCTACTGCTAGTTAGGAGACTTACCATGCCAGAGGTCTTGTCCAACGCCAGATGATTCAAGGTAGAATTAAAAACTATTTGACTAACTAGTCGGCTGCTAAGGTTTTCTGTGCCGTTTGCTCCCTTCAGAGGGAAGTTGCTGTTCGCCAGTGGCTGCGCGCACAGAATTTTAATGAGGATGATAAGGATGATACCGCACCACTGGATTCGCTCCATTGCTATGAATTCTGTAAAGAGAAAAACAGGCAGAGAAAAAAATCGTTACATTTTGTATCATCAGTCGTCTAGGTTTGGCTGGCTGCTCCGGGCGCGGGTTGGCATGTGCATTGGCCCCGGTTACGACTTTAAATCCTCTTTACGAGGAAAACGACGAAGGTGGACTCTTGAACGGCTTCCTTGGCTGGAAAACAGGTACCCTCCTGGCCGGCGGCACACTCATTCACTCACTCACTCCACCCACTCATACAATCACAAATCGAGCTCGAACTGCAAACCAATTCCTCAAACAAACTGCAGCCTACTGCTTCTCTATTTGCTGACTCTGATGTATATCCGACTTCACACATCATCATCATCATCCATCCCCGGCGATGTGATATAAAGAGTACATATTGAAGATGATGGAATGGAACGGATCGAAGTAGGCTTTCGACTTTCGATGTTGGAGGCGACGGCGACGGCGGCGGCGGCAGTCAATTACGAGTAATAATTCCCGAACAAAAGAAGAAAATCGGCCTCCTGTGCGCCGCTGTGTGCGAGCAACAAAACAACATGAATGTGCTGGATCCGTTGCTGGAAGAGTAGGCGATGAATGGAATCCGTAGAGTGGAGTGGCGATGGCAGCAGCGCGGTGGTATCATCGGGCAGAGCCAGTCGACGACCCGAAAAGCTTCTCAAAATGCAATAATACACATCGTGTATCGTGTGTACAAGACGTATTATAGTCTGCCATGCCACCACCATTCAATAGGTTTGCTGTTGTTGTTGTTGTTGGTGGTGGTGTTGCTGTGCGGTGTTAGAGATGCGAGGAGATGAAGCACACAAAGAGAAAGAGACGGTCGCTCTGTGTAGGTGCTTTCGTGGCTCGACTGCTGTGTCCTACATCACTTTTGGGCTTTGCCCCATTGGGATGTAGCTTTTGGTTATTTGGTTTGCCGAGGGGCAATGGGAGCTGATCTTTTATTGCGAAAATATTAGGTTGACACAGGAGAACCATGTACCAGCTAAAACATCGTAAATTTCCCAAGCATGCTTTGCTGAAGGAACCTTTCAGCAGATTCAAGCATCGTACCGTGTTGGAAAGTTATTTTTTGAGAGGTTCACAGGAACTCGAAGGTTCCTGAAATTCAAGACCTTTCAGTTTTTTATGTGGGTAAACTCTCAGCATTGAATTCGATGACTTATTCATAATAAGAGACAATTGGTCTTCAACTTAGCATTTAGGTGAAAATTGTGGAAAGCATTTCTTTCAATTTTTTTAGATCTTCAATTCAAGTTCTGATACCTTCCCTGATTAACCCAGTGATCTACAGTGGATTCCCTACAACTCGAATAGGATATCACTATCACAGTAGCCATGAAATTCATTTTTACTATGGTTTCATAACTCGATATCGAGTTAGTTCACATTAGAAAAACTTGAGCTCAAATGCTATACTTATCTTGACCAATGCTGTTCTCTGTAATATTTCCTTGAATTTTTTTACAATTTAATTTGTAGTCAACTCACTCGGTTTTGAAAACATCGTTTAATCAACGTTTATAGCATATAGCTTTCGTGATCTTGGTTACACCAAAAGTTGCGGTTTTTGACAATGTTGTTAAGGTTAAGGTTGTCTAGGTTGTCGAAAATCGCTCACTAGGTCGCTCTAGTGCTCAGGTGAACTTTGTGTACATACAACATTTCTGAATCCTGGCTATATTTCTGCTGGTGATGATTACCTTTACAAAGGTTTGAGCTGAACGATTTATCTTAAAGATAAATAAAAATAACTTAACCAGATTAGCAAACAAAAGCGAAGTGGTTACAGTTACAGATATTAATTCCCTCTATAATTTATAGTTGCTTTACAGCGGTATAAATGTTGGAAAGCTTAAGCGTCCACCTCTTTGTTCACTCTTTTGTACACCTTAACAGTTCACAAGTATTCCCAGCGATAAAGAGTTCATGAAGAATCAACAAAGCATCCAATTACAGCAACCCCTCAATACAATTTTAAGGATTTCAGGATTTTCAAGTAACCCCCGACTTCAACCAGAAAACTTACTGCTAATTCAAGGTTAAGTGACCAAATACTGACTTAAAGTTGTAAAAAAGTGACTAAAAAGTAACCTAAGGGAAGAAAATTAGTCGTTCTGATGGCATACCAAATAAATGTTTGATGTTTTAGACTTATTCATTTAGATTCTCATAAGCACTCCGCAGCGAAATAATTAATATAGTTCTATGATTTTCACTGAAGGTCTCAAGATCTGTATGAAGTTTAAATCATCGAAACTAATTCATAGCTTCTTCGATAGTCTAGAGTTTCCTGATGTTTATAAAACTGCCCAAAATATTTCTCAATTTCCTTAAAAATCTCTAGACTGCCATGCCTTAGTATTTTTTAAAAGAATCCACCATTTTAATGGAATTGATTGAATTGCCTTTAAGTTCTACAATTCTCCTTAAGTTTTATAAAGTTTATAAACGCTCACGGAACTTTTCCTTAAATCACTAATTTTCCCTACAAGAAGAATGCTTACCTTAGTTTCTCTAAATTGATCAAATGTTCCGGTAAATTTTCTGATATATATTTATAATTCCCCGAAACTTCTAAAGTTTTCGGATCAATCATAGAATTCTCGGAATATCTCATAATTCCAAGGAACTCCTTGTAAGTCGCTGCAAATTTCATCATGAAACAATCCTGAATTTGTCAAAACTCACGCTTATAGATTTTTTAACCAATTCAATAGTGTGGGTTGAGTGTTCACTCGGCTATCGATAGAAGTAGGCCACTCTCGATATGTGTCACGCGATCGTTTGTTTACTAGGCAGCAACCATTATGTGGTCCTCCTCATTGTTCTTCATCATCAGTTCTTTCAGTCGATGCGTCGTCGACTTTGGAAAGCAACCGTTTCGTGATGAATGTGTGAGTACTGACCACGTTTTGCGTCCATTGCTGCAATGGAAGCGCTCTCACCCCGATTGGCGAATCTGCCATACAATGAAACCACTGAAAGCGGCAGGAGGCTTACAGCATAGTTGAAGATAGTGTTTATTGTGTTGTACCTTTTGACTATAGTTTTAGTGTTTTGTATAGTGAACAAGAATCTTCGGCTCTGTAAAGTTAATTCGGTTGAGCCTTATCAAATAACTTAATAAATAATAGTCTGGGCTAAAGTTTGGGGGACTTCCCCTAAAGATCTCTGGAATCCCCCAAAGATCTCTAGATCTAGCTTTTCTGAGATCAATAGAACTTCATTAAAGTTTCCACATTTTTGATAGTACGAAATGTCAAGACATTAAAAATGTTGTAATCTTAGACTTAGTAAAATGAAGTAAGTGTTCAACTTCAAAATTTAATGGATTTGAGTTAAAGCTGATTCTTTAAAACTGATTGTTATGTCTTTAAAACGTTTGCGTTAAAAACATATTTTTCACGCATTCCATAAATAGCATTCTTATTATAATCCTGGAAATCATCCGCCAAAGTTATGGAAAAAACCTGGAAAACTCAGGAAACTTTATTCAGCCAAATGAATGGACACTCTGTAGATAGAGAAGAACGATTAAACGTAAAAATATTCTATATCAGGTCGTAAACCTCGAATTGTTCAAAAATAGAACAAAATATAGGCCTATCCAGAAGAATGATCAATCTTAAAATAAATTCAAGTTTAAAAAAGTTTGAAATAGTGACTTATTACAAGAAAAAGTGACTTTAGTGACTTGGCCTTAACAAAAGAGACTTTTTAGTGACTGGCTAAAAAAAAGTTACCAAGTCACTAAAAAGTGACTCACTACCAGCCCTGTTAATGTTAAATTCAGTCCACTCTACCCATAATACGTACGCGAGACTCAAACCTTTGTAGTCTAGGGTAAGTGTAGCAGTTATAGCACTAGTGCTCCAGTTTTTGGCCCTAGTGACTACACACTTAGAAATACCTAATCTTACACGTGACGGAATTGTTACCGTTTTGGTTCCTGCACCCTATTGATTTACTTCAAGCGAGAAAAATCAGAAGATAGCGAGAGCGAAGAATAGGGTATATGTGTATTCATTGTGAATTCAATATGTATCTCAGTTTCTTGTATGCAATGTTGTCTTGTTTTGAAAGTAAATATGTAAGTCAAATGAAAGATCACTCCCAAACCAACGGTCCAATTAAATATTGTAACCCAGTCACACCAACAACACAGAACACATAACGGGAAGGAGTAAGGATGAAGGTGGGCATTGGAAACAGGAGAAGGATACGGTCAGGGGGTGGTGGAAGAGTGGGAGGGAGGTGGAAATGGGCTTAGGTCAAGGGGGAAGCTACTGGGTCAAACTGAAGAGAAGGTTCTCTTTCACTACAGCCATTGCGCGAGATAGATCTATCTGCCAAGTTTGTTATAAGTTTTTGAAAAGAAGTGAAATATACAGAGTCGCCAACAAATACCGGCTAATACCACCGAATACGGAGTCAGGTAGGACCCAATTAATAACCCGGTAGCGGAATTCCCAGCCCTAAGACCACCTCTTATATTCCCCTCGGGACCCATTAATTACAGGCTAAACTACGAGGGTGTCCGTTAACACGCCAACACCCGTGTAGCAAGCGTCCAACGGTAATACACCGACAACCACTGAGAGACCACCGTTGATCACCCGATCGAGCCCCAGTGCAACATCCGTCGTGCGGTGACAACCGTCGAGCACCGGCATCCACTGTGAACAGTCCGTTCATCCGCCACCGAAAAACCCCACCCACTGCAGAATTCCGTCATCGGTGGCTGCTACACACACACACACACACAAACACACACACTACATACACCGAAACCGTAAGTAATACAAGAGTGGAAAATAAAGCTAAGGTGTTTTGTACTTCGGATCAGTGTCGACAACCCAGGAGCCGACCTTGAAGCTCTAGGGTTTCAAGCTCGAGCTAGCCCACAAAAGAGGCGAGTGTAGCGCACCCCAGACGATCTCCGTGGCTAGACCAGAGGTTAGGGGAATCCCTTTAAACTAGCCCATCTGGCTAGCTATTAACAGAATCCATCTTTAACATAATGGATGAGACGTTAACAAACATTTCACGCTTGATTTTTGAAGATAAAAATCAACAAGCAAGCAACTGTTTTACATGTTGTGAATAGTCTCGAAAGAAGCTTGTAAAATCAATATCAAGCATGATATTTTGTTCCAATATCACGCGCGATATTGAGAGCGAATGAGAGCGGAAATATATTGTTTGATTGAAGATTTTGCCAACACTGATCGCCACAGTTTTTGCAGAGTTACAATAATTATTTAAATGTCGTTATGATAGCTATCCATTCAAAATAATCCATTGGGCATAACTTCGTCAAGATGCATAATTTATCAATTTATTAAAAAAAAATCCACCAGCGAACTGTTCAAAAGACAGCTTTAACGTGTGAAATGCAGTGTCTTTTAAATTGTGTAAATGTGGCTGAACGTTTGATATATCTAGGCATCGAATTGAAAATATTAATTCCTTAAAAAATAGGGGAAATGCAGGTAATGTCGACCTAAGTGTCCCTAATTTGGGCCCATACATAAATACAGCAATCGACTAAATTTTCAATAGCAACGCACATTGTAGAACATTGTAGAACGACGCACACACTTACCTCGAATCTCTCCAGCAGAAAAAGCATACGAAGTCGAGTATGCGAGATAATGAGCGCTTCATGTTTGCTTTTAGGCTATCCATATTCAGGAGCATGGAGAGAGCAGTGGAGAAAGCACAGGTGTGATAATCGCAACGTTCGTGGTTCGAGTCCAGTCGGCAATCTGATTCCTATTTTTTTCGACATAACTAATTTACCTTACTAATACACTCTACATTTTTCGGTCTTCAATTTTCTTGCATTGGAAATCTCGCCCCGCGCGTGAAACATCGCTCAGGACGGAATCCATCTTGATCTCCAGCACAATTGCTCCCACTATTCTCGGCTTCAGCTCCAGATCATCAGCTCAGATCCGGATCCGGAGCTGAATAGTGAAGAATCGAGAGAAAAAAGATCCGAAGAGCTGGTCGGGTCCGAGAGCTGTACTGTCAGTGAATCATTCGACCCCGGAGTAGTGGTTAACATCCATACCTCTCACGCCAAAGTCACGAGTTCAAATCTCACCCCCCGGACAAGTCACGAATGACCCAAGGGTGTTAAAGTGACTATAATAATAATAATAATAATAATTCGAGTCGATGATTCGGATCTGGAGCTGAGCTGATAATATGGAGAAAATGATGGGAGGAGAGTGAAGAGCACATATTCTGGAGGAATAACAGCAGTAATAAGAGCCGGGTACGTAAATGCATTGGATAATACCAGTAGAAATCGTAGGTACATGTTGAATTACGCGTGCATCTTGGTTTACGCGGTGGCTGTTCAATGCGCAAAGGAGCAATGCGTGCTTTTTTGAAAAATTTCGCAATAAGTGACGAATTGTCTGGTTTAGATTTGTGATGACAGTGTGCTGATGAGCTGCGGTTCCTAAAAAAATGAACCGCGGGTCACCAGCTAACTTTAGTGAATCGGGTCTTTAGAACAGCTCGGGAGCGGATCGCCCATCTCTAGATGTCATCGAAATTCACGGGCTTTTCTCGGTTTTCGGTCACTTCGAATTCCCGGCTTTTCCCCGGATCGCTGGTCACTTTGCTCTTATTTGATCCGCGTTTCTAGAATTTTATAAATATCGCAATATCAGCAAACCGTTAACTACTTTAAAATGAACGTCATAGTCAAATACAGTCAACTCTCCACAACTCGATATCGAATTATAGAACCATTGTAAAAATGAATTTCATGGCTACTGTGATAGCAATTTTGTATGGGATTGTTATTCTATAGCTCGATGGTCTCTTCAATATCGAGTTGTATACAATTATTTGCTTCACCACTGTAAAGCGTCCATCATTGCGGAAGTGAATCTATTAGGATAAACATGTAGAATACACCCCCTTAAGGAAATGCGAATTTTGGCTACCCTACATCTTAAAATCAAACACATTATTTTGTTCCGCTAGCGCTGTAGTCGCGATATTGTGTAGTATTGGCCAAACATAAAATGGAATGGCTAAAACCCAGATGAGGATGTATTTTACTGCAAATAGTCAAACATAGGCATTTTTTATGACATTGTCAATGTGAGAGTTGAACTTAAGTTTGTCATCAATAATCACGCCAAGATATGTAATCTCCCGAACGCGTTCAATAGTCTCATCATCAACTACAACAGAGACGTTCTCATTTACTCGATTCTGCGAAATTACCACGAATTATGTTTTACTTGTATTCAATTTCTACTGCTTATGCTTCAACCATCTACTTAGAGATCGCAAATTTTCCTTCAAGTATAAAAGGGCATCATCTAAATCCTTAGCTGCAATGAATCAATGCAGTATCATTTGCAAAAAGATTACTGTCGTAAAATCGTAAAACACGACGGATGTTATCAATACACGCTGCATTTCCTGCAGCAAATGATATAAGTGGGTCCTGCAGACGATGTTAAGATTTTGTATCTTTATTATTTCGTGTTCTGTCTACGTACTATCGTACTATGAGCGCTTCTTATGCGCGCTTAGTCTACCCAGTTCGAAGCATGGAGAGAGCAGTGGAGAAAGCACTTATTAGACCAGTTGACCAGACGTTGATGAATCCCTCATAATTTTAAGCTAATCTTACATCCCCCTGTTGGGTGTGTACATGATAAATAAAAGGGAGCCAAATACACTGCCCTGGGGCACTCCAAGGTTATTCCCCACGGGACTGGAAACAGAATCATTCAAAACAGTCCTTTGCGTTCTTTTAGACAAATAGCTATCAAATCATTCATATGGAGCACAGTTCAGGAGGCAAAGACCGCTTGAACTGTGGATAGTTTAGCTCGGAATTCTCTCGCTAGGTGGCCCCAGTGTTTCGGTAAACTTCTTGTAAATACAGGATCGAGCGCAGTAGGTAAAGGCGCACCCACAAAGCATGAGGTGATTGGTTTCGATTCCCGGTCTGATCGATTCGTCATTTGGCGTGAAAATGCTCAATAATAAAATATGAACGATCTGTTAATTAGTAATCTTAATTTTTCTACATTTTTAAAACGCAAATTTGACAACTAGGTTTGTTTGAAAATATGCAACTAATCTTATTTCAACGACTGCAACAATGATTATATTACTAAAGAACTTTTCAAATTCCCGACGTTTAAGGATTTTTCCTTATAAGAATAAATCCCGATTCTGTCAAGGTTTTCGTGTATTTTTGATATTCCTAAATAACAGTGGTAAAAGCTAATAAGACCTTAAAAGAAGCTTTATGTACGAAAGGGTAAAATCCCAAGACACAGTAAACATGGTTAATGTTTTGGCAAATCGCTCCTAACATTGCCATGCAGCTGCCTTAATCCAGCTTATCCAAAACTAATTCTATGAAACGAATATTCTTTTTCGAATCCTTCTCCTTATCATTCAGCCACAGGTCTACCAGTTTACTAGATAAAATCTATAACAAACATCAAACGAATACACCAACCGGGGGTCCACTCAATCACAGTTCAGACTAAATTTAGGCAACTTATGCGCTATAAATGCTCCAAATAGTCCATTTATGATTTCACCCATCTGCCGCCGACCTCCTCGCTGTCCTTCTTCGTTGATAATCACCGATAACGGGCCATCAATCATGCGACTTCTGGCCGGCTACCATGGGACTACAGGTGTACGTCATGCTTTCGCTTGCCCTTGCAATCGCTCCGTTTTTTTTCCGGAAAGTACACACTCAAATATTGAGCTTAGCTCAATCACGAAAGCCTCCTTGGGTTGCTTTTTTTCCCTCTTCATTGGTCCGGCCTTGAATTATGCATCGAAGTTTATTTTTACCCCGGCACTCGCTTTTGATGGATGGGAGGAGCTAACTCCGGTAGAAAAAAAAGGTTCACTGTTTCAACCCGGACTGGAAAAGATTTCAGCAAATTTTTCACTCTGAAATACCCTTAATCTCAGCAGCCATAGTTTTAATTCCGAAGAAAAACAAATTACAACAATCCACCTCTGAATTCATCCGAGAGTCGAGCTGCTCGCTACTCGCTTCCCGGAACAATCAACTCCGCCTTTGCTTGGATTGACAGCAGGAGCAGTAGCAGCGGCAGGGTGGGTGGAATCAAACCTTGTGCTGCATGGCATACCGACAACGATGCCGGAAGGCATGGCATTCTTCGATTCCTTGCGCCGAAGATCCTTTCACCTTCCCAACAACAGTGCCAGTGGAGCCAACAGCGGGAGAAAGCGCACATTCTTTCGCACCTTTTTCCTTCCGGAAGCAATAAAACTTTGCCTTGTGTTCGTCGTCAGCGTCGTCGTCGTCAACAAACGACAGGCAGCCAGGCAGCGGAAAATATTCATCCTTCTGGAGCTGCTCCCGGCCGACTGGACTGCTTCATCAAAAAGTGATTCGCTTCCAATTCCCTTAAACGCGCGCGCCTACTTTGTTTGAGGGAGCAAAGTTCATTGACCCGTGCGAAAAATGTAAATCGAGTAAATCTTGAGTCCCCTTGGGAGGCCAGTGGCAGTTATCTCCGCTTTTTTTTTTATCGTCCTGTCTTCCTTTGGGTATGGGAAGTAAATCGTTTGATGCTCTATCATCCCTCTATTATTGGTAGGCGCTATCGGGCAATCGGGAGATTGATTGGGAGTGATTTTTTTTTGTGAAAGGTGGGCGGATAAGTTAGGAATGGCATTTTCAATATTTTGGGTCAAAAGAAGGTTTAGTCGTTTGGAGAAATTTCAATTACTTAACTTTTGTAATTGTAATCCTCGACTATTTTGTAATGTTCAGCATTCTTTCAGCATCTGTGATGAAACAGAAGTCTGAATGATTTATACCATTCATAGATCGTAGACCATGAGAACATTAGGAGACCTAAAATACTTTCGTTGCACACTCATACCACCGAAAAACCGAAATGAATGACCATAGAAAGCACTTTACTGCCATCGGCCTCCATGTTCGCGGAAAACACGCATTTGAATGTTGAGTTGGTTCGTGGTCTAGATAAAAATGTCTATGCTTTTGACAGCTGGGAACACTGCAAATTTTAATCAGCCGTTATAGATTTTCGAGCAAAAGTTAAGTTAAGTGTCATGTCGGTTTGAAACCTAGAACTTATTATATATATATCAAATTTTCTCGTCAGTTTTATTGTACAACAAAAGATTTAAGAGCTTAAGAATTTTAGATTTCATGTGTAGTCTGAGATAGTTTTGAATAGAATTTCAAGAAATCCCGGAATTGAATTCAATGTAAATTTTGTTGAAAATTCATAGGAATTTCTCCTCCTCCTGAACATCAGAGGAAAATTCTAAGGGCATTCTGCGGATAATTACATGAAGTTTGTGAAAGACAACGAAATCGCAGCAAAAGTCCTCGTACTTAGATGGTAAAGGGGATGCTAAAAGAAGGATATCAATCAAATCTGAGATTAACTCCAGAAGATCTTAAAAGAAATTCGGAAAATAATTCCAGGAGAGATTACCAAACAAATTAAGGGGAGAAATCCAAGGAATTTGTGAGGAAAAATGTAAATGAATTCTTATGAGACTTTCAGGGGAAGGAGTGAGATTAAAATGGAAATCTGAAACGAATTCAATGAAAAATCTGAGAATCTTTCCATAAGGAATTTTAAGGTAATTCCTAGGAAAATTAAAAGAAAATTGAATTCGGTAGATAGTTTCAACGACATTTTGAGGAATATTTCAATGGAATTGCGAGAAGTATTCTAACTATATTATTGTGATATCTTTTTTTTAGAATTCCAAATGAATTTCTGAAATAATTCCATGGGAGTTTCGGAATAATACGAGCGTAATATTACGAGAACTTTAAGCGAATTTTCATGATAAATCTCCGTTGAATATGCAATGGATTATTCTGAGGTCTTCAAACAGCTTGAACGTTCCCGAAATATTCCTGAAGTTAATGAAACTGCATTCAAGTTCTTTTGTAGTTTGAGAAGCTAGCCTGATGCTCGCAATACTCATCAATGTTTTCAACTTCCCTAAACTTTTTCGGACTTCCTAAAGTTTCCACAATTTTCCTAACGATCATGAATCTTCTCTAAAATTTTAACAATTCACTGAATTTCTCGACAATTTTTTAACATTTATGTAATTTCGCTGCTTTAGAATATCTATGCGCTGAGGATATCTGTTCTTTCTTAAAGTTTTTTTTTTTTTGAGGGCTTTAAAAGCGAGATCAATATCTTTCTTGAATTTCTCGAAATTTCTCTAAAGTGTTTGCAGTTCTCATGAAGCTTGTTGTACTACCCTGAATTTAATTGAACTGTTCTAAAAATGTTTAAGCTTCCGTAAACTTCTGGACTTATGTGAAAACCTCAATAATTTTCTTAACATCTCTGAAGTTCAGTGAAAATCTGGGAACTTCTTGAAATTTCCCGCTAATTTAGTGAAACTAACGGAACTCAACTCCCCTGAAATACGACTTGTTTTTGGAGCTTTACTAAACTTATTTGAAATGCTCTCGAAATGTCCGTATAAGTTCCTAAAGTTCTCGGATCTTCCCTTAAGTTCCATAGACTTTTATGAAGTTCTCTAAATGTTTATGACGATTTCTGTACTTCTGTGAAGTTTTCGAAGTTATTCTGAAATTTCAGAAACTTATTTAAGTTCCCGTAACGAAATAATTAATATAATTCTATGATTTTCACTCAAGTTCTCAAGATTTGTCTGAAGTTCAAATTATCGAAACAAATTCATAACTTCTTCAACAGTCTAGAGTTTCCTGGTGTTTTTAAAACTGGTCAAAATATTTCTCAATTTCCTCAAAATTCTCTATACTGCCCTGAATATCTTAGTATTTTTTTAAAAGAACCCACAATTTTACTGGAATTGATTGAATTTCCTTTAAGTTCTACAATTTTCCTTAAGTTTAAAACGCTCACGGAACTATGCCTTAAATCACTAATTTTCCTTGGAAAGTCCAGCTTTGAAGTTGTCTATGCTTACCTTAATTTCTCTAAATTGATCCAATCTTCCATTAATTTTTTTTTTGCTGGGTCTAGCCTCTTGTCACACTACCCCAAGGACGTTCTGAAGTGGTACAATGGGGTCAATTTCGTTCCGATGGATCTCGATTCCCCAAACACACCGGAGTTGCGGCCGATCGAAAGATACTGATCTATAATGAAACACGAAATCCGTAAGCATCCTAAAGTTGCCACAGAAGCAGGAAATGTTGAAATCATGGTTGAAAGCAGAAAAAATGTCGATTCAACCGTTCTACAAACCCTTATGGGTGGAATTAAAGGCTGACTAAAAGTAAATTGGTACGCCACTCGCGTGCCGCTAGCACGCCTCTAGTGTTGGGAATCGAAAATCTTTGACAGTGGTTTGTTCAACTTTTATAGAGAACAACTGGTGCAAGTTTGATCAAAGTAGTCGATCGCGTTCAGAAATAACGTCAAGTGGAATTCGAAAGAAAATGCCGAAAACAACAGTTTGTCGAGTGCTTAAAACCTACAAGGAAACCCTGAGTGTGGAAAGGAATCAGCGGACCTACTAAAAAACTGGAACCAGGGATCGTCAGCTGCACAGAAAGGTGTTGAAGTGCGTTAAAGGTGGAACGCCAACGAAACACAAGGACTGCACTTTGATCGATGACGAAACATACGTCAAACTCGATTTTAAGCAGCTTCCCGGTCAAAAGTTTTACATCGCGACTGGACATGGGGATGTGCCGGTAAGATTCAAGTTCATGTTTGCCGACAAGCATAGGGGCAAAATCACCTTTTGGCCCGATTTGGCCAGCTGCCACTACTCCAAGGTGGTTCTGGAGTGGTATACTGCCAACAAGATCGATTTTGTCCCCAAGCTAATGAATCCTCCGAATTGCCCGGAATTTCAACCAATCGAAAAATACTGGGCAATTTCAAAGCAGCCACTTCGACGAAACGGCGGGGCATTCATGGTCATCCAGCAAATGCGGACAAAATGGAAGAAATGCGCTGATTCCGTGTCCGTTTCCGCTGTGCAGGCGCTGATGGGCTCCATCAAGAGGAAGGTTCGAGATTTCGTTCGAACTGGAGAAATGTAGCCATCTAATGCTGTAACTTTGAAGTTTTAATAAAAGTACTGTAAAGCACCCATTCATGGACATTTTAAACTTATTGAATCACGAATTACATGTCTTTTTGTGCGTACCAATATACTTTTAGTCAACCTTTAAGAAGAAAGTTCGGGCATTTGGATTTGTTCTTCACCAAATAGAGTGAATTTTTTTTTTACTAGTTCGTTTATTTACTAGACTCAGTCGTGTGTGAAACTTTGCGGAGCCAAAATCAGTAATGTTTGAATTTACATTTTAAATAGCAGTAGTTCTATGTTAATATTGGGTGCCAATTACTCGTGGCAGGCTCGAGGTTAATGGGTAACAATTTCGATTGGAAGGAGCTAGGGAGGAAACTGGTTTCTGAAGCCTCCTTCAGATACTACTCTCGGACGGTTGACCAAATCCTGGCTGGGCAGGGGCAAGTAGCACAGAAACAGGAGGATAATAAGACTGGGACACAATGGCTGGAATTTGTTTAGAAAGGAGGGGATGGTCTCATCATACTGTAACATCAGACAATCAAAGGAATTCGTAGATCGCCCGCATGTAAGGAAGATCACGGGTTCCAAATACATCTCTTACTTCACGGAAGGGTTGTCTACCTCGGGTCATCCAACAGCCGTGCTCTGTAGTCGTCATTACCCGGGCAATACCAAACTGCGTGATCGATGTCACCATAACCGGTTCTGCACCTACATACATTGCTGTCAACGAGACATAAGTCTTGACATCACGCGAATGAAGCCCCGACTTACATCCAGACTTTTGAACCACGCTCTCGAAGAAACATTTGGCATAATGGAATGTAACCACCGCCCAAGAGAATTACTTGTCAAATCGTTTTGCCAACTTAAAAGAGAACCCTGACGTACTAATGGGGAAAATTCATCATGTGAAATCAGTGCTAACATTTGAAAACGGCACAAAAGCCATTTGTAAACAAATGGTTTGTGAGCCCTTTACTCACTACTTGAAGTACACCCACGCGACACAACAGCAACATCGGGTAGGGGAAATTTTCCCCTTCCTGACGATGCTGTTGGTTTGCGTGGGCGTTCTTCGGGTAGCGAGTAAAGGGCCCACAAACCATTTGTTTACAAATGGCTTTTGCGCCGTTTTCAAATGGTAGCACTGAAATTCTTCTATCATAAATCTCGCCTTGTTGTGCGCCCACCTTTGCGAGAGAGTCTCCCTTCTCATTGCCTGGGATTGAGCAACGTGAGGGGACCCATTAAAAGGTAATCATATATGATCTTTCGATCAGCAAACTCAGCTGCTCCCTTAGATGAGTGCCGAATGGCCTCAATCGAACTGAGACTATCCGAGAAGATGAAGTAATGGTCTATGGGCATGTCGGAAATCATCCCCAATGCGAAGTTGATTGCTGCTAGCTCAGCAACATAAACGGAACAAGGTTCCTGAAGTTTCCGGAAGGCGGTTGAGTATTCATTGAAGACGCCGAAGCCAGTGGATCCATCAATGCGTGATCCATCAGTGAAAAATCTTCTATTGCAGTTGACTTGTTGGTACTTTTCAGCAAAAATACGGGGAATTGAGATAGGTCGAAATTGATCTGAAACTCCTTGAATAGCCGGTTTCATGGAGAGATCATAGTCAATGGGGGAACTGTATTTAGTAAAGCATACACGAGGGGGGTTATAGCACGGAAGGCTAATATCCGATGACATATAATTAAGGTAGATTCGCACGAATCTAGTCTGGGTGCCCAATTCGAGCATTTCTTCGAAGTTTTCAATCACAAGGTTGTTACTGACACTACATTTGATCAATATTCTTAATAAGAGCTCCCAGAAACGGTTCTGCAGGGGTTTTACTCCCGCTAGAACCTCTAGGCTCATATTGTGTTGAGTGCATACAGCCAAGGGCAATACGTAAACAACAATATTGAATGCGTTCCAATTTAATTAGGTGGCTGTTTCTTGCTGAGAGGAAGCAAAAAGAGCCATACTCAAGAACTGAAAGAATAGTCTTTTTATACAGTTTAATCCGGTCACCATGTCCCGGAAATTGATCGTCTGAAAGATAGATTATTTAGGGAATTTTGCAATGGTCTTTGCCAGATTTCTGCACCTGGACCTCTCAGGGAAACCACGGCATCGTCTGCAAGTTGTCTAAGCGTGCATCGATTATCTAATCAGTTATCAATATATTTGACATAGAAATTATAAAGTAAGGGTCTTAAACATGAACCTTGGGGTAAGCCCATGTAGCTAATTCTAGAAGTTGTCAGTTGACCTAGATTGAAGGTCATTTGTTTTTCTGACAGCAAATTATACAAGAAATTATTTAAAATACCGGGTAATCCACTACTGTGCAGACTGTCTGACAGTATGTCTATGGAAACTGAATCAAATGCGCCCTTAATATCCAGAAAGGCTGAAGCCAATTGCTCCTTCTTGTGCGCAAATGCCAGTTGAAAATCAGATGAAAGCAACGCTAGACAATCGTTATTCCTTTACTCTTTCGGAAACCAAACTGCGTATTTTTGAAACTAGGTTGTTTGATTCAATCCAATGGTCAAGTCTTGATAGGATCATTTTCTCCAATAATTTCTTCAGGCATGATAACATAGAGATCGGACGGTAAGAATTGTGATCAGACGCTGGTTTCCCAGGCTTTTGAATAGCTATTACTTTAACCTGTCTCCATGCTGGTGGAACTATATTGAATAATTTATATAGGTTAAGTAATCGTCTTTTAGCGATATCGGGGAGGATTTTTAGAAGGTCGAATTTTGTTTCTTTATTTATTTATTTTATTTCGTCAAGCCAGTGTAGACTACATACAATGATTATTACAATGTTTACTTACATACTATGGATTAACTCTATTCTGTTTTAGCTTAGTTCTTATTTGCTGCTTGGACATAGTGAGGTCAATAGTTGCGCAATGCAAATTATATAGGCGCATCATTCCATTGATCATATCACTTCCCGGATCAGAGTTATTCGATGAAAGAAGTGCCATTGAAAATTCCAGCATTGCGAATGGTTTATCGAGAGAACCGTTACTTCGGGCTGTATCCTGTAAAATTGTTTGAGCTGGTACTGGAATATTCTTCACTCTCATTGGAGGATGAGCGGTTTCGCATATAGTGAGGCTTTTTCCAAAGTGTTGTCATCGAGGTTTCTCTAGAAAGGCCCTCGATAAAAGTACGTCAGTAATTTCGTTTCTTTGCTTTTAGTATGTTTTAAGCTTTTTTTCAAGCTTTAGATACTTTTCAAAAAGCTCAGATCTTTCATGTCCACGATAATCTTTAATGGCATCGGATTTCTCAAGATACAACTTTGTGCATTCGTCATCCTATCCATGAGTGGTGGGTCTTCTTTTGAAGGATGCACTTGGAACACGTCGTTTCTGAGCTTTTAATGCGCTTTTGTAGGTCAGTTCGGAAAAGAAACTATACTCTTCCAATGGTGGCAGAGGATCGGTAGAGTCAATACCAAGAGTAACCACCGATCCAAATTATTTCCAATCAATATTCCTCGTGAGGTCAAAAGGAACTTGAATTGACCGATCTAATTTTTGACGACCACATTTGATTGAAATAATAATTGGTAAGTGATCACTACCATGGGGATCCATTGATTATCTTCCACAGACAATCTAATGATAGTGAGTTCGAGCACAAAGATATATCAAGACGGCTCCCCGAGCAGGAGGATTTCCTATTCGTGTTGCTTCACCAGTGTTCAAGATAGTCGCACAAATCATAGAAAATACCCGCTATATTGTCATCGTATCATTCGCCCCAGCCAGTACCGTGTGAGTTCATATCGCCCAGTATTAGAACTGGAGATGGGAGAATAATAACTGAACTCCAAAGATGACGGCGGTTTATGGAAGTCCTTGGAGGGACACATACGGAAGCTATGCAAAGATCTTTGTTCTTTACTTTATTTGGCAAGCGACAATGGTTGCCTGAAATTATTGGGATTGCCATTTTATAGAAGGAGTAGCGCTTTTTGATCCCCAAAAGTACGCCACCATAGAGTGAAATAAAGATACGTAAACCAAGCTTATATATAGTATTACATTCCCTGAAAATTTCATGAAATCGGTTGAGAGACTTATTGTTGGCGAGTTCTTCTAAAGTGATGTAATTTAACTGTAGAGGGGGAGGTAGCTCATCGATTCTTCCGGTTCGCCTCCTAGCATCGTGCTATAAGGTACCAGGCTATAACCAGGGTAGTTGATCGATAGCTCGATGACGTCATTTCGTTGGCGTCTGCAATGGGAAATTCTCATAGCAGGCGTTGACGATGGGACGTTGTCGAGTTGTTGAATAGCAACTATCATGGTAACTCACCGATTACCTGTCGATCTGCCAAATTTGGAAAGACGTCTGCATTGAATTGTCTCATATAATAATATTCCGCCCACTATATCACAAGAAATTGCGAGTAACTGAGTGGAATGGAGATAAGTTAAGCATTGGGTACAGGACCAAGTCTCTCCTGGGTGGTGCCAGAAGATGAGCGCAATAGAATCATCAAGTTGCCATAAGGCACGGAATGAGTCTTCCATTCGTTAGTCATTTCAGGTGGATTAGAACAGGTTTAGGTTTAGGGTGGGCGTTGGCCAGATGTGGATTTTTCAGATATAATCCTAAATAAGACCTAGATAATTTAATACCTCAACTTCTGTCACAATTTTTCATTGTGACTAATCAACACTCAATGGGTAAAATATCAAATTTGCGGTAAATTTAAAAAAAAGGTAACTTGGAGTGTAGAGCGCACTGCCCACTGGACGCCCTGCCCTGTAACAAGGGGATTGACGATGATTTGTCAAGTTTCATTTTGCATTTGCACACAGACAAACAGACATAACACATTGAATATTTCTCATTGTAAAACATCGTCGCTAAAACATTACGCCATCTGTTGAGTACTCTGTGGTGGGTAGTACGCTGAACAGATGGCGGTAGTGTGTATACGTCAAACACAAGGGAATTGACTATGCGCACCACAGGTGGCAGTACTACCAACTGCGATACTTTTAAACTGACCGTTAAATGCTTATGCGATGAACAATTTGTGAGTGTTATGTCTGTTTGTCTGTGATTTGCATATAATTGTAAGTTTAGGTTTGCTTTTGTAATTGTAAGATAGATAGTTTGGCTCCATTGAAACATTGAGTTGTATAAACTTGACGAATCATACCTCTAAAATAGTAGTAGTTACAGTGCCGCATTATCTAACAACCACTGCCTGCAACTAATGTTGGAGAGGTCGGCAGGGCTGATTACGGATCAAAACTAACATAACTCTAACACTGAAATGATCCCGAAACTAACGCTCATTCATTGCACTTTGAGTCATAAAGTAGTTTTATTTATTTTCCTACTAATCTATCTACACACTTAGTTTTTTCTACTGAGCTCGCCTGTGCGGGTCTCGGCGGGGAGGGGGTTTCGCTGAGATCTCGGCGGGAGTGACATTTGATTGCTGAGTCTCGGATAATGCCTTTTCTAATAATCTGCCTACGTTTCTTTTCTTTGTTATCTACTTTATCCCCTTTTTATTTTTCCGCTCTTCTTTCCTCTTCTCTTCTTTTGTTTTGTTTGTTTACATATAACTAATACTAATACCTCCTTGTTTTCTTTCTTGTTTTCTTTCTAATTTGTCTACTATGTCCCACCATCACAATGAGAGATGAGCTACCGTACATGGTACACGCTCATATACACTCCCAAAATAGTATGCCGCAAGTTAGTATATCACAGAGGCAACTAAAGATCCAGAAACAAAAACCGATAACGCTGAAGATAATGAGCTGTGGTGATTTATATGACTATATAGTATTATTTATTTATACTAACCTAAACACAACGTGGGGTGACCCAAATCCAAACGATCACTAACCAAAATAATAGACTTATCTTTTTTTTCAGCAGGTGTAATTTTGTATAGTTCTGTTTCCCTCTTTTCAGCAAAACAGCAACAAAAAACCTCTATAACTCTTCTCCATTCTTTTAATCTCCTACTATCCCTATAAATGTTTCGGAAACTAGTGGGACTGCCTGTGCAAACAGAAACAGGCCTGCTAGTGGAAGAAGGTCGTTATGCTATACGGTCTAGCATAGGCCTACGGCCAGGTTTCAGTAGGTACACACTCGCTTAACGGCAGATTGGTTTTCAGTGGTCGACCAGGGTGTGTGCTGATAAATTACAAAATTACAATTAAATCATTATTTCATACATCAGCTTGAATTACGTTGATCGATATTACATTTTTTTTGCTGTGCACTACACCACCGGAGCCAGCAAAGTTCAACAATCCATCGTTGCTTATGCCTTTGTTGTCGTTTGGAACCAGTTTTGCGAGGTAGGCGACGATTGTGCATATTTCTCGCGTAACTTTTGAGAAGGGCCTATTTATAGCCTGAACAATACGTAAAGAGCAAATTGAAACATTGAACGTCGCGTGAAAGTGGAACTTAATGAAGGCCTAAGTACTTTTTCGTAGTTTTTAGTTTTCGGATTTGAAAGATCGTCGGTTACAGTGGCCTGCAGAAGAACGCGGTCCCAGGTCCTTACATATCAAAGAGATTTATGGTAAAATCGCTTGTGTATCGTGTCTTTTGCGAAACTCGTTGTTGTCTTTGGTTCCGGGTTTGAATGGATACAAAAAGTTGAGCAACGGTATTATGTTATATGAGGGGCTCGGTGGCCTTAGAGCAACCGTTTTTGCTTACTGAGCAGAACATCATGAGTCTAATCTCAGGCCCATCCACATTCAAGATTCGTCAATCGTTTTATCTGTTAATATGACTACATGGTAATAACAGCAACTCGGTGATTAAAAAGGTGCTCGTCTGCCTAGTGGCAAACGTTTTTGCTTACTGAGCAGAAGACCGTGGGTTTAGTCCCAAGCTCCTTCGCGGTATATGATCGTTAGGACATCAATTCAGCTTATCGTTTACCAAAACGAACCCTGCTGCAAACCCAACCCTCTTATCCAACATCCCAGTGATTCCTCGTGGAAGTGCAGAGGTGTTCTCGGCTTCCATCAAAGCGAGTGTCATGTCAACACAATCCTTCCCATTCCTTTCTTGACCTGTGTTCGGGCGCGGCCGGCGCTGGTATTGCCTAATTTAAGATCAAAAGTTTTTACACATTGAGGATGATTGCTAGTCCCAAGCATCGTCTATTGGTTCTCTGTGTAATTACAGCTGATCTGGCAATAACAGAGTAGCAACCGTGGGCGGACAATCAAGCTCAAGCTCAAGCTCAGTGATGTAATTTAACTGTAGACACCCTTTAAGGCAATTTAAGTGTTGTATGGCCATTTTCGTAGTATACAATTCTTTATGCTACCAATCCCATGATGTTGTTTTTAATTAGTTGTGAAGGAAAGCTTTCACCATTTTGAGCAAAAACGGGAAAATTTTCGACCGAAAAGTTGCTCAATAACAAACGAAAACTGCAGCACTGGATCTTTGATTAATCGCCAGAAAAAAACACGAATAAATCGTCCTTTAACCCTTCACTTCGACATGCTTTTTCATGCTATGTGCAAACAATAATTATCTAAAAAAAAAAGAATGCTGAATATTTATCCACCTTGCATTCCACACGCTCAGCAGCCAGACAACGCCGAGCAGAGGGCGAAAATTTATTCACTTTCAATATGTAAAGTAACTGTATCAGATAACATTGTCATGTTTATAGTTTTTTCTCCTTCTTCTTCTTCATCCCTCACCCTGGCCTGACGACGACGGTAGCAAGCAACCCATACACATAATAAATTTATCACAATCGCACCGCTTACTGCCACCAGAAGAGCAAAACAGCAATTCGTGTGGCTGATGTCGTGCTCGGTGGTAACAATGAGCTGTATACCTACCGACAGAAATGCACTCTAAACGAAAGAAGAAAAGTATCGTCAAGTGAAATGATTGAATGAATGAATGCATGCATACATTATTAGCAGCAGCAGCAGCAACAATCGCAATAACACAGGAGAAGGAAGTATAATAGGGTAACAAAAGACCGATACCGAAATCGTTGATGTGATGATGTTCGTTCACGGAGCTACGTATTCAGCTGGGGCAGACTGCTGAGCGAAGCGAAAACCCAAGACGTCTCCAACGAAGACGACGACGACGATCGAAGAAGGCTTTGCAAACGACGGAAATCGCAATTTCTCAGCTGATGATTATGACAACGACGATGATAGGATGGGATGGGAATTTTAATTGAACTGTTAAGAAGATGTGCAATTTGTGGTTGCGCTTTTTCTTTTTTTTTGCTGTGCAACGGGTTGGTTATTACACCGTAAGAAGCTAACTGTGCGTTGTATTTACATGAAATGATATGTTTGTGTTTCGTTGCTAGCGATTCATTTTTTTTTTCGGGGAAACCGAAACAGGTCACTTTTGCTGACTCAGGGGAACTGGTGTGTTTCCGTGGCAATGCGACGAAGCGACGGACCATTCCCGATTTTCATTTGATTAAAACGTCCCGATAAGAAGCCCGGTGTCCGCGTGGTGAGGTTTTTCATTCATTCGAGCTGGGAATGTAGGCAGTAGGCGATACGAGCGGTTTTGTATGGGTGACTGCCTGTGTGCAGTGCATGGCCTACTGCTAGATACTGCGCCGCTCGACGACATCGTCGTATGTTATCAGTTGACCGCGTCATGCAAGACGGAGAATGCGTGGTTATCCGGTAGCTGTAACCTGATACGAATAGAGTCGTCGTCATAATCCTGTCACAGCGATGATGTCATTTTGAAATTTCCAAACTTAACTCAAATCTTTCTAAGAACTGTCGTCAACCCACGTCCAATTTCCCAACTGACAACCATGAATCACATCTGACAGCTGCCAACCCTATTTCCCATCCGCGGAGTACTTACGAAACCCAATTCTCCAGACCAGAGTGAATGCAATTTCCATCTGGAGAATTGACTTTCTTTGCGTGTGGTACAACACACGGATCAGTTGTTTGTCTGTCTGTATGTGTGTGCAGTCTTCCGCCAGTCACCTTGCATCCTCTCCCATCAGAGGCCCAGTGCAGGTTTGAGTGAAATGAGACAACGAAACTGATTTAGATTGAATTTTACCTTTCCCTTGACGGCGACAGCGAAGACAAAGTCGCGAGGCCGCGTGGTAGTTGTCGTGATCGCCGTCGTCGTCACAGTCGCAGTCAAAGCAGGCGTAATGACGGTGGAGCCACTGAGGTAAAGAGAGGCACACGAAAACCAATTGGATGATGGAGGGTTTTACATTTCACTCACTGTGCTGTTTTTCCTCCTTCTTCCGAAAGGTGTTGGGTGTGTGTGTGTGTCTGTTTGTATGGGTTGCTATTATGCATTCGTTTCGGTTTTGTGCGAGTTCATCAAGGTTGATTAAGTTAAAATGATCACTTGTTTTTCCGTTTTTTGTTTTCTTTTCTGTTACTCGGCAAGTAGGAAGAGATGGATGGAGCTCTTTCTCTGAGGCGAAGCATGCCATGTCTCCCCTTTCCGGTGCAATCAAATTTATTGCGTGAGTAATGAGGCAACCCTTCGCGAGTGACAGACACAACTTCTGACAGATGACAAATTAACGATGGACTAGAATTTGATTGCCAGGAAAAATGGTTTACGAGCAACTGTCATGTTTGGGGGGGAGTTGCGGGATCGTGCTTTCATGTTTTCATTTCCTTCCGTAAGGAATTTTAGCGTCTTGAAGCTTTCTTGGAATTTGAATTGTTATCGTGTGGCTAATGTTTAATAAATTGAAAATTTATATGAGCCACGACAAACAACGAATCGGACCTTCTGCGATTTGCAAGAAACTTTGCATCATTGTTTGTTATGAGCAATGATTCACATTTTATTTTTAAATTCTGCCAGTTCCAGGGCTGTTACAAAATCATCATAAATCCATGACATCAAGTACTTATCCGCGACAGATAAAAAAAAAAAAATTTCATTGCTTAAAAATACCATTTGTATTACTACTACATGGCATTGCAAGCTTTTGCTTACAGAATATTAGCTGTCAACTTGCCCAAAACTTAGCGTTTTCTCATTTTAATTGAGAGCTTTCTTTGCCTGTTCAATCCTATACCAAAGGAAGTCGAGGCATTTTCCATCCCGAAAAATTAATAGACCGGACGGGAATCGAACCCAGATTCCATAAACATAGACTTGCTTCCTAGCACCACCTTTACTTACTGAGGTAAGGAAGTATCGTTTGTACCCTTTAAAAAAAAAAGAATTAAAAAATAACAATGTATCATTTTCAGTTATTTATGTTCTAGGTAGTGCTTAGTTTAGTGAACATAATAAAACACATTATGAGAATCTAATTAATAAAACACATGCATTTTGAAGCACTGGCTAGAGCGCTGCACTGGGTAATTGCCAAGATTTGGGAGGAGGAGATATTACCGGAGGAGTGGATGGAAGGTGTCGTATGCCCAATCTACAAAAAGGGCGACAAGTTGGATTGCTGCAACTACCACGCGATCACACTGCTGAGCGCCGCCTACAAGGTACTCTCCCAAATTCTATGCCGCCGTCTGTCACCATATGCAAGAGAGTTTGTGGGGCAATACCAGGCGGGATTCATGGGTGCCCGCGCTACCACGGATCAAATTTTCGCGATTCGGCAGGTTCTGCAGAAATGCCGCGAATACAACGTGCCCACACATCATTTGTTCATCGATTTCAAATCCGCATACGACACAATCGATCGAGATCAGCTATGGCAGATTATGCACGAGTACGGATTTCCGGATAAACTGACGCGATTGGTCAAGGCGACGATGGATCGAGTGATGTGCGTTGTTCAAGTATCGGGGACACTCTCGAGTCCCTTTGAATCTCGAAGGGGGTTACGGCAGGGTGATGGACTTTCGTGTATGCTGTTCAACATCGCGTTACAAGGTGTGATCAGAAGAGCTGGGATAGACACGAGTGGCACGATATTCAGGAAGTCCATCCAGCTCCTTGGCTTCGCCGATGACATTGACATTATGGCAAGGAACTTTGAGATGATGGCGGAAACGTACATCAGACTGAAGGCTGAAGCTAGACGGATCGGACTTGCCATCAACGCATCAAAGACAAAATACATGAAAGCAAGAGGTTCTAGGGAAGACAATGTTAGCCTCCCACCCCGAGTTCAGATTGACGGTGACGAAATCGAGGTGGTCGATGAGTTCGTGTATTTGGGCTCACTGGTGACCGCCGAAAATGATACCAGCAGAGAAATTCAAAGACGCATTATGGCAGGGAATCGTGCCTACTTTGGACTCCGGAGGACGCTCTGGTCGAATAAAATTTCGTAGCCGCACGAAGTTGACTGTCTACAAGACGCTGATTAGACCGGTGGTCCTTTACGGCCACGAGACCTGGACTATGCTCGTGGAGGACCAACGCGCCCTTGGTGTTTTCGAACGGAAGGTGTTGCGTACCATCTACGGTGGAGTGCAGATGGATGACGGAACGTGGAGGAGGCGAATGAACCACGAATTGCACCAGCTGCTGGGAGAACCATCCATCGTCCACATTGCAAAAATTGGGCGACTACGGTGGGCTGGGCACGTCGTAAGAATGCCGCACGACGACCCAGTGAAAATGGTTCTAGAAAGCGACCCAACATGAACAAGAAGAAGAGGCGCGCAGCGGGCAAGGTGGATCGACCAAGTAGAAGGTGACCTGCGGACCCTTCGCAGACTACGAGGCTGGCGAACTGTGGCCATGGATCGAGTAGAGTGGAGACGACTTCTTCGGACAGCAGAGGACAACAAGGCCTTAGCCTGATTGGTATGGTATATGCATTTTGATTTGAAATACCAAATAACACCAAATGAAAATAGGGTGCATAGGGCGAATTAGCATGCAATAAATTTAATCAATTCTCTAAGATATTCTTGGAAGAAAGTCGGGCTTTTTTTCTGATTTACTTCGTAAAAATATGCTGAGCATGAGCATTATTTATCAGCTGTAATTACACAGAGAACCAATAGACGTTGCTTGGGACTAGCAATTATCCTCAATGTGTAAAAACTGGTGATCTCAAACTAGGCAATACCAGCGCCCGAACACAGGTCAAGAAAGGATTGGGTAGGAATATTTTGACGTAATACTCCCTTAAATTAAAGCCGAGGACACCTCTGGTATTTCACGAGAAATCACTGGGATGTTGGATAAAAGGGTAGGATTCGTTTTGGTAAAGATATGCTTAATTGATGTCCTAACGATTCCATAGCGCGTAGGAGCTTGGGTTTGAACACACGGTCTTCTGCTCAGTAAGCAAAATCGGTCGCCACAAGGCCACCGACGCTGCTCACTTCACAAAACAATTACGACGAAGCTCCTGTTCAATTTTATGTTAGTAGATTTCGATCCTGGTGGCGACCTCACCGACGACGATAACAACTACTAAGACATCGTAAAAAGAGGGACGTGAACTCGATAAAAAAAAGACTTCGTAAACAGAGGTTTCAGTGTACTACCCAAGTAACAATTCAAGCTGAACTGTAAGAACAGAAGCTGATTTTTGGTTGATTTAATGTGTACAAAGCTGATTAACACCACGCTGAATATGTAGTTGATTAAAAGTGCCTAAAGCGAATTGTATCCCTATAATACTCCACAAATCAGCAATGCGCAACAAATATTTTGATAGCCTGATATACAATTAGTAATCTATTGCAATTTTTTGTAAAATGTAGTCAGTGTCAGTCGTTGCATTTCTGGCATTTTAGTTCTTCTTAATTCACTGCCTACCTTACTAATACCAAGCAGCGCCAGCACTAGACAATGAAGAAGAGTTTAGTAATGACTCCAGGTGGAAATGGACTGCGACGACGTCGGAATTATTATTATTTGTATTCCTGTGTTTTGACTGTTCGCCCCTTTATATTGCATTGAACTTTCAGACCGCATTCCAAAAATATAACTCAATTATGGCCTCCAAATGACCATCAAAATAAATCGCGCACTTGTGTCCACATAGTGTTACCTGCACTTGAAAATGAGAGGAATGTTGTATTGTCACCATTTGTTGTTTACAATTCTGCATTGCTGTATAATACTCTTCCGGTTGCTATTATTCAACTTAAATTTGACGTGCTTCAAGTTAATTATCATACCTTTTGCCACACATATGCCTAAGTGGTATGTAGGTATGGTTGACGCCTGTGAATCAGCGACTGCTGGTTCAAATCCCGAAATGCAAAGGTAATTTTTAGACTTAAAATATCAATATTAATATGTAAATCCAATTAGTCAGCAACAAAATAAAGCAGTCCCATTAAAAATATTAGATATGAGGTGGTTTTCCATAGCATTTTTTGAAATAAAACTAGTAGGCTGAACAAGGGTTGGAAAAGACTGTTATTTATTGCCTTAATAAGCTTATAAATTATCAGCTTTCGGCTGATTAAATTCACCAGATTTAGATGTTTAAAAGCTGAACAAAGGTTAACGTGGGGTATGTAAAGCAATTATTCAAATTAATGCTGAATTGAAATCGATGAAACAACACTTGTTAAGAACTTGTTGTTAAAGGCCAGCTGTTGGAGTATTTGAATAGCAACTCTTTGTTGATACCAGAACAATCAGGATATCAGGAAGGACATGTGAAACTGCGTTGAATTTGATCTTAGCAAAGTGGAAAGGAAACTTGGAGCGTAAAGATACGACTGTTGCTGTTTTTTGACGTAGACTACGTCTTACGGGAAGGTACAGGGGGTAAATATAAAATCTTAAATTGCTACCGTCACGAAATGGTGTAATTTTTTGAACGCTATAAGCTTTGTTATTTATAGATGAATTGTACGGGGTGTTTCTGTGGTGATAAGAAGGATTTTCCTACACAGATTACAGTTTTCTGTTCCAAGTACTGAAATTATTAGACGGTACCTCTATTTATGCTTTTAGATTAGCTATGAAAGTCCCTCCTACTTGGAAAATTATGCTATAGAACGATTTATACAACACCAGTTTTTTTATTTGCATAATTCTTCAAGTAGGAGGGACTTGCAATGCTTATCTCTTAGCATAAATAGGGGTGCCGTCGAGTTTTTTTTCAGTACTAGGTTCTGAAATTCGACAGTGAGCGTTCAAAGGAGCCTACTTGTAATGTTCGATTATCTTCATCGATTTTCTGTTTACAGCTAAGCGAAACAATTCAAGCTGAACTTTGCATTAGGTCCTAAGTAACACTGACAAGATTCTCTTCATCGACTTTCTCCTTAAATCCACTCGGCCCAGGTATTTTCAGCACACATATCGATATAAGAAATTTTTATCTAGCATCTAATACAACAAACACAACAAGAAACGATTCTGTGCTCAAGTTATTAAGGCTGTGTTCCATTTGGTGAATTTTTACTTAAAATTGACAGATGGAAAATTTTCAAGTGAACCTGCCTTTCCAGCAGACTTATTTCTGACAGACGCTTTCTTGAAAATCGGCCGATCTACAACAGAGGGATTTTCGAACATCTTAATTTATTAGTGTCAAATCTAAGTGAAAATTTTCCAAACGGAACACAGCCTTAGTATTTTTTTTTATTCGTTCAATGTACCGAGAACTTATTGAAGGGATTCATGGCTAATTGATATCATCTCGATCAACTATGAAATGTTGCATAACATTGATGCAAAATTGTGCACTCCGTTTTTGTGTGTGCATTTATTTTTAGCGTTTTGAAGTTGAATCGCTGAGGATCAATCTCATTACCATAGAAAAATTTCAAAAGTACAGATATCAGCTCTCACAAAACTTATAACAAAGAAACTGGATCTTCACGTTTGTTGCAGTCCAGTACACAAGGAGTTTCAATTTCATGAGTGATGTCACAACCGTCCAAGATTTGTGTCCTAGAAATCTTGAAGTGATAGGGAATATCAGCCATCATGACGGTCATTGTTGGACGCTTCAATGAATCAACGCTGAAGAAAGCCTTACTCATATCTGATTGTAATTTAGGAACCAAATTGTAATACAATATGTATTCGCATTTTTATGAGGTCCTGAATTTAACCAAGTTTTACTAAGTAGGAAATCCAAAATATGTACATAGGACCGAAATCATAGGTTACTTCTACTGTATTTTAAATCAATATCTAGAAAAAATGCACGAGCATTTCACTACACAGCTCAACGTAGTCTACGTCAACCCTGCGGTCGTGTCTTGTACACAAACCCACCAATTTTTTTTGGATCTGGATCTGATCTTTGGAATTACGAGTACTGCATATAAATGGTTTGAAAGCTATTTATCTGACAGAACTCAACGGACTGTTTTAAATGATTCTGTTTCCAGTCCCGTGGGGAATAACCCTGGAGTGCCCCAGGGAAGTGTATTAGGGCCCCTTTTTATTTATTATGTATATTAATGACTTGCGACGTGTTTTACGGATTTGCGATATTAATCTTTTTGCAGATGATACTGTGTTATTCATTGCAGCTAAGGATTTAGAAGTTGCCGTCTCACACTTGAATTAAGATTTGTGGTATCTAAGTAGATGGTTGAAGTGTAAGCAGTTAAATTTGAAACAAGTAAAACTAAACTCATGGTAATTTCACGGAATCGATTAAAGGAGAACGTCTCTGTTGTAATTGATGATGAGACTATTGATCGCGTTCGGGAGATTAAATATCATGGCGTGATTATTGATGACAAACTTAAGTTCAACTCTCACATTGACAATGTCATCAAGAAAATCCCCAAGAAGTATGGAATGCTATGACGATTGAAAAACAATTCAATTATTGCCAGTAAAATACAGCTACACAAATAAATCATCTCTCCTCATCTAGACTTTTGCCCATCCATTTTGTTTCTAGCCAATGAAACACAAATATCGAGATTACAGCGCTTGCAGGATAAAATAATGCGTTTGATTTTGAGATGTAATAGATTTGCTTTCTCAACTTTGATGCTGGACGCTTTACAATGGTTGTCAGTGAAGCAAAGAATACTACATTCGACCATCAACACCATCATTTTTAGAGTAGTTGACAGTTTGCTGCCTCGATACTTGTGTGATCGAATTAAAAGAGGAAGTGATTATCATAGATATAATACTAGAAACGCGGATGAAATAGATAACACCACATTTCTTGACTTGTGTTTCACAGAATTCATTTGTTTTAAAGGAATAATTGTTTTCAATTCGATGCCTAGACACATTAAACGTGCAACAACATTAGCAGAATTTAAGAGACATTGCATTTCACACATTAAAACTGTCTTTTGAAAGGTTATCCAGAACGGATTATGTTGTATGATTGGCTGTTATAACGACTTTTTTAATAATTATTGTAGCACTACAAAAACTATTTTTGTTCGCCACGATGGTGATGACAGATTTTTAATATTTGATTTAATGGTAGTAGATTTAAAAAGAGTAGTCTACAAAGGTTTGAGCCTCGCACGCGTATTATGGATATAGAGACGTCAATCTATCCAGCGGGACAAACTTAACAAATTTCAAAGTTGATACGTGTTTTGGAATGTACCAATAGCGTACCATAGCGTACCTAAAAGGATTTTGAACGTACCTCAAAGCTTCCCGGAAAACCCGTGTCCCGCTGGATAGACATACGATTTCAGCAATGACCAAGTCGATCGACCAGATTTCTACGGAAATGTGACGTACCAAATGCGTACTTTACGAATCTGTAATTCATTTATAACGTACCTCTTATTTTCACTTAAATGCTAACGACTTACTAAACTTTTTAAATCGGTTTATTTATAAATTCTGGGCACGGAATTGGATTCCTCGGACAGTTTTAGAGCGATTTCAAATAAAAAACATTATACTTAAGTGCATTCTAGCCAATTCGAGGACCAAAAACAGTTTTTTATTTGCATCCTTTAAAAATATACTAATTTCGAACAAAACCGTTAATTTCATGAATAATTATGGAGACGAACTGCTTAGAAATCTCCATCATGAGAAATGCCTTGATAACTTTCTGATCGGTAATGACCAATGTACCTAACTGGAATTCACTTTCTAACTTCACTTCTGAACTTCACTCACTAACTGAATTTAACATTTAATAAAAAAAATGCAATTTTGAAGCTTATTTGGAAGATACCTCGAGTTAGTAGTAAGTTTTCTCGCTGAATGTCAGGGGTTCGTGAGCACTCCTGACATTGCTGAAAATTATGATAGCATCAGATTGCGGGGTTGCTAGTGTAATAGGATGCTTTGTTGATTGTTCAGTAGCTCTTGATCGCTTGTAATACTTATGAATATTCAAGTAGACAAAAGGCGAACTAAGAGGTGAACGCCTAAGCTTTTTCACATTTATATCGCTGTGAAGTAACTGTAAACTCTAGAGGGAATTTATATCTGTAACTGTAAACAGCTCGTTTTTTTTGCTAATCTGGTAAAAATGCTTAAATATAATTATCTTAAAGATAAATCGTCCAGCTCAAACTTTTGTAGGGGTAAGAGGTGGACCATCATCATCATGTTGTACCTTTTGACTATAGCTTTGAGATGTTTTGTATAATGAACAAGAATCCTCGGCTCTGTAAAGTTAATTCAGTTGAGCCTTATCAAATAAATTAATGAACAAAAAAAAAAGCAATTTTCCGTGTCATAAGAAAATAATGGTTAATTATTTGGATAATGATCGAGTGGTGCACATGACAGGTCGATTTCTAGAATTATATATATGGATAATTGTCCATTATAAATGTGTAATAACCACCCGTTTAGCGTTTCCTGTGTCAACTCGGAACAACAACGTCACGTTCCAAGTCAGCACATCTAGCAACGAATCCCAAGTGCGATAATAAATATAGAGCCAAACAAAGTGCACACCCGATTAGTCCGCGTACACTTGTGGTTTACTGGTGCTGAGCGTGATGACTCACGGATGCGGAGAGTTATTATTCGCACGAAACACTTCAGGAGCACTGATAAAGAAACAAAAATAGCTTCTCCCTCTCCTCCCTCGTTGCAAACTTATGCGCGTTCCCAAAACACTCCGCCCTTCCTACCAAAGCGAAGGTCATCGGCGAACACTTAGTTTTTTTTTATTTATTCATTTTGTATTCATCGGAGCACGGGGAAAGCCTTCACCGATTTTTGAAGGCCACGAGAAAGTTCTAATTGGAATTTAAAATAGCCGCACTGCCGCACAACAACAACAACGTCAACAACAATGACGGCAGCACTACTGAGGGTTGGCCTACTAGACCATGACGGTGCTGCCAAAAAAAATTTACAAACAATCCAAAAGCGGGGAAAACGTGCGAAACGGTATTCCATTATCGTTTTTATGCGAGACACCGACTTGAAACAGAAGAAATGACAACGACGACGACGGACGTCACATCCAATTGTGGCTCTGACGACGAGCGACAACGGAAAGAACAAAAGCCGGTCGTCGACGAAGAAAAGTAAAAGTAACTAATTAATGAAACAAACAAAACCTCTATTAATATGAATGAGTCAAATTTGGATGAACTACAGGGAAGGGGCGCTTAGCTTTGCTGCACAGAAAACTAACGTAATTAGTTTCGTTTGCTCGTCTTGCCCGAAGCGAAAGAAATAAAGAAAAGTGACACAGAGGAAGCCCCTTTTCTTCGGCGGCAAACTCGAATTCGTTGCCCACTCCGACCGGGTTGCGTTATTTTTTGCTCACTTCTCCGTGACACGGCCCCAACTTCCGGTTTGCCATGTTCCCATATGTATGTACAAAACGTCCGTACGGTTGCTATTCAAACATATGAGAATCACGTTTGGCGATAGTTTTTGCACTGCATCTCGCCGTGCAGTGTGTAGTCATATAGTCACCAAACATTAGCACAAGGAATAGCAAAAAAAAAGAAGGTTAAAGCGAACATCCGAGCGCGAATATGATCCCGGCGCGGCGCAAATCCATGCTATATGTACATGTAGGTATGGCACTGCTTGCTACCCCCGCGCTCATCATCACAGTAGGCGCTCTCCGGTGGGTCGGGAGAACTCGGTTAAGCATCGATTGCATTTTATGAAACCTCATATCCCCGCGACGACGACGACGACGACGACGACGACGGTGGGTAGTCGTCGCGTCGTGTTTCCAACGCACCCAAAGAGAGCCTTGCTAGAGGAAGGTTATATGGTGCTCGCTCGGTATGGCGATAATCGCTGGCGGCGGCGGCGGTGGCTAACCAAAAGTCAGAGTAATAACTGTAAAACTCCGCTGCTGCTGCTGGTGCTGAACCGAACAAAACTGAATGGATGGTGGTTTTCTTGCGTGAATGTGTGAGTTCGGTGCTTATGCATGCACGTTTGGTGCAGCAGTTGCGAAAAATGAGCAGCGAAGGAAGAAGGATGTGTCACATACCTACGCACAAGTACACGAACGAATAAACGATATCACGGTGAAAGCACTAGTGTCTCGCTGAAATTGGGCCTTTGAAAGCTCACACTTGTGTAGTTGTTCTAGTTAAATACGGCAAAATGGGTATACAAATAAGAATCGATTACACCTAGCTCAAATATCAAACATTGAAAGTCACGCATAACAATTTACTTATTACATAGAATACGTTTAACGCTCACAGTGAATTTTATTTTGGAAAATCGTTATAAGTTCCATTCTGTTACACGATGACGTAAATTGCTTTGTTTACCGGGACGTTGGAAGAGGTTGACTTTTGAATGGAACGGAATTTCTTCGAAAAAGTAATAACCCTATTTATCGTTGGATCGCTAATGGTTTTTGTGAAGTGAAATTCTTGGGTAGAATTCTCTGAATATCCAAGAATTTGTGCAGAACTTCGGGTGAATCATAAGTATACCAGGGTTGGTAGTGGTTATGTGACATAATAGTAGTGACTTCAGCGACTAAAATAACCAAAATAGTGACCAAATAGAGCCTTAAAAAGGAAAACAAAATATGAGTTGTGCCCCAAGCACGACCGCATTATTGACGCAGGACTACGAGATTGTTTGTTGACGTAAGACTACGTCTGTGATTTCTATGCGGGGTTACAATTTGTGAAAACCGAAAATGGAACATGTAACGAAATTATGAAAGATTTTGGACGTTGATAACTCAGTTGCCCCTGGACCAATTTCAATAATTTTATCACCAATCGATCAGAAATATTTATAGCAATGCTTCCGACTGTTGATTTTTAACTAGAAACTAATGAAAAAGTGGTAATTGTCAAGAATTGTCCAAAAGCGTCAAACTAACTAACATAACTAACAAATCCACCAATTACGTACATGAATAAGCTGCTTCCCCAACACAGTCATCAGATAATCGTTTCTAGACGAAACCAGTCGAAGTGGGATGCAGGGAGGATGCAATTGCGTAACATTTTGCACTCATCGCCATATCCAGAACCACACGCCCCCAACGAACACACAAAATGCTCTCAAGAGTTGTAATCTTGTAACCAAACTTGGAAGCAGGGGTGCAAGTGATTTTGATCGATGATTCTCTTCATCGACTTTCTGTTTCGTTAATAACTCGACGGCAAACACATTCATTGATACTTTTTTTTGTTCTGAATGATAGAAGAGCATAGTAGAAATAGTGCGAAATAGGTTGGTGAAGCCATGGTCATCAAAAGAGGAAATCGATGAAGAGAATTGACCTTCACCCCTCTGCTTCTAGCCCCTTAATTTGGTTCTTGCTGGTTGCAATTCTGCTGTTCGACGTTTTCGAACAACCACCAAAAAACATGAAATTACACTATTTTCTAGCGATGCCTAAAAGTCAAATTATTCGATTAATGATTAATCGTTAAGATTTTTCCAGCTATTCGATTAAATATTTATCGAATTTCAATTATTCGAGCGCATACCCAGCAACCCTTCTTATGTCTAGTCGTTAGATTTAGCGCAGTAGAGAAAATAAATAAGAGTACTAATTTATCTGAACAGGCATAAAGAAGAACCATGACGTGAACCAGGATCATAAATTCGCCGAAAAAAGTTTTAAGCATCTTTCTGCTAAAGGCTATAATTTACCAACTTGTTAAGAGAAGAAGTTTAACGAGAAAAACTAAAAAGGGGAGCAGCTTTAGCAGGGTGGACACTGATATTCTGCGGCCTTCCAACCTGTCGCAGACACTAGTCCAACCCCTGTACAGCAGCAGAAGGGCCGAACCTCTTGCGAGTGCCCAATCATTGAACCGAAGAATATATAATTGTACTACCATCGGCCCTTTTCAGGGTCACCAAGTTTTTCCAAAAGAGTTAAATTTTTGAACATGTTCCAACTAAAATTCATATCACAGGGCTGGTAGCGATCGCTGCTGTCAGAAATAATGATTTTAGTGACCATGTTGAATAAATAAGTGACCAAATAGTGACTTATAGTTGTAAAAATAGTGACTAAAAAGTGACCAAAGAGAAGGCACATCAAAAAAACTGTTTGATGTTTTAGACTTATTCAATTATTATCTCATAAACACTTATGTACAATATGAACCAGAACCAGATTCAATAGAAAGTTTCTTACCAAACCGACGGTATTAGTCACGGTGTCTATTAACTTAAAAAAAACTTTGCTTAAAATACCTGGAAGTTTCAAAGAATTTAAAAATTTCTTACTAAGGAAAATTTAAATAAAATAATGAATTTTAAAATGCAACCATTTATCTTTGAACTTTAAAGATTCACAGTGGATTAATCTTCAGTAAGAAATATATTTAAAAAAAAAAAAATATTTATTTTGGTTTCTGAAGACCACTGTCTTTCTGTAACGTTTCCGAAGTTTTTTTTTCTGAATTTATGGAACTTTTAAAATGTTCATGGAATTAGAACGAAATAATTAATATATTTCTATGATTTTCACTGAAATTTTCAAGATTTTTCTGAAGTTCATAAAATTTCCCTTAAATTATCGACATTAATTTAAGACTTCTTCAACAGTCTAGACTTTCCTGGTGCCTAAACGATTACTGAATTTCTTTAAAGTTCTCTAGACTGCCCTGAGTTTATCAGTATGTTTAAGAACCCGCAACTTTACTGAAATTAATAAATTTGCCTTGAAGTTTTGAAAATGTTCCTTAAGTACTATAACCATTATTAACACTCGCTTTTCCCTGAACTTATCTATGCTTACCTGAAGTTCTTTAAATTTGTTTAAGAATGTAGTAAATTTTCTGATACATATTCATAATTCCCTGACGCGTCTGAGGTTTTAGGATCAATCATAGGATTCTTTGAATACCCTAAAATTCCACGGAACTCCTTGAAAGTTGTTGCAAATTTGCTTAAGTTAATGGGATTATTCTGAAGCTATTTGATCGTCCTCAAAGTACTCGGAACTTCGCTGAATATCATTAAACTATCTAAAAATATCTAAATTTAGTTCTCTGGAATTTCTTGAAGATATCGCTGCTTGCTAAAAGTTCTCGCTTTTTTATTAATGGAACTTCGTTAATGTTCTCTAATCAACTTATCTAAATTTTCGCATTTTCTTAAGTTCTTGAAATCTCCATGATATAACACCCTTAAAATATTCTCACGTTTTCCGGATGTTCATAAAATTTCCAGGAATTCTCTCGGAGCTTTGCTGAAGTTTTCGGAAATTTACTGAGCTTCTCGAAACTTTTTTAAGCTTTCTAATATTTCCTTGAAATTATTTGAACGGCCATTTGATTCTCTGACCTGTCCTGATGTTCTCGAAGCTTTCATTCTTAGTTCTATTGAAGATCTCGGTTCTGTTCGGAAATAAATAGAATTCCCGTAAACGCATTTAAATTTCCCTGAAATTCTCTGGACTTCTGTGAAGTTTCTGAAATATTTCTGAAGGTTTCATACATTTTCTGAAGGTCTCTGTACTTCCCTGAAATTCGCGGAACATCTTAAGGGTTCTCGCCTTTTTTTTAGCACATCATGGAACTATCTTAAATTTATCAGATTTTTAATCTAATTAGCTTTTGTGAGGTGCTTAGAACTGAGGGGTTTAAAAATTTGTGCAATACCCCTAAAGTTTTCTAAATTTCTCAAGCTCACTTGACACCTGTGAAGTTCTCTGAAACTCTAGGAACTTCATAAAAGTTCCCGAAAAGTCTCGGATGCTAAAAGAACTGCTTTGAGGTTCTTACAGCTTCCAATCAGTTTCCCATATTTTCAGCGTGTTAACTTCCCTTATTCTCAGCATTCCCTTTCATTCTGCAGACATTCTCCGAAGCTCCTACAATTGTTGTAAAGTTAATGGGACTGCACTAAAGATCTTTAATCTTTCAAAAAAAAAATAATTACGAACTTGAAACAAATCATTTATTTTTTTACTTAATTCTGGCACCTTGAATATTTTCAATATCTTGAACTTGGAATACGAAACTACAAGACATTGAATATTTGGAAAACTCAGGTAATTTTATCCAGAAAAATGAATAGACATCCTGTACATAGAGAAAGACGGTTAAACGTGACAACGTAAAGATTAATCAATCTTGAAATAAATTTACGCTAAAAAAGTTGAAAATAGTGACTTATTACAAGAAAAAGTGACTTTAGTGACTTGACCTTAAAAAAAAAAGTTTTTTTAGTGACTGACTTGAAAAAAGTGACCAAGTCACTAAAAAGTGACTCGCTACCAGCCCTGATATCAAAAGGTTCTTTTCAGGGCAATCATAGTCATACTACTAAAGAGTATAAACAGAGAGAATCCCGTTCAAATTCCCATTCCTACTACACAAAACACAAGCTCCTGCTGCAGATAACCAATAACTTTTATTATATAAGACCACATATTCCTACGTTACCATTGCGTACAACCCCATAGGGCTATCCCTTGTAGTTTTTGCATAGTAATGTAATGAATAATTACAAATTGTTGATTTATAAATATTATCCTAAAATTAAAAAAAAAAATCAATTCAAAGTTTTCAGTGTTCACTCGGTTGTCGATAAAAGCTGGCCACTCTCGATGTGTGGCACGCGATCGTCTGTTTTCTCGGCAGCAACTATTGCACTTTTATTATTTGAAATTTCTCATGACTTTTAGTGACTTTTAAAACTCTTTAAGACGAGTGTTTTGTAGCGAAATTTGTTGTCTGTATCTTCTCTAATAAAAAAGATATACCCAAATATAGTAAAAAATATGAATAAATTCAAATTGATTTTATACGAGTTAAAAAAAAATAATATTCCTCCAATTTTTTCACATTATTGAGAATAACAAACGCCCTTTTAAAGAGCCCGTAAAAAAACTTTTATTTTGTTTGCCCCAACCAGAAATATTGAAACTTGAAAAGTGCATATTTTTAGAATAAAAACGTAAATAACTCTTGATCGGTGAAAGATATTGACAAGCTTTGTGCAGCAAAAATTTGCGCCTTCTCAAGATCTAAAAGACACCTTTGCTGAAAAATTCGAAATAAGAAAACTAGAGCAAAACAACTGATTTTTTTAGAGCCACCCTAACTCAATTCAAGAAAATAGCTCTAAATCTGCCAATTTCAGAGATACAAAAAAGTTGTTTTCAACAAAGCTGCTTGAAATTAGCTCAGCTATAACTTTACCCAAGAATGTATATCTTAATTTATTCAAACAAAAAAGTTAAATTTTTGATTTTACTGATAATAGGAACCACCCTAGAATTCATTGTCATAAAAATGAGTGCCTAACTATAAGGGACAACTTTGTAGAAGAGACTTTTAGTCTAAAGTTTCAATTTCAGGATCAAAACATATCATTCCAGCTAAATCTGCATTCTGGACCACTGTGCATTGTGTGGTCCTCCTCATTGTTCTTCATCAGCAGTTCTTTCGGTCGATGCGTGGTCGACTTTGAAAAGTCTGTGAGTGTTGATCACGTTTTGCGTCCATTGCTGCAATGGAAGCGCTTTGCCCCACAATGGCGTAATTGCCATACAATGAATCCACTGGAAGCGGCTCCAGTTCTGATGGAGGAGGCTTTTTGGATAGCGGAAGATAAAGTGTTTATTGTGTTGTACCTTTTGACTATAGTTTTAAGATGTATTGTATAGTGACCAAGGATCCTTGGCTCTGTGAAGTTAATTCGATTGAGCCTTATCAAATAAATTGATGAAAAAAAAAATTCCAAGTTTTGAAATCAGGGGACATTCTATATCCCTAATTGAATTCAATTTTCATATTTCAAAGTTCAGTTCCTATCACAGGTTCCAAACATGTACAACCAATTTTCAGGTACCTTCTATTGCACTACAGTACTTTCCCGTTTTTGTCAGCCCCATTTGAAATTTTAGGCTGACAAAAACGGGAAGCTGACAAAATCGGGAAATTTTCTTTTTCAACATGATTTTGAAATCAAGTTTACCCATTATTTATTTACTATCATTTTTTTTTTCCTTTGGTTTGTTTTTTTCCGTCGATCTTGTTTTCCGTGCTGAGCACCAATGCTACCGACGTGCCAGGAAGGCAACTCCCACACCTGGACCCTACCTATCGACCCATCAACTCATGAACCGAGGACCAACGGCTTTACTTCCCATCCGAAGGAAGGCGTGATCAGAGATGTTATGCCTCAGAACATCCCGGCGGCGCCGACTGGGATTGAACCCAGGCCTGCTGGGGTGAGAGGTAATCACGCTTACCACTACACCACCGGCGCCGTTATTTACTATCATTGGAATTACTGATAAATGTTCACTATTCTTACAACAAAGGGGGATACACCAAACGTCTGGAAAAGTTTGCGTACGGTTTGTTGAGCCGGTACGTACTGTTCGGTTTCCTTAAATTCCGCTTGGTTTTCAGCGCTGCAACCCAGGCTGAACCTCCATATCTCAGTAGCAACGTAAATACACTAGCCAGGAGCCGTCCGGAGATGTTCGGTATAATTCTGGCTACCGCGTTGATGGCCTTCGCTGCCTTCCCATAGGCGTATTCTACGTGGTTATTGAAGCCAAACGGTCGTTAACCATGACTCCCAGGCATTTCAACACGCACTTCTAGTTTATTGCGTGCTCCCCAACGGTAATTTCTGACCGCTGCAGCGCTTTGAAGTTACTGATCAATACCACCTTTCATCTACAGCTTCGGTCCATGCATTAGGTTTCCAATCATGTCCACCGCCTCGGTTGCCAACATTTCCATCTATTCCAGCGTCTTGCCTGTTACCGTAAGACGATGTCGTTCGCAAAGCCAACAATCTCAACTAGTTTTGGATAGCTTCAGCGTTAGACCAAGGATGGAGCCTTGTGAAATTCCAACCGTGATCCTAATCGATCTCTGTCCGTGGGCCTCCCAGCTGGAGCTGTTGAACGCATTCTTGACGTCGATCGTTATCACGGCGTAATATCGATCTCCATTTGTGTTTCGACGCCTTTTCGACAACTGTCCGAATTGCATCCACTTTTGCCTCTTTTTTTTCGAAATCCGAACTGCCTCTCCTACAATCCTTGCTTACTCTCCGTGCATTTCGTCAGTCTGTTTAGGATGATCCTCTCCAAGAGTTTTCCGAGTGTATCCAGCAGGCACTGCTACGAGTTGCTCGTTGGTGACTTCGTCGTTATCTCCCTCTCCGTATCCGTACGATATGTAGGTGACCAGGTCGTTGGACCGTGCTTCAAGAAAATTCCTTCAACGATGACTTTCAGGTTCTCTAAGAGCCGGCGCCGGTGGTGTAGTGGTAAGCGTGACTACTTTCTAACACCCCAATGGGTCTGGGTTCAATCCCAGCCGAGGTCGGTGGGATTTTTCTGAGGCATAAAAATCTTTGGTCACGTCTTCCTTCGGAAGGGAAGTAAAGCCGTTGGTCCCGGCCCATGTGTATGTGTGTTGTGAATGGGTGCGATATCCTACGCAGGTGTGGAAGCTGCCTTCCTGCACATTCGATTGCCGTCAATGGATGGCAATCGATGTCCGTCGGTGATTGGCACTAGATTGCGGAACAGAGACCGATGTTAAATAAAGGAATGAAGGTTCTCTAAGCACATTTCAGCAGAATTCGACCGATCAACACAGGCAGACGTTGAAGCGGATCGTACGCTACCTGCAAGTGGCTAAGCTTGCACTACAGTCGCGACGAAGCTGCAGAATCACTGGTGGGCTTTGCAGACGCAGACTGGCCAGCGCATACCGAGGACCGAAAAACGCAACGGCTATATCTTTAAAACTGCATAGATAAGCGCTCCGATTCCGGGTCGGTTTTAATAGTATCGTCTGCTACCATTTGGACTGCAACTTGAGTGATTCGGTAAACAATTAGCTTCTGTACCAACATAAAGTGCACATCGAGTTTTGCCAAAATCGAAGTGGTGAGCTGGTTTGAAAATTCACTTCCTGCTTCTCTTCTGCCGCCATTGACGGTGGTATATCGTTGCCATCGTTGGTTGTGTTTTGTTTTGAGAACGATCGCTGGTGTTACTCGTTATCAACTCGGGGGCAACATGACAGCTCCAGTATATTGCCAGTGTACCCCGGCAATTTGGTGCTCGTGGTTCTGTTAAACTCACAAATTTCAGAAGTGTTATCTGAACAGAGCGAATTTGGAAATGATGTACAGGAAATAAAATTAATGTTTAAAAGTTCATCCTATTGCCGCGTGCCAACCAAAACGGACACGCAACGTTCGACGTAAAAAATAACATTAGCGACATAGGAACTCCAGTGATGCCAGCAAGAAATGTCGTTTTGATTCTATGTCAATACACAATCGATTTATGAAACTTTTGTTTTTTTTGGTGTACAGAACCAAAAGCTGATACATATGATTTGTGAATCAAAATTATATGATTGGCATCGAATTTATTGGAACAAATGAGAATGATCGTCGATGATGAACAAAGAAGAATGGTTTTGCATCGAGTAAGAGCGTACTAATTACACGCAGCTAGTACTGCAAAATGTATAATTTGAGGTACAAGCTTAAAAGAGTACAACGGCGCACTTTGTACGTCTGTCGAAGGCCTTAAATGCATTTAAGTTAAATATGTGATATATTGTTCAATTTGACTGAATTTTCATTTTTTATTTGCGATAACGGATCTACGACCATTCGTCAAAATTCAATTTTAGCTGATATTTTAGAAAATTCTGATCAACAACCACTTATTTTATATGATCAATAAATTTTCTAGAATTCTTTTTGGAGTTGCCATTGTCACTATTCCCATAACTGTGTAAATAAATAATTGAACATACAAACTTTTGGACTCATCTGTTTCTTGAGGCTTTTAGTTTGGTGAGGAATAACGTTAATGATGCGGGCGTGTGTAACAAAAGACAATCACTTAAATTTATTCGTTTTAGAAGCTCATGCATATTTTTTGTGATACTCTTTATTTAAGATCATATAATTTAATTAATTTCTTCAATTTTAAATGGATTTACCCAGCTACTCACCGCAAAATAAAATCAATTTTGTAATTTTTTTGCGGATGGAATTCTTAATGCCTCCTAAGTTTTCGGCATATTCTTAAGCCGGAGTTTTAAATAAAAATCGATGCACAATTTTATCAATATATTACGATGATTGTTTACTGCCTCCTGCTCCAAAATAAGTCCTGATAGTTACAAAACAACATGTTGATGTATGCTGCAGATGCTTATAGGATGCTATTTTCAAGCCGTTCGGAAAATGGCAAGCCTTCATCGCACAACTATGATCAAATTTTTTTTATCAGAAGCCTTATTATATTCAAGGGCAAAATAAAATAGAAGACAGCACAGTATTTTTTTATTGCCATTTGATTATATAAGAAAATGAACCTCCATCAATCGGTTTCAATTCGTTTGGATTTATTTCACTTCACCACAATCATAAATTCGCTCTTTTCATATAGCATTCTTGCCTGTTGTTTGTCATCCACACATGGTGAACCAAAAAGTTGGTTTCCCATAGAGAAATACCATTACAGTGGTGAAGGACAATCCCTTTGTTTACGTTGTGTGGCGACATCTACTATTTGCAAGTGGGTACGTGAAACTAAGATTATCTGACACCTTGCCGGGGACTTGCTCGTTATCTACTTTGAGCGCACACTGTATCTGTATTAGTTGCTCTTTAGGTAGTACTAGAATTGGCTGTTTCTGTTTTGCTCCAGTTATTCACATGTTCCACTGTTTACGAATAGATAAGATAGCGAAGATGTTTATATACGACAGTCTCGAAAGTCGTGTTGTTCAACCTGATCCAGTCCTGGTTACAAGTTAACCAGTGCAAACATTGCTGATCCATGAACAGAGTCGCTGTTGTTGTGTATATCGGCGGTCTCAAAAGTTGGTATACATCAACTCGGCTAGATTCTGGTTCTGGTCGGATGCTTTGGTGGATTCTGAGCGAGACGGTTATTTCGCATTGCATAGGAAACTAAGCTAGCAATTGTGCAGTGCAGTTCTAGTTCAAGGTAGATTTCTGAGTTTTGCTATTTCTCAATGCTATTAAAATTAAGTGACCAAATAGTAACTTATAGTTGTAAATAAATGTGACTAAAAAGTGACCTAAGAGAAGAAAAGCCTGATGTTTTAGATTTACTCAATTAGGATTTCATAAACACTTATGTACGATATGAAACTTTAAAGCGAAAGATTGAATAGAAAGCTTATGATCAAATCCACGGTATTAGCCAAGGTTGTCTACCACATGGAAGAACCTGAAAAACTGGGAATGAGTAGAACTTCAAGGGAACGAGTGTGATTCAAAAGGAAATCTGAAATGAATTTAATGAAAAGTCAGATAATCTTTCCAAAGGGTTTCTAACTGAGGAGAACTTCGAGGAAAAATTAAAAGAAAATTGAATTCGGAAGATGGTTCTATCGAAATGCTAAGGAGAACTCCAAGTGAATTTTCATGAGAAATCATCGATGAATATGGAATAATAGTCTATTATACAGGTCTTCAAAACTTCTTCAAATTTGCCAAAGTTTTCCTAAAACTAGCTTAAAGTTTTTTTTTTTTGTAGTTTTAAAACTAGCCTGATACTCACAATACTTCTCATCATATTTATTAACTTCCCAGCACTTTATCGGACTTCCTACAGTTTCCTTAATTTTCCTGACGATCATGGATCTTCTCTTAAGTTTTAACAGTTCGCTGAGGTTCTCGCAACTTCTTTAAAATGTATGCAATTTTTCTAATGTTAACGGAACTGCTCTGCAGTTCCCTGCTCTATTCTGAAGTTATCAAAACCGCTCTAAAGTTTTTGCAGTTTTCATGAAGCTTGTTGTACTGCCCTGAATTTAATTTATCCTAAAAATGTTCCGGGAATACAACTTGCAGACTCATCATCTGTTCATAGATTTCAAGACAGCGTACGATTCAGTAAAGAGAAACGAGCTATGGCAGATAATGCAAGAAAACGGTTTTCCGACGAAACTAATTAGGCTGATTCGTGCAACGCTGGATGGTTCGAAATCATGAGTACGGGTTGCAGACGAGATTTCGGCCTCGTTCGCGATCTTAGATGGGTTGAAGCAGGGAGATGCTCTTTCGAACTTGCTTTTCAACATCGCCCTCGAAGGAGCGATTAGGAGGGCTGGTGTGCAGAGGAACGGTACCATCATCACAAAGTCGCACATGCTCCTTGGTTTTGCGGACAACATCGACATCATCGGAATCGACCGTAGAGCAGTGGAAGAGGCGTTCGCGCCTTTTAAAAGGGAGACAGCGAGGATTGGTCTCACGATAAATTCTACCAAAACGAAGTACATGGTCGCCGGTAGAAAGCGTGGGAGCAATAGTGGTGTTGGTAGTGAAGTGGTGCTAGATGGCGAAAAATTTGAAGTTGTGGACGAATTTGTTTATCTTGGTACTTTAGTGACGTACGATAATGATGTTACCCGCGAGGTGAAAAGGCGTATTGCAGCCGCGAACAGGACTTTCTACGGGTTGCGTAGCCAGCTGAAGTCTCGCAGCTTACGTACGAAAACGAAATTCGCGCTGTACAAGACGTTGATTCTGCCGCTCGGAGAGCTTTCGGTGTCTTCGAGCGTAAAGTGCTGCGAACAATACTCGGCGGTAAACTGGAAAATGGCATCTGGCGGCGTCGCATGAATCACGAGTTGTACCAATTATATAACGGCATGGATATTGTGAAGCTTATAAAACACGGCAGGCTACAGTGGGCTGGACATGTGGCACGAATGCCGGAAGAGCGTCAAGCGAAGTCATTATTCAGCAGGGAACCCGGAAGAGGACGTCAGCTTCGGGGTAGGCCACGCACGCGTTGGCTTTGTGCAGTTGAGGAGGACACATTAGGTCCTTGAACGTCCAAGGCGACTGGAAGCGATTGGCTCAGGACCGAGACCAATGGAGACGGTTACTTCGTTCGGCGCAGATTTGAATTCAACGAGTCGTCGCCCATCAGGTACTCAGGTAGGTAAAAATGTTAAAACTTCAGTGACCATCTGAACTTATGTGAAGACCTTAATAATGTTCCTCTGAAGTCCTTACAATTTCCCGCTTATTTTCTGAAACTAATAGAACTGAACTCTTCCCGAAATTTTCTCCTATTTTTGGAGCTAACTAACTCGGATCTTCCACTAAGTTCCATGGACTTTTATAAAGTTCTCGGATTCACTGACGTTATTAAAACTGCCCAAAAGACTTCAGAATTGCCTTGAAGACTACCCTGAATTTTGAAGTATTTTTTATAAGAACCCGCAATTCTACTGAAATTAATAGATTTGCCTTGATTTTCCACAATTTCTATTGATTTATTTACCGTCGAACTTGTTTTCCGTACAGTATTAATGCTACGTGATCAGAGACGTGATCTGAGATTTTATGCCTCACAAAATCCCGGCGGTGCCGACTGGGATTGAACCCAGGCCCTTTGGGGGTTTGAGGCAATCACGCTTACCACTAAAATACCGGCGCCGCTTCCACAATTCCTTATGTTTCATAAACTTTATAAGCGCTCACGGAACTTTGCCCTAAATCACAAATTTTCCCTGAACTTATCTGGTAACATTCCTGAACTTTTTCTAAATTTGCTTAATGTTCCGGCATGTATTCATAATTCCTTGGAGCTTCTGAATTTTTCGGATCATAAAACTCATTGTAAGCCACTGCGAATGTCATTTAGTTAATGGGATTGCTCTGAAGTTATCTGATCGCCCAGAAAGTACTCGGAGCTTCGCTGAATATCATGAAACAATCTAAAAATATCTTAATTTTTTAGATGTTCTCTGGAGTTTGTTGAAAATATTGGGGCCTACTAAAAGATCTTGCAGTTTATTTTAATCAATGTAACTTCGTTGATGTTGTCTAATCAACTGAGCTAAACTCGAGTGTTCATTCGGTTGTCGACAGAAGCAGACCACTCTCGATGTGTGTCACGCTATGGTCTGTTTACTCGGCAGCAACCATTGCTAGGTCTTCCTCGTTGTTCTTCATCAGCAGTTGGATGCGTCGTCGACTTTGGAAAGCAACCGTTTCGTGATGAGTGTGTGAGTGATTACCAGTGATTACCTGCGCATCTCCAGGGGTGCAACGGGCCTTTGTGAAAGATTTCCATCCTAACTTTGGCCTTGACCTGTGCCCAAGTCAAGTTCCGGTCAACGTTCTTAATTACATTGTTTAGGCTTCGCCGCCACGAGCCTCTGGGTCTGCCTCTGCTGCAATGTCCTGCTGGATTCCAGTCCAATGCTTGCTTGCAGCTTTCGTTTCCGCTCCGTCGTAGTGTGACCTCCACTTCCGTTCACGAATTTCTGTCTCTATCGGCTTCTGATGACACAAACGATGAAGCTCGGAATTTGAGATCCAATTGTGGGGCCACCAGGCACGAATTATGTACCGCAGGCATCGGTTGATAAAAATCTGCAGCTTCTGAGTGTTCTCCGCTGATACACACCATGTTTTACTGGCGAGTTAAAAATTCGGTTTTTGGTGCGTCGACTAATCTGATTCGCTATCCATACATTTCGCAAACTGGCCAAAGCAGCCCTCGCCTTCTTAATCCATGCACCTATGTCGCTCTTGGTGACGTCGTCCGACGCTATCTGGCTGCCAAGATATTGGAAGTTTTCGACTTTCTCCACTACCTGCCCAGCTAGCGTGAAATTGGAACGGTTTTCCGTGTTGACATCCAACGATTTGGTCTTGTTGACGTTGATGGTTAGACCTGCTTCAGAGGAGCGTTCCACAAGGTCGTCGAGCTTACTCTGCATGTCAGAGCGCCGTTGTGCTAATAACGCAACATCATCAGCCAAATCGAAGTCGTTGAGATGCTCCATGGTAATAGGCTGCCACAGCAACCCATGGTTCGGTACACGGTCAACGGCTCCAACAATGATCTCGTCGATTACGATGAGGAACAGTAGCGGTGATAATATACATCCTTGCCTCATACCCGCGATTACCCGAATCGGGTCAGACAAAGCTCCGTTGTGCAACACTCTGCATGAGAAAGCCTCGTACTACGATTCGATGTGGTTGACGATTTTATCAGGGACTCCCTTGCGTCTCAGAGCGCCCCACAAGTTTTCGTGGTTTAGTCGGTCGAAAGCTTTTTCGTAGTCAATGAATACCAAGTACAGGGACTCTTGGAACTCATTGACCTGCTCCAAGATGATGCGGAGCGTGACAATATGGTCCACACAGGATCTTCCAGCACGGAATCCTGTCTGCTGTCATCGGAGAGACGCATCGATCTTCTCCTGTATCCGATTGAGTATAACTTTACACAGAACTTTAAGAACAATACACAGTAACATGATGCCTCGCCAGTTGTCGCATACAGTTGGATCCCCCTTCTTGGGGACTTTTACCAAGATGCCCTGCATCCAGTCGGCCGGAAAAGTCGCGGTGTCCCAGGTATTGACGAATAGTTGATGCAGCGGCGTCGCCCTAACCTCAATCTACTTGTTCAACAACTCTCAAAACTTCAATAAATTAAAAAAATGACTTCCAATGGATACAAATCAGTGAAACTAGAAGACGCAGTGCCTTTTGAAACTTATCTGAATGTAAGCAGGTAAAAAGTGAGGTTACGCGATGCCACTGAGTTGATGCAACATTTTTGAGGATAGCATGGGGTCAGCTTTGAGCATCTCTGCTGATATGCGATCGACCCCCGGGGCTTTGTTGGACTTCATACTTCGGATGGCTGCTTCTATCTCCCTCCGGACCCTTGGCGGATCATGGTTTGTTGGCCGTTGAAACTTCGAGAAGTTGTTCAAAGTGCTCAAACCAACGTTTCAACTGGTCAGTGGGGTCGGTGAGCAACTGTCCAGTCGCGTCTTTCACAACTGTTGTGCTGTACCTTTTGAATATAGATTTACGATGTTTTTTATAATGAACAAGAATTCTCGGCTCGTTAGAGTGCATTCGATTGAGCCTTATCAAATAAATAAAAAAACTAAGCTATATTTTCACAGTTAATTGAAGCTCTTGACATTTCCATGATGTATCACTCTTAAAATACTTTCACATTTTTCCTGAAGCTCTCAATTATATTGAAGGTCTCGGTTCTACTCTGAAATAAATGGAACTCTTTCTAGGAAGTTCCTGACATATTTTGGAAGTTCTCTAAAATACTTGGAACATCTTAAGGATTCTCGATTTATTTTTCTTTAGCATAACATTTTTTTTTCTAAACTCACGCTAATAGACATTTAAACTGCTTCAGAAGTCTGAACTAAAGTAATTGATACTGCCCTTAGGATCTCTGAATTTCCCCAAAGATCTCTAGTTTTAACTTTTCTGAGGTACCTAGAGCTTCTTTAAAGTATCCACACTTTTTCTCAAATTCTATATATTTCTGAAGGTCTCTAAAATTCTAGGAACATCTTTTAAATTCCTGCATTCTTCCAGAAACTAATAGAACCGCTTTGAAGTTCTCAAAGCTCCCAGAAAGTTGCCCATATTTTCAGAATGTAAACTTCCCTTATGCTCCCGTTTCAATATCTTGAACTTGTACATGGAATACGATCTTAGACTTACTAAAATTAAGTAAGTGTTAAACTTCAACTTAAAGATGTTTTTGTAAAGCTGCTTCTTTAAAACTAATTCAAGCTGATCATTGCATTAGGTCCTAACTAACATTTATAGACTTTCTATTTCGTTAATAGCTTGAGCACATGACCGATTCTTGTTGTGTTTGTAGTATTTGATGCTAGATAAAAGCTTCTTCTATCGATCTGTGTGCTGAAAATACCTGGGAATGTCTTTACATGGCCGTGGGGTTACAAAGAGAAAGTCGACGAAGAGAATCTGTCCATGTTACTTAGGACCTAATGCTATGTTCAGCTTGAATTGTCATGTTTAAAGACTAGTTTTCTTATTATAAACATAGAAAGTATCCGTTGAAATTCTGGAAAACCTGGAAAATCCAGGAAATTTTATTTAGTCAAATCAGTAGATAGAGAAAGACGAGAAAGACGTTTAGTCAAAACACAACACCTTCGAATTGTTCGAAAAATAGAACAACGTGCGGGCATCGATTGGACTATTAGATCCAAGGAGGATAATCTATCCTGAAATAAATTCACGTAAAAAAAAATGAAAATAGTGACTCATTACAAGAAAAAGTGACTTTCGTGACTTGGCCTTTAAACAGCAGACTTTTTAGAGATTGGCTTGAAAAAAGTGACCAAGTCACTAAAAAGTGACTCACTACCAACCCTGATAATCTGAAACTGTACATCTTTCGCTAACCGTATTTTTTAAATGTAGATGTGGTCAGCAGGGTCAGCCAACCCCCACCCCCCTAGCACAACATCCTAGTTACGCAAAATAAAAAATAAAAGAAATCACACCGGCTAAACTACAAAATTATCCAGTAAAGTGAAATCAAATCATGCTGATGCAACTTTTTTCGTGGTGAATAGATTTCAGTAAACTTTACACCGATTTAAATAATGATATTTTGACTACAAATAGACACATGTCAGTACTTTTCACAGTTTCTTCAGAGCTCCTTCGAAAAAATATTAATCAGCTTTGTTGTTGCTTGTTCTGTTCAACAGCGAGATTACTTGATAGGGAAAAAAACAACCAGTTGTATACACGGTTAATGAGAACGACCCAAATTTGAGTTTAGTTTGCTCATAATTGCCAAAAGTGCAGAAATACAGCGGTGAGTAAATTTGTGGAAACCTCAAAAATCTGCCGGAAAATGAGGAAGATTGACGAAACGTTTACTCAGTCTAGTAGTAGTACCAATAGACTAAGTGAATCCAAGCTTTACTTTTCTCATATTCGTGATTTATTTTCCTGGAGAAACCTGGAAAAACATGAGACAAATTTACTAATCGCTGAGTTCCTGCACTTTGTGATTTATGAGTAAACTAAACTCAAATTTGGTTCGATTTCATTGCCGTCATCATTCATAATAACAATTCTGCTGAATTACCGAGAATTACTCAAGCATCAAATTGCCCTCTGCTTAACGTGCTACAAACAGTTTCGGCTTGTGCTTTATTTTCCAAACCTATCGAATGACTCCTTCCGAAAAGTAGCTACATAATAGCAATATCTATAAACACTCGACCGCCACTCACACCACGGTCAAAGTTGCAACCTAGGCAAATTCCTTTTGAAAGGTGACACCCAGCTGTTTCTGGGCTGTTGTTACTGCGAGTGCATTTTATTGGAAATGTTCCCCTAATTCAACTGCCAAATCAGAGCAAGACCGCCACTAGGGGATTGGGGAAGCCACTACATAGGAATCTTCCAGATGCCTCCTAAAAATAAGATAAATCTGGCGTACTGATAACGCTAACCGACACAGTAAACAAAACCATTACGGACAATTGGGAGGAATGTAATATCACCAGCATTGTTTTGCGCTACCGCCTATCTCCTTCATCGCCGCCGTCATGAGTCACATCGTCGTCGCGCTGTCACATATTTCATGTTTGATCATAAAATTAGATAGCCATCTGCGGCGGTTGGAACAAAACTTGAAAAAGCTCGAAACAATGTAGAACATTTTTCCAGAATTTCACTGTCGGAGGAAAAACGGTACTCCCATCGTCTACTTTGTGCAACCGAAACATGGCCTACTATAGTGCTGAGCTGAGCCCCATCATAGACAGGCAGGGCCGGGCGCCAGGAGCAGCACAAGAGTGATATACGCGTTTTTCTCCTTCTCTTTCGCAGTGGTTTCGCGTTTCGCGTTTTCTGAAGGTAATCCAGTTTTTTCCTTCTTATTTCGCTCTTTGTTGTTGCTGCTGTTGCTGTTTGTCCGTTTGTTGCTTTCTTTCGGACATTCGGGGGTTCGATGGGAGTTTTTCTGCACTTTGGGATGGTGATGATGATGATCGGTCAATCGGTGAGCAGAAGCGGAAGAAAGTCGGAAAAAATGGGAACTGATGGATGCGAAAATTCCGCTATTTCCGAAACGGGCGAGGACAAGGGGGTTAGAGGTGGGCTCGGAAAAAAAGGTGAGCCAATTACCTTATCGAGTCTAGTATGCGAATTGGACGAATTAGCGGGGCCAACGGCAGTAGCAGGAAAATTTCCGACACAACTCCAGTGCATCATCGGCCGTGAATGTATCAATCAAAATTTGCTTTTCTGCTTGTGCTGCTTCTTAAACTATCTCTTCTCTACACTGCCTCCGCAATATTCACTTCACTCCGATGGGGTGCCCCTCGGAGGATGGCCCCTTGCTAAGGGTACTTTCATTCACTACACCAAAACACAGTGTACCATGTCTGGCCATGTCGAGCCAGGCTCCCTCTACAGGGGCAACATTTTGCAAAGGCACACTTTGATCTGAATGCAACCAATATCCAACCACAGGGTCTGCCTTTGATTTCAACTTTTCTGTCTTCTTCTCCAGGGTCCCTTCACTGGCTTCACTCACTTCGGACCCGAGCCAATTCTTCTCATTCACTTAGATTCACTTCACATCAACTCGTGCCTTCCATTACACTTCCAGCAGGGTGTTTCCGTCCTGCAAAAACGCAAATTTTACACCATTTTTACATCGAGACAAATTTTCTGTAACTTCTACCCGACAAGACAAGAAAAAAGCTTCTCCAAACGCAAAACGCCCTACACACAGATTCTTTCTTCTCTCACTAAAACCACTCTCATTCATTGGTTCCCTCTCACACAAACACATGCGCTCCAGCATACATCCATCCCACTCTCACCGGCCGACATCTCTCTCGCTCTCACACTTCACTCGCATATATACTCTCGCCTCGCGGATGGACCGCCAGCCACCCGACCCGACCATTCAACAGCCCTTCCTTCACCACCCCTCCCAACGAGACCAATCCAACCCAACAAGCCTTCCTCTTCATCCACCAGCCAAGTCTGCTTCTTCGTTCGCTCGCTAGCCCCCGTAATCTGTTGCTTTTGGGGCCGTTGTTTTCGCCGTTTTCCCATTATCCCGAATTCGGACCCCGCCAGCACATGCCTGCACGCGTAAATTACTCGCTCTTTACCTTTGATTTCACTACTAATTACACGATTACAAACTCTAGCCTACGGGTGTGAACATTGTTCTTGCAAATGGTGCACATCTCAACAACATTCTGCCGTGCTGGTCTGTCGTTTTGTTGATTTCATCACTCTTCACACTTCTGCACCTTCTTCTATCTATATGCCTTTCTCTCTGCTCTGCCCTGTTTGACACACACTCACGGCGACGCGAAACGATACAATGTGCTACACTGCGATATGCTACAACCCGACACGGCGACTTCGACTCGACTGAAGTGAATCTATCTCCCACTGGTCGTGTGGGTAGTCGCGAGCAGGCTATGCTCGCGCAGTAGCATAGAGCGAAGTAGGTGAAATGGGCAGGGTAATGTTCTCTGTTTACGATCCAAGTAGAGTGCTTGCTAACGGTCGTCAACCGTGTTGAGCTGTGGGAATGAGGCGAGATGGCATCACAATCGAATGGCATTCCGATTGGAATGTGATTGGATCAGCTGCATGCCAGACGGAGAAGGCTTGAAATCCTCTGGACTGTCACATTCCAGTTGACAGACTGGAGCATTTCAAGGCGAGCAAGTTTGACGGAAAAGGAAGCGTTTGTGTCACTACACGCTGAAAAAACTAAACCCCGTTCAAAAGATTTTCAAATCCAAATATTTAATACAGTAATATCAACAATCAATACAAAACTAACGATTTTAAATTAACCATTTTATTCGAGCACTTAAAATGACGTTTACTACCACTTGAACTTTGAAATAAAACATTATTTTGCGATTTTTTCTTCTAGAACCTCGAGAAAAGTAGCCAACATTTGTGCGTTTCATAAAAATATAGAAATTATTTGGTCCAGTTTTGTGAAATAGCTGGTAGAAAGTCACGCCAAAACTGCTTGACAAAGTGGTTAATTGGCTAACTACTTGACAAGCCTATTGGTCCCAAGCAAATCGACTAACGTACCCCATTCTAGTATAAATTCCAGTACTACATACACTATCTAGGGGCATCCCGCTCTAAACTCTATACCTAATATCAATAAAATATTTGTAAATCCCACGTAAGTATTCTTAAGTATTTTTAAGTATTTAAACCATGGCTATATATTTCCATCGAAGTAACACTTATTTTTTGATGACCGGTTGCTAGTGCATGTGTTTGTTGTTGACTTGTTGTTGTCGGTCGTCTTGTATTTATACAAATAGGAGTGTTAAGTATTTTTATTATGAGTATAAAATAGTATTATTTAATTTATATTTTTCAGCGATTCAGTTTGTAAAAATGCTTCAAAAGCTAGTTACAAGGAATGATGTTTTCAGCACCGACAAATTTTCAGTACAAATTTAACGGTGTTTACCGATTGACTCGAGCGGGACGACTCTATCTACGATGCAAAAAAGATTGTGTTTTGCTGTGGCTAGCTGCACGCACGCTGGTAGATTGAAAGAAGATTAATGACGATTCTGAAGATTTCCTGCAAAAAGATGATGCACGATGCAAGTAGATGCGACAAATGAAAGAAGATTTTTCGAAGATTGTTTCGCTGTGAGATTTGTTGAGCATCTAAACTTGAGATTTAGATGTGTCGCCCCCCTCGGATTGACTGAACTCAAAGTGTGTATTGGCTCACATATACCCTCTCGGAGCATAAAGATCCTGCGATGATGAGTATTGGTATATTCAGATATGAGCGTACATTAGCTGACCGGAGCAAAATTTGCAATGGCATGAGAGAGACAACTAGTACTTTTCTCTCTCTCTCTCCCTCTCGTACTTTCGCAAAATCTCGCCTTGCGCGTGAAACATCGCTCAGAACGGAATTCACTTTATTTCTAAACATGTTGATTACGTACCTAGCAGCGAATCATCTGACTACGATTTTGTTTTTGCAGTATCAAGGATCTGAAGCCGCGAAAACGTGTTGTAGGCCTGAGCAAATGCAGGAAGAAAAGTTTGTCGATCTACCGATTGTTTAATGGGAATGATCGTGATTCGTTTCTGACCGGAAGCTTTTGGCCCTTTTGACTCTCCTTTTGAATAAACTACTATATTGATTATTTTGAATAATTAATGCCATTATTATATCACATTGAACACAACGTTTTACTTGTTTAAATTAAACGTAGGAAAATAAAGAAAACTAAACCCGTTCATTTAAATAATTCTGACTATGTTGCGTATACTGTGTCCAGTGGCCTTTATGGTTTATTATCTACTGTAATAAGCATGTTCTGCGTTTAGAAGGTGGAAAGCTAAGAGATCTGCGTTTCCGCAATACGCCCATATTCTCGTTTAAATACTGTCCGGACGTAAACGAGAATATGGGTGATAGTATGGTCACATGGTTTCGTACATCCAATTGTCATTGTCATAGTCACACAGCCAAGAACCGAGCGGAAAAAGAAAAATACAAAATTCATTATTAGATTGGTTATACAAATGATGGAACTCGAACGAGTAACAAGAAATGGTTCCAATGCCTATCAGAATTCGACAGTGAGCATTCATAAGGGCGAATACGCGATGATCGATTCTCTTCATCGATTTTCTCTTTGCATTGCTACAGCTAGGCGAAACAATTTTCTAGAATTTGTTCAATGCAGAGTAGTAACAGGTTGTATTGGCTATCAAAAGCAACAGCAAACGCATCGAGAAACGTTAAATCTAGCGAGTTATTAACAAAAGAGAAAATCGACGAAGAGAATCGATCATCGCGTATAGGCCCTTATGCATACTCACTGTCGAATTATTTCTTTCTGGTACATGGTGAACAGATTACACCAAAAATGGCCCGGGACACCTATAGTTGTTCACGCTCCTAATCAAATGAATGCTAGTTGCTTAACAAATTAACCACTATCCACACAAAACGCCTGACATTGGAAAAACAAGCAAATCAAATTGACATAGCAACCAAGCAAATAAACTAACGCTAGATATTTCTTAAGTATTTTAAGTATTTTTGGGTACCTTAGATATCACTAAGATTTTTATATGTATATTAGGAAAAATACAAAGTTTAGAGTGGGATGCCCCTAGTACACTATGTTTGTTTTGATTCGCTATGAAAGTTTGACAGATAAAATGAGGGGTTAGTGGATTTTCCTATATTTCGAGGGGTGAATCGATTAGCTTGGGACCGAAGATAGTACCAGAGCTGAGCCAAAAAGTTGAGCTCGTTTCTTCGGGACCTTCTGGTCTTAGAGTTACCTCTATGGTAATATCAACAATCAATACGAAACTATCGATTTAAATTTGCTCACTTCTTGAATAGCCTATTGGTCCCAAGCAAATCGATTAACGTACCCCATTCTAGTCGACATTTTAGTACTACACAATGTTTGTTTTGATTTGCTATGAAAGTTTGACAGATAAAATGAGAGGTTATTGGTTTTTCCTACTCGGTTAAAAAGTACCCAACGGTCAGTTCACTTTTACCTACTTTTGACTAGTTTGTCTCCTTTTCGCCTTCTAATGTTGTCAAAAACGGAGGAGCAAAACCACTCAACAGGGGTAGTAAAGTGTGGGAACTCAACGTGAGTATACTCATATTTACATACTTTTGGGTACACCTAACTTACTATTGGGTAGAAAGCTAGTGGAAAATTCCATACAAATTGCACCCAAGTAAATGAAAACTACTTTTGTCCGCTTTACCTACTTTTGGGCTCCTGCACTATAGTGCTGAGATGAGTGAAAAGAACTTACTTTTGGGTACTTTTTCTTACCGTGTATGTTTCTAGGGGTGAATCGATTAGCTTGGGACCGAAGATAGTACCAGAGCAGAGCCAAAAAGTTGAGCACATTATTTCGGGACCTTCTAGTCTTAGAGTTACCTCTATTATGATATCACGACGGCGTATCTCACCTTACCGTTTTTGGAGGAACTGTTGGAGCGTTTGAGAAATGCATTGCTTCTACTGGGGAAGACCTCCGTCCACTGAAGAGCAAGAATTGTACAACGAATATGTATCCTTGCCACTTGGATCTCGGATGCTTCTCGCAGCTGCGCTTGGAAGATGAGCTCTTACAATTTTTGACTTTGGAACGTTTCAGTATAGCTTCTTTCCGACGCCGTTTGGAAGATTTCCCGATAGGGTGACATTTCGATCACCGGGAATGCTTCTTGGTAGCTTTTGGGGAGTCTGAGTTGAAGCCGCTATCGTCATGGCTTTCGAAACAGGAACTAGCGCTAAAGCTGCAGTCACTGGTCGACAGACTTCTTTCCGAGTCAGTGTTTGGTGATTTGTCGCTTACGAGGCTTAAACCTCGGCTTAAAAATGACACCTGAGCGGGATTGTGGGGGTGAGTGTTATCAGCTCCCAATTGATCCACAGCATCATGTTTTTTCCCTAAAAAAGCAAAATGTAAACATAAGCGACTTTAAATCTGTAATCAAATAGACTCTTACCCGTCGAAAACTGCACTGCGAGATTAGGAAAGATCCAATTATGTCACACAAATTTGGCCCATTTTCACCACCAGAGGCTGAAATATCGCTTAGTTTCTATTGGATTCGTCTATATTACTACAAATGCCCCAGGTCCCTGGTCTAAAGCCACGGGGACCAGACGGGGCGGACTATTCACCAGCCTTTTTTGCGGCGACTAGCTCGAGCTTGAAAGACGGAGCTCCAGACAAATATGAGACACTGATCAGCAAGTTCAAGCAAGGTCACCTACTCTTTCACTAGTTAATAGTACGTTCAGACTACAGAGTTTTTTTTTTTTTTTTTATCTAGTTCGTTTATTTGGAAGGCTCAATCGCGTTAGCTTTACGGAGCCGATAATTCATTGTTCACTGTGTGTAACAAGATTCACTTAATTCTATGTCTAGTAGGAGTTGGGCCGATTACTCGCGGCTTACTCGAGGTTAGAAGGGTACATTTTCGAAGGATAGGATCAGGGGAGGAGCTTGGGGTAGGGTTTCGTTGTCTCATCAGAGCGTTGTCGCCAGTATGAACGGTAGTGCTGTTCTAGCTTCGTCCGGAGTTCGACCGGCTATGGTGGGTGACCAGTGGGCGACGATGAGACTCATCGAGACGGGGGGACAAGACAAACAAAAACTAATAAAGAGAGACAAAAGACAAAAGGAATTAAATTCTTATACTAGACATTTGAAGAAAAACATAAACGGACTGCATATAGCAGAGATCACGGGTTGCCAACACGTCTCTGATAGGAACATAGGGTTGTCTTCCTTGGGCCTCGAGGGTATTCAAAAGTCGCTCTCTGGCGGCGTCATTATCCGTACATTGCCAAACTGCGTGTTCGATGTCATCGTAACCGTTTCCACACCGACAGATGTTGCTGTCCACGAGGTTTATTCTATTGAGATGAGCATCTAGCGAGTAGTGGTTGGACATAAGTCTACTCATCACGCGAATGAAGTCACGACTTAAGCCCAAGCCTTTAAACCACGCTCTCGAAGAAACATTAGGAATAATTGAGTGTAACCACCGTCCAAGATTTCCAGTGTCCCAATCGGTTTGCCAACTCGAAAAGGTACTCTGACGCACTAAATGGTAAAATTCATCGTGTGAAATTTGCCTGTCATACAATTCGCCTTCCTGCGCGCCCACCTTTGCGAGAGAGTCCGCCTTCTCATTGCCTGGGATTGAGCAATGTGAGGGGACCCATACAAAGGTAATCATATATGATCTTTCGACCAGCACACACATCTGCTCCCTTACCTTTGAAAGGAAATAAGATGAGTGCCTACTTGGTTTCATCGACCGAATAGCCTCAATGGAACTGAGACTATCCGAGAAGATGAAGTAATGGTCTGCGGGCATGTTGGAAATCATCCCCAATGCGAAGTTGATTGCTGCCAGCTCAGCAACAAAAACGGAACAAGGTTCCTGAAGTTTGCGGAAGGCGCTAGAGTTTTCATTGAAGACACCGAAGCCAGTGGATCCATTGAGACGTGACCCGTCTGTAAAATATCTTTTGACGCAATTGACGTGTTGGTACTTTTCAGTAAAAATACGCGGGATAATAATAGTTCGAAGTTGATCGGGAATCCCATGAGTTGCTTGTTTCATGGTCAGATCATATTCAATTGAGGAACTGCGATTGGTGAAGTGAACACGGTCTGGAGTATAACAAGGAAGACACATATCTGATGATATGTAGTGGTGGTAGATTCTCATAAATCGAGATTGTGTGTTCAACCCAAGAATTTCTTCAAAATTAGCAATTATAAGTGTGTTCGTCACTCCGCATTTGATTAGTATTCTGAGAGAGAGCTCCCAGAAACGGTTCTGGAGGGGTGTTACTCCTGCCTGAACCTCGAGACTCATGTTATGCGTTGAGTGCATACTGCCTAGAGCAATACGCAGACAACGATATTGAATTCGTTCCAATTTTATTAGGTGACTTTTTCTTGCCGAGAGAAAGCAGAAAGAGCCGTACTCTAGAACAGAGAGAATAGTTGTTTTATAAAGCGTTATGAGGTCTCCCGGATGAGCACCCCACCATGTGCCGCAAATTGAACGGAGAAAGTTGATCCTCTGCTGACATTTTTGCTTCAAATACGTAATATGGGCATTCCAAGTGCACTTTGAATCAAACCAGACCCCAAGGTACTTGAAAGACAATGATTGAGTAATGTTTCTGCCCAAAAGATTAAGCTGCATTTGGGCTGGGAACCGCTTTCGAGTAAACACTACCAGTTCAGTTTTCTGCGGCGAGAATTCGATCCCTAGATTCATAGCCCAAGAAGACAAGTTATCTAAGGAATTTTGCAATGGTCCTTGCAAGTCCACGGCATGTGGACCTCTTACGGAAACCACACCGTCATCTGCAAGTTGTCTTAGCATGCATTGTTCTGCCAAACAGTTGTCGATATCTTTGACGTAAAAGTTATAAAGAAGAGGGCTGAGACATGAGCCTTGGGGCAGGCCCATGTAGCTAATTCTGGAAGTTGTCAGTTGTCCAAGGGAAAAGTTCATTTGCTTTTCTGACAACAAATTGTACAAGAAATTATTTAAAATTCCAGAAAGTCCACATCTGTGCAGATTGTCTGACAGAATTTCAATGGAAACTGAATCAAAAGCCCCCTTAATGTCCAAGAATACTGAAGCCAATTGCTCCTTGTGTGCAAAGGCCAGTTGAATATCTGTGGAAAGCAGCGCTAGACAATCGTTTGTTCCTTTGCTCTTGCGGAACCCAAACTGTGTATTTGATAGCAAGTTATTTGATTCGACCCAGTGATCCAGTCTCCGAAGGATCATTTTCTCCAACAATTTCCTAATGCACGAAAGCATAGCAATCGGACGGTATGAGTTATGGTCAGACGCTGATTTGCCAGGTTTTTTAATGGCTATTACTTTGACCTGTCTCCATTCAGGCGGTACAATGTTGTTTTCTAGCAAGGAATTGAATAAATCTAGCAAGCGTCTTTTAGCGATATCTGGGAGATTTTTCAGAAGATTGAATTTAATCATATCGCTTCCCGGTGAGGAGTTGTTCGATGAAAGAAGAGCCATAGAGAAATCCAGCATTGAGAATGGTCTATCCAGAGAGCCGCCGCTAGGAGACGCTTCTCGAAGAATATTTTGTGCTGGAACTGAGTCCGGACAGACCTTTTTAGCGAAATCGAATATCCATCGGTTGGAGTATTCTTCACTCTCATTGAAAGATGAGCGGTTACGCATGTTGCGAGCCACCCTCCACAAGGTGTTCATGGAGGTTTCTCGTGAGAGTCCCTCGACGAAATTGCGCCAATAACAGCGTTTTTTTGCTTTGATTAATTGTTTCAGCTTTGTCTCAAGCTTTGAATATTCCTCGAAGTAAGTGGATGTTTTGTGTCTACGAAAAGCTTTGAAAGCATCAGATTTTTCTACATACAATTTTGTGCATTCTTCGTCCCAACCAGGTGTGGCTGGTCTCCTTTTAAAGGGTGCACTTGGAACTTTTCTTTTTTGTGCTTCCAGTGAGCTTTTGTAAATCAAATCGGCTAGGAATCGATATTCTTCCAATGGTGGAAGCGCATCTATTGATTCGACACCGATTGTCACCGCCGTTGCATATTTCTGCCAGTCGATGTTCCTTGTAAGATCAAATGGAACCCGAGATGGTTCTGCAGAGTGAGGGCCACACTTTATTGAAATGATGATTGGCAAGTGATCGCTACCATGGGGATCATTGATAACCTTCCACTGACAATCCAATGATAGCGATCTTGAACACAAAGATAGGTCGAGTCGGCTTTCTCGAGCCGGAGGTTTTGCTATACGTGTCGCTTCACCAGTGTTCAAAATAGTCAAATTGAAATCGTCACATAAATCGTAAAAAATAGCCGCTCTATTGTCGTCATATAGATCGCCCCACCCAGTACCATGGGAGTTCATATCACCCAGAATTAATACTGGGGATGGAAGAATCGAAACTAGATTCCAGAGTTGACTACGGCTAATGGAGGTTCTTGGTGGAACGTATACTGAAGCTATGCAAAGATCTTTGTTCTTCACATTTATTTGGCAAGCAACGATTTCGACGCCGGATAGAGCAGGAAGGGAAATTTTGTAGAAAGGGTAGCACTTTTTGATCCCTAAAAGTACTCCTCCATAAGAATCGTCTCTATCCAGGCGTATAATGTTAAAATCGTGGAAGTTGAGTTCTTTATCGGAAGAAAGCCATGTTTCACAGAGAGCAAATATATCACAATCAGAATTGTGAAGTAAAAATTTGAACGAGTCTAGTTTAGGCACTAGACTACGGCAGTTCCACTGTAGCACAGTGATCATATCTTCAACCTCGTTCGACGAATTATCCATCGAAAGATATGATTGATGCAAGGAGGGGCCATGAAACAGTCAATTGCTTAAGATATGATTCTAACGTTGGAAGCAAGGCAGAAACTAAGCTTCTTAGAGGGTTTTGTATGTTGAACATGTTTAATATGAATTCCACAATGTCCGAAAAAGCTAGCAAACCTCGTTCGGACTTGGATTTCTTTTGAGAAGTTTGAGGAGCAGCTTTTTTATTTTTTTTATCTTTGTTGGGCAATGGCGGAAAATTCTTGCTGCATCCAGGGATTGGATCAACAGGAGCCTTCGGTTTTGTTTTTCATCCCCATTACCCTGGGAATTTGGCAATCGTCTGGAGGTGACTTTAGTTTTCTTACGGCGCACTTTCGGGGAGGAGCATTTTCTTTTTGAGGATCCGTCCATTTTTGAAGGTGCGTGTACCACCGTAGAATCACCTTCATCCGATGAGTCAGAGTCCGATTCTTCAGCTGACAAAATCGAAAATTGGTTTGCATCTTGGACGGCTGATGCAGCCTTCAACATTTGAGCATATGTCTGCTTGGAGCGTCCAGAGATTGAACGCTGCACTTTATCGGAGTGCTGTTTGTACATCGGGCACTCCTGCAAGGGGTGAGGATTCTCGCCACAGTAAGCGCATTTTACTGATTCTTTGTGGCAAGAATCCTCTTTGTGGTTTTCACCACATTTGCCACAACGAGTTTTGTTGCCGCAATGGCTGGCCGAGTGTCCCAGCCTTTTGCAGTTGGTACAATTATATACCCTCTGTACAAACAACCGCACCGGAAAAAAAGCACCATCAATTTTAACAAAGTTTGGGAGAATTGAACCTGCGAAAGTCACCCGGAACGAGTCTGAATGTTTATAAACTTTTTTACCGTCTAGCAAAGATGCTGAATGCAGTTGCCTTACATCCAGTATCTTCACTAGCGCGGTAGCGAATGTCGAGTTTTTAAAAGTTCCCGAGGCATGTTTCAAGTCCTCGACAGTCAGACTCGCGTCGGAGACCACGCCTTCTATCTCCACATCTCGAGAAGGGATGTAGATGTTATACTCAACACTAAAAAGCTCGTGATCAGCAATTTTATTTGCCACATCATAAGTCGGTGCTTCTACACGCAGTTTGTTGAATCTTTCTTTGTGTACCAAGATTCCCGGATACTTACGCAGCAAATCTCTCGTTATGTCGAGAGTTTTCAAAGGTTTATTTTTGGGCCGAAAAAAGACAACCCATGGTCCTTTCGAAGACGGTTCATAGTATCTGGTTCGCGTAACGTAGGCATCGGAAGATGCCATAAGTGTTGCGCAAAAGCGGTGCGCAACCACTTAAGAAGGAAAAAAAATTAAAACCTTTACTAATTAATTAATTTTAATTACTAGTAATTAAATTTTTTGCCCGACGTACGAACAAATCAAAAAGAAAAAAAAAAAATCGAAACAAAAAAAAAACAAAAAAAACTTATATCTACTTGCAAAAAGTTGTCTCACTATGACCCATACTCCCCTACCAGGGGTGAGAGACAGAGTCACGCGCCACGAGGCAAAATTAAACTACAATAGGGAGGCAATGGACTTGCAAAATGTATTGTCTAATACTTATGCCGGTTGTAAACAACCTATCAGCCGTTGCAGCTAGATGGTCCGTTTGCTGCTGCTGGTGGTGATGGTTGGTGTTGGTGGGTCGGCACGATAATGAAAAAATGGCTTGACGACCGGATGGATTACCGGGGTGAATTAAAGCTGGATGGCAACTCCAAGGGGCTCGGCCCATGGAATTCCACTTCCTCTGTTGCACACTGGTCACTTGGGGCACCCAATGGGGGGGTGAAAAAACCGCTCGGGCGGAAAAAACTCCGAAAAAAACTAGATGCCGCGTGACTGAGACCGGGACGTTGTTAACCGACTGAGTGTTCAACTAGGAATGAGACTACAGAGTTATAACATGTTATAGCGCTATCTTGATGGTGCTTTCTGTGTTGCAATTATTTGACAACCGTTATAACATGTTATAACCATAGAGGTAACTCTAAGACCACTGGGTCCCAAAGAAAATCATTATTATTTTTGGCTCACTCAGTACCAGAACAACGGTCCCAAGCAGTCCCAAGCTATTTCACTCACCCCTGCATGTTCTGCATGAATCCACACACCCCTGATGTTATCTGTCAAACTTTCATAGCGAATCAAAACAAACATAGTGTAGTAATAGAATTTCAACTAGAATAGGGTACGTTAATCGTTTGCTTGGGACCAATAGGCTACTAAAGTGGTGAGCCAATTTAAAATCGTTAGTTTCGTATTGATTGTTGTTATAACTCTCCAGTCTGGCCAGCGTTTAAGTTTATTTACCAAAACCTACTTACAATTTCTGGGTGTGTGTATGTGTGTAAGGGCCGGCCGGCACGGGAATCTTTGCTGCGGGAAATCGGACTATGAGTGAGTTGAGTGCTCGCTCCCCTAATAAAAATTGTATGGTTAATTTGCTTAACGACGTGTTCTGGGTATCATCCAAACCATTTGTGGAATAGTTCAATGATTTGGGTTATCGTTCGTTTATGGTTATTTTTTATTAGGGTCTTTATAGCACTGCTATCGCTCTGGTCGAGCTTTTCCAAAAGGCAAAGTACCTAAACGGTAACAAACTCAAACGACTCGACTTGGAGAGATCACGACGGACTCCACTTGAACAGATCACATTTTTGACTTGTCATCAGGCTTGCCATTTTTTATCAGCTTGTATTTATACCAATGAATGAATTATACACCTGTATTGAGAGTTAGTTATCGTTTTTCAAGTGAATTTTAATCAGACACACAATCCTAAATCACAAAGTGATTGGTGTTTATTCTTTCTTTGTATAGTAATATTTTTGAGTGTACATGAGGTTTGAAATGAAACGTTTCATGGTTGCACGTATCAGAATAGTTCTCTTTAGGCAATTCGCCTTGACACCAGTCCTGAAGTGACGTTTCTTCACACACATTTTGACAGTTCCTTATGGGGTTTTGCGTTGGAGTGAGAGAATAAGAAAAAGTCCGCCATGTTTCACACATAGACTGACAGTTACATATGAGATTTCTACATTGAGTTCTCCAAGCAGGATCTCACGAACACTAAACTAATAATATAATTTTACACACACTAGCGTATACTGTCATGTGCACGGTAAGAATCAAACTTGCATTTATGAGTAAAAGTGAACCCATTGTCAATAAAATTGGCCCTGCTAATTAATGAGTAATTTATTATACCAATGGACCACTTTGTCAAGCAGTTTTGGCGTGGTTTTCTACCAGCGATTTCACAAAACTGGACCAACTAATTTCTATTTTTTTATGAAACGCACAAATATTGGCTACTTTTCTCGAGGTTCTACAAGAAAAAATCTCAAAATAATGTTTTATTTTAAAGTTCAAGTGGTAGTAAACGTCATTTTAATTGCTCGAATGAAGTGGTTAATTAAGTACTAACTGTTAGCTACTGTTAGCAGAAACTCATTGTTGTTAAAATAATTTACTCATTAATGAGCAAAGCCACTTTTATTAAAAATGGGTTAACTTTTACTCATAAAAGGGTATTTGACTGTTACCGTGAAAGCGTAGGGTTTGTTTTAGTTTTGTTGTTTATTTTTACTTTAGAATGACAGTTCTTACAGCAAACAAAAAAATTCTCACAGCTAACAAAAAATTTCATCTCACTAACACACCAATACGAACCCGCCTGGAGAGGACTATAGGAGTAAAGAGTTACAGAGCTCTCGTCAATGCCAATGACGTTTATATAAGGTCTCTACACAGAAAAAAAAAGTTGTTGAATATTACATCCAAACTGCTGCAACCAGGTCTAAATTTCATACATCAGCTTGAATTACATTGATCGATATTACATTTTTTTTTTGCTGTGTAGAAATAAGACTTCTTGTTCATGAAGTAAGATAAAATCTCAAAATAATGTTGCAAGGCATTAAACTGCTCGAATCATGTGATCCATTCTTGTGAAGTATTTCTAAAGACGCTCACTCACTCACTCACGCATCCTGCACACCCTTAGTAAAAGATGTCCATCCTGGGCGGCTGCTCGCTGTTGATTTGACCTGGGACCAGGTCTGATTCCTGTACACTTTCTTTATTTCCTTGTTGAGGTTCCACCGCCATGAACCCTTTGATCTGCCTCTGCTGCGATATCCTGCCGGATTCAGCGCTTGCTTGCAGATTTCGTTTTGACGTAGAACCAGCAGTAGAACTACGTCTTTGTCGACTATACTGGGGGTGCAAATCAAAAAATATGTGTGGTGAAATTGTGTTAGGTTTTAAACGCTTGTAACTTTGTCATTTATAGATGAACATAAAATCCAAATACGCCAATCGATAGAATATTACATTACGAATCTGTTGAAATAAATATTTTTTATTCAATTTTCCACAAAAAACATTTGAAAAATGCACATATGATAATTTTGTCTGTTTTCATGATATAAACGATTTTCCCTAACCCAGTCGTCATAATCGAGTGCCATTTGGTTGTACATCGTTCTGCTTGAACCTGAAAAGATATTAAACAGCGCTGCTGTCATGCCTTTGCTCATTACCGCTTAGGACGGCGTGGCACTTGATCCTGCAGCAAGCAGGAGCAAGTCAGCGGATTAAGGTGGATCATGTCGTGACCACCTATCACAATGAGGAAATGAGGAACTTGGAAAAGTTATACATGCAAAACACCAGACATTGAAATACTTGAAAAATTTAAGAAAATGTATAATAGTCAAAAATGCATGATATACATCAATTTGACGTGGTTCTGCGTCATACTGCGGTCGTGTATAGGACACAACCCTTTACTTTTTTCCTCTTCGTAGTGTGTGACCGACCCACCTCTCACTTACGTTCTAGAGTTCCTGTCAAAATCGGTTTCTGATGACATCGACGATGGAGCTCAGCATTCAAGATCCAGTTGTGAGGCCACCAGGCACAAATTATATACCGCAGGCATCGTTTGATGAAGACTTGCAGCTTTTAGGTGTCCTCCGATGATACACCCTACGTCTCGCTGGTTTGATTTCACGAATTTTGGTACGTTAAGTTATCTGGTTAGATCTACATACAAATCGTAAATTCGCAAAAACAGCCCTAGCCTTCTTGATTCGTGCACCTATGTCACTCTTGGTTCCGCCGTCTGATGCTATCTGGTTGCCAAGATATTGGAAACTTTCGACTTTCTCCAGTGGGCAAAAATTGACAAAACCGCGGCTAAATTGAATATATCGGCTGACAAACGATTTCAGTCAACATGTTACACATATTCTTAAAGGAAAAACTCTGCTGGATCGATTCATTGGCTGCCGAGATATACGGCCGGGATCAACCCGAGTTTCCGGTAAAGTAAGAAATGCCACTATCTATCGACATAGTTTCACATGTTACTTTACGTATATTACTGGAAATTGATTGTACTTAGCATATGTATATGGTGTAATGACACCATATACACCCTGAGTAAACCTCTGCTGGCCCAAAGGAGAATCTGGAACGATCGATAAAGGGGCCACATTATAAAAAATGTCCTAGAACCTTCCGATTTTTTATATATTGTTCCGAGTATTGTTCAGAATCATGGAATGAAAGCGTATTTTAAATGGAAACTATATTTTGGGGTAAAGTGACCATTTCTTGGTTCTCCGGATAGTCCGGATTGACCAATAAAGTGGTCACATTATAAAAATTGACCTAGATGCTTGCGGTTGTTTCTATGTCGTTCAGAATCACCAAATCTTCCAAAGCGTTATTTCTGAGGTCCACCATCCTGGTCTGAATGATCTTTGTTAATCGATTACAATTGGTCTTCAACTTAGGCAGACCAGAACAGTGGTACGGACCCTAATGAGATCTTTGGTACGGCAGTCAAGGTTCAGAGTGTTACTCACCTGCCTGGATACTGGTACGTGTTGTTCCCTGGCCCGCGATATTGCCTCCTCTATAGATTGCAGACACCGGTCAACGTCTTCAGACGTCTCAGGTTGGACATCGTAGTCGATGGTTGTGTCAACGAAGTGTTGATATTGATCCCAGTTGACATGATGGTAGTTACGCCGGGAAGCTTCGAATCGGTTCACCGAGGAACCAGTGGTCTGAGCTGAGTTCCTGTTAGGTGATAGCGAGGGTGATAGGTTGACCGATGTTGTTGCCTATATTACTGATGAAGATATTGATGGTAGCGTGAACACCGGACCGACTCAAACGGGTGGGAGTGTCCGGACTCAAGATGTTGTACCATAGAGGTAAACGTGCTCAACAACAGCTCTGGTATCTTGAGGTAGGTCTAAGATCAGAAGGTCCCGAAGAAACGTGCTCAACTTTTTGGTTCAGCTCTGGTACCCTCTTCGGTCCCAAGGTAACCGATGCACCCCTCGAAACATAGGAAAATCCACGATCCCTTCATTTTATCTGTCAAACTTTCATAGAGAATCAAAACAAACATAGTGTAGTACTAGAATTTCGACTAGAATGGGGTACGCTTATAGATGTACTTGGGACTAATAGACTAACTAGTCAAGTAGTGAGCCAATTTGAAATCGTTAGTTTCCACCGGTTGGCTTAACGGTTGTTGAGTGGAAGCGTCGAAGATCCGGAATCTGACGCCGTTGAATAATGGCGGGGAAATTCTGCTCGTTGCGTGCCGGAACCTCCTTCCGACCTGGCTGGTTTTAATCGGCCTGGCTGGTTGGAAGCGATGAGCCATATGGCAATTGTCACAATTGTTTCGTCAGATTTGCTTGAATAGAGGTTGAGTAAAGGTTACCTCATGTCGTATATAGCATTTGAATACAGCTTGGGGTTGTATAAATGAAATAGGAAAGCGGCCACTAAATTTTCATGTTGGAATTATCGAATTTTTACCCCTAATAAATTTCCAGGTTAACAATTTTAATTATGAGTATCTTAAAACACCACGAAAATATTGATTTTACGAATACTCATGGAAAACATTGTACAAGTTTTGAAAGACAAACCAATTTCTTATATTTAAGAATAATTTTAATTTCTATTGTTTTGAGAAATATATCAGATGCAAATAAGTGAAAATCATCAACAATATTCACTTAATAACTCTCACAAGTTTGGTCAATTACGGTGTGTTTATACCACAGACCGTCAGGATCTTACAAGGTCGCTCAGTTATCTTTCTTGAAATTCTTTATGAAAGTTCTTCCGAAGTCCCTTGGCATACTCACAGACGCATAGACATAACGCATTGAAGTCGTCGTTATCATCGTCACTTAATACTACCGCCATCTGTTGAGTACAGTGTCACCGACTGTACGGTCAACAGATGGCGGTAATGTGTAAACGTCAAATGCAAAGAAATGCGTGTTCGATGAAATAAATGCAGGAGTTATGTCTGTTTGTCTGTGGTATACTCTTCAGTAGTCTCAACCGGTGGAAACTAACGATTTTAAATTGGCTCACTACTTGACTAGCCTATTGGTCCCAAACAAATCGATTAACGTTCCCCATTCTAGTCGAAATTCTAGTACTACACTATGTTTGTTTTGATTCGCTATGAAAGTTTGACAGATAAAATGAGGGGTTCGTGGATTTTCCTATGTTTCGAGGGGTGCATCGATTAGCTTGGGACCGAAGATAGTACCAGAGCTGAGCCAAAAAGTTGAGCACGTTTCTTCGGGACCTTCTGTTCTTAGAGTTATCTCTATGGTAGTCTTCTCTGAACCAACATTAGTAGTCTTCTCTCATTGAAATTGAAATTCTCCTGAAAATCTTTTATATATTAACTTATAATTATATATGAAGTTACTAAACCCATTTCACTCCGGTGGTGTTCAAGGGAATTCTCATTTTTTACCGGAAATAACTTTCACTCACAGTAACAGTTTAATTTTAAAATTGATTTCACTTTCCTTCAATAATAATGTGCTTCATTTATTGTACATTTCAGTTTCATGTTCACCTCATTGTGATATATATCGGTATATTGTTCTAGTAAGAGATTCAATTTTCATTTATGCGCTTCACCTCTCCGCATGAGATTTCATATAATTAAAATATTCAAATTTTCCTAACACTTCTCCTGTCCTTACCATCTTACTCTCGGGTAATGTTTGTATGTTGTTTCACAGCATGATATTCTAAAAACGTACTAATTTATTAGACGCAAAAATAATACTTTTTTTTTACCACATGTCAATATATATGTGTGTGTGTATGTGTTTATTGTAAGGTATAATAACTACGGACAACCATCACTTTTAGCAAAAGAAAAAATCTGATCACGTTTGTGTTTCATTTAGTTATAATAATGGAAATGGCTTTTTTTTTCAACATTTAGTTATCATATTTTCTGGAATATGATTCGATAGAGGGATCCTCAAAAGTTCGCACCACAAATACTGTTATGGCATGTTGTTGTCGATCAATCGTCATCATTGTCAATGTGTGCATCATCAGTTGTCATCGTACGAATAGGGGAGGTCTTCGGCTGTGTCGTGACCTCGTGGAACCTACCATTAACTCTTGTTCCAATCGAGCGTCGACTGGAAGCTGAGGACGCCATTCGATGGCAAATTGTAGAGCTGATTCTTCAGGTACATCCCATTGTAGGACTGATGATGATGATGATGATGGTGATGATCGGCTGCCGCAGCCGCAGCCACCGAGTACGCAGCCGAATGGTGCATGTTGGCAGCGGCCGCGACTGCTGCCGACGACGCCGAGTAGGCAAAGTGGTTGTACAGGGACTTGTCGTCCGAGGTAGGTACGTGAGAGAAACCGCCGTTGTTGGAGAGAGCTACCGCGTCCATCAAGCTTGACTCGTGCAGAGATCCAGAAGGGTTGTGTGAAGGCCCGCCACCAACGCCACCACCACCTCCTCCTCCACCAGAAGTCCCAGGAGCTACCGGACCGCCACCCGAACTACTGGGGAACAGTTTAAAGGACATGGGCGAATGCGTTTGCGGTTGATGAGACTGAGGTGACTTCAGGGGATCAAGGTTCTGGAAGGCCGTCGGTTCCAGCGGGTAGTTCTTGCTGAGATAGTTACTGTTGGAATCTTCGACGCACATATTTGAATCGTAAACATGCGAAACCAATGGAGAAGTTAGATTCATGCAGGACGAAACGGCAGACGATGCTTGGGCGGAAGCTGCTGATACGGAGACGGCTACGGAAGACCCTTCGGACGCTGCTTGCGAGCGTTGCTTCTCCTCACGGCGCCACTTAGCTCGACGATTCGAGAACCAAACCTGAAATGGACACGCATGAAAAATGCAACAAACGCAGATAAGTTCCGACCTACTTGAATGCGCGCCTCAGGTAGATTGGTTTTGGAAGACAACCGTTCCCGGGAGAACACGTCCGGATAGTGAGTCCGTTCGAATTCCTTCTCCAGGTACTCGATCTGATCGACGGTAAACGAGGTCCTATTGCGTTGCAGTTTGCGTTTTAGACTGAGCCGTTCCGAGTCCGAATCGAAGCTAACAGAAGTCGGTGGTTGCGTTGTCGAAGGTGGTTTGCTCCCCAAGCCCAATCCTCCCCCACTTCCAACGCCGCCACCACCACCGCCACCTCCAACACCACCACCAGCCGGTGAATCCAAATTCGTAAAACAGTGCTTAGTGAAGGTGCTCTTGTTCTCTTCGGCTTGTGCTTTCATGTCAGCTGGAATAGAAAACTAGCTTGAAACAAATGACCCAAGCAGACGTCCAGTTCATCGTACTATTATCTCCATATTTGTAGTGAACAAAGGGCGAACCGTCGTTCAACGGCTTCGTGGACAAATAACTCGAATCATCGGATGAGGATTCCTGTGCGTGAGGCTTCTTGCTAAACTCCTTCTGGGCAGCCAGGTTCCTCAGCACACGGTTGATAGATGAAACCTACAAAGATCATCATTTTCCAAAAAAAATCCATAATCAATCCCAAAGAAATTCAGATCTTACGCTTGGAATGTTCTCCGGAGTGCAAATACGCTCGTTCAGCAGCTTATCTCGGATCTCCCAGGCGAAAATATTCGGACAGTTTTGTTTGAACATGGAAATCCTATTCACCACCTCCGGGGTCGCAACGCGTGGCTTCGAGCCCCCAATCGCTCGCGGTCGGATACTTCCGGTTTCATAGTACCTACAGATATCCACAGAACTACTCCCAGTCCTTCAAGTTTACTCTAATCTTCAACGGAAACTCACCTTCCCAGTATCTTACTGACGCATCCATTCGATACCTGCAGAATTCGGGAAATATCACACGGTCGGGCACCGGCATGGGCCAGCTCGACGATCCGCTGTCGCGTTGAATCCGGCAGAGGTCTTCCGCCGACGAAGACGCCACCCAGCTGGTTGATGCCGCTGTGGCCTATGGGAATAGTCAAATTTGTATCAATTTCAAACATTCATCGGAAGATTATCGACAAAAAAAAATCTCATGGAGAGCACGTAAAAAAAGCATTCGAAATCAATTTCATTCTCACAAAAAATGTTACCTTCGTTTTTGTAGTCCATGCTAAAATCCATGACCGAGTGCGATCAGTAGTGCGAAAAAAGAGAAAAATGCATATTCTATGAGGATCAGCTTTTTAGAAGAATCATTCCGTTCCAAACCAAACCAACTAAAGAATGAAGGCGCTTAGGCCATTCCGACGGCATTCCAACCCCAACTGTTACTTACGCTGAAGCTTCTTCCGGCCATTATTGGCGGAGCCGGTGCCACGTGTCTGCTACGATTGAGCATTTTGCAGAATTCTAGAAACCGTTGTAAATTCGGGAAAGAGAAAAGATTTCAACCATCAAAGCATGCCATCATCTGCGGTGGACAGATGAGTTCTCCCTTTTTTGATTTACTCTCGGCTTGCTACGACGACGCGACGCCGCGCCGTAGCAACGCATTGTTCCCCATCGCATTTAGCTGGTGCTGTTTGTATTTGGTTCGCAGGAGAGGGACGAAGGGCTCTATCTGCAAACATCTTTCATTTTCACACTTTGGTGTGTTCTCGGGGGAATTCATCTGTTCGGTTGTTGCGGGCGAGTGCGTCATTAGCAATCAGTATTTATATTCATTTATTTATGAAATGCAATGTTTATGGTAATATGATTGCGTGTAATATGTAATTAATAGAGAGAGAGACTGGGTCATCATGATCATTTTTTTTTTCAGAACAATGTTTTTTTGATCCATTTGAGGTCCCAGGCTTTCCAAATTGCGTTTGAAATTTGTATGGAAATTAGAATGGGAAAGCCTACACGGAGATGAAAAACAACCCAAAACTAAGTACTTTTCCCTCAATTCCGGGGTTCAGCCCAATAACCCAAATTTGAGTAAATCGCATATAGTAGTTTCCATTTAACACCAGCAAAAAAATTACCTACTCTTAAGTATATTCTACCCAAAATTAAGTTTAATTCACGCAAATTTAAGAATATGCAATTTACTCACAAGTAATTTATTGGGCTGAACTATATCGTTGGGTCGAATCTCTCGTTCCTTTTTTGACAACAATAACGAGTGCAAGTGAGAGGCTGAAGTCAATATTAAGTAAAAAGAACTCAAATTTTGGGTAGTATTTTTTCTCCGTGTAGGTATGGTCTAGGATAAGAGAGAAGCGGATTGAAAACAAACTGCATTGGCAACCTATGCCTAGGTGGTTTCTAGCAACACTGCCAATGTAATCAAGATTAGAAAAGCTCAGAGGGAGAGATGGGCGGAGAGAATGTTTTGAGCCAATTGAACATTTCCATTAGAAAATTCCGAGGATTTCTTATTCTTACTAGATTAAATTTAAGAGTATTGCAATCGAACAGACATTCAATCACCTTTATGTTTAGTGCGCTTTTCAAACTCAACTAGTTTTTGGAATCAAAAACAATATTGTAACTCTATTGATTAATTGATCTTGGTTTATACGTGGAACCAAGAAATGTGCAAAATATTGCGATGCAATCAATTATTATTTTGCACGTAAATCGAATCAAAAATAAAAGTCTTTGGAAATGCTAGCTTCTAGCAAGGGCAAGGGCAAGATAATTTAGGTACAAGTCCCTGCTGCCAAATTGTATTTTGTTTTCTCCGCCTATCTCTCCCTCTGAGTATTTCTACTAGATACCACAATGTTGTTTGAACTATGCAGCTAATCACGTACAGATATCAAGCTGAACATTACATTAGGGCCTAAGTAACATGGATCGATTCTCTTCGTCGACTTTCTCTTTCGTTAATAACATAAGCACATCACCGTTTCTTGTTGTGTTTGTCGTATTAGATGCTAGATGATAGCTTCTGTTATCGATATGTGTGCTGAAAATACGTGGAAATATCTTAAGATGGCCGTGGGGATACAAAGAGAAAGTCGACGAAGAGAATCTGTCAATGTTACTTAGGAACTAATGCAATGTTCAGCTTGATATGGTCCAGGAAGTTCCTAGCAACTTTGCCAAAGGAAATACGGTGCAAGAATGTCTTTTAAAAAAAAGTTGTAGCTGTTCAAAGATTGATGCTTCGAATTGAATACCAAGAATCAATCTCATAAGAATTGCCCTCCCCTTGGCTAGTTTTTGCACCTTGCTGTTGGTGGGCGGGCTTAATTTCATGCTAGTGGAGTGTTGGAGACGGTGGGCTTATGGCCGACGTTGCCGGCTCATGTCGCGATAGAATGGCGCCATGGGCAGGAAATGGGAATTACTAAGCTTCCCCTCTCTGATAAACCACTGCATGAGAGAACCAAAGATCTAGTCCAGCAGTGATAGTATCACACTTGTTACTCCTTCAATTGAGAGCCGCGTCGTAGTACGCTTACGTATAGGCACTGACGTTGGGTGTGATACTGGCGGGTTTTGCCGTAAATCACTGTTAATTTATTTATTTTTACGCAGATAGATTTATTTGGGTTTGCAAGGGAATTATACTATTGAAATATTTCAGAAAGTGCTCAACGGTGCTCCTTCTATTTGCGTGACAAGCTTTCATTGTTGTTTTCATTGAAGTATTACTCAGAAAACAATGTTAAACATCATTTTTGTACATGGTATTGTAACTAATCTTATATGTGCTTCATTTTGATTTGGGATAAATGTTTGAACTATGGCTCGGGATTTCCATTGTGATATATCCATACGTAATTTTGTGGGACGCCATAGTGGAAACGTGTGAGCGTAGTTGGAGCATATACCCTATATAATTTAAAATCAGCTAGGAAACTAACTTCAAAATGAAGCATTTTAGTCACTTGAAGGTGTCACCTGGGTCGAGCTAAGATATAATAAATAGGTATAGCACAGACAAACAGACATAACTCTTTGAATATTTCTCACTGTAAAACATCGTCGCTAAAACATTACCGCCATCTGTTGAGTACACTATGGTAGGTAGTACGCAGAACAGATGGCGGTAGTGTGTAAACGTCAAACGTAAGGGAATTGACTATGCGCGCCACAGTTGGCGGTACTACCAACTACGATACTTTTAAATTTACCGTTAAATGCTTGTTCGATGAACAACTTGCGAGTGTTATGTCTGTTTGTCTGTGGGTATAGGTCAAAATCAAAAGTACTTGAAACACTTTTAACTTTAGATTACAAGCACAAGTGATTTGTATGGTGAAATAGAGATTTCAATAATTTATTAAATTAGACTAATTAGATATCATATTCATCAAACGAAAGTTCAGAAAGTCTAATAACATTAGGTAGATTAACAAAAGAATTAGGATGCGGAGGGTCCGCTTAGGGAGGCAACTAACCTTTAAAGTTTTATAATAAATTTTCCTATTTAGTCTTGAACTTCATTAATAAAACGCGAGCAGACCAATAACAAGCAGCATTAACAAGGAGAGGAATAGTTTCTTAGTGTTCAAGTACTTACATTTGTAAACAACAGTCAATGTTAATCTATGAACTAAATCCTACGTGACTGAAAAATAGATCCTTCCTTATGTTGTATTGATGCATGTTTAACTTCTCGCGGTTGTCGGAATCAACGCGCCTACGTCTACGGAGCTTACGCAGAAGTAATTCGCAATTTGGTAGCGCTTACCAAAAAAAAATGGTATGGAAGATCTGTCAGTACTTCAGTAGGGCAAGGACTAGCTGCGCTGATACATGCGGTGGCACCCTATTGTAGTGCTGACATCGCGAAGGGATTAGATGTTTTCAGGTAGTCAATTTGGTTATTCCAGGTTTCAATCTAGCCAATTTAAGTCGAATGTTCCATGATATAACTATGGAGCGAATGAAATACAGTAATGGTGTAGTGCTAGTACGGGTTATACCAGGCGACGGGTGTTGCCTATTTGCAGCACTTGTTAACCAATATTACAAATACGATATCCGTGAACAGCGTCATGCAACTGAAATCATCAACTTCAGAAGAATGGTTGTTCACCACATCAGGAACAATGCGGACAGGTACCAACCATGCCTGCTGCAATCAACTATCGAGGCGGGACTAAATAGGAGCAAGGACACAGAACAAGCCATCCAGGATTTTTTATGTCGGCTTGAGCATGAAAGAGAAGGGTGGAGAAGAAACTATAGCCGCAACAGCAGAAGTGCTAAACTGCAGGATCGATGTTTACCACGAAGAAGGACAAATTAATAAATACAATAATCCAGGAGTTGTTAATCGAACACTTAGAATAGCTTATCGCATAGCAGGAAGCAGATCTGTACACGGTTTGAGAAACCACTACGATAGTGTAATTCATATTCTAAAAGATAGAATTCTGAACAACAACTACGACAGGCTGCCAAACAATTCTGAAAATGAATACCGACCTCCATTACCGCAGGTACAAGCGTGGCAAAGAAACAATAGGCCTAACGAATCCCAAATAAGCATGAGGACAACGACATCATCGATCGAGCCACAGCAAACACAATTAGCTTATACGAAGAGAACAGAATTGAAGATATCAAGCTGGAATGTAGGAGGCTGTTCCGATAGGGAGAAGCAAGAGGCACTGGATTTATGCTTCTTTCAAAAAGAATATGCGATAATTGCCCTACAAGAAACAAGGATGGCAGCATGCACAATCGATACACAACATTATCATTGGTTCAATGTAAACAACGAATCCGTATTAAGAGACCGCATAGGAGGAGGAACGGCTGTTCTTATTAATAAGAACTTGTATGAACAGCATTGCTTCAGGAAAATAAGCAGCAATTCGTGCTCATTTCTATGCAAAGTGTTCAAGGAACCCATCATCTTCATTTCCACTTACATAAGAGGCGCGGAAGTTACGGAGAACAACGAATTTGACATTCTTACAAATTACGTATCTGGGCTTCCTGAAAGTTTAAGAAGCCGTATTATAATAGCAGGTGACATGAATGCTCGTCTGGGAAAAAAATGATTTGGCGGAGGATGACCGTGAGTATATCGGAAGAAACTTGTTTCACAATGATTGCAATGCAAATGGGATAGAGCTTAAAACAATGCTGCATTGTCTCGAATTAAGAAACTACGTATCGTTGAGCAAATCACAATCGGTCAGTTACACATGGGCCAATCGTAGAACAAGCTCTCAAATAGACCACATTCTCATCAGTAGAATGAAGGACATGTTATTTCCAGACGTCAAAGCATTTTTCCATCCAACTTTAAATAGTGACCACAAACTGTTGGAATGCGTGCTTAAAATAAAGATTCAGGACAGTAATAGCGAGAAGCAACTTAGAAGTGCCCCTCATCCTACTAAAAAACTGAAACTTGACTTAGACAAGCTTAAGTCTGATAAGGATTGCCGCGATAGATTCCAAATCGTACTGGATCAGCGGGTAAGTGCAATCAATGAAAATGAGAATGACACAATAGATGAAAGATGGGAAAAAATGTCAAAAGCGCTGCATACAGCAGCCTCAACAACAATAGGATCGAAAACATCCCCCCAAACGCCGAAAAGAATGGCTGCCTCAAAAAGATATTTATTGGCTGGCAAAAACTTCTGGAGGAGCGTAACAATGGACATCTCAAAAGAGAAAGAGCTTATGCAAGAAAGCTCAAAGATGCTGCAGAAGCAGAGCATTTCGAAGCAAAGGTTAAAGCCTTTCTAGAAGACATCCAAGATACTAACCCTCTTGAACAAATGACACGCACCTTTAGGTTCATAAAGGCACATAAAAGGGGTGTTAAGTCAAAGAAAAGGAGATATATAAACATCCAAAAATGGGAAGAGAAGCTGAGAAACGCTGAACCCGGAAACAAAGAATTCACACGTCTCAATGAGGAAGGAAGCAATGCTGGCCCAGTACCAACGCGAATAGAGATTGAGAATATTCTTAAACATATGAAAAACAATGCTACTCCTGGAACGGATGGACTACCTGCAGAACTCTTCAAATACGGCACCGAAAATCTAAGCGAATCACTACTGGTAGTAATAAAAAAGGCATTCGAAAAAAATATTGCCCCGAAGGCTTGGACATCTACTCTACAAGTTCCCATTCCCAAAGTAGACAATCCGCAAAAAGTAGACGACTACAGGTGTATAACGCTATGCAACGTAGCATACAAAATATATGCCTGCATCCTACTCAACCGCTTGAGAGATCAACTACCAGCAATGCTATCGTATCAGATGGCCTTTCAGGTATCCCGAAGCGCTTCAGATCAAATATTCGTATTGAGGAGAATTCTAGACGAAAGATGGAGAAAAAGTTGTACCACTATTTTGGTGTTAATTGACTTGAAGCAAGCATTCGACACAATAGAGGTTTCAAAACTGGCGCCAATTTTACAACAAATGGGAGTTTCCGCCGCATTGATCAATAGAATCGTAGAAGCGTGTTTGGTAGAATTGACATCGCTGCAGTGGTATGGACAACGAACCCCAACTATCTCCAAAGGAAAGGGAATCAAACAAGGATGCCCTCTTAGTCCACGTCTGTTTATACTGATGCTACACCATGTGTTGATGACACTAAAAGAATTTGTCCCAGAGATGAATTTTGAACACATTGGGCACATGATGCTACCATGCATATTGGCATATGCGGATGACATTTTGGTTCTCTGCGACAATGAGGAGGATGTTGGAAAACTAATAGAACTATTAGAACCACTGCTGGCATATGTGGGCCTTCAAATCAACACAACCAAAACCAAGGTATTGTTCAGAAACCCATACGATATAAAAAATACGGATCCTGACTACACTAGACAGTTTGGAAAATACAAACTAGTAGTGGTTACAAAGCTCCGGTATCTTGGGGCATTTATAACCAGTAGTCTGGCACGGAAAGAAATCACCGCCGAACGAATTAAGAAAGCCAAAAAAGCTCTCCATGCGCTGTGTTCATTTCTAAGAAAATATAAATTAAAATGGGAAGTCGTAAAAAGGTTGTACCATACACTAATAATACCAGTGGTAACATATACCTAGTATGGAAGTATCAGCAATACTGAAACGAAATAGAAATGATCTTCGCACAATGGAACGGGAAATGCTGATAACTCTAATGTCACTAAGCAAAGACAAGAACGACATAGTAAAAACATCAACGTTGACCGCAAATGTGGAAAGTGAACAGATGGAAGGAGCTGAGAGACAAGAAGCAGCAGAAGATGAGGAACCATTTGCACCAATGAAAATTCTAGAGAGCCGTACAGTCAACAATAAAATAAGAGTAGCCAGATTAAAATTCTATGGCCACGTCATTAGGAGTGGTAATGAAGGTATACTAAGAACTGCGTTACGGTATAGGCTGCCAAAAAGGAAGAAAATTGGAAGACCGGCTTTCACTTGGAGAACATCGATACGTCAAGACATCGAGAGAAGTGAAATCCCTGCAGAAGTCTGGCAAGAATGGGCCCATGATAAAACAATAATGGATTCTGAAACCAAAAAGCTATATGGTTCACTCCGCGAATCAGATGATGATAGCAACAGTGAGCAAGATGAAAACACGGATAATGAGATACTTCCATCGGACTTTGAAGATTTCACAAGCGACGACTCTTCAATTTTGGAAGGGCTTCCAGATCATTAACCGGTTAATGAATAAGTTGTGCATGTTTGAATGCATATGCTAAGTTAGATAATAAGGTATAGCAGGTAAAATATGAAAATCATTGAAACAAAATAGGAAACAAGAACATATTACTTTTGATTTAAACTTTGATTTTACTTTATTAATATAACAAGAGATAATGCTTCAATACGTTACTTATACGTATTGAGCATGAACTTTAACAATGTCAACAGTTCCAGAGACAACAACGCAAGGGCAAATAATGGAAACTTCTTCGAAAATAAAGACATCACCCAAGCAAAGTAAGTAACACATATATATTAACTGCTTAAAACTGATTATATTGTCTGTTTATTTTGAGGGTTGCTTTAAATATCAATTTGGTATTTGTGTAAAAGGATGAATCAGTGGGAGATGGATTTTCGATTTCTTTACATTTTGCAGCACAAAGCTAGTAATATGCGTCATTTCCTCAAAACCCCAATAACCGACCTCTTCAATCCCTTCCTTTGCCCATGGCGTTCAAGTGGTCCGCATAGACTATTCAGCCATTACCCTTCCCTTATCCTCGGCTTTGGATTGACTTGCGCTCCCATTGCCCCACCAAACGCTGCAAAATGAAAATGAAAATGAAAAAGAATCAATCTCATAAGAATTGTTAGAGAGGGAGGGACTTACTATATCCCCCCACCTCATATCAATGTAATTAAAGCTTTAAACTGAAATAACTTTGCTGTTTCTCTGACACGATGAGAAACAGCAAAGTTGGTATGTTCAGATGTGTTACCCAAAAATAATTACTCAATCTAATAGGGGTAGTTGGAAAGGGGGAGGGGCATACTGTATATCTTCCGCCCCTTACTTATATCATTGAAAGTATAGTACTTATATCATTGAAAGTATAGTGATTTTTGACATTGAATTCAAACCATAAATATTTGAACAGTTATAACTTTTCTAGCATCGTAGTTCCTTCGGCAAAGTTGTTAGACACTTCCCGGACTATATTTGTACATGGTTAGTTGCCTGGCTTATGCAAAATTGTGGTCTCTAGGAAGATAATGCAAAAAAAGTAGGTTTTCCCATACTAATTTCAATACAAATTTCGAACGTAATGCGAAAAGCCGGGCTACAACCAAACGTCCCCAAATTATGTACAGTTGATGGAGCTTAAAAGTGTTGTTCTCGCTTGATGAGGTCAAGTTTGCGTTTTCACATATAACGGTGAGCCACCCAAATAATTATAGTCATATTTCGCTCGTTCTTGGTGGGATGCTTTATAGTAATAATCGCTAATGAGTGATAGATCAACTGAAGAACAGTTCTCCGTCAGATAATATCCCAAGTAAAAATTTTGGGTTTATGAGACTTTTTTTAGACCATGATTTTGACTTGTAGTATGCTATAAACCTCTATAAAGCTCGCAATGTTACTCTTATATACATGCGAGAATAATGTTTTAGTTATATGACAGAAAATACGTCACGCTTTTTTTATGTAGGACCATGTAACGAAAAGTGATTAGGTTTTGAACGATTATAGCTCGGCTATTTCATGATGCATTTTTTTATATTTTTCCATCAATCGATTGGAATTTTCTCTACGTATCGATTACAATAGGTACATCTTCGAGGGGGATGAAAGTCCCAGATTTATTCAAATGTTGCTTAAACTAAATCTAAAGTTCAATGAATCGATTCATAGTCGAACAAATCCATTTTATCGATTATATCCGATATAATCTAGATTAAATCTCTAAAAACGGATAATATCTGTTTGTATCGTTCACATCTCTGTTATCGGATCACATCTCTTTAATTATCATGACAAGTAACGGTGACAGCCGTTTGTTTATTAGAAAGGAACATCGCGATATCTCGACCAACAATACAAAAAGGGGAATAAGTTTTTGTAATCAAACTTTTAATGCTCTTTCCTCGTGAACCTAAGCTTGCCTTGCCAAACGAACCACACCGTCAGGTAGGGAAAATTCTCTGCTATTTGATAGTGGTGTTCGATTGGTTAGGTGAGCTTCGGTTTGCGAGATAAGAAAATTACAATTTTTTTGATCCGCCCTTCTGTATTGTTGGTCGAGCTCGAAAATCTTGGTTCTAAAACAAATCTATAGATAGAGCTGGAAGTAGTGCGAACAGCTTTTGTAAACAATGACTTCTCTCGATGATTACTAGGAAATCAAGGCACGCCCACACAAACCAACATAACCATCATGTAAAGGAAGTCTTCTAGAAACATTTAAAAAAAAATTGGAACTGCATTCATCTTTGCCTTGGGTATAGTCGCTTCGAGATCACGGACTACGATTTGGGCAACCCTGGCATCCGGTGAACATAAGAATTGACACGGCATCTATGGTTTGGTCACGTTTGGCCATCAATGCCGGTAGTCAATTAGATCACCAGCCCTCCGTGCAGATATTTTCGTTGCTTTCAGAGTTGGAACTTGAAGCTTTTCCCATTTGTGGCACAGACCTAACTGGTCCGTATTTGAACTTGAAGCTTGAAGGGCTTGAAACAATCACAGGTGCTCAGGAAGTGACAGTTCACATCACACTACACACTAAAAATAATATCAGCATAATGCTCGATAATTCTAACACATTCAAGATTATCGATGAATAGTGGATGAAATCGGATAATATCGCAAGGCGTGCGTTAATTCATTCGAATCGAATTTATCCAAAACAAATTCGAGAAAATTAAGAAAATTTTATTGAAATTCGTTGAAAGAAATGTAGAACAGATTACTTTTATCCCCCTCGTACATCTTTTGATTTTCAACAATATATTTTTCAAAAATGGGTGAACGTCAATCAAAGAATCAATTAATCACGAGTATGCATTCCTACCCAGAGACCTCAATATACTGCACCAACCATTTTTTTTGCATAACTGCAGTCAACCAGCAGCCAGTATATAAGATTGCGCCATGGCCTCAACTCTACTGAATTTTTGAAATTAAAAAAAAAAAAACCGTTCCTTTATTATTTATAATTAGGTTCCAGACATGTTCACCCAACTTTCGGAAACATACTAATGTTAGTCACAACTAAACAACTTTAGAAATCAAAGTGCACCTGACATCGCAAATCTTTATGTTGCAGAACTATGACAGACAAATGGCTTAACTTAAATTCATTTTATATGCTGCCTGTACTCAATTAAAAATATATTTGCCCCCTGTATGCATTTAGATTAACATCCCAAGTCCCTCATTTTTTACATATTCTGCACAACAAATACTTTCTAAGCCCCGCCCCGTCATCAGGGGCCTACCAAAACTTCGACCCGAAGTTTATCGAAGCTGATATCAGGGACCCATGTGCCGTCTATCGGATGACGAGGAGGGACGAGAATGTGAAGGCGTATCCGGATTGCCTTTTCCTGGTACACTTCCTGAAGGGAACGGTGACGCTCAACGCGCTGAAAGCCATCCGCTACATCTGTTCCATCATCGTCCGCTGGGAGCCATGCCACCGACGAACCGACATGCCACTGAAGCATTTTGTTTGTCCACAATTTGATTTGCCAAATGAGCGATTCGATCCGTCAAATGGGCGATCAGATCTGTCAAACGAGGCGAGACGCAAACCAAGTCAATAAATATTTTACGTGTGTTCGAGTCCTTGCTCGCGATATGACGCGATCGGATGAGTAGATGGCGGTAGCACAGACAAACACACGTAATTCTTTGAAAAAGTTTTTCTTGAAAAAAAGTATCTCAAAACATAGGACCTCAGTAACGGCATCTCTCGGGCTTCTCGCGGAAAACAAGCTATTGCATAAAAGTTCTATGGAATGTATAGAAACGTCAAAGTGATCCGATGCCTGCGCTGCGGCGAGTAGTTCGCGGAACTGATAATATTCAAATCAACCGTTAAATGCGTGAACGAAGATACACAATGAAGTGTTACGTCTGTTTGTCTGTGGCGGTAGTGTTTAGCGTATTTTATATATGGCGCTTTGGGCAAGAATTTGAATGCAGCTTCTATGAGCTGGCACGTCGGTTCGTCGGTGGCCATACCGTCACCGACAGACCGACATAAAACTTAAACTTAACTCTTGATCGAGAATCCATAACGGCCGATTCAAATGTGCAGCGATCCCATCTGTCAAAACCATAGAAATGCTTTAGCTAGATAAAAATAATTTGTCTTAAATAGATCAGACACGAACAAACTCAAGACCAACAATTGAAAAGGCCTCAACTGCATTTTGTAAACAAACCTTGTAAGGCCATTTTCTCGCGAACCAAAGTCCGTCAAGGCAAAACAACAGAATGAACAGACAGGGGAAATTCTCTTCTACCCGGTTGTGGTGTAGGATTGCGAATGTAGGTTTCGGTTCGCGAGAAAATGGCTTTACAAGGTTTGTTAACAAAATGGAGTTGAGGCCATTTCAATTGTTGGTCTTGAACTCATAAATTTTGTGTGTTCGTGAGTAGGATAAATATTTTCCGCGATGTCAGTTTTGTGCTTTGATCAGAAATTTCTTTGTAATTTGTGATACCGTGGCGGCCATCGCGATGTGACTCAGTGCCAACGGTGCCTAAATTTTGGACACGGCACCGCAGTTGCAACATTAAACTACACTGCAGCAATTGCGCTCAAAACCATGCCACCTCAGAATGTGCTGCGGATGAAGCTGTGGCGTCCAAATGCTCCAACTGTGGTGGTTCTCACCAAGGATCCGACAACCCGAGGATTTCAAGCGCATTCGAAAACAGGCGTCCACCAACAATCAACCAGGACGAAGGAGGGATAAGGCCCCGGCTGTTTAGGGTGAAGGACTTTCCACTACTTCATGGACAAGCGAATTCACGGGTGAGATCCGTTCCCCATCAAGAAATGTCTGGATCTTCTGCTGGCCAAAGTTCTCTACCCCCCCCTGGATTCTGGAGACCACCAACAGCTCAAACAAATAATCCCAAACTGATGGAGATTTTCATCAACATGTCCAGTGCGCTTCGTAAGTGTTTCAGTAAACCTGAGCAGATCCAAGTTCTCGGTAAGTTCATCATTAAGCATGGTGTCTAGACCGCGAACTATCGCTACCTGGGACGCTTGCTATTTAAAAGACCACCCACATTAGATCCGTTTGCGTTGCGTTTACGTAAATTGGACAGTTAGACAATACATTTAGCTGTCACTTTGCCGCAACACGTCCGATCCGGATCTAATGTGCGTGGACCTTAAGAGCAAAACAGATTGAGCTTGCCGACCTCCTCCGCAAGCAAGCATAGCATCGCCGTGGATCTTCTAACCGAGACCCACCTAAAGTCCGGCGACAGCTTCTGGTTGACTAACCACAACATTATTCGGCTTGATCGCTCTAGCTCCAGGGGGGTGTTGTAGCGGTCATCGTCAGGAAGGGAATAAAGTTCTGCACCCTGCCCCACATCCGCACTTTTATCATCGAGGCCCTTAGTGTGGAGGTGGAATCACCAACTGGAAATGTCCGGTTTATCGCTGTTTACTGCCCACGCCAGCGGTACGCAAGCAACCGACTAGGAATCCAATTCAAGAGCGATCTGATCGCCATCACTCGTACTAGCACCCGATTCATCGTTAGGGTGACCTGAATGCCCGCCATGAAGCAAGGCAAAACAACAATCGGAACCAGAACGGATGTCTACTATTCAATCACACACAACATGGGCTGTACACTGTGCAGTTTTCGGACGAACCAACTGTCATCTCTCCGGTGGGAAATCCCTCCTCTCTGGACTTTTTCCTGTCGAGCATCGGACTATCCAAGCTGGAGGTGCACAACGATCTCAGTTCCGACCACCAACCGGTGGTGACTGAAGTCGGCATCAACGTGGCTTCTGCTCCAAGCCTGCGCAAAGACTACCACCATAGAGGTAACTCTAAGACCACTGGGTCCCGAAGAAAATCATTATTATTTTTGGCTCACTCAGTACCAGAACAACGGTCCCAGCAGTCCCAAGCTATTTCACTCAACCCTGCATGTTCTGCATGAATCCACACACCCCTGATGTTATCTGTCAAACTTTCATAGCGAATAAAAACAAACATAGTGTAGTAATAGAATTTCAACTAGAATAGGGTACGTTAATCGTTTGCTTGGGACCAATAGGCTACTAAAGTGGTGAGCCAATTTAAAATCGTTAGTTTCGTATTGATTGTTGCTACCACCTCGTCAACTGGGTGCAATTTGGACGTTTGGTTGACAGAGGCAATCATCAATCATCTCTCCTTATCTAGAATTTTGCCCTTCGGTTTTATTTATGGCCAATGCAACACAAATATCGAGATTTCAGCGCTTGCAGAATAATATAATGCATTTGATATTGAGATGTAATAGATTCACTTACTCAACTTTGATGCTAGACGCCTTACAATGGTTGTCAGTGAAGCAAAGAAGTGTATATTTGACTATGGTGTTCATTTTAAAAGTAGTTAGCGGTTTGATGCATCGATATTTGTGTGATCGAATTGCAAGAGGAAGTGACTTTCATAGATATAATACTAGAAACGCAGTTGAAATAAGAACACCACATTTCTTGACCACAAAATTCATTAAATTTTAAAGGAATAAATGTTTTCAATTCGATTGCATTTCACACGTTAAGCTGTATTTTGAACAGTTATTCAAGGGGTGAGACAGCTTTACTCCAAGTTGCTTTTTTGCAGCGAGTAACTCGTGAGTGACCCAATGTAATTTGCCAGATCTGGAGTATTTGATCAAGCGGATCGAGCTCTTCTAAAGGCAGGCGCACAATGCATACGTTTTCGGTGTTTTTGACAGATAATGCATGGGCTAACTGTCAAAAAACCTGAAAACGTATCTATTGTGCGCCGGCCTTAACACATCAAGCCTTATGTTTACTGATTGTTGTTCTTTTGCTTGACAGCAGCTTTTCGGATTCGCACCTCCATATGTGATGTGAAAAGTGAGAAAGCAAATTACAGTGATCTTGCTGTTGATGGAATATCGAAGTAACCTGTCGATTTTTCTATTGAATCAGAATATGCCTCTGCACCAAAAAGGTCAAATTCCATAGGTACTATAACCACAGAGGTAATTCTAAGACCAGAAGGTCCCGAAGAAACGTGCTCAAAGTTTTGGTTCAGCTCTGGTAATATCTTCTGTCCCAAGCTAATCGATGCACTCCTCGACATATAGGAAATTCCACGAACCCCTCATTTTATCTGTCAAAATTACAGAGTGAATCAAAACAAACATAGTATAGTCAACCGGTGGAAACGAACGATTTTAAATTGGCTCACTACTTGACTAGCCTATTGGTCCCAAGCAAACGATTAACGTACCCCATTCTAGCCGAAATTTTTGTACTACACAATACTTGTTTTGATTCGCTATGAAAGTTTGACAGATAAAATGAGGGGTTAGTGGATTTTCCTATGTTTCGAGGGTTGAATCGATTAGCTTGGGACCGAAGAGAGTACAAGAGCTGAGCCAAAAAGTTGAGCACATTTCTTCGGGACCTTCTAGTCTTAGAGTTACCTCTATGGTATAGTACTAGAATTTCGACTAGAATGGGGTACGCTTATAGATGTACTTGGGACCAATAGGATAGTCAAGTAGTGAGCCAATTTAAAATCTTTAGTTTCCACCAGTTGATAGAACGTCAAAATCGGATGTTGGATTCAAATTTAATATAGGGAGATTAACAGCTGTATAATACCCCATGGATGAGACCGACTCAAAATTGCGTTTAATTCAAGTTAATTTTGCCAAAAGTGGCTTTACTCATAAGTGATTTGAATTTTTCTAGATTATCTTAGAAAAACTTCTGGAATATGAGGAAAATCGAGAACGGTTTCACTCAGTCTTGAATAACATTTTAATCGATTTTGCTCATATTCGAGAAGTTTTTCCTAGAAAATCTCGGCAAATGTTACTAACTTTCTGAGCAAATCCCCTGTTGATAAAATTGAGACGAATTCATCGTTCGTGTTTCTTTAATACGCACCAAGCGTATCCATATTATCTTGACGATTACTCAATAACATCACTTATGCTGCGGATATTCTGGTATGACAAACTATGAGCATGAACATTATTTGTATAATAATTATGAGCACTATACAACAGCTATACAAAAACTATACAAGTATGACCATGGATTTGCTCATAATTTATTATACAAATTTTGCTCATGTCCATAGTTTGTCTTACAAGTGTATCCGCGGCACTAGCATGAGTTTTTCGTGATTTTCGAGAAAATTCTTCACATTTAACTGAACTTGTGCTTAATCATAGCAAAAACAATAGTGTGAACAACTCCCGTCGGCAGAATCTCGTCCAACGTATTTTTGCTGTGACCCCTTCAAAGAAGGAGACGAACTCTCCCCCCGATTATCACCATCACTAATGAGTCACCTCTTTTTCTGCAGAAATCAAAGATAACAATACACATATTCAGCATCCACGCACCGCCGTATCAATTAGGGTAAGTGCTTCCCGAATCCTTTGCCTTCCATCAATGAAGGTCCGATGCACGCGCTCACACTCTTCGGACGCCACTGCGCATGTGCACCATTTGAATTCTATTAGCAGCAATTTCTGTTTGTTTCACATTGTTCAACAATTTCCCAATTCCTGAACTTGCTTCGTATTAGAATTTGAATAAATATTTTGAAATCTCGACTAGCATCAACATTTGCGATCGTGGCTAATCGCTCGGACATAATGAATGTGGCAAACAGGCAAACCACAAAACCCAATGGAATTTAACCCATGCTTGGTCGAAACGAACACTGTATGTAATTCGATATCCTTTCTTGAGGTGAACCTTCTTATGCTAATGTGAGGTTATACGGAGCGAGGCTTTCGATATTCGGGAAACGGTCATCGCCACCATTTTTCCCACCGCGAGCAGGTTGTAATTTCTTTCGACAATTTAATGTTGAAGATTCGAGTGAGAACAATGAACATTCCACCATATCATCGTGATTCTCTAACACACTGCACACACCTAGCACGGCGAGGACGAAGGAGACGACGGCAAATACATGTCTGCGCTTGGTGGCTTGCCTGTTTGCCTGCCAGTCCGAATTATCGAATGCAAATCGGACGTGAAAATCAGTCATGCGGAAAAGGAATCTTTCGGGGCGTTTTCAGCGTCCGCGGTGGACAGGGCCGGGAAAACTGCATCGAAACGCAGTTCCCGGGCCGGTTCCCGTTCCGAACGACCCCGGGTAACCGCCAAAAAGGGCACTGTTTACGGTTCTACGCACTGTTGTTTACCTTGCGTGTATCAGGGCCATTAGTTGTAAGTTTCACCACAATTTCACTACTGACTGAAATGCGCAGGGTTGGACGGTGAACTGCTGCTTGCGAGGTTGAGATTGCGATGGATCGGGATGGGGTGTAGTCGATGTATAACGGTGTAATACCACCGGAGACGAGAGAAAGATGCTGTGCTATTGTTGTGTGAGTGTGCTTGACAGATGCGAGATCGAATAAGATGTGTAGATGCTGAAGAAGGATTTTGTTCGACTGGCAAGTATAGCAATGATTTGAACCACAATTCAAATTCCTAAGAAATTTTGTCGAAACTATTAGCGAATTTGTTTATTATCGGTGTGAAACCGAACTTTTTGTCAGTGCGAACCTCAACTTGAGCTAGGTTTTAAAAACAAACGATCAAACTGACGTTTGTCAGAAAACAAGCAGAGTCGATCTTGATTCCCGATTCAGGTTAGAACTGAATAATAAACAAATTCGCTATATGATTCCGATTAAAAAAAGATAAGATTTTCAGCTCCATAAAGCTAAAGCAAACTGAAAAGATAGACTATTCGTCAGAAAATTAACTTAAGTGTACATATGATTGAACAATATTAAATCTGGATCATTTCAGTATTCTGAAGAAAATTTTTGTTGCGATTAGAATTCGAGGCGAATTTTAAGGAGAAGTTAATGGTCTTCTGAAGAGAATTTATAACGAATTATTGCAAGAATATGAAATACTATGTAAAAATCTAAGAGAATCGAATTCTGAAGATAGCTCCAAAGAAATTCAGGAGAGAAAATAAATTGTTAGGAGGGACAATTCTAATAAGTATTCTAAGAGCATTCAAAGGATAGTTCAAAAGAAATTCCAGAGCAATTCTTAGGAGAGATTCAAGTGAATTTAGACAAGAGTTCGAAGAAAGTATTGTAAGAAAATCCAAACGAGAATGTTTTTTTTTTACCAAGGTGTCCAGCCCATTAGGCCCTGGATGATGAGAAGACGGAGCCCAAAATCGAACCAATTGTTTATTCATATGAACACGGCGAATGAGAACGACTCAAATTTGAGTTTAGTTCACTCATAATCGCCAAAAGTGCAGGAACTCTGCGATGAGTTAATTTGCCTCATGTTTTCCCAGGTTTTTCCAGGATTTTCCAGGGAAAAATTCCTGAATTTGAGAAAAGTAAAGATTGCATTCACTCAGTCTATTGGTACTACTAGGAGACTGAATAAAATTTTCGTCAATTTCCTCATTTTCCGGCAGATTTTTTAGGTTTTCCACAGGAAACCATGAGACAAATTTTAGTCATCGCTGAGTTCCTGCACTTTTGGCGATTATGAGTGAACTAAACTCAAATTTGGGTCGTTCTCATTCGCCGTGAATTTATTCCCCGGTGTGATGAAACGAGTATAAGTATTGTAGTCCACCAATATTTAAAATGTTCAAGCATAGAGGTAACTCTAAGACTAGAAGGTCCCGAAATAACGTGCTCAACTTTTTGGCTCAGCTCTGGTACTCTCTTCGGTCCCAAGCTAATCGATTCACCCCTCAAAACATAGGAAAAACCAATAACCCCTCATTTTATCTGTCAAATTTTCATAGCGAATCAAAACAAACTTTGCGTATTTAGTACTAGAATTTCGACTAGAATGGAGTACGTTAATCGTTTGCTTGGGACCAATAGGCTAGTCAAGTAGTGAGCCAATTTAAAATCGTTAGTTTCGTATTGATTGTTGGTTCAAGCTTGTCTCAAATCATTCTATTAATTGTGGGATGTAGTTATAATGTAAGCCACATTTTTTTTTAAATATGGGAAATGACGGCTTCGGCATGACAGACTATTTTCGGCAACACAAATTGAAACACTATTTTCACTGGATTTTGTTACGAAAACACTTCGCTGAATGCATGCAAACGATTCTTTATGCTTTCTGCTTCAATTTGACTATATTTTTACCACTGAGAAAAAGCAATTTAGCAAGGTTTTCTTGAAATGCAACACACGCACTATAAATTGCAGCTGATTTCGAGTTGCCGATAATAGAACAGCAGATTTACATGCAGTTCAAATGGAACGGTTGCCGAAGAAAAATTGGTTGCCGACAATACTCGCTCTCACTAGAGAAGATTGGAGCTTTGTAAAAGCGTTTCAAAACAGTTTTTGACAATTCTTTCGACTGAAATTGTTATAGCAGCTGGCAGCAAAAGATTATAAACAAACCAATACTGCATATGTGTGCGTTCCTTAGAGAAAAAGGCTATAGAAAGAAGGTCGCTGCTTAGGTTGCCGGGAATACGTAAATTCCCCTATATCAAAATTACTTTTGAACATTTTTCATCAAAAATTGGTCCATTTTGCCTCGCATTTTGCTTCTCTTTAATCATTCACGAATTTACGAACATAAACAAACAATCGTAGAGACACGATTGAGCTTTGCGCATAACGTTTTATCTCACATGGCTTACTGCACTGTCTTCGTTCGCGCATCAACATCAGGAATCAGGTAACTCTTCGCAAAATTACAGAATAACAGTAAATAGACGTCATTAGTTTAAGCGAGAATATGAATCTCAAACAAATACCAGCAGACAGGCTTGAAACATGACGTTGATTTGCTACAGGCAGATATTAAAAGTGAGACAAAGCCAATACCATGGATCCCCGGTAATCTGACCGTTTTTAATCTTTTTAATTTGAACCCCACTAATCTGCACGGCGTGCAAACCAAAAGTTGCTCAAACGTCATTTTACACATGGAACGGAGTAAAGCGAAACGGAACCAAGAGAGTTCCTGCAATTGCCTAGATGTTCATATAATAATCCTGAATATTCCAAAATTTTCCTGGAGTTCTAGGAACTGCTCTGAAGTTCACGTAATTTCCCTAAACATCTTTAAACTTTCGTGAATTTCTCGGGAATTCTTTGAAGTTCTCTGGACTTCCCTGGAATTATCTGAATTTCCCGAAAATTCACTGTACTGTTTTTAAGTCCTTAGAACTTCTCAAAGTTCCCATATTTTTTCTGGAGTTCTTCGAAGTTGTTGAAACTACCCTTCCCTTCCTACGAATCTTCCCATAAAATTTTCATACTTTCCAGAATGTTCTGGACTTCCCTAACGATCCCTACTTTTGTTTAATAATCATGGAAGCTCTTGAAGTTCTAAAAATTTCCCAGAAGTGCTAGAAACCTTAATAAAAACAAAATTTCAGTGAAGTTATTGAAAATACTTTGAGGTTTTCTAATTTTCCCTGAAGTTCTCCAAACTTGCAATTCTCATGAAGCTCTTGGTACTGCTCTGAACTAATAAATTAGAACTGTCTTAAGAACCCTTGAATATCCCTGAACCACCTTTGAACTTCCGAGCAGTTCCAGGCCAAGTAGGATGAAATATTAAACATTTTGACTCAACCTTCTCCGATTTGCATAAAACTTTACACAATTGTGTGTTATGGGCATTCATTCACATTTTACGCTCCCTTATTTTCTGATGTTCATGAAACATCCCTGAAACACTTGAAGTTCCCCTGAAATTCTTGGATCTTTCCTAAATTTTCTGGACGTATATAAAGTTTTTTTTTAAGTTCTCTGGACCTCAGAGAAATTATCAAAGTTTTCCGGAAATTTCTTACAATCCCTGGAATTCTTTCTGAAATTTCCGGAACTTGTATTGTATTTTAGTTTATTTAGTCGAACGCAACTAACAGCTCACTGATTTCACAAGTCTAAACCAGTCCATCTGTCACTTATAGCGGAGCTTTTCAAAAAAGAACTCATTACTGCACTTACGTATTGAACAGCCACCGCGCAAACCAAGATGCGTGCGTAATACAACATGTGTCTACTGATCGATAGCATCACCGGTAAAAGCAAACTTCCAAGCGGCTGTATGAGAGACATATCAAGACCAACAATTGAAATGGCCTTAACTCCATTTTGTAAACAAACCTTGTAAGGCCATTTTCTCGCGAACCGAAGTCCGCAAAGGCAAACCAACATAATGAACAGGTAGGGGAAATTCTCCTCTACCCGATTGTGGTTTCGGTTCGCGAGAAAATGGCCTTACAAGGTTTGTTTACAAAATGGAGTTGAGGCCATTTCAATTGTTGGTCTTAGAGCAACCGTAACGGTCGTTGTCATTTGCGCGACTATTTTAACAGCGCACAGCGCTCTCATTTTAGTTTAGTCACTCTTCTCCACACCGGTCGCTGCTATCGCGGTTATCAATTTACTCGCCGTAGTCCGTACCGGTAGTGAGCATTTTGACATTTCTACGAATAGCAACCTTTCTCTTGCGCTGCTATCGCGTTGCTAAATTTGGTAACGCGCTTCTCACCGAGAAGCCGACTGCTATTTTAGTTACTCGTATGGCAACCCCCGATACGGTAGCTGCGCTATGATGAGGGCTGCTTAAATGAGTTTAGCAGCGTACCGTTACGGTTGCTCTTATATGTAGTTGTGTTACACTACAGACAAACAGACGTAACTCTTTGAAAAAGTTTTTCTTGAAAACATAGTATCTCAAAACATAGGACCTCAGTAAGGACATCTCTCGGGCTTCTCGCGGAAAACAATGACTTCTCTTGATGATTTCTAGAAATTCAAGTCTCGCCCACGCAAACCAACATCCTCATCGGGTAGGGAAAGACTTCCCCTATCCGATGGTTAGGTTGGTCTGCGTGGACGTGCCTTGAATTTCTAGAAATCATCGAGAGAAGTCATTGTTTACAAAAGCTGTTACGCCCTAATTCCAGCTCTATCTAGAAGTGTTCATTGCTTACACATGATATAAGTCATAGTCTGTCCGGGGTATTAACCGTATTAACATCAGCAATCACATCTGTATGTAAACTGGAAAAGCGATGTCAATCATATATCATCGCATGTGATATAGGTGTAGCTTTCTCGCATACATTATTATTTTTTTCTTTTACTGATACGTTGTTGGAACATTTTGCACGCATTTTGCTTTGTTCAGGTGTTGTGTATTAATTGGCGTTTTTAATAGAAAAGGTGAGCCATGTTGTAAGCTACGGATATATTGGTTTAGACTACTTTTACGATTTTATGTAGTTCTAAGCCTCTATACTGCCGCTATTCGCATAACAGTCCTATGTAGATAGGGAATCCATAGGAAATGGGACTGTTATGCGAATAGCGGCAGTAAAGTTCTACTGGTTTATAGTACGTTCAGACTACAGAGTTATAACATGTTATAGCGCTATCTTGATGTTGGTTTCTGTGTTGCAATTATTTGACAACCGTTATAACATGTTATAACTCTCCAGTCTGGACGGCGTTTTGTCAATGTGAGCTAATGAGCTGTTCAAAATAATCGGCTCCCCTTAGTGAGCTGGGCGGGTCTGATCCACTCAGCCTGATGAGCTGTTTTGCCCACCTCTATAAATGAGAACCCGCATAAAGGCAAACCATTACTTGAGCTTACCAAAAATGGTTAAAAATTGTTTATAATCCCTGCTAAACTTAATCTGAAATGGTTATGGAACTTTACATGAACGTTTATGTGATAAAGTTTTAACCTTATGCATTATGGTTCTTTGCAAGTGAACCATACAAATAATGGGTTGTTAAGAACCATTACCATTCAAAATAGTTGTTTTCTCCATACATTTTCGGAGAGAGGACTATATGAGAACAGTTTTACTTATGATTTGAGAACTTTAATGTTGATGGTTATGGTAGCCAGTAAGGTTCATTAATGGTTTTGTATTATCGATCAACTTTCCGTGGAATATATCGCGAATTGGTTACCTGTATAGTACTGATTTCCAATTCACGATTTATTCCACGAAATTAAAATGAATTAATATCCAAATTAGTTTTCCAAATAAGTTCATGGAAATGGCCTTAAATTATCGAGCTAATTCTTCAACATCTTAAAACTGCCCTATATTCCAATCTATCTACGTGCTTTCCTGATGTTATTAGAACTACCGAAAAGTTTCTAAGCTTTCTTAAGTTCTCTGAGCTTCCCTGAATTTATCAGTATTATGTATAAAGCTCCCGCAATGTTACTGAAGTTAGATGAATTGCCGGAAGTTAATTGAAATTACACGAACTTCAAGGTAAATTTCCTCAAATCCATAAAACTTCCCTTAAGACCCTGTAATGAAGTTTCAGAAGTTAGTTAGTGCAACAGCTTTAAGCTAAAACGTACAACGTTTTTGTGAAACACGAACAATAAATTTTAAATGTAAAACTGACGTTAAAATGATTTGTATTTTTAGGAACATCGTTACGTCTAGTAAACAAGGCCGTTGAATCGAAAAGACACTTGGTGAGACAGCGAGACTGAGGTAAAATTTCATTGTTTGAATGAGAAATGGAACTTTTACAGTACCCCAAGCATTCATTGAGGCTACAATGGATAAATGGGATCTTCCTGCATTCAGGTTCAAACTGATCCCACCAAACGAGATCAGAGATGAGTGGGTGCGTTACAAAAGGCAGTTTGAATACTTAGCTCTGGCCAACGACGTAACGAATAAAACTCGCCTGAAACACATTTTTCTTGCACGGGCAGGCCTGGATGTTCAAGATGTATTCAACAGCATCCCTGGAGCAGATGTTGAGGAAAGGATTGGAGTTGACCCATTCAAGGTAGCAATAGGCAAACTGGACGAGTACTTTGCGCCGAAACAGCATGAAGCCTACCAAAGATTCGTGTTCTGGTCATTGACGCCGAAGGACAAAGAAGAACCATTGGATAAGTTTCTTTTACGTGCAATGGAGTATGCTGGTAAATGTAATTTAACAAGAGATCGGGGTGATTGACATGCCCCACCAGATTTGAGAGAAAAACTGCTTCAGAAGGACAAGCTTGTGTTAGACGAGGTTGTTAAAATTGTGAATTCTCATGGAACCATCAAGTACCAGGCCAATCAGATGGCAGGTAGCAGTGTATCACAAGCACAACCCACGTTGGACACGGTGAACAAAATCACAAACCTTCCTTCTGGTAGAGGCAAGGATTACGAATGCTCGAGATGCGGTCGAAGAGGCCATAGCGGAACGGATCGTTCATGTTCAGCCAGAACAAAGGTCTGCGATAACTGTGGAAAAATCGGCCACTTTGCGAAATGCTGTCGCACACCTCGTGCTGCTCCAAAACGAGAGAACCGCGACGGAACGGACTCGAGACGCAAACGTGTGAAGTATCATCACCAGGTCCGAGCAATCAAAAATTCGGAGGATGAAGGTAAATTCTACAGCTTTATCTTCGCTGTCGGTGATGGGGACGAGTTCCTATGGGTTAAGATCGGAGGAGTGCTTATCCAGATACTAATCGACTCAGGGTGCCAGAAAAATTTTATAGATGACACTACTTGGGAGAAAATGCGAATTCAGGGAGCAGAAGTTCAAAACTTGCGATCATATTCCGACCAAACTTTCAGAGCTTATGCACACAATTTGGAGCCGTTAGTTGTCGAAAATGTGTTCGAAAGCCTCGTCGAGGTCGAGGATGGAGAAAGGCACATTAGTACGGCAACAACATTCTACGTTATCAAAGGCGGGTCACAGGCACTCTTGGGTAGAAGTACGGCCAAAGAACTGGGCGTACTTGTTCTGGGACTCCCAAGCACCAATTCCCCAGACGTTTTTCGCGTACGCTCTGAGCTAAAGCATCCGTTCCCGAAAATAAAAGAAATCAAGCTAAACATTCCTATCGACGAAACTATTGCACCGATCAGTCAACACGCTCGCCGGCCACCTCTGGCGTTGTTAGATAAAATTGAGGAAAAACTGTATTCATTACTGGCTGCAGATATCATTGAACCGGTATCCGAATTTAGTGAATGGGTGTCGCCGTTGGTCACGATTGTAAAAGACAACGGTGAACTACGCTTGTGTGTCGACATGAGAAGAGCAAATTTGGCCATAAAACGCGAAACACATATGATGCTGACATTTGAGGACTTCCTTCCACGATTGAAGAAAGCGAGATTTTTCAGCCGGCTGGACATAAAAGAGGCATTTCATCAGGTGGAGCTTAACGAAAAGTGCCGCCATATTACGACATTTATTACACATCGAGGAATGTTCCGATACAAACGCCTGATGTTCGGGATTTCGTGCGCGCCCGAAATGTTCCAGAAGATTTTGGAGCAAATCCTTGCTGTTTGTGAAAACGTTGTAAATTACATAGATGACTGCCTCATCTTCGGAGAAAGACTGGAAGAGCACGAACAGGCCTTGGAAAAGGTGATGCAGACACTGCAAAGTAAAAACATCCTTTTGAATCACGGAAAATGCGTTTTTCGCGTGGAAGAGATTGAGTTTTTAGGTCATCACCTGTCCGCAAAAGGAATTCGCCCAGCCGATGACAAGTTGACAGCACTGAAGTCGTTCCGAGCACCGCAGTCTTCAGAAGAATTAAGGAGCTTCTTGGGACTGGTGACCTACGTTGGCAAGTTTCTTCCGGACCTAGCAACAGTTTGTGCACCGTTGCGTGTTCTTACACACTCAGGAGTTACGTTCACATGACAACAGGAACACGAAGAGGCTTTTCCTGAGCTGAGAAAAGTATGATTTCGGATATAAGAACACTTCACTTTTTCGATAATACTCTTCGAACTCGAGTCATAGCGGATGCGTCGCCGGTCGGCCTTGGAGCCATGCTTGTCCAGTTCATCAGCAATTACGAGGATTCTGAACCACGCGTGATATGCTATGCCAGCAAAAGTCTGAGTCCAACTGAAAGGAGGTACTGCCAGACCGAAAAAGAAGCTTTTGCTTTGGTTTGGGCAGTTCAAAGATTTTCGACCTACCTGGTGGGGAGGAAATTTGAACTCGAAACGGACCATAAGCCTCTCGAGACAATATTCTCGCCCACTTCTCGACCTTGTTCGCGCATTGAGAGGTGGGTACTACGTTTACAAGCGTTTATCTTCGTTGTGAAATACCGCAAAGGATCAGGAAATGTCACTGATCCGTTTTCGCGACTGGCAGTCGAAAGCATCTCTCGAGATTTTGATTGTGACAGCCAATTCCTGGTTTTGGCTATTATGGAATCAGCAGCAATAGATACGAGCGAGTTAGAGAAAGCTTCAATTGACGATCATGAGCTCTCCATCGTCCGTGAGTGTGTCCGAAGCGGGAAATGGGACAAAAGCGAAGGTAAGCCTTTTGCAGTTTTTCAGAACGAGATAGGGTTCGTTGGGGACTTACTGGATCTAAATTAGTCGTACCAAAGTCTCTGAGAAACAGAATGCTAGTTTTAGCGCATGAAGGTCACCCGGGAGAGACCGTGATGAAGCGTAGACTGAGGGACCGTGTCTGGTGGCCGAAGATGGACCGTGAAGTTGAGGCATACGTGACAGCTTGCGAAGGATGTAGATTAGTAGGACTACCGAGTAAACCAGAACCGATGCAACGTAGAGAGCTGCCAATTAAACCGTGGATTGACGTAGCTTTAGATTTTCTTGGACCACTTCCGTCTGGAGACTATCTTCTCGTTGTGATCGACTATTATAGTCGCTACAAGGAGATCGAGATAATGAGGCAGATTACCGCAGAGGAAACCATTTCACGACTACACAAAATCTTTACTCGGCTTGGATTTCCAGTCACGCTCACTTTAGATAATGCCAGACAATTCATCAGCTCATCATTTGAAAACTATTGCCAACGGAATGGAATTCATTTGAACTATTCCACCCCCTACTGGCCACAGGAAAATGGTTTAGTGGAGCGTCAAAACCGCTCCCTGTTGAAGCGTCTACAAATTAGCCACGCACTTGGCCGTGATTGGAAGACTGATTTGCAAGAATATTTGTTAATGTATTATACATCACCACACTCCGTAACAGGAAAAACTCCAACTGAACTTTGTTTTGGCCGGACAATCAGATCTAAAATTCCATCACTTACCGACGTTGAGGTTATGCCATCAAGAGATGAAGTAGCAGAGAGAGACTTCTCATTGAAAATGAGGGGTAAGGAGAGGGAAGATGAAAAGCGTCATGCTAGACGTTCAGAGTTGAAGATTGGGGACACCGTCCTGGTCAAGAATCTGTTGCCAGGGAACAAACTTACTAATACCAACAATCAATACGAAACTAACGATTTTAAATTGGCTCACTACTTGACTAGCCTATTGGTCCCAAGCAAACGATTAACGTACCCCATTCTAGTCGAAATTTTAGTACTACGAAATGTTTGTTTTGATTCGCTATGAAAGTTTGACAGATAAAATGAGGGGCTATTGGATTTTCCTATGTTTCGAGGGGTGATTCGACTAGCTTGGGACCGAAGAGAGTACCAGAGGTGAGCCAAAAAGTTGAGCACGTTTCTTAGGGACCTACTTGTCTTAGAGTTACCTCTATGCTAATACGTTCAATCCTAATGAATGTGTAGTAGTTGACAAGAAGGACTCTCGTGTGACAATCAAAAGCAAGGAATCCGAGAAGGTTTACCGCCGGAATGTAGCACACTTGAAGTGAATTACCGATCGTCACGAGGTTGCAGATAGCTGTGAGGATACTGCAACTTCGTCTGAACGCCAGGAGCAGGATGACCCGGAACCGTCCCCATCGACGCTGCATACCGATAAGAGTGTACTGACTAACTTTGAACTTTCTAGGGCTCGACGTCCAGTGATGTTTCCTTCGAAATTTAAGGACTATGCTTGCTACATGGGATTTTGGGTTTTAGAGAAAAAACGAGATGTGGTGCCCTCTACTCTGAGCAACAAGCATACTACATGACTATGGTCGTATAAGCCAGACTACCTGTAACGAGAGAGTGACTATGGTTAAGAGAGTGTAGCAGAGGTAGCGAGCCTAAGAACAGAAGGAGAATAAACGTTTCGTATATTGTTAAGATCAATTGTTAATTATTCAAACAATTACTCACCCGGAAGTACCCTGAGGATTCCACACTTACTTTAAGTACTTAGAATGGAATTTTCTTGATGTTCACGTAACTTTCCTAATGTTTCCGAATTTTTCCTAAAGTTTTCGTAAATTTCTTTGGTTTCTCGGATCTCCTTCTAAGATCCAGCAATTTTCTTGAAATAAATTGATCGGCTCTTAGCTTCAATGATCTGTTCTCGGAGCTCCCTAGATGTTCTCTCAAGTAACAAGAAGGAACAAGAATGCCTGTAAACGTTCATGAAATTCTTTGGACTTCTGTGAAATTTCCGAAATATTTGTTAAGATCACTCGGGGTTCTCTGGACATTCCATTAATTCCGAAACTTTTTAAAAATAATCGAAATGTTCTATAAGTTAATGGACCTGTCTTGAATTTATCGGAACCTATTCTTACAGATCTGAATTTTTCTGAAACTTTTCTAAATTCCCTGAAATCATTTAACTACTCTTAAGTTCTCAAAAAAAATCCTTAATAATTCTAGAGTTAACTTCTCCGAAGTACCTGAAACTTCTTTAAAGTTTCAACAAATTTTCTCAAGTAAATACTCTCTACTTCTCTTGACTTGCCGAATAATGCCGAAGTAGATGTCAATTGATAGCGGATAGCGTTGTTATGTCAAAATTGTCGTTTATCCATAAGGGACTGACATGGGATTCTAGACAACATATGTGGTGCCAAATTGAATAATTGCGACTACTTAGTTCAAATTTCACATGTTTAATCACCACTTTGGACTATAGTCGCTATATTTATAGTCTGGCGGATATAATCTCGGGAACCAATTGAGCTGTCAACTAGCGGGACCAATCGAGCAAATCACGACCAACAACAGAAAAGAGCACATCAGTTATTGCGAACAAAACTTCGGAACCCCTTTTCTCGTGACTCAAGACTCGCCTACGAAAATTAATACCATCTTTGGGTTCGGGAAGGTTTCCCCAATCCGATGATGCTGGTAATTTGCGTTGGATTGGCGAGGAAAGAATAACCAACGTTTTGTTTTTAAAAGTTGATCGTAATTTTTCAATGGTTGGTCTACAATATATTGAGTTTGTTTCGCTTTTTGATAAATCGAAATTCTATCCGCCAGACTATCAATATAGCGACTATAGTTCCAACCCACTGCGCTCAGTTGGAGCTTAATTTTCTGCTTATTGCCATAGTTCTTATTTAGAAATTTTCGATGAATGTGATATCGAAAATAAAAATCCCATTCCCAAATTACCTTCATAATATGGCATAATGCATCAGTTTTCTTGTTTTATTTTATCATTTAGTTATTGATTCACACATTCAAGTCCCAGATTATCGTAACTAAATAATCAATGTGTAGGTTTTGTTTCATCTTTGTCCCATTGCATTATCTTTGCTTCCTCCAGTTTTCGTCGTTTTCATATCTTCAAATTTAATCCTTTTGCTATCCTTCTTCTGCTTCTGCTTCTCCGTCTTCTTCTTCGAGAATTGTCTCATCTTGCGCTGATTTTTGTTTTTTGTATTGATTTAAATTAAATATAATATGGCATCAAAATTTACATCTACTTTCACCCTTTCAGTACGTTTTCACTTTTTAGGAACTCGTCGGTAAGGTCTAGGCCGTTCCTCGGCACCGGACTCTGCGAGAATTGATGGCACTCATCGTTATTCTGTTGTTGCTGTTGCTGTTGCTGTTGCTGCTGCTGCTGTAGCTGCTGTTGATGGGCGTGGTGTTCCCTCATGGCCGCCCTCAGATGTTCCCCATTGGGATCCCCGAACGGAGGACAGTTTTCATTGGATCTACTTTCGTCGTTGCATCTGCTCACCAGATGATTTCCCAGAGGTCCCAGGTGGCCTCCTCCGTGACCACCGCCTCCTACACCCCCACTGGCATTGGAAGACACCACTGCTTGTGCCTGCGAAACAGCCAACCTCAATGCTGCCTCCGCTTGAGATCGCAGGATTGCTTCCGCCTGTTGAATCCGGATGGCCGTCTCCGACGACGGCCCACACGCGTTCTGACCCCCACCTAGACCGCCTCCTCCGAGGGGGGAGTCCGCCGAAGGTGGATAGTTTTGCCGATTGGACAATGGGTATTTCATTTCGTTAAAATTGATAAAATTACTCTTCTTCTTCAGCGGACCCAGGTTCGATTGGCCCAGGTGATCTCCGTGCATAGAATTGTTCTTAAACGATTGACCGATCCGCATTGCAGTTGCCAGGTTGACGACGGCGGCCTGCACTGCGGACGATGTTCCATCCGTTGGTAACATCATATCCGGATCGAATTTGGGCTCCTGCAGCATCATCATCCTCGAGAATTGGCTGTTGTTGTTATCGCCGGGAACCACCCCAAACGGATTGCCATGACCACCGGCAGCGACGGCTGCAGCGGCCAAGCGATGATTATCGAAAGGTCCACATCCGCCTCCTCCTCCTCCTCCTCCACCATCGCCATTCTTCTCCGAACCCATGGTCGAAGAATTTTCCGAATAGTTCAACGGCGAAATGCTGTTCTGAGTTAGATCCTTCACCGAGATCATCGAAGGACCGGAACTGCTTCCCATCCCGAGGGCATTCGATTCCTTCTCCCGCTGCTCGGCCACGGCCTTGCTGAACATGTACTGCGCGGCGAACTGATGCTTCGGATCCATCTTCATGTGCTCGATGTGGGTGATGAGACCTACGGCATGGGATGGAAACATTAATTTTAAAAGGGGGTTCGGTGTTTTTTGGCATCGGACACAACTCACCGGACTCGTGGGTGAACACAGCCTGACACACGGAACAGGGCCACATCTGCAGATTGGAGCGGAACGGAGCGGAACCCGCCGCTCGTGGATGCGTCAGAAGGTGTTTCCGCAGGCAGCCCTCGTTGACGTAGTGCTTGCCGCACATCGGGCACGGATGGTTCGCTACTCTTCGTTTCACTGTAGTGTAAGAAATTCTATATTTCAGTTCCTCAAGACATTTAGTGCTGTAGTCTGAGAGATGGGTGGTTCGATTCGGTAATTGGAATTTTTGGATTTGTGGGAGTAGAACGGTGGTAGCAGTTGTAGTAGTAGTAGTAGTAGTAGGTGTAACACAAAATGGGAAGGGAACGAATCTATTAGTACCAGTTCACCCAGCAGAGTTCAAGCAAAACTAAAACTTCGAAGCGATACCTACCAGCCACTTCTTTATGCGAGTATTTGATGTGTTCGTTGAGGGCATCAACGCCGAGGAATATCTTACTGCATACATTGCACGTTACGCTGTTGGAATTGCTCATCAGGGCGGCATGTTGCTGCAGCACTCCGAGGTGCAGTTGCAGTTCCTGTATCGGAAAGCAAAAGAAGTTTAGATGACATTTTTGAACGATCCGCCGGTGGTCAAGCTGAACGGGGCCAAACCTTCGAAGTGTGCGTCCGGAGACTAGACTCGGTGGCAAAGCCCTTGCCACAGAGATTGCAGTGGAAGGGACGACTCTTGGCCCGCTCGACCTGGGCATCGTGGTTGCGAAGGTGCTGCTGCAGGTTCGACAGCTGGATGAACGCTCGGCCGCACTCCGGCAGGTGACACTTGTACGGGCGCTCGCCTAGAGGTTAGTTGAAGGGGTGGGCGGGATTTGAGGTTCAGGTTTTATTTGTAATGGAAAGTGAAGTTTTTCTGTTTTAAACAAATGGAGCATTTCCACTCATTTCTGACGCGATACTCTCCGGTTTCCTTAAATGTATGCATATTATTTTCGCTATGGGCAATAATACAAATTTTAGCTGGTATTGGGTTATTTTAAATTCGCTTCATTTTTCAGAGTGGCGTGTTCAATATTTTTAAAAAAATATAACACCAAAAATGACTCCGATGAAATGACGTCTGAGAAAAAGTTGTTGGAAATAAGATGCTCTTTCCGGAAAATATACACTGTAAAAAAAAAACAATTTTTTTGTAAAAAATCTAAATAATAAAACATAACTTCATTCCATCCTCGTATATATTTATATATTGTTGAGAAAGATCATCAATTTCATTCAACTTTGTCTCAGAGGTCATTTAGATTAGTCAAAAAAACACTTTCTTGTTGTGATATAAATTTTCAACACCCAATATATGATTTTTTTTAAATGAGGCTAGCGTAAAAATGGGCAAATTCCAGCTCAAATTAGAATTGTTTGCCATAGCGAGAAATTATGCATAATTTCATGGATATCGAAGACAGTCACGTCAGACCGATTTTTCACCTGTCGTGGAAATGCTCAATAAAAGTATCACATTTTCTGAAGATGATGCCTGTATTTCGTGCAACGCTGAGTATATAAAAGTCACTGTAAAATTGATTTTCAAAGATATAGTTGTATCACAGACAAACAGATGTAACGCTTTGAAAAAGTTTTTCTTGAAAACATAGTATCTCAAAACATAGGACCTCAGTAACGACATCTCTCGGGCTTTTCGCGGAAAACAAGCTTGCTCGCTAACTTGCAAACAATATTGCTGCAAAATTTGAAATTTTCGCTCCACAGTGCTTAAACGGTTTCAAATTGGGTCCTCCTTAGCCTCCCAAAATTTGAGCTACTTTAGTAAGAAACTGACTTGGCACAAACCATTTCAAGTTTATATGGGAATTACTATAGAAAAACTTATGTTTTGTTCATATCTATCTAACAATTCACCATGCTTTTAAAAATGATAACAGTGATTGTAGCAAATTTTTTCAGCTACAAATTTGTTGAGAACCACTTTTAAATCAAATGTAAGGAACAAATGTTATTAATGATTCAAGTCACTGATGTCTTATGATTATGCTCATTCAACTGGTGCAGGCAACATTGGTGTTTCTGGTGCGAAGAATAGTGTTGCCCACAGAACAGCTGCTTGATCATGCCATAAGATTATCAATCTCTTAAACAATTAATAACAATTTAATTTGACATTTGGCTGAAAAACGATATTGCGCAAAGTTGTAGCTTAGAAAATTTCCCGTAAGAAAAGTTATAGAAATTTTCGAAAAAGCAATATGGAAAATGGATAGAAGACAATGAACAAAAAGTTTGGTTTTTCCATAGTAATTTCCATATAAACTTCGAAAAGTTTGTGCCAAGTCAGTTGCTTACCAAATGAGTTTAAATGTTGGGAGGCTAATTAGGACCTGATTTGAAACCGTTTGAGCACTGTGGAGCGAAAGTTTCAAATTTTGCATCAGTCTAAGGATCAGGCATGGCGAATCATTTACATTCATTTCGTGCATTCATTTACATTCATCAACAGAAGTCCGTAAAATGATGAATGAGACTTTTGTAGGTTTTTATACTAGCTGCAACTTTTGTGAATAACTCAAATCTATGTTTCTTATGCATGATGAACCAGGGCGAACAGAACCTACCATTGTTTTTCTGTGAATGTAAATTAAATTCACTGAAAAATAATTACATGTTCTGCCCGCTCTATTTCGTCATGCATAAGAGGTACATGTCGTGAACACCCGGTTCGCTGCTCCCAATAGACGTTCCTATCGTGACAACTATTGCCAAAAGAATGTCTGAACAATCGTCTCAACAAAATGGAATACCCGAAAATTTCCAGATTAAAGCTTTCTAAACTCTCATATCTGAAGTCTCTTACAAGCGAGCCCGCACGGTAAGAAAAAATACTCAAAATTAAGTTAAAAAAAACTTAACGTTGGGTTCTATCATTTGAGGTCCGCCGTTGAGTGAATCAGAAAAGCGGCGATGGTTAAAATTTACTCAACTATTGAGTAATAATAAATGAACTCAAATATAAGTTTATTTTCATTGAGGTTGCTTTTATGCGCCCTTAACCATTTCATTTTCACAAGCGTTGATAGACGAGTGGTCAACACACGGGCCCCGTAATCTCAACGTCCATGGTTCGGTTCCAGTCTGCTCCGTTTTATTATTTTTTTGTCAACTTGGTCAACGCCAGGATTACTCAAAATTGAGTTTTCTTCTTTAACTTAATTTTACCTAGCCCCACGGAAGCCACGTGATGAGTGAAAGGAACTCAATTTTGGGTACTTTTTTCTTACCGTGCGCAAAGTACACTCTCCCCCCGAAGAACGTGAACTCGTTCTACACGAATTCCATGTACGTTGGTCTCGAATGATTCCGTTTACGCGAGGGAATTGCGTAAATGGAGTACGCGTAGCATATGGGATTTGATCTAATAATATCTCGCGATCCTGGACATATAGAAGGTTACTGTCTTCGGCAAAGTTGTTCAAGACCTAATGGTTGGTGGACAGAAGTTCGGAGTTTTCTCACTACACAGCGCTAGTGTGCATGTATTAGTGATTTCCTTGTTTATGTCCTTGCCATCTAAGAAGTTGCTGTCTTTGGCAAAGTTGTTCAGTGGACCAAGACCTAATGGTTGGTGGACAGAAGTTAGGAATTTTCTCACTACGCGGTGCTAGTGTGCGTGAATTTGTTATTTTCTTGTTCATGTGATTTCTTGAAATCCTTACCATCTAGGAAGTTTCTGTCTTTGGCGAAGTTGTTCAGTGGACCAAGACCTTCATTTTTGGAAATGCTCTCGCAACGTGGGGCTTTAGGTAGTGATGAAAACGTCGCTAGAACTATTCCACAGCCGCAGCCAGTTTATGAGCAAAAGAGGGACGCACATTTTTTGCCTGTAGACTTGGAGACATACTTCAAGTCTCCGCGTACATCGTACAGGTTAGGCAAAAGATGTGCGTCTATCTTTAAAAACTGTCGCATTAATGGCCCTTCGCTCATTTTCAACTTCTATTCAATTTTCATACTGCCATACTCTAACGGAACTATCCACCTACCCTCTTCTAAAGATCATTCTCTAGCTAATAAATTATCACAATAAAGCTTCATGTTAGCATTTCCAACCAACTCTGAAAATCGCTAACTTCGCGTATGAAGTAACTTAAAAACACTTTGAATGTTAGAAAAGTTATTATTTCAGCAGATTTTTGAAGTAATATGCTATCGATTGGCGTATTTGGATTTTAATTTCATCTATAAATGACAAAGTTACAAGTGTTCAAAACCTAACACTATTTTACCACACTTATTTTTTGATTTGCACGCCAGTATGGTTGACAAAGACGTAGTTCTACCTTAAAAAAAACTCTTGTATCATTTCAGGTCTAAAGGCCGGCGCACAATAGATACGTTTTCAGGTTTTTTGACAGTTAGCCCATACATTATCTGTCAAAAAACCCGAAAACGTATCTATTGTGCGCCGGCCTTAAGAGATAGCGAGCAGTCATGGTGTCAAAAGTTCTAGATAGAGCTGGAATTAGGGCGTAACAGCTTTTGTAAACAATGACTTCTCTCGATGATTTCTAGGAATTCAAGGCACGCCCACGCAAACCAACATAACCATCGGAAAGCGGAAGTCTTCACCTACCCGATGGTGATGTTGATTTGCGTGAGCGAGCCTTGACCTTCTAGAAATCACCAAGAGAAGTCATTGTTTGCAAAAGCTGTTACGTCCTAATTCCAACTCTATCTAGGGTTGTGTCTTTTAGTAAATGAAAAACCTTCCTTGAACATAGTAAGCCTCGGAAAAATCAAATTTAACAGTTATAGCTGCAAAATCGATTTTAAGGGGGCTTCAATAAAAAATACTTCATATCTCAATGACAATTACAATTTAGCAAATTGGTATCTTCGGCAAAATTCATGGAATTCGAAATTTCTTCAACATTGTAGAAGATTTCAACATCGTAAACGTCAGACAAAAAATATATGTTTTTAATGTCGTTCTCGTTTTTGCGGTGTAGCTACACCGGTGCTACACTGCCGTACACCTAAATATTTTAGGGTGTAGATATAGGATGCACCTTTGTTAACAAACAAATGATGTTGAGCTGTCAAAGACTCGCGCTTATTCCTGCTTAGGCTGTGAACCATTTCAGTGCCAACATTTCAAAGGGGCGTAATTGCTTTTGTAAACAATGGCTTCAGCCGTCGATTTCTCGCAGATAAAAGCCCACCCTTCCAAATTACCAATGCTAGCTGGTACAGGAAACATTTATCTACCTGCTGGTGTCATTCATTTTTATGAGTGAGCTTTCATTCACGAGAAATCGACGACTAAAACCATTGTTTACAAATGCAATTACGCCCCTTTGAAATGTTGGCACTGATTTGCTGAGTTAAATTTAACTTGTTGTTAAAAGTGACATTTCGAAAGTTATTTTCTATGTTCGAAAATCCCTGCGCTGTCGATCGACCAGTTTTCGAGCCACGGTTGTCAAAATTTAACTTCTTGTCTGTCAGAACTAACCATGCTCGGATAGCAGGGTTGATCGATAACTTTCCATCTGTCAAATTTTAACCAAAATTTAAAAAAATCGCCAAATGGTTCAGAGCCTTACACTACACCAGTGCTACACCGCAAAAACGAAAACGACATAAGTCGTATCTTTATGGACGTCCCCGTCACCAACTTGATTAAACTTCATCTTTTTTTTCCTTGATTTGTTTTCCGTCGATCTTGTTTTCCATGCTGGGCACGAATGCTACCGACGCCAGGGAGGTATCTCACTGTCTTCTGTATCACAATTCAAGAGCCACAAGCTTTTAGTAAACAAACCTTTGTAGGCCCTTTTCTCACCAACCGAGGGTCGGCCATGCAAACCAACAATATCATCGAGAAGGGGAAAGTTTCCCCTACCCGGTGATGTTGATGGTTTGCGTTGGTGTCATATGGGTGGCGAGAAAAGGGCATAAGAAGGTTTGTTTACAAAAAGCTTGTATGCCCTTTTCACATGTTCTGGAATTGTAGTAATATAGCTCCTGTTGTTGATTGTTGGCCAATCCGATCGCCATGAGCGGGTGAAAAGAATATTCATCTCTCTGCCGGAGATATCGTCAGACCAATCTCATCATCGTGCGACAGAGGAAAAATATTTTCCTATTGAACTGCGACAAATTGATTTGCTGTGTCATCCATTCCGTCTCCAGTAGCCGAATTTTAGGATTCTTGAACAACAGCGAAAGCAACACGTACTCCAATTCTTCGCATGATTTCTTTAGGATTGCAGGATCTCCAAGAATGGGTTCCCGAAGAACATCAACACGTACAATGTCACACCGAGAGCTCACATTTCAAGTTGCGGGCCGGCGTAGCGATTGCTGCCAACACTTCCGAACTGCAGTACTCGATCGTAGAAGGTAGAAAAAAGATCCAAAGTCAATCAGCTTGATATGTAAATTGTGATCGACGATAACGTTCTCGTCTTTGATGTCCCGATGCAGAATGATCAGTGCAGGAAAGCAACCGCATTAGCAATCTATCGAAAAACCCAGCTTCTCCGTCATCACGGGTCTTTGATCGATAAACTCGAACAGATCCATCCCGGAGCCGTGGATTTTAATCACAACATAGAAGAACAAGTTACTTGTCGTTCTCGATCCAATCGAACATGTTGATAATGTTTGGATGCCTTCACGTCCGTCAACAGGTACACTTCCCGTTTATCCTCGGTCTTTATCGATATTTATTCGATATCACCAGCAACCTATCCGAGTTCTGGTAGCTCAGCTTCACATACTCGTACGCGTCCTTCCCGATGTTCCTCACCAGCGTGTGATCCGATCCGATGGCCTGCCCAAGCGAATTGTCCACCGTACTGGTCACGTCAACGTTGTTGAACGTCAACGTCAGATTTTGATGCTTATCCTCATCCTCCAGGTTTTTGGTAGCGTTCCATTGTTCTGGTAGGAAACATTCGATTTGTTGTGTTTGGGTTATGTCGTTTGACGTATAAACGATCAAATTTGACCGTTTACAGGTCAAACGACGAGTGTTCACTCGGCTGTCGACAAAAGCAGGCCACTCTCGATGTGTGCTACGCGATCGTCTGTTTTCTCGGCAGCAACCATTGTGTGGTCCTCCTCATTGTTCTTCATCAGCAGTTCTTTCGGTCGATGCGTCGTCGACTTTGGAAAGCAACCATTTCGTGATGAGTGTGTGAGTGCTGACCACGTTTTGCGTCCATTGCTGCAATGGACGCGCTTTGACCCACGTTGGCGTACAACAATTTGCCATACAATGAAACCACTGGAAGCGGCTCCAGTTCTGATGGAGGAGGCTTTTTGGATAGCGGAAGATAAAGTGTTTATTGTGTTGTACCTTTTGACTATAGTTTTAAGATGTATTGTATAGTCACCAAGAATCCTCGGCTCTGTAAAGTTAATTCGGTTGAGCCTTATCAAATAAATTAATAAACCATTAATAAAAAAGGTCAAACGACACAAGCCAAACTTCAAATCATATGTTCCCTACCAGAAACTCAACCAGATTGTAGCGGCCATGAGCACTCGTAAAATGCTGGATATCGTTTCTGTTGATCTGGCATTGACGTGACCATTGTCTTCGACAGCTCGTACGGTTTGACAAACCAAAACAAAACAATTGAACTGTCAAAATACGACGTTGCCAAACATACAATTATTCACAAACAAAGTCAGTCCAACGACTGGCACTCCGGCACATCGCGGCACACTTGAGGCACACTGAGAAAATATTGGCGCAAAATAAGCGTGTAGCGTGACCACCTCTTGGCCTCAGCACAGATACTGAAATTGATACTGGATTTAAATCTGGGGAGCTAGGGGTAAATATTTCCAAGCGCTACAATCTGCGCAACAAAATTGTGCTAATAATTTGTTTTTGTTTTTTCCTTGTGTAGGTTTCCGTGGAACTACAGAGTTACTCATTGATGCACGGTGGTCGGAAATTGCATAATCACGACCTTAATTGAATTGTGTATTGATTTGATCAAAGAAGAGCCTTTTGAGGAATTGTTCACATAAATATTGTTCACAATTCTACAATTTCAAAAATTTAGCATGGCCATAATGATAAACCCATTTTTTTTTTCCTAAAGAGATAGAAGGATACTTTCTTGAGAAAAGTTGTAGAAGTACTCAAAAATGAAACTTTGTTGAAAATATAAATTTTCTATGTCTAATAGTTTTGAAGATATGTACCGTTTTCAATAATTACCCTCTAAATTTAGTTTCTTATTATTAACTTGCTTTAAAAAATAACTGTGGAAGTGAAGTGCATCTCTAAAATACTAAGTTGAGAGCACGCAATAAGCTAATATGCGATAAGCTATAAGCTTGAAATGCGAAAAAGAAGAAGAAAAAAACTATTGGCTTGGACCAAGGGGTGAGACAGGTTTACACTGAGTTGCTTTTTTGCAGCGAGTAACTCGCGAGTAACTCAATGTACCTCAATATTTTCTATGCCTGCTCCTTTTACTCTTTTTAAGCATATACGTCTCATACTAGACGTCAGTTTTGTCTGTAAATAAAGTAATTCCAAGTGTATTCTGAGCCTTTCGTATAACTAGAATATTATGGAAGAACCTGTGCCGGGGCCTGCTTACTACCAATAACAACCTACACTTCCAACGAGCTTCAAGGGTTGTTCTTCCTCCTCAGCAACCAGTGCCAGTCGTCACTCCAAAAGGGTCATCTCTGATCAAAAAAGCTCTCCAATATTCTTCTAAAGATCTGGAATTCCACCTATAATGCAGCGATCCCATCCTCTTCGATTTCTCCAGTCGTAACAGAAGTCCCATTGGAAAAGGCATCACCGATCCCCTTTCGACTAAAACTTCCGTTGGCATCATGGCGAGCAATATTTCAACCATGGCCGACAAACACAACAAGAAACGTTTATGTGCTCAAGTTATTAACGAAAGAGAAAGTCAACGAAGAGAATCGATCAATGTTTCTTAGGACCTAATGCAATGTTCAGCTTGAATTCTAGTGAGTTATGTATTAACAAAAGAGAAAATCGACGAAGAGAATCGATCATCGCGTTTACGCCCTTATGCATGATCACTGTCGAAATCAAGCTGACAGATTTTCTTCGTCGACTTTCTCCTGGAGACTTCGGTCGACGGCCGCAGCAAAATCTCGGTGGAGTATAGCAAAAACGGAACCGTATCACGACCATCCGGAAGGCCCAGCAAAAGCACCAAAAGCGGGGATGGATGTCCCCCGTCAACAGAACGGCGCCGTGGTAATTCAGAGCTCGGTTCGCAGTTCCATCCAGCGACAGTTTGTCAAGCAATGCTCGATGAACATTTCAAATGGTCCTATCTGCTTTGATCGATTCTCTTCATCGACTTTCTCTTTCGTTAATAACTCAGCTGCAAAACCTTTCCCTGTTGTATTTGACGTTGTGGACGCCAGATAAGAACCTCCTTTATCAAACTATGTGGTAGAATTAGCGCGAAATCTGTTTGCATAGCAGTGGTTATGAAAAGAGAAAGTCGATGAAGAGAATCGATCAAAGCAGATAGGACCATTTGAAATGTTCATCGAGAATGGGACGGGATTATGTATGTCGACGAGTATCGATTTTGAGTATTTGGTCAGGCAGATCGGGTTTTTCTACCACATCAATCAGATAAGCATTCGACCGTCGTAAGTGTAAGGTTGCAACAGGTTCCTTTCACGTTCACGGTTAGTAAAAGTTGAACGAATGTTATTAAACTGAGATGATTTAAGTGTTTCCGAGTTTCGCTTTATATTGTTGTTTTGTTTGACAGCAGCTTTTCGGCATCGCATGAAGGTGCGCCTTCAAATGTTGCTGTGATGCGAAAAGTGAGAAAGCAAATTACAGCGATCTTGCTCACTGAGCAATGTGAGTTACTCGCAATGTCCTTTATATAAGGTCCGGGTCAACAGGCTTATTGGTGTTAGTGAAATGTGCAAATGTTTAGGGGTGTTCGTATTTCATTGCAATGTTCAACTTTTCACACGAAACAGCTGTTAAGAGTGCCGTAAATCTCACTGTTCTCAGTATGGAATGTTATGGTAAAGTGACGTCGTCACTTGAGTGCTCAGCAATGTTTACAATATTTTTGCTTCTAATACCAGCAAGCTGCCTGTTGGCCCGGACATTATATAAATGTCATTGAGTTACTCGAGGTGCCTCAAAAGCAACTATAGACGAGTGCACGGATGGATTTGAGTTCACTCACTCGACAAAAAGTGACACAACAGCGGGGCCCTGTTTACTAAAAATGAACACATAAAAAATGCTCGCGTAACTTTTGAAACGGGTCTATCAACTTATGTATGCAAAACATGTTAAGCCTTTTTCGCGCGAACCGAATACGCTCACCCAAACTAACAAAACCATCGGGCAGAGGAAATTCTCCCCTTCCGGATAGTGCTTTTGGTTTGCGTGGGCGTACTTCGGTTCTCGTGAAAAGGATCTAGCAAATTATTTACAAAAGTTGATAGGTCCTTTTCAAATGTTACGTGAGCATTATTCATGTGTTCATTTTTAGTAAACAGGGCCCCGCTGTTGTGTCAAAAAAAAAAATCAGTTCACCCGTGCACAGGTCTATGAAATTGCTCATGATTAGGAGCTGTCTTGCCCCTTGGCTTGAACAGTTATTATGTAAAAAGTTAATAATGAAAAACAAAATTTACAGTGATAACCATAGAATACGGCCCATACCTATATCAATAAATATTAGGCTTAGGAAACTGTTATCTTCAACAAAGTTTCATATTTTGAGTTGCTCTACGACTTTGCCGAAGAAAGTATCCTTCTTTTTCTTTAGGAAAAAAAGTTAGGATATTAATTTTGTTCATAGTAGGCCATGATAAGTTTTTGAAATTGTAGAGATGTGGGCTATACTAATGTGAACAATTCCTCATAGGTCACTTTTTAGATTAAATCAATAGTTTGTGTGATGGTAACATACACTGAAAAAAAATTTCATATAATTTCCATTGTGAACGCACATGATATTTTTCCAATAACAAATTTAATGATTTTTATCTGAAATTCACATAACATTCACATGATCACATGAATTATATGCGATAAATCACATAAACTTCATTGGACACATAAGGTTCATGTGATTTCGTGGTGCGATTCCCAATTATGAGATCACATGAAAGTTATGTGAAATTCTAATGGATATTTTCCATCGGAAATGTGATTTATTTTTTGAGTGTACGATAAGCATTTTTTTTTATCAGATCATTTAAACAAAAATAAATCATCACCCATGGCTGGGCGCGAGTAGACTCAAACACTCTGTATTTACTGATCATTCCTCCCAGACCAGCTTATGTTTTGAAATCTATACTTTGATAGAGCAATTCCAAAAACCCCGTAGATATGTCACATCAATTGACAATTCCATACTAACCTACAACGCGCTACAGTGAAAGATTTGATTTGATTTGCAATTCTGTTTCGGAAACCTCCATCCGCCGATAAACCTGCCTGCTTGTTCGATAGATTTCAAAAGTGATTGTTAGTCAAATTATATCTCATATTTAAAAAAAAATAGATCGATCCCAAAATCGCCTACCAGTATGCAACCGGGTGTGCTGCTGAACGTGCGACAGCTGCTTGAACTTGCGATCACAGTAGGAACATTTGTAGGGCTTCTCGCCGGTGTGGACGCGGATGTGCTGCACCAGCTGGTGGTTGGAGGAGAAGCTCTTCAGACACTGCTGGCACTGGTGCGGTTTGTTCTCCGGCGGTGGGGCCAACTGGGGCAGCAGGTTCTGCACCGACAGGATATCACCGGTGCAGTTCAGCTCGGCGGCCGCTGCGGCTGCTGCTGCCGCGCCCGGAACGGCACACAGGTCCCTCACGTGCTGGATCTGCATTCTGACTCTGCAAGTGGCCGTGCGAAAAATCGCAAACAGAGAGAGAGAGAAAGAGAAATACGATCCCCGAAAGGACGATGATTAATACTGTCGGGAGGAGGGTGCGGGACGTTTCCCGCCGAATGCATCTAATTGGTAAATTTATTTGATAATAATATATAATCTTATGATATAGGGTACTTCTTTTTTAAATCTCTCTTAATATATAGGTAATACATAGATTTAGAAGCGATTTTTGCAATTTCCGTTTTGAGCCTGCCGGAGATCAGGTGTTGTTTAAAACTTTCGACCGCCCTTTTTGCTGCTAGTAGCGTCAGCCAAGTCGAGAGCTGAGTTGTTACACCAAACACGCTAATACTAACAATAGCAGCCCGGAGTACGCTAGTGGTATTGGTGGTAGTAGTTGCTGTTGTTGTCTTAGCCGTTAGTAGTGGTAATGTGCTGCGCGCGGAAACTTTTCAACTTCACGGGACCGTGATTTGTTTAAAAACCACCCGTAATTAGATAATTAGAAGCGCGTTCGTTGTTTAATGGAAAACTTTTGCCCCGGCGCCGAGAGTCGCGAAACGCATGCACGGTGCCATCCTGGGAACAGCTCAGTCCCGGGGACCATTTCTTAATAACCGAACGCCCCCGACTCAAGAAAAACCGTCGCTAGCATAAATCTCTCGGAGTTTGAGCGAACCAAAAAACCTTTCAACTCCGTTGATTTTTTGTTTCTTCTTGAAAATTCTACATATCGGTGGTGGAATGTTTAAAACAACTGCCTTCCCACAGTAGCAGCATATATGGGAAAGGAAATCGCGCTAAGTCACATACACCACATCATTTCTACGAGGGGGTTTTGAATTTTTATTAAACAACTAACACCTCACCGACCAACCAACCGACCGACCAAGGACGACGGTGGCGGCGACGACGACGACGAAGACGGTGGCGGACTCAAGAAACCCGAGGGGGAAGGCGAACTTTCAGCAGAAAATGGGGTGGTAAGATTACTCCTTCCCCAGGCGGAGAGCAGCACAAGTAGAATCAGAAGCAGTGATGTCCCTTTCCTTTTGGGTGGTAAGTTGGGTGGTTCAGCGGTGGGTGGTTCGGAGCGGAGTCCAAGCAGAGACGGCAGTACACACTTTGTGTGTTGTACTGCCCGAGCTAAAGAAAGTTGTTTTAATGAGGCGTCGTCGTTCCGAACAGGAGAGGATGGAAATGTGTGAGTAGGTGTATGTTGTTTGTGAAGTGCAGGACTTATGGGACGATCATAAAGACCAGTTTCCAGGGGTGGAGACACATTTAAAGGGGTCGATTTAGGGATTTGATTGCTGATGGAACATGATCGTAGCTCGTAGGTTTGTTTGATTGCGGAGATTTTGGGGAACGATTCTGGTGGGGAATGGATGATAACTGATTTTCGAGCTACGTAGCACATCATACCAAGCGCATTTCTCAAGCGTTACTACAGTTGCGTTTCGTTATTGTCAATATTTTCAACCTTTGGCTAGTGAGTCCCAACTTGATATTTACCCTTGCAATCAACTTAAGGTTCCTTGAACACTTTCACAATAGTCAGGGCATTCTAAGCCTAAACGTGTCTTAGTCCCTTGTGGACCTAGTCTAGAAATAATTCGGTATAATTCCAACCTGTTTACCATGTTTGGTACTATTTTATTAGAGTAAGGAGAATGTTCAAGGCATATCCAGAAGATATTGAGGATAAGCCAGCAGAATTTAGTGGGTAATTTAAAAAGATTTAGTCCGAAGAACTTCTTATGGAAGCCCTGGTGGATTCTGAGAAGTTAAGTTAAACTTGTGCTTTTTCGGAGTTTCGAAACCATTTGATGTTATGATGATAGGTTGCATTTGCAAGTTTCAAGGTTCAGAGTTTCAAGTTCAAGTTTCAGAGGTTATAATGCATGTGTTTAATAAATTAAACCTGTCAATTCCGGTTTCAGAGAGTGACAAACAGTGATTTTAGAAGAGTTCTCAACGATCATAAAATCACTGATTGTAGCTCTCTGGAAGCTAAATTAACAGGTGTTATATAGTTGGAGATGCTTAACGTCAATATCAGGCTTAAAGTAAACATTTTATACGATGTAGATGAAAGTATAGAATTGATAGTTCCGTTATAGAGGAAGGTACAAATCGGATCGAGCAGATGGATCGCAGTAGGCTGCGCTTGAAAGCTGACGTGTTTTTCACTTGCTGCGTATTTTTCGTAAGCGAATTAATCATATTTTGGCTTTAAATTTGTTAATTTGTGTGCTTAAAATTTAGTTGCAAGTGTTCATAAAGTTATCATTTAGTGATATACCGTGTTTTGCCTGTGTTTGCCTTGAGTGGCTTGAATCGGTGTCAATTTTAATTGCCTCTCGGGAGCCCAGTTCTCCCAGTTCGGATGATACACTTTCGGCGTGTAGTTCAATTGAGAGATCGGTTCGGTTGGTGAATTAACCCGGGAACGTTTTGAAAATGACTCCGTCGCGAGTTTTGGAGGTGATTTGGTGGTCGACGTTGCCGTGAATCAGCCAGTTTTCCGCTTGCAAAAGTGCTCGGCTGCTGATCTCTCACCGGTGTCGGACATTGCGAGCAATATGAAAGATGCCTCGCTGGATACGCCCAAGACTGGACGGGTGGCAGTTGGTGGCCGCGAACTGTTCTTGGGGAAAACACTACACGCGAAGCTCCTCCCAGATGACCATGACAATGCAAGAAAATTTGTGGTCGTTAAAGGAAGTATTACGACAAAGGTGCATCACGAAATGAGATGCAAAGCTTAGAGAAAATCAAAATTACGGAACCCATGGATTGGAGGATCAAATTAACATGGTGAGACCAGTCCAAATACATTTTACAATTAAAAAACTACAAGGGACAGCCCTATGGGGTTGTACGCAATGGTGACGTAGGAATACGTGGTCTTAATATAATAAATCTTATTTGTTAACTGCAGCAGGAGCTAGTGTTTTGTGTAGGAATAGAGATTTGCGCGGGGTTCTCTCTGATTATACACGCTTGACATAGATAGCCCACAGCAATTCACGAAGAGCTTCTGATTCCGATCAATAGCGCCGTGGCTTCGTCCTCCTTCTATGGATGCTCATGTAGGCTGCAGCTTGCTGCTTGCGGATAGCCTTTCGTTGTGTACTGAAGATCACCACCACTCATCACGCAGTGATCGAATAAACACCGTTCGATGAGACCGAATGGAATTCACCTTTGAAATCTGTGTTAGGGAAATCGCTTTTCGCAAGCAATCGGTGATAATTTCAATTATCATAGCAACAGTTGCACATTCGTGCAATTTTCAATATTGACATTTTGAAAAATGATAAAGTCTTAAATTTTACAAATGCGTAGGAATATTTCTGATCGATTGGTGATAAAATTATTGAAATTGGTCCAGGGGCAACTGAGTTATTAACGTTCGAAATCTTTCATAATTTTGGTACATGTTCCATTTTCGGTTTTCACAAAGTGTACCCTCATATAGAAATCACAGACGTAGTCCTAAGTCAAAAAACTAAATACGTGCCAGGTTTGAAAAGAATATTTTCGAACCTGGAAGTGTGTATGTAATACCATTATCCATTTGATAACCGTGATGCATACATGCGAGGCTTATTGTAATTGGAAGTAACCTTGGAATGGGCGTGACTCTTCAGACATTCTGAAACTCTAACTCCCGGACTAAAGCTGTCTATAATGACCATAAATCCGACATTGTAGAGAGAGTTCTTCCATAATAACACTGCCGGCCAGTGGGGGTTACACACACATGTACGAATCGAATCGAGCATCCATTTTACCAAACTCTTACGTTGATGAGGGGCGGTGAAGGGTGTTTCCCTCGCCACCATTGGCAAAAGGAATGATCGCCAATACGCTCATGCTTACCTCCGAGTTTCATTAACTTCAGGAAAATTGCATGAACTTTAAAAAGTTGTCAAAACTTCAGTCGAGAATAAAGATCTAAAGGGAAGCTATGTAGCTCTCAGCACGCAATACAAAGAACCGATGCGTTGAAGCAAATCAAGCAACGATGGGACTGATATGCGATTATGGGCAGAATAGTTAATTGAATTAATTTAATTACAGCCGTTGCCTGCGCCGGAGCCAAAGGCTATTGCGTGTCCCTAGCTTCATCCAGTGTTGAAAACCCAGGGCAGCTCCATGAAATTGCAGAAACTTTAGGGAAGGTCCGAAAACTTCAAGTAAATGTCAAGTACTTTAGGGCAGTCCTATCCAATTCAGAAAAATTAGTGACAACCTTGAAGAAATTCCAAACGTACTCTAGCGAACATCAGGGAATATCGGAGAACTTGTCAGAAACTTCAAGGAAGTTCCGAGAAGCGGACATCATTTATTTCAACAGCAACATAAACAGCAGAGCAGACAGAACTTCAGGGATATTCCAAGAACCTCATGAATGATGAGAGAACTACAGAGTGACATTTTGCAAATAACTATGGTTGCTGGCTCTTTAACTTATACGGACACACACAAATATTTAAAACGGTGAGCCACAAGAACAAAACAGAAAACAAAATAGATTAAAACAGGCTACAAACGAATAATCCGAACAAAACAGAGCTCAGCTGGCATGGGTCCAATAGGGGAAATCCATCCAGCTGAGATGTCCCGACGGCCGAAAAAAGTTCCTACTACACCAAATTTGGTAGATTTTGGCTACTTTTAAAAACGTTACTAGTGCTCCCAAGGCCGGAGTACCATTCCCGAGCAGATCCCTGATGCTGGAAGTTAGGCAGAGCGACTCCCGAAGATTGTGGAATTCCGGGCAGTTGCACAGGATGTGTTCGACAATGTAGTTGTAGTAGAGCTTGGTGTGTCCGAAGCCGCGAAATCACACGTTGATCCCTCAGGTTGTACTGTTCGCTCCATGCTTCTGTTGTCCCTTTGACTTTGCGAATGAAGGCGGTTCTGTTGCGGAACCACTCGGCCTCCCATGTCGCTTGAATGGTCTGCTTGATCCATCGCTTGACGCCCTGTAGGGGTACCTTGTCGGTGAGTCTGGGACCCGATGGCTCGACTCCGGCAAGGTGATCAGCTGACTCGTTATCTGGAACTCCGCAGCGACCGGGAATCCATGTGTACACGGTGTTCGGTGGGGCATACTTGATAATCGCCTGGTTCCATGGGTGTTTCGGTGCTTCCGAGGTGATCGCTTGAACGACGCTGTGTGAGTCGGTTAAGATAAGTATCGGTTTGTTGGCTGGCGTCGTAGCGGTACGGAAGATTGCTGCAGCCTCGGCCGAGAAAACCGAGCACTGTGGAGGAAGACTGCTGCTTTTAACAGTACCGTCTCCGAAAATCGCGATACATACTCCGTTTATCGATCGGCAGCATAGGACCCAAGTAACTCGGCGACCGATCTACGCAGAATCACGGATCATCCCCTGCTTTGAAGCGGTTCTTGATCCGATTGTCCAATTGGATTCGTGAAGAGTGCCAACTTTTCTCCCCATGCCAATGGACTTTGGCCACTGGAGGGAGGCCGATGTCGGATTCTGTTCCCCTCGTCGAGGAGAAAGATCCTGTTGTTTCCGGAGGTGTTGACGGAAAAAGCAGCGGCTTTTGTGGCAATATTTGCGTTTAAGCAGAACCGGATAGGAAGAAGACCCGCTTCGACCAGATTTGATGCGGATGTAGTTGTTGTTGACCGGTGCTAGTGTTCTGCCCAGCTTCTCGGAGGCGATACAAGTAATTTCCGTCCCGTAAAGCAACCTACTGATGGCTTGTGCCACCCGGAGCCGAACATCGCCTTTTTTTATCGGTGAGGTCGATAGATCGTTTCAACGAGGTTGAGTCTACTGTGGCAGTCCTTTTTGACCTGTTGTAAATGCTGGTCGAAGGAGAACGTTCGGTCGATTAGTACGCCGAAATCGCGATCAGTTTTCCTGGTCGGAATGACTTGGCCGTGGATCGTAACTGGGGTACTATTGACTCGGTGATGAGACGGACATACATACGTGGCATTGGATGCTCTTCTTGGCGGACAGCTGGAAACCCATCGAGTCGCTCGGATCGCCGTAGGGTTCGGATCTGCTTGGGACCGGTGGCCTCAATCAGCACATCATCAGCGTAAACAAACATGTGGATGTGGCCAGGTAGCCGGTTGAACACCCCGTTCATAGCCACCAGAAACTGCGTAAAAGCGATAACAGAGCCCTGAAACTTCTCGACCGCGTACACGGAATGACCGCTCGGTCACATGAAAAACATCATGTGCCCCTTCAAGCCCCAGTTTGCAAGTTTTCTCAGAACGGCTGACATCCACGGTCCGATTGAAGGCCTTGGAAATGTCCCATGAGACTGGTCGTAGGCTTCCTTGAGGACGTCCTCCAAGGAGGCAAAGTACGTGGACGTACCGAAACCTTGTCGAAAGGCGCGTTGTCGGTGGTCGAGCAAGCTGTTGGTCTCAAGGAACATCTTAAGTCGACGGTTCACCATCCGTTCGAGCACCTTGGCCAAGTAGGACGTGAGACCGATTGGCCGGAACATAGATGCCCCCTGGGCTTTTTCGTTGGTCTTCGCGATAGGCACAACGAGACTTTCCTTCCACAGCGTCGGGTAGGTGTCCGAGACCCAGAGTTGATTGAGCATCTCAAGCAAGCAAACCTTACCCTCTGGAGGCAGCTTTTTTAAAAGTGGGTACCCGAGGTCGTTGGGTCCTTGCTGCGGCTCAGCGCGTGTTGTAGTTCCTCCCAGTTGATTTCGAGGTTGTCCGTGTCGGGCGAGATGCTGAATTCGCTGACCGATGTACGGGTAGGCTTTGCCAATCGCTGAAAGTGGCTATCGTGGACGAGATTTCGGCGAAGTACCCTCCGAGTTCTTCAGCGACGGCTGCCGGTTCGGAAATGGTGACTCCGTTGGCTTGTACATGTAATGGCGTTGAATGCCTCTATGAATTATATGAGCTTTAAAGAAGATTCAAGGAATAAAAGGAAATATTAAGGATTTCAAAGAACCTTCATGAACATACTACGGGATTGTATAGAAACATCTGTAAAATTTCGAGCATTACAGTGAAGCTTTATGAACTTCATGGCGCTTCCATCAGCTTCAGGGAAACTGCAGGAACTATTAAGAAGTTCTAGTAACTTCAAGACTTCAGAGAAGTCTACATAATTGGAGGACAATTGTGTATGTTTTAGAGAAGTTCCGTTCCAAGTACTTCCGGGAAGCTTGGTCTAGAGAACTTCAGGGAAGTTGAGAAATTTTCAAGGACAGTGGAGATTTCAGAAACGTCCAAACTTTCAGGCAAGCTTTAAAACATCTGCGAAGGTTTGTTGCAATAAATTCAGGACAGCATCATGAACGTCAGCAACGTTTTGAGAAACTTTAAAAAGTTTCAGGAATTTCTGTGAAGTCCAGAGAATTCATAATTTTTTTAGAAAACTTAAGACACACAGTGATCTCTCTACAACTCGAGCTTGAAGAGACCATCCAGGTATAGAACAACAATCCCATACGAAAGCGCTATCACATTAGCCATGGAATTCCTGTTTACTAAGGTTCTATAACTCGATATAGAGTTAGTGGACATCGAGTTGTCGAGAGTGGACTGTATTTTGGAAGCACTCCAGAAGGCCAGAGATTTTCAGGGAAGTATAAAGATTTTTGGAACAGTCCTATTAATTTCAGGCAAGTACCAATAACTCCTGAATTGTGATAACTTTAGGGTAGCTTTGAGAATATCAGGGAAGATCAAAGATCCTCAGGGCAGTTGAATCAACTTCAATCAACCACTGGAACTAACAGAAGTTCCAAAAAACTCAGATCTCACAGATCTTCATGGAAAGCCATTTTAGAGAAGTTTAATGATGTTCAAAGTTTGTTCCGAGTATTTCAAGGAATTTCACCGACTCTTGAATGTTCCTATCAGAGACGTGTTGGGAAACCGCGATCTTTGCCAAATGCAGTCGATTTATGTGTTTCTGTAAACGTCTAGTGTAAGGTGTAGTCTTATACTAGACGTTTGCAGAACCACATAAATCGACTGCATTTTAATTCCTTTGTTTTGTTCTCTCTTTATTAGTTTTTGTTTTTCATCGTCACCAACTGGTCCCCATAGACAGATGAACTCCAGACAAATCTATAACCGCAATACTGTTCATACTGGCAACAACGCTCTGATGAGCCAACGAAATCCCACCCCCAAATTCCTCCCCTGATCCTATCCTTCGACAATGTAACCCTCTACCCTCGGGTAAACTGCGAGTATTCGGCCCAACTCCTACTAGACATAGTTTGAATAAGTGAATTTTGTTACAAACAATGAACAATGGGTTATCGGCTCCGTAAAGCTAGCGCGATTGAGCCTTTCAAATAAACGAACTAAATAAACAAACAAAAAAAAGAAGATCTGTGAAATTTAGAGCAGTTTCATTAGTTAATTGCGGGAATTTTCAAGAAGTTCCGAGGATTTATGGAATAGTCCAAAATTTCAGGAATGCTCCAAAATTTCCGAAATTTTATGAGGTATGTAAGGAAGCAATATCAATCAAAGCAATGAATATCAGGAAAATTTCCAACAAACATTCATTGTTGAATAAGAGCTTATTCAGGCAAAAATAAGCTTCTTCAGCTAAAAAATTGCTTATTCAGCTGTTGATCAACTCAAATTGTTTGTTGGGTTGTTAAAACGTTAGTGAAGTATTGAGATAAACTTTGAAAATTTAGGGAACGTAAGAGAAAATCCGAGAACATCTTGACAATTTAGGGATCTTTAGGGAAGTTTAAAGAATTTAATTGAAGTATCAAAAAATTCAGGAAAATTGTGGGAGCTTCAGCATAGATCAAAGAACTTCAAAGTAGTTCAATTAACTTCAGGAGAATGGAGGGAATTAAAAAAAGAGTTATGGGCACTATTGAAGTTTAGAGAGTAGATGTGATGTCGCCAAGTAGAGATGTCGGTGGAAAAGCAACTTGACATGCGTTACATTTGTCATTCGTCAACACTGATGGTGATGCAGTATTGTGGGTCCCGCTTAACTGCACATGGACGACCATGCGACGATCAAGTAGGTTGTGAAATATGACTGTCACAAATTTTCAAGCTCTCAACAAGATCGTTCGGGGTTTCTAATCATACATATTTCAGGATGAGTGATTGCGATTTGGACTGCCCAATGGATATGCTGTACGAACGTTCGATAAATGTGCATGAAGAACAAAATCCGGTCCGGTCAGTAGACGAGAAGTTAGTAGTTTGATAGAATGTTCTGATTTGTTTACTTTCATAAAAAAGGAACACAAACAGCAAGACAGCTCCAAAATAATGAGGAGGTGCTTTTGAGGCATCTCGAGTAAATAACATTGCTCAGTGCGAAACCGGACTTTTTGTCAGTGCGAACCTCAACCTGAGCTGGGTTTTAAAAACAAACGATCAAACTGACGTTTGTCAGAAAACAAGCAGGCCCAATCTTGATACCCGATCCAGGTTGGAACTGAATAATAAACGAATTCGCTATTACTGTTCGCATCACAGCAACATATGGAGGTGTGAAACCGAAAAGCTGCTGTCAAGCAAAACAACAATAAAAATCGGAGGCTTCCAGTCACTCCGGTGCAGGGCTGAAAAAATCACTGAAATTCATCAAAGTTCACTATGGATGAAAAATTCATTTCATAGTGAATGCTGGTGATTTTTTCATGATTTTTTCAACTCTGCTCCGGTGGCACGAAAGTCATCCAAGAACACTTTGCTTGAAGCCGATTTTTTGGCTCTTTGGTTCGATTATACGTCAGTTATTGACAGCTGATGTAAACATTACGAGTTTCAGCTCCGTTTATGCGTTTGTTTGAACAGCCATGGTACGTTGTGGTATTGATGAAAATTTATCAAATGATTAGTGTTTTCAGTTGTTCTCTCGGTGTTTTTCAGTTGGGCTTCTATCGCTCGATGAAATTATAAGAAAAAAAGTACATGAAAGTGAGTTCACGGTGGCTTCAAGAATCAATGACCGTCCTATCGGTTGGTCATACTCGGATGGGCGAAACTCATCGCTAAGCCATGATGATGGTAACGCATGACCGAAGCTTAAAATCATTCCAAAATCAACCCCACCGCTATCACTGACGGCAGCTTCAAGAACCAATGGCCCTACCAGAGGATTGCTTCCAGTCTGCAACTCCAGGAGAGTATGATTGCGATTCTGAACTTGCTGTACCTAAATAACCTACGGTTTAAAGATCCCGGGATCGCTCCTCCAATGACATCCGGATCAAAACTTGTATGTGTGCTGAAGGCCTTGGACTTGTTTTTCTTGGCTGTTGCGGATGCTGAATATTATTCGATCGTACTGACGAAAACGTGCCTGGATGACCGAATCTATTCATAGCGACTTTTCAGATCACTTTATTCCGTCCTCAGAACTGACCGACCTCCCCTGAACAGTCAAAAATCGTTAACTCCGAACCGAAATGGACGTTTGCTAGTTCTTGTCCGATGATTTCGCATTACCCGGGCACTTCTACTTCTTTGCCGGTCAAGTCACTGATCGGTCTAGATGCTGACCATCTCGCTTTCTTCATGTCATTCAGGCTACCTACTCCGATTGTTTATAGGCCACCATCTGAGTGCTACTCTCTGGACTTTCGCCAGGCCGATTACGATGCATTGAACAATGTGCTTGCAGACATTAATTCAGTGCCAACATTTCAAAGGGTCGTAATTGCATTTGTAAACAATGGCTTTAGCCGTCGATTTCTCGCGAATAAAAGCTCACTCATGGAAAATAGTGACACCAGCAGCTAGAGGAATGTTTCCTCTACCAGCTAGCATTGTAATTTTGGAGAGGTAAGATTTCATGCGCGAGAAATTGATGGCTAAAGTCATTGTTTACAAAAGCAATTACGCCCCTTTGTTCAACGGTTCAAAATAGCCGATCTGAGCAATAATTACAAACAAGACTGTCACCTAATATGTGAAGGCGGTAAACGGAGTAAGCCGAGGAGCAAACAGGCAGAAAAATCGATGAACGTCGATTAAATTTTGAGGTACATTGAGTTACTCAATGCAAAAAGCAACTCAGAGTAGAGCTGTCTCATCCCTTGACCTTGGTCTAGAAACGAAAATACCAGATATATAAACTAATAGCAGACAGTACTCATAAGATTAATGAAAAGTACTATTTTCCGACGCCGATAACTAGTACTTTTTGGCTCGAATATTTTAGTTAGGATGCTGTTGTGTTATTCCAAAGATATCTAATGAACAAGATATCTCATTAATCAATTATTTGAACAAGGTAATGGATACACCACTCTTATGCGATTGCAGTACCATCTGGGAAGTGCACATTGAAATTGTTGGGAGTCCCCCACCATCTTCACCACCAGGGCTCACAGGATCACTTATGAATTTTAGCCACATGAAATCGGTATGCATTTCATTGATTGCTATACCGTCCGCTCAGTGATGTGGGTTCGTACATGCATAGATGTTGGTGTGCGTGTTTTCTTCCCTATAAATTCCAAAGAGTGAAGGGGATTATTCTAACGCGTGATGAAAACAGGTATTTTATGATGCAAAATTGCAAAAGACATTATTTTGGCACTCATCTTGTGTGGATACATCTATGACAATTCATTTGGGTGTGTCAGATTCAGACCAGCAGATCTATTACTATTTGTTAACCATAATTTGTTTTCCGTCGATCTTGTTTTCCGTACTGAATACCAATGCTATCGTGGGAGACAGCTCCCACAGCTGGACCCTACCTATCGACCCTCATGGACCGGGAACCAATGGATTTACTTCTCTTCTGCCTCAGAAAATTCCGGCGGCGCCGACTGGGATTGAACCCAGGCCGCTTGGTGTGAGAGGCAATCATGCTTACCACTACACGACCGGCGACGCTGGTCTATTACTAAAATTAGTTTCAAGGGTTCTTCAGGGCGAATTCCGCGGATTTTCTAGAAGAATCTACACAACTCTGATGGTGGGTCTGAATAAGTTTAAGTTAAAATGACACTTCTATAATAAGAACTTCAAAAGCGGGTACATTGGACTTCGAGAACAGATTTGGAATATTTCATGAGGAAGGGATCGTTCCTTGTATTGCTGTCAGCAGGGTTGCCGCAGATACAGATTGTTCTGTATTTTACAGATTTTCTGCATAATTTCAGAACCAAGAATCTGTATATACAGATATACAGATTTTTAACTAAAATACAGATTTTACTGGCATCCAAATAATTTTCCTCTTTATTTTGAAATATTAACAATTTAAATTTTTATAGAGCAGACATCAAGGGGTAATCAACTCTGCACACCTCAATCTGTGCCGAATGTTTTAGCTGTGCCGAAGTCTGCCAATCAAGTATCCCATGAGTTTGGCAACACTGAAGTTTTAATGACTTTTGTGATTGTGCGAGAAAAATAAGCGTGATGCGTGGAAATTCTATCCGAATAAGAAAACTGAGCAAAGTAAATCAAATCTGTTTCATGATTTGGACCGTTCACCACCAACAAAACACTGATTGTATCGGAAGCCGGTTCCGAAGCCCAACTCCGGCGGATCCTCATAAACCACGAGTACATCATGACATAGTTCGATATTCTGGTGGATTGCGGCAAGCTGGACGCGGTTCTTCGTCCGTGGCGTTGATTATGAAGCAGTATGACAATGATAGCAACTGCGAGGCGGTGGTGGAACTGTTCAATCAGCTGCAAGTGGAGGGCGGCTACTTGAAGATTAGAGGGATTTTGCAAAAAAAAAATTGTTCGATTTACTTCAGGTGAACAACTTTGAGGTGCCGAACACTGTTAAAGTAAACACAGATCAGTACAATAAAAATTAAAGAACATAGGGGAAATGGATGTAATGTCGGCCTAAATGCCCCTATGCTTGTACATAAATTCAGCAATCGACTAAATTTTCTACAGCGACCAAAAATATCCATTAGTTATCTTCGTTCATCTAGATAAAATTGATAAATAGCAGATTTTTAGTGATGGGCCCAATCTTAGATCCATAAGCCAACATTAGAGCCATTTCCCCTTTTAAAATAAACTGGTGTAGTACATCTGCGTTACTTCGAGGTGTATTTCAATTTTGATTACGGTAGGTTGACATCAGGGTTGGTGGTTGGAACGTTTCGTGGTGTATGCAGGTAGTTGGAACTGTTCATTGAGAATTGCATGGGTCGTGTAATTGTTCAGATCATGTCGAAAAGTCCGGTTTTCTTCAGAAAGATGAATAGTGTGGTGGTTCGGACGGAGTCATAGCTTCTCCTGGTTGCTTCATATTTGGGACAGACGCAAATGAAGTGCTCGACGGTCTGTGGGATGCTTTAGTGGTCGCAGAACCTCCGGAAGGGTCCGTCCCCCTTGTAGTTGTGGGAGACGTTAGTGTGGTCGGACCGGAGTCGCGATAGAACGACTTGTTCATGGTGGAGTGGTGGGTCCTCCCACCTGACGGTGTCCCCTTTAACCTTTCGAATGAAGAGCGTACTTCCGGCGAGCCAGTCCCATCTCCAGGATTGGTCTACGGTCTTGGTGACCCACTTCTTCAGACCCGGCGAGGTGCCCAGGTACCCAGATAAATACCGAGCTAGATGGTGCGTACTCTTGGATGGAACATTCATCCGGAAGCCTGTGACATTACTTTAGGTGATCACCGGAGATGCCGATGCCTACCCTTTCCTGGACTACAGAGCCATCTGAGTAACGGATGGCGTGTCTGGCGTACTTCTTTCTCTGTAGATCAAGTACCGCCTGAGTATCCGCAGAGGGGTTGGAAACTGCCTTAAAATGTCGTTTGATGGTATAGTCGGTCTTAATTGGTGGTTTGTTCCAGTCTCTGGCTCCACACCAATGTATCTTGCACACTGGGGGGAGAGCTTGTTTGGAGATTTCCCTAAGGAAATTGTTGGCCTCCGCAAGGAAGGAGCTTTCCGCGTTTGTAAATAGTTCCGTTAATCAGGCGGTCAAAAGGGAGCATCCCCTCTTCGACGTAGGCAGAAATCTCGGGGGTGCCGAGAAAAAGGCCGGAGGATAACCGTATAGCTGTTGGTAAACTGGTGAAAGTCCATCCACCAGTCGGGGTTTTGCAAGGTACGTGGCTTCGATGCCATATGAGTTTGATTATTTTGGTTTTTCGATATTAATTGGAATACGTAGTTACGCAAAGTTTTGCAGCTATACTGCAAAGTGCGGTGGTAAAAATAAACATAGTCAAAGGATCTATTTTGAAGTTATTTGTTTAAAAAATCGTGTAGCTTTTTACTAAAAATACATTACTTTTCATTTATTTGAATTGGTTCGGAAAATATAACGTCTCCTACCGACCAAGATTTTAATAACAGATTCGGAAAAGATCGATAGTAAGTTTAATGAAATAGAGAGTAAATTCAACAGACGTATGAAGCAGGCCCAGAAAACTATTAAAGGTTACAATCTTCCAATTTTGCTGATCTATGTCCTTTTGATCCTTGTTTGAGGTAAGCTTGCAAATGCTTATTATAGCTAAATTCCTATTTTTAAGATTTATTAAGCTATGAGATATTTTAATGAAAATTAGTATTTGCAAGATGCAAGAAGAGAAGGCTAAGTTTGTGTATGACACATAAAACCTGTCAATTTAGCATTCAGAGGGTCATCATTGCGATTAGCTGTAACGATGAGCAATCGCGGTGAGCGAGCAACTAGTGATAATAAAATTGCTGATGGTGACCTTTTGAAATCAAAATTGACAAATATTATGTGTCATACACAAACATGACCACCTTTTCTTGCTTCTTATTAATAAAATTCATCATTATAGTAGATCATAGTTTTACAATTACGAAAAATAGCATTTTAGCTTTTAAAATTCTCTTCAATTGTTATCCAATGGCCACCATGAATTATTACGGATTTCACATACTGGGGTTGCAATTAAAAAAAAAACAAAATCGACCGCGTTACGAAAAGTGGTCAGGTTTTGACCACTTATAACTCTGTCAATAGAGGACGGATTTTAATCTTAAGCAAACCAATTGGAAATCATTGGAAATTTTCAATAGGTCACTTTTGAAAATTACATAAATGTCCAACTGTGGCAATGGTGATCAAAATTATCACCGATTGCTTGCAAAAAGTGCTTTCCCTAACACAGATTTCAAAATCGAATTCCATCTGGTCGCGCCGAACGGTGCTTATTCAATCACCATGTGTGGTGGTGTCCGATCAGTCGCCATCATCAGCAGCAGCAGCAGCAGTGCTTGCGGCACGTGACGTTGAACATTGTTCTCCAGTACACAACGAAAGACTGTGAGCTACAGTCCACATGACCGTCCATTCACCGAATAAGGAGGAAGAAACCGCACCGCTACTAATCAGATTCAGTAGCTCTTCGTGAGTCGCTGTGGGTCATCTATGCTAAGGGCCCATGTATTAATTATATCACGCTAAATCGAGGAGAAATCCCCCCCCCCCCTATCGTGACGTTTTTCCTATACCTAATGCATTGCTTGTCACAAAATCTTAGACACCCTCGACCCCCCCCCCCCCCCTAGAGCGTTGACATAATATATGCATCAACCCTAAGCGCATCACCCTCGTTCCAAACCACACACCGCTTGCCAGCCTCATCTGTGTTGAACATCGTAATAGATCAGCATTACTCAACCATCACGACAAACCAGTCTTTTTCAGGACCACCATAAATTTGTTACGGTTGTCTGATTTTGGTCCAGAGATGATGGATTTTTATTCCTTATACGCCAATCGATAGGATTTTTTTCTACGAATCTGTAAAAAATAAGACTTTATCAATTTTCAATAGGTTACCATTGAAAATTGTATGAATGTGCAACCGTTGCTATGATAGTTAAAATTATCATCAATTTCCTGCGAAAAGCACTTTCCCCAACACAGATTTCAAAATCGAATTCCATCCGGTCTCGTCGAACGGTGTTTACAAAAAAAATCTTGAATTTATATTATTGATCGCGGATATCTCGCGATTGGAAATTTTTAGCAAGAAATTCATCCAATCAATTTTCGCTTTTTTATGATGTATTGAATAAACTAAAAATTCCGAAAATGCGTCATCAGAAAACGAAGCGTTTTCGTGATGGGAAAAAGTTATTTCTCTAACACAGTCGCCGAATATTAATAGTGTATCTTGGATACAACCTCTTACTTTTTTTTCAACGCATCAATTCAGATTTCAAAAACCTGTCGTCATCTTATGTAAAATGACAATAGCATAGCGACTAAGACTGTTATTTGCAATCTGGAAAACCAAACCATTTCGAAAGGTACACCAGATAATAAAAAAACACACCCACACATTCTCTCTGATTTTGTTAATATGAGGTCCTTTTGATTAGCTATGTACTGGTCATAGAATATACGAATGCAAAATTGTAATGATTCTAAAAGCTCTCAATTAACAACTGTGAAAGTCCTCGAAGAGCATAGGCAAGCGTAAAGTTCTGATTGGGACGACGTTATTGCCAAGAAGATGATAGTTGACTTATTTAGGTGGCCTGCCACATTTTGTGCCAGGTTCTTAAAAGCCAATTCTTTCGTACTGGTTGGATTGCTCTAGTTATGAACATAGAAAAGTCGTTCGGCAGTATTTTGAATCCATGGTCCCCTCGTTAACTAGGGACTCAAACAGTTTTAGAGAAAAGATCATTTTCTGCAAATTCCTGGATGATTTAAATCAATATGGAACGGAACTTATTCTCAGCCTATGCTCCTATTTTTGGCCTAACGACAAAACTCAGGATTGAAGCAACATGTCACTAGTTTTTATTTACTAATGATATTATGCATATCATTATAATCCATTCATTCCAGCAGAAAAATCAGGCTGAAGTAGGTTTAAAACTGAGTTTTAGTGTTGGTTGGAAATGCTATCTAACATGAAGCTTGAGTGTGATAATTTATTAGCTAGAGAATGATCTTAGAAGAGGATAGGTATATAGTTCCGTTAGAGTACGGCAGTATTTTCAGTCTAATCAATTTTCATACTGCCGTATTCTAACGGAACTATCTACCTACCCTCTTCTAAGATCATTCTCTAGCTAATAAATTATCACACTAAAGCTTCATGTTAGATAGCATTTGAAAACTATGAAAATCAAAAAACTTCGCGTATGAAGTAACATGAAAACACTTTGGATGAGTTTTAGCGTTAGGCCCAAAATAGGATCATATCGGCCTATAGGACCACTAACCCTATTACTAAAAAATCCTGCAAAAACCTTCAATGTTTGCATACCATTCGAAAAGTAAGGTCTTTCATATGGCATATTCAGAAATTGTTGCAGCCATCTTTAATTTAGCCGCCATATTGGATTTTGTCGAGGAAATTAGATTTTCATAAGCTTACCTACCGCCAATTCAAGAACCAAGCACGTCATTTGAAAACTTAGACATATCCAATTATGATGGAGCAGTTCGTTTTTTGTATGGAAGCAGAAGGATCATATTATCTCATATTTCTTTTTGTTCTGGATTCGATGAACAAATGTCTCCATGTACAGCTTTCCCCCGAAGAACGCGTTACCCACTGAGTTCTACCCACCGCTTTTTCTCGGCGTGATTTCAGCCAATCGCTCTGATTTTTTGCGAGTGACTAGTTCTCCATTGACAGCTTACTCACATGCAACAAAATCAGACCGACTGGTTAAAAACCCACCTAGATAAACCGGTGGGAAGAATTCAATGAGTAAAGGCCCAAGTGCAATGTGGGTGGAAGCGGAACGGAAACGGAAAGTTTGACAGTTGTCACAAATGACATCAAGATGCCTAAGCGAAGTCGATTTGATTCTAACTAGTTTTCAATCCGACAAGTAGGCTTACTCAGATCGGGCTTTTCCGCTGCCATTACGCTTGGGCCTTAAAGCGTTCATCGGCGGAAAGCTGTACCTTATAGGAAAAAGTATCAGCTTTCAAATGGCATGCTATGTTTAAAAAAAATGTAGGAGGTAAGCTTGGGGCCTCCCATAGCTCAGTCGGTAAAGGCGCAGCTACGAAGTAAGACTATGCTGGATGGAGGTGACTGGGTTCGGTTCCCAGTCCGGTCTAGGAACTTTTCGGGTTGGAAAATTTCTCGACTGCCCTGAGCATAGAGTATGAGTAATTGCCGCACAATCAAAAGCTCTCAATTAATAACTGTGCAAGTGCACCTAGAACACTAAGTTGAGAGCATATAATAGGCTTATATGCGATATGCATAAGCTTGAAATGCGAGGAAGAAGAAGAAGTAGGTAAGCTTATGAAAAACTGATTTCTTTGAAAAAATCCAATATGGCGGCTAAATTAAAAATGGTCGCCAAAAATTATAAACATGCAATATGAAAGCCCTGACGTTTCCCATTCGAATGATATTCAAGCATTACGATTTTATGCAAGAATCCTTAGAGATACATTAAATTCAATCATCCAATATTTTAGAACCTCTAATTTTTTTGCGATTCCTGCGAGAATTGCTCTGGGGTAAAACTCGCGTCAATAGTAAATACACTGAGGTAAATAAATCTTAAGAATTCCATAAGACGCGACTTACGAACCTAGACAATTTTGATTTCATAAGATACCCTCAGGTATATACTGAGGCAAAGGAATTCAGAGATTTTGAAAAAATTGAACAATATGAAAGTCAAGTGAACTATGTAAACATTTAACACTGATTATTGCATTGTGCGAGACGAGCACTGTATTTTATAATAAACTTACAAATAATTTAAAAATCCATCATGAAATTAGACTGGAATCACCACCCACACGACCATTAGCAGATAATACGACGCATACCACCACTGATTCATCAAAACTTTGAGGAATTTTCGAATACAAGATCGACCAGAATTGACAATTGAAACCTGACTTCTACTACAAATTCTCCATCGCACTAACAGCAATTCAACCAACGAATCCTCAAGCGAACCTAAAGTGAACTAGCGATCGAACCCCCTTCCGAACTGACACTGAAGATCACGACACAAACCTTTCAAAATTGCAATCCACAAATCTAGTGACCCTTGATCGTAGGCCACCCAGGTCGAACCCGAGCGAAGCCGCCTACTATAAACCTTCAGTACCGGGCGAAATCAAATCGAGAAACTTCCCCACCAACTTTTGTAAACCTTGATTTGAAACTTTTTTTTTTAACTAGTGTTTTCTTTTGCGGGTTTGGTTGTTGTTGTAGTTGTTGTTGTTGTTGTTGGTTGTTGATGATCATTTTCCTCACCTCGACAGCTTTCAATTGCTTGTTTGGCCGTGCCAGTGGTAGTAGTAGAGTACCGAAAACTGCTGAAATACTAGCATACAACATTGGGGGGGCCCTCGCGAGGGTCCGAGTCTTCATCAAATGCCGTAGGTGAAACACAAAAATCATATCCCGCTCGGATTTGTTTGGCACTCGAGTTCTGCTTTTTTTTCCGCTTATTTTAATTTTTGTTTTTAATAACTATAAGAGGTGTTCGTTTGTTTGGTTGGTTTGATTTTTTTTTGTTTTGCTTTTGTGTGCAAACCAGTGCTAACCCTGGAATCTTATGTACACTACCTCTGGGAGATTTGAGATTTTAAAATTGATTCAATCGAAAACATTTTGCCTTCTTTTTTGTATCACAATTCACATCGGTAACGATTGAAGCACTGTCGATTTTTGTTTTCGCTCTTTTTTTTTGTTTGGTGGAGACGCGCGGTATATTATTTTTTTTTTTTTTTTTGAGAAAAGGGGAAAATTTTGAATTTTTTGCAAAGCACTCTTTTCTTGCACTTGATTTTTGTTTTGTTTTCAAGCTTTTGTTGTATTGCCGTTTCCGTTACAAAGCCGAAAAGCGAGGGATTTTTGCGTTCATCCCTCCTGGGTAGCCAAAATGGGAATCAGAATTCGAAACTGAAGCGAGGTGGGGGGTGGGTCGAACTTTTTTTTTTCTTCACTTTTCCAGTTCTTCCCGGCGGCGAGAAGGGTCCCCTGGTGTCTTGGCCAGAGGAGGACCTACTCCAAAGCACTACGTTGCTACTGTGAACCACTCTCTGATGGGCACGCACTTTTCTTCCACGAAAGTCGGCGAAGAAATGACGGCACCGCGCGTAAGGAAGCAACCTTCGAGTCCCGACGAATGCTCGTCCGCCGCCGAGTCCAAGTTCGTCGGGTGTTCGGGAGTGCGTGAAAAGAAATTCATACATGTGACGAAAGTTGTTTAATAACTGCATCACAATTTTACAACAAGTTAACCTGCTGCTGCGGCTCGTGCTTCCAAGACGGGTCATGGAGAAGGAGGAAAAGGGCACTCATACACGCTCAAAGAAACACGGCGACCGACCGACCGACCGGTGCCCTGTGAGGCAAGGCAAGGAAGAAGAAATTATACGAGAAAAAGCGACGAGCAAAGGAAGGAGTCGGTCCGAATGAGAAGTGGGCAGCACCAACACAAACGAACGAACGGACGCATCAACCACGCACATTCACGGTTGCTTGGATGGGGGAGGAAATTTTGTGAGAACCGGAGAGGGTGCAAGAAGAAAATGGACAAGAGAGAAACGCAAACGATAATGGAAGAAAATTCCGAATGGGTTGTGGGAAGGATGGGTGAGATTGCAGTAGGCCGCGTGTGCTGCCACCCGGAACCTTGTTTGTGAGCCGGGATGTGATTTGGGCAGTGTTGCCGGTGGTATTTTTTGCTATGGAAGATCGACTTTCTTCGAAGAAAAGTGTCGGTGAAAATTGTTCAGTGTGAGCACTTTAAAAGTGCACATTGCTATCGGGGAAAGTGGAGTAATTTGGCCCCCTTAGGAAATGATAGCAAATTCAGTGGAAAATTCGAATTATTTTTAACCGAAAGGATAGTTTCAAGCACTCTTAACATCACGAACACAAATTGAACAGTCCCTAGTAAATTACCGGTAAGACTATCTTGTTCTCTTGAGGCTTTATGAAGGGTCAACAATGAATAGTTTTTGCATATCAAGATTTAGAAGAAACAATTATTTCCTGTAGAATAAATTAAATTTAAGAAGTACTGCCTATTTAAGACTAAATATATTTTTTTCAGTCTTGTAAATTACTTACTTTTTACCAAAGCAGCTGCTTCAGAACGGGTATAAGGTATAAAAGGGATAATGCAAAATAGAAGAATTTAAGTATAAAATGATTGAAATATCAGTGGCGCTCATATTGCCCCGAATGGACTTAGAAATATTTTGTTAAGAAAAACTTTAATGTAGATTGGAAACTAGAAACCATTTCGACGCCATTTTGGAATGCAAGATGGTGACCACCTGTTTTAGAAAACGTGTAAAATATTATACGATATGGTCGCCATCCTGAATTCCAAATAGGCGTTTTTCCGCATCCACACGTCGTCCTCTTTCCAAAAATACCCATATTTTAGGGTTTACTCCACTTTTTCTCATCCCAATGGTCACCATATTAGATTCCAAAATGGCGTCGGGACAACGGTTTTCTGCATCACCGATCGTTCCCGTTCCGAACATACCCATATTGATGGGTATTTGCCACTTTTATAAACCCAATGGCCACCATATTGGATTTTGAAATGGCGTCGGACATCAATTTTCGGCATCTTCACATCGTCCCCTTTCCAAAAATACCCATATTGTAGGTTTTTCACCACTTTTTCTGAAATCAATGGCCGAAATGGGGTCGGACATCAGTTTTCGTTATTTAATCGTCGTCCCCGTTCCGAAAATATCCATACTGTAGCGTATCTACCACTTTTTCTGAACCCAATGGCCACCATATTGGATTTTAAAAGGGCGTTGGACATCAATTTTTGGCATCTACACGTCGTCCCCGTTCCGAAAATACCCCTATTGATGGGTAATTGTCAATTTTTCAGAAACCCAATGACCGCAATATTGGATTTCAAAATGGCATCGAACATCTACACCTCGTCCCGTTCCGAAAATACGCATAGTGTAGCGTATTGCCCACTTTTCTTTTAACAAAATGGCCGCCATATTGGATTTCAAAATGGCGTCGGATATCAATTTCTGGACTCTATACTATACATCACCCCGATTCCAAAAATTCCCGGTATTTATGGGTACATATTTGATATCAAACATCCCTATTGTAAACATAAGCTGTTCGGAGTACTCAGGATACTATCGACAATCAATACGGAACTAACGATTTGAAATTGGCTCACTACTTGACTAGCCTATTGGTCCCAAGCAAACGATTAACGTATCCCATTCTAGTCGGAATTCTAGTTCTACACTATATTTGTTTTGATTCTCTATGAAAGTTTGACAGATAAAATGCGGGGTTCGTGGAATTTCCCATGTTTCGAGGGGTGCATCGATTAACTTGGGACCGAAGATAGTACCAGAGCTGAGACAAAAAGTTTAGCACGTTTCTTCGGGATCTACTTGTCTTAGAGTTACCTCTATGATACTATCCGGATAGAAAAATAATGGATAAAAGTTCAAATTATCCGAATAATTGTTAGCTTGGGTATTATCCGGAGGGAATGAAATGTGCATGATTTTGTAACCAAACACGGAAACACCGATTTCCGCAAATAAAAGCTTTATCTCGCAAGGAGACAATACCACATGATATAGGAATTCTTCCTCTACCTGATTGTGGTGTATGCTTTCGTGATTGAGATTTTATTTGCGAGAAATCGGTGATTGGCGTGATTAGTTACAAAAGTAAATACGTCCAAATCTCAAAGTTCTCCAATTTGTTAACACAAAAACGAAGCTCACGATCATCCAAACAACAACAATCATTACTTGTTGTCTGTGTCACACTCAGTCTTGACGTCTCATCATCTAGTTACTCAGTCGACACTCAGGTTCCGAATGTCAGATATGAACGTCACTCTTTCGAAGGATTGTCAGATAGCTCAACAAGTCAGTCGGGATTTGGTGAGTGTCATCGGTGAGATTCGTTTAAGCTTTAGTCTTTTCCTTTGCCTACGTACGCTCTCGTGACAATCGTGAGATTTTGCAACTCTGTCAACATCGTTCATCAATCATCGTGCGCCTGTGTGCGCTGAGTACCGAGCCTTGATCAAGTGCACTGCAACGAAGGCCATCCACGCTGCATATCTGTGTAAACGCCTACACATATAATGCTCGATGGTAGTAGTATAGGATTATCAGATAAGTTCTAGACCAACAATTCAGGGGAAACATGTCAGAAGGGTCTAACTCGAAACGTAAACAATGACTTGGATCGTCGGTTTCTTACGAATGACTATACATACCCACTAGACTGATGCAAAATTTGACTTTTTCGCTCCACTGTGCTTAAATGGTTTCAAATCGGGTCCTGATTAGCCTCGCAAAGCTACAACTCATTTGGTTAGAAACAGACTTCGCACAAGCCATTTGAAGTTTACATGTAAATTACTATGGGAAATCTCAACTTTTTGTTCATTGCCTTCTAGTCTTTTTCCATATTGAGCTGTGAAACAGTTCGATAGCCATTTTTATAGAAAATTTTCTCAGCTACAACTTTGCTCAAGATCGTTTCTATGTAAAACGAGACAGGAAAAAGTTATTAATTATTTAAGAGATTGGTAAACTTATGACATGATCAAGCAGCTGCTCTGTAGGCAACACTGTATTTTGCAGTGTGACATGATTGTTGTGTCTGATTTTTGTGTCCTATTCACCGCCCCAGAAACACCAATGTTGCCTGCTGAGCAGTTGATTGAGCATGGTCATAAGACATCAGCGCATTGAACCATTGATAACTTTCGATTCTTGCATTTAATCAAAAAGTGATCTTCAGCAAAGTTGTAGCTGGGAAAATTTCCTACAAGTACAGTTGAAAGCTTTTGAAGCAGGCCGATATGGTGAATCATTAGATAGACATGAACAAAAATCTTGGTTTAACCATAGTAATTCCCATACAAACTTTAAATGGTTTGTGCGATCTCAGTTTCTCACCAAATGGGTTCAAATTTGGAGAGGATAGTCAGGATCCGATTTGGAATCGTTTAAGTATTGTGGAGCAAAAAAGTCAAATTTTGCATCAGTCTAACTCAAACTAACTAAATCATCTAACAGAGAAATGTTTGTTCTATGAGCTAGTGTAGTCAGCGAAGTCATTGTTTACGTTTAGAGTTATACCCTTCTGTCGTGACCGCACCGAGGTTTCCAGCCTCGGCCACGGCAACACGAATTAGCGATGCAGCTCCCACGGGTGCGGCTGCTTCTATTGCTGCTGTTTCTGCTGAGGTTTCTGTTGCTGTTGTTTATGCTGCTGCTGGTGGTCCGTCACCTCCAAAATTCGTTACAAGAATGACTTCAACGAGTTTTTTAGTTTAAATGATCTTTATTTTAGTTTAACTTGGACGATTACCATATAAATTTTTACTAAGTGATTTAATTGCTTTCTTCATCTTTAGGTATGGGCAAAATTCAAAATTTGTTTTACAGAATTAGTCCTAGACTTAGTACACGGTCGACCACCTTGGTGGGATTGGTTTGTTTTGTTTTTAGAATTTGAAGAGAAACTACTTAATACTACTATTTACAGCTTAAAACTAACCTACTCTACTATATACACTTAACCTACTATGTACAAATTGCTTATTAAAGCATGTTCAGAAAGATTGCATTTTTGAATAAATTTAGTTGTCATATCATCAATTTTGGAATCTACTTTGGGAATTTCTGCCTCTTGATGGAGGTCTGCTATTCTTGTGTCGAATGGACGATCTAGGATCATCCTCAACACTCTATTCTGTGCAACCTGGATTTTGTTCCTGTGGGTCTGAGCGCACGATTCCCACACCGGGGCGGCATAGAAGATCGCGGGGGCTATGATCTGTTTGTAAACAGCCAGTTTGTTTTGCCTTGAGAGGCGGGATCTGCGGCAAATGAGCGGATACAAACACCTAACCAAGGCGGAGCACTTAACTAGGGTTTTCTCTATGTGCGAGCGGAACAGGAGCTTCTCATCGAACAACATCCCGAGATAAGTAACATCAGTGGACCACTCGACCCTTGTACCATCCATTATTACGGTACAGGAGGGAGACGGTTTAAGTTTTGGTGATTGTCTGTGAAGGAACATGATCGCTTGGGTTTTCGAGGCGTTGATTTTGATTTTCCACGTGGTGGCATAATCAGTAAAGGTGTCAAGGCATCGTTGGAGCTTGTTCGTAATTTCACGAGGCATCCTACCCTTGACGGCTATCGCGGTGTCATCTGCAAACAGAAAGAACACGCAACCGTCTCCTAGAGGAGGGATGTCCGACGTGTAGATGCTGTAAAGCAGTGGTCCCAGCAGACTCCCTTGCGGAACACCTGCTGGGATCGGAAATTGTCCCGAAAGGGAACTATTCAACGACACCCTGAACGACCTTTGCTGGAGATAGTTACGGGTGATTTTCACAAGGTATGGTGGAAAGTTGGAGTTACAAAGCTTGTATATAAGTCCGTCGTGCCAGACATTGTCAAACGCCTTTTCGACGTCTATCAAGGCCATGGCTGTGGACTTGGATACAGCTTTGTTACTCCGGATGTTATTCATCACCCGCACTAGCTGATGATTGGTGGAATGCCCCTTACGGAACCCGAACTGTTCCGGAAGAAGAATGTCATGTTCCTCCACAAACTTGTTTAGTCGGCTGAGGATCAATTTTTCGAACAGCTTGCTCAGCGCTGAGAGCAGGCTAATCGGTCTGTAGCTTGCCGGTAGTGAAGGGTCTTTCCCAGGTTTGCGGATCGGGATGATTTTTGCCACCTTCCAGATGCTTGGAAAGTAGTGCAGCTCCAAGCATCTGTTGAAGGTGGCAGCTAGCAGCGAGTGCACCCTCGGGCTGAGATTTTTCAACGCTAGGTTGAATATTCCGTCAAACCCGGGAGCCTTCATGTTCTTACTGTATTTCAGCGCTGAGCAAATTTGTTCCTCTGTAATCCGTTCTTCTGGAGGGACGGCACAAGGGGAGGCATCTAACGTCAGGACGCACTGCGCAACCTGGTTCTCGAGTGGACTTGGGATTGTAGAGCCAAGCAAATGCGACTGGGCAATGTGCTCCCCAATCGCATTGGCCTTCTCTTCGTTGGTGATAAGCCGTTCGTCATTGACTCTAAGTGGTGGAATGGGCTTGGGGTGAGACTTCAGCACCTTGGCAACCTTCCAGAATGGTCTGGAACGGTCGTCCAGGTTCTGGACGAGCCGCCCGAAACTCTCGTTCCGGATTGAGACCATTCTGGAAGCGATCTGCCGATTCAGATCGACCATTTCGTATTTACGCTGCAGATCCACAGTCCGCTGAAACTGGCGTCTACGAACATTTCTGAGCCGAATCAAGAGTTTGGTGTGGGAATCAATTGCTTGAAACTTACCCCTCACAGGAACTCGTCGAACGCACTCTTCGTCAGCCACGGATATGGCTTGATGGAGACCCTCCAGGGCCCGGTCGATGTCATCCACTGTGTCGAGCGGTGGGTTGTCGTCGATGTGGCGGTCGACCACGCGTCGAAACTGGACCCAGTTGACTCGAAGGTAGTCCTTCCGCTGGCACGGTGCAGGGGCCACGTTGTAGCCCAGCTCGGTCAGCACCAGTTGGTGGTCCGAACTCAGGTCGTTGACGGCAACCGGCTTGGCTAATCTGGTGTTTGCCAAGAACAGGTCCAGCGTCGATGGGTTGCCCGTCGGTGATGTGAAGGTTGGTTCGTCCGGAAACCAGACGGAATAGAGACCATGCTGGGAATGGTCGAATAGCAGGCGGCCGTTCTGGTTCTGCTGGTAGTTCCGCCAGGCCTCGTGCCGGGCGTTCAGGTCCCCTCCGATTACAAAGCGGGCATTGGTGTGGGTTATGATGGCAAGGTCGTTCTTGAACTGCTGTGCTGTACCATTGCTAACGGTACATTGCCGGGGGCAGTAGACAACGATGAACCGGACGTTTCCGGTCGATGTTTCCACCTCAACGCCGACGGCCTCGATGATGGAAGTGCGGTAGTGGGGTAGGGTGCAGTACTTGATGCCTTTCTTGATGATGACCGCGACACCGCCCCCCCTGGAGCTGGTGCGATCAAGCCGGACAATGCTGTGGTCGGGCAGCCAGAAGCTGTCACCGGTCTTGAGGTGGGTCTCGGTGAGAAGGCCCACGTCGATGTCGTGCTTGCGGAGGAAGTCTGCAAGCTCAATGTTTTTCGCCCCTACGGAGCGAGCGTTCCAGTTGGCGATCTTTATGGGTTCACGGTCCATAATTAGCGACGAAGGAGATGATAGCTTGGAGCTGTTGTGTTCTTGTTGCGCAGGTGCGCTTGATGATGATGGCCTGGGCCAACAGTGTGACGATCTCATCCGTTGACAGCGGAGAATCGTCTGTAGCTTCACCGGTTGTACCGGCCAATCCCGGAGCAGGGGGATCCGTCGATGGACCGGAGGCTTGACTGGGTACTGCAGCGGCAGCCGACTGGGCAGCAGCCAACTGTTGGTTGAGCGGGAGCGGCGCCAACACTGGAATTGGCCGTGGTTGGACCGGTGATAACGGAGGAAAGTTCTGCGTTGTTTTCCGGGACCTTCTTGCGACCGGGCTGGTTGTTGGACGAGGCCTTCTTCCGGATCTCGGCGTATTCGGCCCGCTTCGGACAGGCCTTACTCGTGGCCTTGTGGGCAGCACCGCAGTTGGCGCATGTGGGAGCGGCTTCCTCGATGCTGTCGCAGTCGTCGATCTTGTGGTTTTTGCCGCATTTGATGCAGCGGCTGGCCATGCGGCAGTTCCTGGTGCCGTGCCCGAACAATAGGCAGTTCGAGCACTGAGTGACGCCACGGTGGGTTGGCTTATACCGCTCCCACTTCACTACGATGTGGAACAGTGTGCGTGTCGTATGGAGATCCTTCACGGTTGTGGAGTTCTTCTGCAGATGGACCAAGTAGAGCTGGTCACGATACTTGATGGCCTTGCTGCGGGTCATCTTGTGGATTTCGACCGGCTTGAGGCCGTTCGCCTTAATCTCGTCCATTAAGGTGGTGGTGTCCATGTCGTGGAGCCCGCGCAGCACCACTTTCAGCGGCTTGGTGGCCTCGACGTCGTGGGAGAAGTACTCCAGCTTCATCCTGTCCAAGAGGGCCTGGACTGCGTTGTAGTGATTTTCGGCCGAGACCATCAGTTTGTAGCCTTCCGTGCACCGTTGAATGGTGCAGCGAAGGCCCTGCTTAATGTAGAAATCCAGCTGCTCCCATAGCCCGGGAGGGAAGCCCTTCACATAGAAGGGTGGCAACTTAACTTTTTTAGGCACCGTCTCAGGGTCCGACTGCGGCTGGGCTCCGTTCTGCAGGGCGGAGAACGGATTGTTGCTCAGCAGCTTTTTTGCTGCCGATGCGGTGGCGCTGATGTCTTCAGGTCTGGGTCGTTTAGTTCCGGGAGGCCCCGGCTGCGGGTCCGCAACGCCTGTCGGGACGGGCAATGGGGTTTTCTTCTGCTTCTTCTGAGCTGGCTCGGTGGTCGCGCCGTCTCCTGGGAGAGTCTGTTTTCCCGGTAAGCCGGCACTCGCGTTACCGCGCGATTTCTTACCCATGGCTGGGTCAGCGAGAGCGTCACTATACAACGCGGAGCTAATTCGACTTGCGAACGAACGAACGAAACTAGAGAGAATTCAAATCGACTGAACTGCTCAACAGTCTGGCAGCGAATGATGATGACTTCAACGAGCTTAGGTACTTCATATTTATACCTGCTAAACTATCAAAATTCTCTAACCAATGAGATTCTGTTTACATACGATACGAACTATCACGCTTCACGCTCACTTGATTCTACTCATTATTTATTCAACACTAACTCTATCTACTACATTCTTCCCCTCTTCTACTCTCCTTAATTGAGGAAGGGGGGCATTATATCCACCCATTTGGGGGAATTTTATCTACCCTCTCGGGGGACTTTCATCTACCATCTCAGAGATATTTCATCCATCAGGTCATGGCAATTCCAACTATTTAAAAATTTCCTCAGTCCATCCATCAAGTAATGGCAATTCTAACTATTTCTAAATTTCTTCAGTCCATCCATCAGGTAATGGAAATTCTTATCTACCATCCGTTCCAGAATTACCAGGTCATAGTAATTCTATCTACCATCCATCAGGTCATGGTAATTCTATCTACCATCCACCAGGTCGTGGTTATTCTATCTACCATCCATCAGGTCAAGGTAATTTTTTCTACCATCCATCAGGTCATGGCAATTTTTTCAAAATAATTCTTCAGTTCTTTAGTCATTCCACTATACTTACACTATCGTACCAACTGCGCCATTGTCGTGACCGGACCGAGGTTTCCAGCCTCGGCCACGGCAACACGAATTAGCGATGCAGCTCCTACGGGTGCGGCTGCTTCTATTGCTGCTGCTGCTACTGCTGTTTATGCTGCTGCTGGTGGTCCGTCACCTCCAAAATTCGTTACAAGAATGACTTCAACGAGTTTTTTAGTTTAAATGATCTTTATTTTAGTTTAACTTGGACGATTACCATATAAATTTTTACTAAGTGATTTAATTGCTTTCTTCATCTTTAGGTATGGGCAAAATTTAAAATTTGTTTTACAGGATTAGTCCTAGACTTAGTACACGGTCGACCACCTTGGTGGGATTGGTTTGTTTTGTTTTTAGAATTTGAAGAGAAACTACTTAATACTACTATTTACAGCTTAAAACTAACCTACTCTACTATATACACTTAACCTACTATGTACAAATTGCTTATTAAAGCATGTTCAGAAAGATTGCATTTTTGAATAAATTTAGTTGTCATATCATCAATTTTGGAATCTACTTTGGGAATTTCTGCCTCTTGATGGAGGTCTGCTATTCTTGTGTCGAATGGACGATCTAGGATCATCCTCAACACTCTATTCTGTGCAACCTGGATTTTGTTCCTGTGGGTCTGAGCGCACGATTCCCACACCGGGGCGGCATAGAAGATCGCGGGGGCTATGATCTGTTTGTAAACAGCCAGTTTGTTTTGCCTTGAGAGGCGGGATCTGCGGCAAATGAGCGGATACAAACACCTAACCAAGGCGGAGCACTTAACTAGGGTTTTCTCTATGTGCGAGCGGAACAGGAGCTTCTCATCGAACAACATCCCGAGATAAGTAACATCAGTGGACCACTCGACCCTTGTACCATCCATTATTACGGTACAGGAGGGAGACGGTTTAAGTTTTGGTGATTGTCTGTGAAGGAACATGATCGCTTGGGTTTTCGAGGCGTTGATTTTGATTTTCCACGTGGTGGCATAATCAGTAAAGGTGTCAAGGCATCGTTGGAGCTTGTTCGTAATTTCACGAGGCATCCTACCCTTGACGGCTATCGCGGTGTCATCTGCAAACAGAAAGAACACGCAACCGTCTCCTAGAGGAGGGATGTCCGACGTGTAGATGCTGTAAAGCAGTGGTCCCAGCAGACTCCCTTGCGGAACACCTGCTGGGATCGGAAATTGTCCCGAAAGGGAACTATTCAACGACACCCTGAACGACCTTTGCTGGAGATAGTTACGGGTGATTTTCACAAGGTATGGTGGAAAGTTGGAGTTACAAAGCTTGTATATAAGTCCGTCGTGCCAGACATTGTCAAACGCCTTTTCGACGTCTAACAAGGCCATGGCTGTGGACTTGGATACAGCTTTGTTACTCCGGATGTTATTCATCACCCGCACTAGCTGATGATTGGTGGAATGCCCCTTACGGAACCCGAACTGTTCCGGAAGAAGAATGTCATGTTCCTCCACAAACTTGTTTAGTCGGCTGAGGATCAATTTTTCGAACAGCTTGCTCAGCGCTGAGAGCAGGCTAATCGGTCTGTAGCTTGCCGGTAGTGAAGGGTCTTTCCCAGGTTTGCGGATCGGGATGATTTTTGCCACCTTCCAGATGCTTGGAAAGTAGTGCAGCTCCAAGCATCTGTTGAGGATGGCAGCCAGCAGCGAGTGGACCCTCGGGCTGAGATTTTTCAACGCTAGGTTGAATATTCCGTAAAACCCGGGAGCCTTCATGTTTTTACTATATTTCAGCGCTGAGCAAATTTGTTCCTCTGTAATCCGTTCTTCTGGAGGGACGGCACAAGGGGAGGCATCTAACGTCTGGACGCACTGCACAACCTGGTTCTCGAGTGGACTTGGGATTGTAGAGCCAAGCAAATGCGATTGGGCAATGTGCTCCCCAATTGCATTGGCCTTCTCTTCGTTGGTGATAAGCCGTTCGTCATTGACTCTAAGTGGTGGAATGGGCTTGGGGTGAGACTTCAGCACCTTGGCAACCTTCCAGAATGGTCTGGAACGGTCGTCCAGGTTCTGAACGAGCCGCCCGAAACTCTCGTTCCGGATTGAGACCATTCTGGAAGCGATCTGCCGATTCAGATCGACCATTTCGTATTTACGCTGCAGATCCCAGTCCGCTGAAACTGGCGTCTACGAACATTTCTGAGCCGAATCAAGAGTTTGGTGTGGGAATCAATTGCTTGAAACTTACCCCTCACAGGAACTCGTCGAACGCACTCTTCGTCAGCCACGGATATGGCTTGATGGAGACCCTCCAGGGCCCGGTCGATGTCCTCCACTGTGTCGAGCGGTGGGTTGTCGTCGATGTGGCGGTCGACCACGCGTCGAAACTGGACCCAGTTGACTCGAAGGTAGTCCTTCCGCTGGCACGGTGCAGGGGCCACGTTGTAGCCCAGCTCGGTCAGCACCGGTTGGTGGTCCGAACTCAGGTCGTTGACGGCAACCGGCTTGGCTAATCTGGTGTTTGCCAAGAACAGGTCCAGCGTCGATGGGTTGCCCGTCGGTGATGTGAAGGTTGGTTCGTCCGGAAACCAGACGGAATAGAGACCATGCTGGGAATGGTCGAATAGCAGGCGGCCGTTCTGGTTCTGCTGGTAGTTCCGCCAGGCCTCGTGCCGGGCGTTCAGGTCCCCTCCGATTACAAAGCGGGCATTGGTGTGGGTTATGATGGCAAGGTCGTTCTTGAACTGCTGTGCTGTACCATTGCTAACGGTACATTGCCGGTGACTTCAACGAGCTTAGGTACTTCATATTTATACCTGCTAAACTATCAAAATTCTCTAACCAATGAGATGTAAACCGAACTAGCACGCTTCACGCTCACTTGATTCTCCTCATTATTTATTCAACACTAACTCTATCTACTACACCTTCTGACATGTTTCCCCTGAATTGAAATAGGCGGAACAACCAAACTTTAGACACAAAATTCTCGAGAATCACAACACTCCCACGTAAACTAACAATGCCATTCGGTAAAGGAAGTTTGTTCTATCAGATGATGGTGTTAGGTTGCTTGGATGTGCTTTGATTCTCGAGGAATGTGCGTTTAAAGCCATTGTTTACGTTTGGTTTTTCATTTTGTGTTTGTAGTGTTTTCTGCGTATTGTGTCTGTGCGATTTCTAATATCGTTTCAGTGGTAGAGCGTTTTGCGCTCCCACTAGTACGACAAAATGGAGGTTTTGTCGGAAGAGGACATGGATGACCGAGCATCTCAGAAATCTGATGATGTCATCCCTGGTTCGTCGTCTCAGTCTGTCAATGGGCAGGCTACGAAAAGCTTCCCATCACGGTCCTATCCGAATGACTCGACTGGTCCATGGGTTGTCTACTTTCAGCCCAAAAACAAACCTTTGAATGTGGTACAAATTTCAAATGATTTGACGAAGCGATTCTCGGCCGTGACCGAAATCGCGAAGGTTAGGCACAATAAACTTCGTGTGTCCGTCTCTAAACTGAAGCAACCGTATGAGATTGCTGTATCCCAGCTCTTTACGCTCGAGTATAGAGTTTACATCCCAGCTCGTGATGTGGAGATCGAAGGTGTGGTCACCGAAGCGAGTCTGACTCCCGAGATCTTGAAGAAGCAGGCAGTTGGCCGTTTCAAAAACCATTTGCTTCCCCCGGTGAAGATACTAGATGTCCAAAACCTGGGCTCAGTATCTGTCAGCGAGGGTAAATAGAGTGTTACCCCCACAAACCTCGTTTCGTGTGATCTTTTCTGGTTCACTACCTGTGCGTTTGTTCGTTCCCCGGGTCATGAACTGCCAAAACTGTAAGCAGTTGGGACATACGGCCTCCCACTTTATCAGCAAGGCACGCTGTTCCAAATGCGGAGAGAAGCCTATTTGTGCAGCTACTGCACCAACATGCATGTACTGCAAAGGAACTTCTCATGGTCTCTCGTCGTGCCCGGTGTACAAACAACGTGGAGGGAAACTAGAACGCTCTCTTAAGGAACGTTCCAGGTAGTCTTTTGCAGCAGTGCTAAAGACAGTCACACCATCGGCCAACGACAAAAATCCCTTTGCTGTCTGATGACGAGTCTGACTCTGACTTGGCTGAGAAGGGAGTTTCTTTCAGTTTTCCGAAAGGTTCTGCACGGAAACGAAAACGCATCCGTTCGCGGAAAGTTGCAGATCAGGAACCCCAAATCAGCTTGCCCAAATCAAGGAGTGGTGGAAAAAAGGAGACTTCTACTCCTCCTGGATTCCACAGAATTGACTATACCCAGGATTTTCCACCTCTCACGGGGACATCCAAAACCCCTGATGCTCCAGTTTTAAGAACAGAAGCCCCTTCTTCAGCTGGGTTGTTCTCATTTGATGACATTGTGGACAGTATCCTCAAATACCTCGATATTTCTGATCCTCTCAAAAGCATTGTTCTGGCAATGCTTCCTTCTGTGAATGAAGACCCTCTTGAAGCAATTGACATTGAAGTGGCCCCTCCTTGCAGCAACCATTTCCTTAGATGGATAATTTTCCAAACGAGGTCGGGGATTTGATCACTGTTCTACAGTGGAATTGTCGAAGTCGCATTCCTAAATTGGATTCATTTAAGTTTTTAGTTCACAATAATGATTCTGATGCATTTGCTCTTTGCGAAACTTGGCTCTCTGCAGATATCGAGCTTCCTTTTTATGATTTTAACATTATTCGACTGGATTGTGAGGATTCGCGTGGAGGAGGGGTACTTTTGGGGATAAAAAAGTGCCATTCCTTCTATAGCGTGAATTTTCCACAATTTCCAGGGATTGAAGTTGTCGCATGTTATTAAAGGAAGAGCCTTTGTATTGCTTCTTTTTATATTCCTCCTAGAGCAGTTGTTAATCGGAAACAACTTTCAGATATCTGTTCGGTACTTCCTGCTCCACGGTTGATTATGGGAATATAATTCCCACTGTACAGGCTGGGGGGGGGGGGACTGTATGATGACAACCGTTCTACTTTGATATATGACCTCTGCGACAGCTTCAATATGACAATTCTTAACAATGGAGAAGTAACACGTTTGGCTGGTCCATCCTCGAATGGAAGTAGATTAGACCTCGCACTTTGCTCTAATTCATTGTCGTTGGATTGCACGTGGAATGTGATCCAAGATCCCCACGGTAGTGATCACTTGCCGATCAAAGTTTCAGTTGCCACTGGGTTCAATCCGTCGGAACCCGTTAACGTCGCGTACGATCTTACCCGTAATATCGATTGGACAAAGTTCAAGAATGTGATAGAAGATGCCCTAACGTCGGTAGAAGGGCTTGCACCCTTGGACGAATATAACTTCCTCTCCAATCTGAACTTGGACAGCGCGCTTCAAGCTCAAACTCGGCCGGTTCCAGGAACGTCTTTCCGTAGGAAACCTCCTTCCCCTTGGTAGGACCAGCAATGCACTGAGGTTTATCGTAAAAAGTCCGACGCGTTTAAGCTTTTTCGGAAACGTGGAACACCCGTGCATTTCGAAGCGTACTCGGCTTTTGAACGCGAGCAGCCTCATTAAAGCCAAGAAACGCGGATACTGGCGGCAATTCGTGGACGGATTATCGCGCGAAACGTCGATGTATAAGCTTTGGAACGCAGCGAGAAGGATGCGTAACCGGTCTTCAAACAACGAGAGCGAGGAGTACTCGGATCGTTGGATTTTCAAGTTCACGCGTGTGTCCTGATTCCGTGCCGGCACAGATGATTCCTCGCGAAACGACGAATTCGGGAGACGAGATCATTCAACCTTTTTCAATGCTGGAGCTCTCACTCGCGCTCCTTTCGTGTGGCAATTCGGCTCCGGGGGCTGATAGAATCAAGTTCAACTTGTTGAAGAACCTCCCAGACGTCGCTAAGAGACGCATGTTGAACTTGTTTGGTCAGTTCCTGGAGCTTAATATTGTTCCGGATGATTGGAGGCGGGTGAGAGTAATAGCCATTAAAAAGCCTAGCAAACCCGCGTCAGATTACAACTCGTACCGATCCATCGCGATGATATCGTGTATTCGAAAATTGTTGGAGAAAATGATCCTTTTTCGCTTGGACAAATGGGTTGAGACAAACCACCTACTCTCAGATACTCAGTTTGGTTTCCGTAGGGGCCAGGGAACGAACGACTGTCCCGCGTTGCTTTCCACAGAAATTCAGTTGGCTTTTGCTAAAAAAGAGCAAATGGCTTCTGTGTTCTTGGATATTAAGGGGGCTTTTGATTCAGTATCGGTTGAAGCCCTTTCAGACAAACTCCACGCATGTGGCCTTTCTCCATCAATTAATAACTTTTTGTACAATTAGCTGTCAGAGAAACATATGAGATTTTCTCATGGAAACTCTACAGCTTCACGATTTAGCTACATGGGTCTCCCCCAGGGCTCATGTTTATGCTCCCTTTTGTATAATTTCTACGTCAGAGAAATTTATAATCGTCTTAGTGACAACTGCACGTTGAGACAATTTGCAGATGACGGTGTAGTGTCTGTCACAGGGCCCAAAGGGGTCGAAGTGCAAGGACCCTTACAATTTGTCTATTTGGGCTATTCAGCTAGGTATCGAATTCTCCACGGAGAAAACTGGTTGGTCGTTTTTTCTAGGAAGCATACCCCAGCACAACCAAAGCTTCAACTTTTGGGTAATCCGATCACTCATTCTATGTCCTTCAAATATCTTGGGGTCTGGTTCGATTCTAAATGCACCTGGAGGTCCCACATAGAGTATCTGAAGCGATAATGCCAACAAAGGATCAATTTTCTCCGTACACATACCGGAACGTGGTGGGGAGCCCAATTGCAAGAACATCTAACGTTGTACCGGACAACGATTTTATCGGTTTTAAAGCACGGTAGTTTTTGCTTCCAGTCGGCGGCTAAAAAATCTTCGACGTATACACAAATGCTACTGGCTCAGACGGCATCCAAATTTAGTTCATCAAACTGCTATGCACTTTCATCTTACCGTCACTCGCCCATAATCGATTCTCGAACATTCCCAGCTAATTGGAAGATCGCCATCATCACACCTATCCCTAAAACATTCAGCCCTACTCTACCCAGGGAATACCGTCCCGTAAGTGTTCTCCCAGTTGTTTCGAAGGTGTTGGAGAAGGTTCTACTCGATCAGATTACCGACCATCTAAACAACCCTAACACTCGTCTCTTGGCACGCCATCAATCTGGATACAGAAAAGGATTTGAAATCACGACGGCTCTGGCAAAAGTGGTTCACGACGTCTATGACAATCTCGACAATGACCGCTGTACCTGTCATTGTGTCAACCATCGCCTATTCGCGGTCAAGCTCAACAAGGAGTTCCGGTTCTTTTAAGCTGCTTGTGGATTGGTCTCGTCATTCCTCAGACAGAGGTCGTGGAAATATAACATCGGCTATGCGTAGAGTTACTGACGGCACTCCCCAACATCAATAGTTTGTCTGTCTCAAATGCAACTATCAGCTGTATGCAGACGATCTGCAGATCTATATATCGGGACCGAGATGCCAAGATTGACGCGATCACACGTTGGGCCACCAGAAACTATCTGCGCCTGAATCGGAAGAAAACCCAAGTAATCATCTTTAGCAAGACTGGTACTGTGGTACCGCGAACGGAGATTGTCTTCAGCGGAGAGGTTGTACCACTCTCCGACAAAGTAATCAACCTCGGTCTTCAGATGGACACAAATATGACCTGGGCTCGTATGACAAAAAGTATACAACACCAAAAGGACTTTCCGCCGCTTCGCATCGGTCCTCTCTACAGCTACCCGCAGGGACCTGGTTCAAGCCGTGGTTGTGCCTATATTCACATATTGTGATGTAGTGTACTGTGACGGGCTTTCTGCGGCACTGAAAGACAACCTTTACAACCTCCGGCGCCGTGATACAACAGCTGCTGTCAGGAATAACATTGTCGGACACGACCTGCCAGCTAATTACCTTCTCCCCAGCTGCTGCTTCATTAAACGACCTCGCCTCAATGTCACTCCCCATAAGATTTTACATTGGTCTATTTTTAATAAAATTTTAGTAAAATGAGATATCAATTTCAATCAAACTTTTTCATCAAAAAATTTTGATTTTTTGGCCCAATGTCACCCTTATTAACAGTATTCGCAATGTCAAACAAAAATGAAATAAGGACACCGGGGAACATTGAAACGGTTTTTTCAAAGTTAATCTTTGAGACTCACTGGAAAAATCGTAAAATATCATAAACCAGATGTGCATGCATCAAAAGGTTCGTGCAAACTTCTTCTATCATGAAAAAATCTTTAATTATAAATATGAATGCAGAAAGCTACATTTGTATAAGTATACAATTATGGTATGAATCATTTAATCTTACCTCATACAGTGGGGTAAGTTGAAACACACATATTACAGCAGATTAATGGTAAACAATCTCATGCTTTTAACTTGCCTATTCATGTCCAAAATAACCAACAAAGAATAAAAACACTTGATACAAGATTTCCAAATAATTTCGCTAGGCAAGAGTTTGCAAAGAAAAACAAAAATCTCGAAGCAATCTAAACCAAACTCGGTTGCGCTGCGCGGATCGCACCAACGCATCCAAGCATTATTCTCATATTATTATTTTCAATGCCGTCGTACCATTTTTAAGTCGCAGTAAGAGCGCGCGCTGTTCAAGCGGCCGAGCCGCGAGATTCAAATAAATTAAATAAACATTACTACTTTTTACTAGCAACTTTTACCAACACACACATTTTTGCGCGCTCCGTCTCTATCCAGCCCTAGCTAGCCATGCACTCCGGCAGTCGACCGATGAGGCAATAAAAAAAAACAACAACGACGGCTCTTCCTGGGTTCTCGGTCGCTAGTTTTCGTCGGCGCTGTCAGCACTGCCATCGTAGCAGGCCAGGGCAAGAAGAGCGAGTAGAAGACGAGTCGAGAATCTCCAGTAGGCTGTTTTAATGGGTGCGAAATCTTCGGGGTCGGGCAAAAGGACCCGTGGCACGCGCGCAAGGACACAACAGCGAGCCACCCCATTCCACTGGGCTAAGAAGAAGAAAGCCAACATCTTAACCTCCACGGTCCTCCCGCCACCATCGTCCCGTTTCGTTCCACACGCGCTTCAAGAATTTAACTTCGTATTCGTACGGACGGAGACAATGCGTCGATGCACTTTTAGTGGCAGAAACATGGAAGAGAGCAGCAGGCGACGGCGACGGCGTCGTCGTGGAGGTCTTCCTTCCCATTCTTGCCTACTGCGATGCATCCGACAACATGCACGGCATGCTGCGATTCGTATGCATGTGTGTTGTTATTTGTGTACGAAATGCTTGCATATATGAACTGACCATCTCATCATCATCTCCACACGTTTGCACTGTTTGCTTTGATGTTGTTGATATTGTTGGTCGTGTTCTTGAACGCATACACATATACACATACAGCGGTTTTGCCTAGTCCGAGGATAGTACGAATAATTTTGGACGGCTGGAGAAACCGGGGGCACCCCAACAGCATGAAGAAGGTCCGGCTGTCCAGTTCGTACGTATCCTTCTTATGACGGGATTACGAATGCTCGCATCAAGTATATCGAATCAATCCGAAGAGGGGAGCGAAGATGTCGCATGTTAGGCCTTGAAGACCTTCTTCTTCATTTCGACACTGACCATCGCACTGGACGGAACGGAACGTCCTTCACTACCTCACATCAATCCAATCTCAAAGTTAAAAAAAAATAAACATCCGGATCAACTACTAGAACAAGTGCTGAAAAAAACATCAGCGAGTAAGATTCCATTGTAAGCCCGCGTACTAAATTGTGATTTATGTCTTTTGCTACTGTTTTTTTTCTCCTGCCTGCTTCCAAGAATAGAGACAACGAAATGGACACACCCGTTGACCGATGGGATGACCCACAGCAAGGATGGACCATTTCGTCGCCACTGAAACCAAATATCAATATCACACACGTGCAATTTCTGTTTTCGGGTCGGTCACTCACTCTGCGAATCATCATATTCTTCGTCATCTTGTCCGGAATCCGGAATGCCTGTATTTCCACGGTCGAATGTTTTGTGCGAGTCCTCGTCGCGCAAAAATTACAGCTAGTTTTCAAAAATATTGTAATTCTAAATACTTGTAGGTTCTCGTCCTCTCCGTCCTCTGTCGCTCTGCACTCGGATCGTCCCTCTGTTTTCCGCGACACACTCACAAGTTTGTCACCACAGAAATTCACCGCAAAACTTTGTACGAATCCTCAAGAATATTGTCTTGTGCCTCCGGAGCAGGAGGAACTACTCCAAAAACTACTAACTGTCCGAGAATGTGAGACGCACAGCTTTTTCTGAAGTAAGTTGATCGATTTTCGCGAGCCGTCCGTCGGTCGTCGTTGTCCTCGCACACTATGACCGCTCGCGGTACATCTCAGCAGGCTGGCAAGCGAGGCAGGCGAGGTAGGCGAGGCAGCGACGGCGTGTGTATGTTGTTTAATAGAACTGCACTGCACTCTTTCTCTCGCGCTCGCTTCTGCCTTGCGACTGTTGTAGGTACCTACCTAGACTGGCTCTAAGCAAGCCGTGCGAAAACATCCCCGCAACGCGAAAATGACAACTGGAAATCTCTACGATGCGGGTGGCGGAGAAGCAGGCAGGATGGGGGTGGGTGGCTGGCAAAAGCAGGACGCGAAGTCGATGAAAAAGGAGCAGCGAAAGAATCTCGGCAGCGCGAGCGGACGAACGTCGCGAGTGCTAGGGAAAGTTGCAACAGGGATCGTGCTCATCGTGTGCCGGAGCCGACTGTGTGCTGATGGTTTGGTCGATTGTTTCGATTCGCGGGATTGCACGGCCAATAAGAGTAACGCAAAAATGAGTCGAATTGGACTCAACATTGCAAAAAGTGGAGTTACTCAGAGAGTCTAGTAGTATACCAATAGATAGAGTGAAATATCTATCGATTACCATAATATTCAAGAAGCTTTTCCTGGAAAATCGAGGAAAATTTTACTCATTTACTGAGTAAATTCCACTTTTTGCAATTTTGAGAGGAATTTGACTCAATTTTGAGTTACTCTAATTGGCCGTATAATCGATGCCGAGGCGATTGGATGCGGTTGGTTAGAGATGCAAGCCGGTTGGAAGACTGTGAACGTGCATTATTAATTATAATTACATTGATTTGAGCGTTAAATAAAATTGCGGGGGAAAATTAGGTGGGACCTATAACTGTAAGGAATCACGTGTGTTCAGATTTTTCAAAGTAGTCGTTGTGACCGTTGTTAGTTGTTAGTACAATTTATGAATTAATAACAGTTAATTCTTTTCACGTGATTTTTTTTTAATGCTCACAACGCCAAATGACGAATCGTAAAAACTTGGCCTGCTCTTGCATGAAACTTTGCATAATTCACGCGTCACTTTTCAAATAGACCAATCTACATTGATCGATTCTCTTCATCGACTCTCTCGGCCCAAAAAACATGTTCAGCTGTTGCTATTGTCCAATATGCTTAGTAATAACAGACTTTGATGAAAAATTAGCACTAAATATGAATGCAGCCGAGCTATTACCGAAAGAGAGAGAGTCGAGGAAGAGATTCGATCAACTACAAAATACAAAAAAAAAGTGTAATTGACCTCTTCCGATTTGGACCAAATTTGGAGGAGATGTTTATTTTGGTCTACTTTCTTTTATCAATATCTTCGGAACAAATAAAGCTACAATTAATATAATACAATGTTTTTATGAGAAGATTAGACAATGTTCGCAATGCTGTTGTTTTATATGGACCGTTTTCATTTGAAACTAGAACAGAAATACATGCCTCGCTGAGTTGCAGTTTCATTATTCGAGCACTATTTTGCACCATATTAGCAACTACTCGACTATTCTGTTTTATATCTAAGAGGGTTCGAAACACGAATGGAACTCTGTTTCAAACTTCTATGGATGAATTTATAGATCTATCTTAGAAATGTTCAGAGAACTTCATAGTAGATAAGAAAGTTTAATAGAACTTTATGAATTTTACTGAAGTTTTGGGAACTTCTTAGAGGTTTGGGGATATGTATAATTCATAGAAGTTCGGAGAATTTCATAGAGAACAGGAACTATATGGAATTTGTTTTTTAAAAAAGTTTCAGAGAGTGGTACCCTCAAAAAATTCCACACGTTTGATCGAAGTGTTTAAACACTTGATTATTTAAATGCACAATCACATTTACTTTAAGTGTATTTCACCTTGGTTCAATGTGTTATACACGTTAATTTATAATGTTTCAAATTTTGAAATGTTGAAAATCTTTCACTATCTATTCAAGTGTATTGCACATTGAATCACACTACTGTTCAAAACAGATGGATTTAAAGTGTTTTGCATTTCAATGTGATGTGAATTGCTTGCTCAGAAAGGTAAACATCGAAAATAAGAGTTGTGGATAAAATCAACCCGCCTCATATATGAGAACAACCGTGGCACAGTGAGATCGAACGAAGACTCCGGCAGCAGCACACCCCAACAGTCCATGATCGAATCCCAAATCAGACCCATTAAGAAGATATGTGAAAGCTCTGGCCCCTGGCAGTTTTGTTTATACAGGTATTTGTCGATTCATTTTTAGAGTCGGTAAAGTAGAAGTCGATAAAGCAGAATATTGTAAAATATTGAACTATTATGTGTTAAGCTATTGATATCACCAAATGAGGCACATAGAATCCAAGTGTGTCACAATTCAAATCCATAGTGTTCAGGCATGATTCATAGCATAAGATTCACACATGAAATGTGTTTCACAATAAGCGCAAAATTAAGTGTGAGACACATGATGATGACGTGTGGAATTTTTTGAGTGTAGCAGCGTTCATGGTGACCGAAGATCCGTTGAATCGAAGAGCTGAAAGTGTGTCCACTCCATTTGCTGTACAGATGCCTGCTGCAAGTTTGGGGTGTGGCTGAAACTTGCATCGTTCGGTTATTCCAGCCTAGTCTTGCGTCGTTTGCACTTTCTTTCCACTTCTATGCTGTACAATCCATTCAAAACATTGATTTCTATGAAACTTCGCCCATAGCTAGAGTTCATGAATATATTTACAAAAGAAGATTTCAAAAAAATCAGGGCTGCCAATTTTTTCGAAAAATCTAAGTTAAAGTTTTCCGATATTCTCGTACACCACCAACTTAAAAAAATCATAACTTTTGAACCAAACATTGCACAGTAAAAGTTAATTAACAAATATTCAAAATAAAAATACAATTGGAATCAAATTTGGCATGAAGGTTTTCGCCTTTAAAGAAAATCCAAAAGAAAAGCTGTGGAAATTATCGTCTGTATCGCGGTTTTTTGTCCAAACAATGTTTTCATGTTTGGAAATTATAAGATTTTTTCGGTGAATTTTTCAAGATGGTATACCGTTTTTGAGATATGCCCGAAAAACTGATGACCGGTCTAGCGCTCTTAAAATTGTTCCGTCCGTGCACGTAGCAGCTTAAATACCTACCTACCCATCTATATTATAATAAAATCAAATTCAATTATATTAACACAAGGGGCCGGCCGCGTTGAAACGCCTAAGTCAAACGATCTGGTCGACATTATGAAACAGATCGTTCGGGTGATCGTCGCCACTATCTATACCTACTAACGCCGTTAAAACCCGTTTTTAGGTATAGAGACAACGGCACCGGTGGTGTAGTGGTAAGCGTGATTACCTCTCACTCCAGCAGGCCTGGGTTCAATCCCAGTCGGCGCCGCCGGGATGTTCTGAGGCATAACATCTCTGATCACGCCTTCGGAGGTCGAAGTGTGCCTTGGCAGCGATTAAACGTGTTTGTTTTCTATTGTCGGGATTTTTTGCGATAATCTTCTGTCAGCGTTTTGGCTGGTGGCGCTACGCCATCCGGAAGAATTTTCGTTTGAATTATTTCCAAATGTATAGTCCAGTTCAGTTTTTACGTATTTAGTAACCGTGTTGTGCCAGTGTTAGTGATTTAGACCGTGAAATCAGCATGGAAAGAAAAGATTCCCATTGGTTAAACCCTGTTAAGCCGTGCCGTTCTTTTCTGGATACTAATTTGGTGAGCTCGTTCCTTAATTTTTGTGGTAATTCTATCGTAAAAATTTTTTTAAATCATTAAATACACGTCAATCAAATTTTGCGCTACTGTTTTATAGAAAGTTTCTGTACATTATCAGCATCGATACTGTACCGGAGCGGGGCTTATTGTAAGCAAAATCTTCGGAAGCATGCGATCTTGAAATGGGCTAATGGGTATACGGTAAAGCTATCACCTTCGAACTCCAGAGTTCAAACTTTTTGCAGTCATAAAAAAATGGTTACAGGTAGATTTTATGGCCAATTGTTTTGTTCTTTAGTTTCAATAGTTGGTCTAGGCAATGATCCAATTTTATCAGAATATAGTTTTGTCATAGAAAAAGGTTGTGTTAGATCATGTTCGTAAAACAAATTCATGAAAGAAGGATACATATGTGGTAATATAGTAACAGGTTTCCTAATGACTACTGACTACTGATATTAGGCAGAATATAATTTTTCAACAAACACGTGTCGGTCGAATTAGGATTTATCCCAGGCTACTATTGTAGAAAAACGTAATTGATAGATATTGGGCGGAACGCGTCGGAATGTTTAGAAAAATAGGGCGCACGCTTGATCCGGTTTAAGATACATTTTTGACTGCTTTCGGGAACGTGATTTCATTTTAATAACTTGTTTACTTGTTTAACCATTGAACGTCGCGTGAAAGTGGAACTTAATGAAGGCATCAGTGCTTTTTCGTAACTTTTAGTTTTCGGATTAAAAAAAATCATCGGTTGCAGGACAGTGTTACCGATTTATATTGGATAATCCAAAGCTATGTTGATCATTATAACATTAAATTTTGAATAACAAATGATAAGACAATCTTATTCAAATGTCGTAATAATGCCTCTGACCAAGGAAAAATGATTTATATAGTTTTCATAAAAGTTGACGATACAAATACTAATGAGGAAAGGAATTCCGCATTTCCTTTTCCCAAGTCTTTTTCCTCTCCTTCCCTTCCCTTCTTCTCTTTTCAGAAAGCGAGTAATGGCGCTATAACCATAGAGGTAACTCTAAGACTAGAAGGTCCCGAAATAACGTGCTCAAATTTTTGGCTCAGCTCTGGTACTCTCTTCGGTCCCAAGCTAATCGATTCACCCCTCGAAACATAGGAAAAACGAATAACCCCTCATTTCATCTGTCAAACTTTCATAGCGAATCAAAACAAACATTGCGTAGTACTAGAATTTCGACTAGAATGGGATACGTTAATCGTTTGCTTGGGACCAATAGGCTAGTCAAGTAGTGAGCCAATTTAAAATCGTTAGTTTCGTATTGATTGTTGCTATAACCATATGCCATATAGGGCTAGGACAAGAGTTAGTACTCAGGTCCCAACCGCTAGAAGAAAATGGTAGCGAGCAAGGGCGCTATAACCTAGGCGAATACAGCATTCCCTCCGTATAGGTTACGTCCGCACACCGCTCTCTGTTGTCCTTCGACTGAGGTCGGCTGGATCGATTGAGGGATCGCAGTGGGTTGGCGGTGCCGTCCACGCTTGTACGGAGGGAGGACTGTACGCTCGAACACAAGGGGTAAATACCTGTGTTCCATCCCAGGAGATCGGACAACCAAGGAGTGTACATTAACTTTCTTAGCTCTGTCACTCCCAACGATTTATATAGCCTATTTTCAAATCCTGCATACGGAACGGTTGGTACGGTATGTCCCCGCTCTTTGATTACCTGTGGATTAAATGTGAACCACTGTCTATACTTATTAAGTAGACATGGTAAACATTCACTTCCACAAAAATTAACTAAACGCTACACAGTAGGCCTGGCCGCTTTATTGTGTGTTTCACATCCTTGATGTGCAGCAGGCATTAATAATGACAAGAAAAATGATAGATGTATCATTTTCCAGGATTCTTTCAAGTACTGGCTGTGTATGTGTAGACTAGACTAGACTAGACTAGATAACATCTCTGATCACGCCTTCCTTCGGATGGGAAGTAAAGCCGTTGGTCCCCGGTTCATGAGTTGATGGGTCGATATGTAGGGTCCAGGTGTGGGAGCTGTCTTCCTGGCACGTCGGTAGCATTGGTGCTCAGCACGGAAAACAAGATCGACGGAAACAACAAACCAAAGGAAAAAAAATAGGTATAGAGACACCTATGTGTTGAAGATATTATATCTGATTTGAATAAATAGAGTTTCTAAAGCTCGTTGAAGTATCAGTCAGTAACTGTTGGCTATAGGAATTCATCATCAAATTCATCAAATAATGTGTTAAAAATCGGACGCCAAATTTACGTAAGTTTTTAAATACACACTTTGAAAAAGTCGTGATTCCCTGAGACCGACACATGGAAGCGGCCCTTTTGACATAAGAATCAGTTGGCAGAAACGAGAAAATCAATTTAATCAAACGTACTCTTCATCGAGTTGCTTATTTTTTGGTTTGAGAACACGTAATTTGACATGAAATGTTTGTTTACGTTCCATGATTTACGTCCAATGTGGATTACGTCTCGTTTAAAAGTAGTTATTTCTAAGTGTGTACTCAAAAATTTCAATTAAGCACTTCCAAGAGCTTTAACACTAAAACAAATTTTACACTACTCATGGATAAGGTAGCGTCACAGAACAGAAGGGGAAGTGCAAATCGGTGAATCAAAAAGTGGTACGTGTTTCTGCTCAACCAGCGATGCGTTGTGGTAGCGCACTCACACTATCATAGCATGCTGCCTATCTTAACTGCAAGCAGAAGATGCCTTCTACCGCTAGGTGCGCTAGTGCTCTCCAATGAAAAGCCGAGCCACTTTCTGATCCGAAGTTCTCCTTCGGAGACAGTAGAAACAGGTCAGCACGTTTCGCCGATGTTCTCGCCAGCTGCAACAAGACACGCTCCTTCGTCGGTAGGATCCGGCCAACACGCTTCACCACTATTTTCACCAACTTCAACATTGGAAACTGCATCTTCCATGGAATCTGTTCAGACTTTGTTAAACTTGGAAAGAATAGGCCGCATTTTTGGGAATATCTACGGATACACAAATGTCACGACTGGATCCTTCAAGCAGTAATTACCAACCGGTGAACACTCGTGTTTATTTCAGTTACCGTGGGGACGTAATTTGTGATTAGTACCGGTCCCTTTCGAATTGTATCATTATTTATGTACGGTCCTTATATTTAAAATGACGTTTCACATTCATCTAGTGATGGCCGATTTTCATTCGAATAATCGATTAATCGATTAACGAATCGAAAAGAAAAACATTTGTAATCAGTTATATCATGCCGATATAAGCATTAACATCTCCAGAGGATCATCACCGATCGTTTCAAACATGTGCTGCACTCTCATTGGTGAAAAAATGGCAACACAACGAACAAAATATAATCGATTAGTTGTTAATCGAGTAATTAAAAAATGGGACATCTCTGATTTTGGTGTGATTGTTTTGATAAAAGAGAGCGAAAAATTTCATCTCTACAGAGGGGGCAGCAAATCCATAAAATTACCTTGCTTACGGGGAGTATTCATTGGGTGAAAGGGACCGTGAAAGAGGTCACTAAAATAGAAAGTTTTTCTTCTGACAGTTTCATCTTAGTATTCATCTTTGTAATTACCGTGGTGCCAGAGTTGGCGAAATGTAATCAAATATTGAGGGCACAATAAGGAAATGGTTTCCCGAATGGGTTCGAAACTGTTTTGTGGAATTTAAGATCCGCTTTTCAAATAGCGGATACAGTACATCAAAAAATTGAAATCCTCAAATTGTTGCCAAAAAGTTGGTCATTTACCAAAATACAATCACATTTTGAAAAAAACCACTCGTCACATGATAACTGAATCAAGGTTATAGCAAGTTAAGGCTCTTGATTGTAATACAATATAGATGGATAGGTAGGTATTTAAGCTGCTACGCGTACACGGACGGTGTGCGAGGAGAAAGAACAATTAGATTTTTTTTTAAGAAGAGCTCTAGACCGGTCATCAGGTTTCCGGGAATATCTCAAAAACGTTTAAGATACCATCTTGAAATGTTCATCGAAAAAAAGCTTATAAATTTCCAAACATAAAAACATTTTTTAAATAAAAATTTATGGTACAGACGATAATTTCCATAGCTTTTCTTTTGGATTTCCTTTAATGGTGAAAACCTTCATGCCAAATTTGTTTCCTATTGTATTTTTTTATGAATATCAGACAAAATTTCTAGAAATTTTTTTCTATAGACTTTGACTGTGCGATTGGCAACACTGATTTTTTTTAAATTTACTCTTGTTAATATATCTATGGACTCTTATGAGCAAAGTTTCATAGAAATCGAAGCTCAATTTGTCCGATAATTAAAAAAAAATCTCCAAATGACCAAAAACTATGACCAAACGGTTACAACTACAAGACTGGCGACGTGTGGCCATGGATCGAGTAGAGTGGAGACGATTTCTTCGGATAGCAGTGGACATCAAGGCTGTTCGATCGTGGAGATCTAACTACCGGCCACCGGAGGTATTACTACCCGCTATTTCCAATAGCGGTACACCAAACCACGGGAAAGGGTAATTCGCCACTATAGCACACTTCACTATCGCACTATCTTTAATGACCGTTGTGGGGTTTGTTCGTCACGAATCACTCACTGTGATTATCACGCACGAAACATACGCACTCAATCGATTCCGTGATCGATTTATTGCCACCTTTGGCCACCACCGAGATCAGTTTCGGATTTTGAAAGATCACTCGAATTTACTGCACTGAGGGGCTTTGCCTTATTTGCTCGGAATAAAGAGAACGACTTGAGTTTGCTACCGGTTGCTTTGGCTTTATATTTTGTACTGATGGGATTGTGTAACTTTGTTTTCATTGAATGGGTTATGCGTGTACAATAGCTTGTGGGTCGATCGTACAGTGTAGTGTATTATTGTGGTGACGGTTGGTGATTTAAATCTGTTTTCTTTTATTTAAATTTGTGTTAGGCTTAACTACTTTAGTTTGTTTTGGTTTGAATTCAATGTGACTTAATGCTCAATATTTACAAATGTTGGGTGATATTTACAGATATTTACATGTGACCGTATACTTATCAAAGGCCTTAACCTGATTGGTAAGTGAGGGGAACGACTCTATCTACGATGCAGGAAAGATTGTGTTTTGCTATGACTAACTGCACGCACGCTGAGTAAAGCTTGCTTCATTTAGAATTGGAACAAACTTTTGCTCATATTGTGGTGCTCCTGGTGGACGGATTTGGAAGTTCTTGGCGCCCACGTGTCGGGAATTTTGTAAGATTTTGAAGACGATTAAGAGGAATCCCAATCTGTCGGACCGTGATTTGGCCAGAAATTTCGGTGCTGCCCATAGTACCGTGAGGAGAACTCGACTCCGGGAAGGAATCAAGTCGTATCGAGCTAGCAAACAGCCAAATCGGACCATAAAACAGAATAGTGTGGCCAAAATCCGTGCGCGGAAGCTATACGACCAGGTGCTGACCAAGTTCGACGGGTGTCTTCTGATGGACGATGAAGCCTATGTCAAGGCTGACTTCGGGCAAATCCCAGGTCAAAAATTTTACTTGGCAACGGCTCGGGGGGATGTTCCAGCCAAATTTAAATTTTTTTGCCGACAAATTTGCACGAAAATTTATGATTTGGCTGGGCATTTGCAGCTGTGGCAAAAAAAAACGAAAGTTTTCGTTACAAATAAGACAATGACGTCGGAACTATACCAAAAAGAGTGTCTCCAAAAACGAATTTTGCCGTTCATTCGATCCCACGACCATCCCGTAATGTTTTGGCCAGATTTGGCAAGCTGTCATTACAGCAAAGTCGTTCAAGAATGGTATGCAGAGAAAGGGGTCCAGTTTGTTCCGAAAAACCTTAACCCACCCAACTGCCCCCAGTTCCGCCCTATTGAGAAATACTGGGCAATCATGAAGAGGAGACTCAAGGCAAAGGGAAAGGTTGTCAAAGACATCAATCAGATGAAGACCTGGTGGAATAAGATAGCTAAAACGATGGACGAAGAAGGTGTGCGCCGCCTAATGAGCCGTGTTACAGGAAAAAATCGAGAATTCCTTCGAAACCGTGACGAATAATTTTATCCGTATTTTTTCTTAAAAGTATGAAGAAAACGCTACATTTGTATAAAAAAGATCTTGAATTCAATAATAAATAACTGAAATACAGGCAATTGTTTTTGTTCCAATTCTATCTGAAGCAAGCTTTATATAGAAAGAAGATTGATGACGGTTCTGAAGATTTGCTGCAAAAAGATGATGCGCGAGGCAAATAGATGCGAGGAATGAAAGAAGATTTTTCGAAGATTGATTCGCTAGTGTGATATTTGTGAGATTTAGATGTGTCGCCCCCTCGTTGTTAAGGTAAGGCAAATTAGGGCAAAAAGGGGCAAGATTTTTTTATGGGAGCGGTTAGTATAGATTTGTATAGATATGTTAATTGGTATAATTCAATGGGAAACAGCTGGCATTTTTTAAAAAGCAGATTTTAATATGTTTTTCAAATTTTACATATTCTAATCACGTTTCATAAAAATGCTTGCTGATCTCCGTTGTGCTATACTTATTGAAATATCCAACTAGGTCTACATTATTAGCTCAAAATAAATTTTACCGCCCATTTCTGTCCTAATTTGAGTAAATGACATGTTTATACCTAGTGGTGAAATATTTTAGAAAATACTTTTATAAAAATGTATGAGATACTTCAAAAGTTATAAAATTTGGGTAAATTTTAGCAATTTGATAAAGTACTAGATAAAGTATTACCAACAATCAATACGAAACTAACGATTTTAAATTGGCTCACTACTTGACTAGCCTTTTGGTCCCAAGCAAACGATTAACGTATCCCATTCTAGTCGAAATTCTAGTACTACGCAATATTTGTTTTGATTCGCTATGAAAGTTTGACAGATAAAATGAGGGGTTATTGGTTTTTCTTATGTTTCGAGGGGTGAATCGATTAGCTTGGGACCGAAGAGAGTACCAGAGCTGAGCCAAAAAGTTGAGCGCGTTATTTCGGAACCTTCTAGTCTTAGAGTTACCTCTATGGTATTACCATAGAGGTAACTCTAAGACCACTGGGTCCCGAAGAAAATCATTATTATTTTTGGCTCACTCAGTACCAGAACAACGGTCCCAAGCAGTCCCAAGCTATTTCACTCACCCCTGCATGTTCTGCATGAATCCACACACCCCTGATGTTATCTGTCAAACTTTCATAGCGAACCAAAACAAACATAGTGTAGTAATAGAATTTCAACTAGAATAGGGTACGTTAATCGTTTGCTTGGGACCAATAGGCTACTAAAGTGGTGAGTCAATTTAAAATCGTTAGTTTCGTATTGATTGTTGGTATTACCATAGAGGTAGCTCTAAGACTAGTAGCAACAATCAATACGAAACTAACGATTTTAAATTGGCTCACCACTTTAGTAGCCTATTGGTCCCAAGCAAACGATTAACGTACCCTATTCTAGTTGAAATTCTATTACTACACTATGTTTGTTTTGATTCGCTATGAAAGTTTGACAGATAACATCAGGGGTGTGTGGATTCATGCAGAACATGCAGGGGTGAGTGAAATAGCTTGGGACTGCTTGGGACCATTGTTCTGGTACTGAGTGAGCCAAAAATAATAATGATTTTCTTCGGGACCCAGTGGTCTTAGAGTTACCTCTATGCTAGTAGGTCCAGAAGAAACGTGTTCAACTTTTTGGCTCAGCTCTGGTACTATCTTCGGTCCCAAGCTAATCGATGCACCCCTCGAAACATAAGAAAATCCAAAAACCCTCGCATGAACCCCTCATTATATCAGTCAGACTTTCATAGCGAATCAAAACAAACACAGTGTAGTACTAGAATTTCGATTAGAATGGGGCACGTTAATCGATTTGCTTGGGACCAATAGGCTAGTCAAGTAGAGAGCCAATTTAAAATCGTTAGTTTCCAACCGATGGTATTACTGGTAATGCTGGATCATACGGCAGCAAAACTTGCGGTGAGACAAGGGCTTGCTTCAGGTCTTGGTATGCTCTGTTAGCTTCAGGTGTCCATCCAAATGTGTCACTAGCCAGCATTTCACGCATACTTCGAGCCCTAAATCACAGATTTGGGATGAAAGCACTATAGTAGGTCGTCTTACCCAAGAAAAGCTGCAACTGCTCTGGGGTTTCCGGACGTGTTGCATCACGGATTGCTTCGATGTGCTTGTCTGACTTGAGCAGACCGTGACGATCAATTCTATGGCCCAGGCATTCGAGAGACGACGTAGCGAAAATACATTTCAAACGATTGAGTCGTAGTCCGTGTTGTTTCAACCTGCTCAAGGTCGCTGTGAGGGCTAGTAGAAGATCGTCGAAGTTGTCTGCGTAGACGATGATGTCGTCATAAAATCTGACGACGTTGTCCAAGCCTTGAAGAACGGTATTGATGCGTCGTTGCCAAATGGCCAGAATATTCGCAGCATCAAAAACAATGAGTCCATGCGTTGCAGTATTGAGTGTGAACACATGAAGGAAGACGTTGTCGATGGGTAGATGCGTGTAGGCGTCGGTCAGCTCCAGATGACAAAACAATGAGGCTCCCTTCATTTTGATGAATATTGTATCGACCTTCGGTATTGGGTGCTTGTCGACTATCATCCTAGGATTGACGGTAGGTTTATAGTTCCCAGTGATCCGAATGTTTCCAGTTTTCTTCACGACGATGTGAGTCGGTGATGCCCATTCTGAAAACTCCACCTTTTCGTAGAACCCTGCAGATATTTTCCTGACGATTTCAGCTGCATAGCGATCACGCAGAGCGAGAGGTACAACCCGAGCCTTGGCAACAATTGGAGCTATTCCTGACTTTAAATGCACTTTTGCTGGCGGTCCAATCAGTTTACCGGGAACTTCACTGAAGATTTCTTCGTAGTTGTCCAGTAATCCTGACAGTTGCGCTCGTTGATTTGGAGTAAGTTCGGTGAATGTAACCGCGTTGACAGATGAGTCTACAGCGAACATTTGGTTCAAATTTATCTGGTCAGCAAACTGAGAGATCCACTCGCGCCCAAAGACGGATACATGCACAGGAAGGCGACCAAGGCAGTTCCATTTGAAGGCGATCAATGCAGCTCCATTTGAAGGTGTTGGTCATCGATTACAACGTCGATCATTTTCTTCTTGGTATGGCATTTGTCGTCAACTTGACCCAGTGTCTATACCACATCGATTTCGGTAGCTGGGTTCTCTGACGACTCTACTTGATCAGTGGAAGAGTTTTTGAACTTCGGCCTTCCCGATCGACACACCTTGCCAATATGACATTTATTCCGCATATGTTGCCCACCACATCCGTTGCAGGAACGATCTCCGATGATCCCCGCTGGTACAACTGATGTTGAAGTGTTGATGCGTGACGACTGCTCTTTTTGGTCCTCGGTATTTCATATCCGAGCTTGTTCGTAGCCTCAGGTTCCGTCGATGAGGTTCCCGTGTTGACTTCCCTTGCTGTGTTACGGGTTGCTTCCAGCGTGTGTGCGATGTCGTACGCAGCCTTGAATGTTGCTGGATTCTTCGCGATGTCACACCTTGCAGCGCCTTGCTTCAAACGAAGAACGAACTGGGGAACAGATTCACAGATTGGTGCGATCAAAATGATCGGTGAGAATGACCCATAAATCATCGTTGCTAATCCCGGCAGGGTCACGGGGACTCACAAGGAACTACAATGCGCCCATCCCAAGCAAAATTGCAAGTTTTATTGAAGTTTTATAGCATACTACAAGCCTAAATCATGGTCTACATAACCCTCATAAAACCCAAATTGTTACTTGGGATGTGTACTCTAGCATAATTCGCGTACTGAGCTTCCGGAATGTGAATCAGCTGCAATGCCCACTTGAACCTCTTGAAGTAGTCACCGACGGATGCTTCTTCCGTGGAGCAGAACTTTGACATGGAGAACGGGGGTACCTTCGGCGACGGAGCAGCAGTTTCTCCTGCCTGATCCGGGTTCGCTTGTTGGACGACACTTACCATTGATGCTCTCAGAGCCTGCGCGATCTTTTGGGACAGTACCTCCATGAGCTCTGGAGTCACTTGAGCCATTTTTGTTGCCCGGAGTATGAATTTTTACGACGATTCTAACCTCACTTTCGGAACGCTAAAGGGTTTTCCAAACCATTCCACTTCTGACACCAAATATTACGTATCAGTGGGTGTTTCTGTGAGGAAAGTAATAAACCGGTTCTACCAACGCGAGAATTAACTTTAATTTGAACTTTAAATAGAAGTAAAGCTTTCAACATTAAGCCATTCGAAATCGAACATGCGGTTTTTATATGGGTCCTTCCAGCTCAAGTAGGTACAGAATTTAAAAAGTGGTGGTCGATGTCACCGATTTGAGCCAAACTTGGCCAAAACGCTTATTTTGGCATTCTGAACAAAAGCCCTTTTTTTATTTTGCTCTAAAGTACCTAGACCCTTATGGGCTACAAGCCTGGGCTTCCGAGATTTTTAAAAATTTCAACTTTCAGAAGAGATTATCCTCATCCAATTAAGCTTTTCGTGATCTTAGAACATCAATATGAAGGTTTTGTAATGTAGATTCTTATAGGTGTATTCTCATTTTGTTTTGTTATAGTAACTCCAGTAAACAGGCTGATTACCGGGAGGTATCCAAATTGCCAAAAAATGACCTATTCTCACCAAGGGCGGAATTCAACAAAAAATAAAAAAATATTGATTTCCAACCTGAAATGCTCAAAACTATCACTCACTCAGCTGGTTTGTCCAAATCATTTGCCCTTGGAAACACATCAAGTAGAAGAGTTTCCCACAGTGTGGTGAAAATTTGAGCCCAAAATATTAAGAAATAAATAATCCCGCCCATGGTGAAAATAGGTCAAATTTTGACAATTTTGATACCTGCCGGTAATCAAACTGTTTACTGTAGTTACTATAACAAAAACAAAATGTGGTTCCACTTATAAAAATCTACATTAAAAACATTCAAATTGACGTTCTGAGATCACGAATAGCTTATTTGGTTGAGGAGTAATCTCTTCTGAAAAAAAAATGTTTAAAAATCTTCCATAACCCATAAGGATCTAGGCACTTCAGAGCAAAATCAAAAAAGGCGTTTGCCAAGTTTGGCTCAAATCGGTGACATCGACCACGGGGGGTGTACCCACTTGAGCTGGAATGACCCATATTCTTCTATCGACTGAAAACCTTGCATACACTGATTGAAAACGTTACATGGAAAATGAAATGAACAAACATAATACTTCTGAGCTTCACAGTGGGTCTGAAATCTTTGATGTCTTCGACAACATTTTTCAGAGCTATAAAATGCACAACATTGACGAAGAAAGGACTTTCCGTTCAAAAGATATATTCGAAGGAGGAATACGAACTGATACTGCAAATCTGTACGATGCATACATATGGCGCTAGAGGTTTTGGCCACGCTACGGCCATCGTTGCCTCACTGTACATACTCTAAATCGTCGTCGAAAGTAATTTCAGAATTAATTCCTCCAAGTCGCAACCCAAGTAACAATTTTGGTTTTATGAGGGTTCTGTAACATCTAAATGAACAACAATAGAAGTTTATAAAACTAATAACATCTAACAACACTAATAACATTCAAACATCAATGAAACTCCACGCGCATTTTTTTTCTGTTTTTGAAATCATTTAATGATAGGTTTCAACTTTACAGTACATGTACAGTTTTTGTCTTAGTACTTACTTTGTTTTTTTTTTTTCGAAAGAACAGACTAGATTTTTTTTCCTTTTTTCAGTTAATAATTTAAATTAAATTAAATTTGGTTTAAAATGCAAAGAAAACCTACTAATCCTTACTCAGTTACTTTTTTTTACTTCATTATTTACTTTGTTTCTCACAAGCTTTCGTGAATAGCCACACACCTACGATTTTTTGTTACTTTTTTTTTGTTTAGTACTCTGATTAATCCTACTAAATGTGTTTTTTTTTTGTTTTCCTCATATTGTTGTGTTTTTTTTTTTCTTCTTTTATTTAGCTAGCGTTTGCATTTCCTTATTTGTTTTCGCGTGTGAATTCATTTAAATTCTGCTTCCATTCCGTCCTCAGACCGGCGTTCATCGTTTTTATTTTTTCTACTGGCTTGCTGCTTTGTGTGTGTGTGTGAGTCGCGACTGCGTTCAATAATCCTTTGGAATTAAATTAATTTATTAGTTGAGAACGTGCTGCTGATAGTTATGTTCCATTGGACCGCCGTCGGACGCAAACGAACTATCGTAACCGCCGAGTGCGTCGTCCGACGAGTCGTCTTTCAGGTGCTCCAGGATAAGGTTATCGTTGCTACTGCTGTTGCTACCACCGCCGCCGAGCATGCCGAGGCCACTGCCCAGGCCGCTGCTTCCACCGCCGCCGCCACCACCACCGTTGCGAGCCGCCTTCATCGCGTCGTCCTTCCACTTGTCCATCGAACGGCGCCGGGCGTTCATGAAAAAGTTGCCGACCGTTGTCGGTTCCAGCCCGAGCTGCCGGGCAATCGTCACTTGCATCTCCTTCGAAGGTCTCTTAGTTTCCTGGAAGAGGAAAGGAACACATTGTATGGGATTGTGCAGCTACATTTCTGCTACTAGCGATCAAGGGTAACCGGCCACAGCTTGCTAATGGCGCTGCTGTATATTGAGGGTCGTTTGTAAAAATTTCTCATGACATGCTGCTTGCTGACCTGTCAGTTATATAAAGCCAGTTGAGGTTAGTTCATGCTTTCCCCAGTGTGAGAATCTTTGAAAATCAACCAGCAGTGCCCGTATTTATTGGGCGAATCTGAGAATTATCCATAGGTCAAAATAGTGATCAAGGTGGTATTATTTTCCCAACAGGAAAAAAAATAATTCCTGCGAAATGAATCAAAGAATGTCAATATTATTTATCTATGTTAAATGTATGCATTACTCTAGGTAACTGGATGGCATAAGTGTTGTCCTAAAAAATCATCTAAATGGTAAAACTGCCGCAAATATCTTTTTAAGAATAAATGTTTCTATTAACACTTGGCTGAACGTGTTGAGATGTTTCCAATAACTAGTCAACTAGGGGAAATGGCTCTAATGTTGGCCTATGGATCTAAGATTGGGCCCATCGCTAAAATTCTGCTATTTATCAATTTTATCTAGATGAACGGTTGCTTGGGATGGTACTTATGGATATTTTTGGTCGCTATTGAAAATTTAGTCGATTGCTGAATTTATATATGGACCCAAATTAGGTGCATTTAGGCCGACATTACATCCATTTCCCCTACGTAATGCTTATTTTGCTCCACCACTCAATGTGAACCTATGGATACAACAAAATGTTATTGAAATTGAAATTGTGATTCTTGGGTATTTTTTTTTTAATCAACAGAAAAATTTGCAGGCCCTAAAATTCAATTTTTTTTTTTTTTGAAAAGGGATCATAGTCTCTCAATTTTATTTCATCTTAGTATCACCAACAATCAATACGAAACTAACGATTTTAAATTGGCTCACTACTTGATTAACCTATTGGTCCCAAGCAAACGATTAACGTACCCCATTCTAGTCGAAATTCTAGTACTAAACAATGTTTGTTTCGTTTCGCTATGAAAGTTTGACAGTTAAAATGAGGGGTTAGTGAATTTTCCTATGTTTCGAGGGGTGAATAGATTAGTTTGGGACCGAAGAGAGCAACAGAGCGTAAAGGAATTCAAGAAAAAAAAAATTAAATAGCATTGATTTTCCACCAGAAAAGCTTCAAACTCCAACTCACTCATCTTGTCATATTTCAAAAACTATTTGTCCAAATCATTTGCCCTTGGAAACAAATCAAGTAGAAGAGTTTTCCAAAGTGTGGTGAAAATTTGCGCCCAAAATATTAGGAAATAAAAAATCGCGAAATGATGGACGATGGCATGACCGGTGTAAGGCTTGTACTCGAAAAAAAATGCACCATTTTTATCCGTGTGTAACTTTTTTATTCGTGGGTAAAAATTGATAAAAATCTGGGTATAACTAGTTTGGAGTGAATTGTTTACACGTGAAAAATTTCATAACAATCGGTTCAGTAGTTATTGAGATGTCATCGAAACAAGAAGAAAATCGCCGGAGAATTTTGCGCGCCGTCATGGAAAATCCGACTACGACCATGAGATGGATCGGAAGACAACTGGGAATCACCCATACAACTGTGTCTCGGGTGGTAAAATCGTTTAAAGAGTCCCAGACGACCGAGCGGCGGGCTGGAAATGGAAGAAAATCGAAGACAGCTGACCCTGTGAAGGCCCGGAAGGTGTTGGATTATTTCAAACGTAATCTGAACCTTTCGATTCGCGACGCGGCTCTGAAGGCAAAGTGTTCCGCCTGGTTCGTTCAGCAAACCATGAAACGAGCTGGGCTTCGTGTTTTCAAGGTCCAGAAGGCACCGAACCGGCGTGATCAACACGGCGGCCAATTCCTGCGCAAGGAAGCTGTATCGAGAGTAGTTAACGAAACCGATGGATGATGAAACCTACATCAAGGCAGACGCAAAGCAGATACCGGGGCTGGAGTTCTACGTTGTCAAATCACGGTTTGATGTTCCGGAAGACATAGTGGAAGAAGAAAAATACTTGCTCTGGCAGTCCATATGCCAATGCGGTAAACTGAGTAAACCGTACATCACAATGGGTACCATCAACAGCGAAATTTACCGCACCGAGTGCCTACAGAAGCGTCTGTTGCACTTCCTGCGGTCCCACGGAGGCAAGGCATTATTTTGGCCGGACCTGGCATCATGCCATTACGCGCGATCGACGTTGGATTGGTACAGAGACAATAACGTTGTTTTTGTACCAAAAATCGCCAACCCCCCAAATTCACCAGAGATTCGTCCGGTGGAAAGATTTTGGGCCATAATGAAGGCCAAAGTTCGAAAATCGTCCAAGGTGTTTAAGAACGAGCTAGAGTTGAAGAAAGAATGGATGAAAGTGACCAAAAAGGTCGGCTCCACCATTGCACAAAATGTAATGAGGGGTCTTAAGGGAAAGGTGCGGGCTTTCAGTGATGGAAAGTAAATTGAATAAAGTAATTATGCCGAAACATAATCCATATGTATTAGTTCATTCCCTGAAAGTTTCAAGAAAATCCGACTTAAAATAAATTTTTGACAAACACTTTTGTCTGGTGCATTTTTTTCGAGTACAGGCCTTATAAGGCAAAAAATCACAGCTTGGTACTGTCCAACAGACGAACACTTTTGTCTGGTGCATTTTTTTCGAGTACAGGCCTTATAAGGCAAAAAATCACAGCTTGGTTTCACGACGTATAACCAACAATCAATACGAAACTAACGATTTTAAATTGGCTCACTACTTGACTAGCCTATTTGTCCCAAGCAAACGATTAACGTACCCCATTCTAGTCGAAATTCTAGTACTACGCACTGTTTGTTTTGATTCGCTATGAAAGTTTGACAGATAAAATGAGGGGTTATTGGTTTTTCCTATGTTTCGAGGGGTGAACCGATTAGCTTGGGACCGAAGAGAGTACCAGAGCTGAGCCAAAAAGTTTAGCACGTTATTTCGGGACCTTCTAATCTTAGAGTTACCTCTATGGTATAACCATAGAGGTAACTCTAAGACTAGAAGGTCCCGATGAAACGAACTCAACTTTTTGGCTCAGCTCTAGTACTATCTTCGGTCCCAAGCTAACCGGTGCACCCCTCGAAACAAAGGAAAATCCACGAACCCCTCATTTTATCTGTCAAACTTTCATAGCGAATCAAAACAAACATAGTGTAGTACTAGAATTTCAACTAGAATGGGGTACGTTAATCGATTTGCTTGGGACCAATAGGCTAGTCAAGTGGTGAGCCAATTTAAAATCGTTAGTTTCGTATTGATTGTTGGTATAACTCTGATTGTCCTGGTCCTGGTAGCTCGATTGTTTTGATTTGACTATTTTCCTTCCGGAAATTATTCCGTGGTCAGCTGTTCTCTCATTTTCAGCGCAGTACCGATGCCCTGGTTTTGATGTATTTTCTGCTATTGAAGGTGTACTGCTTCGGACAGCCAATAGGATGTTCGCAGCTTGGGAATCCAACACGGTTTTGCAGAATCTATGGTGGATGTTGGCCGAAAATTCGTGGTTGCTATTAAACGAATCCAAACAGTAGATTGTGTCAACAACAATGATTTGACACATGCTCTGCGTAGGCGCAGAAATAGTCCAGTGTTGCCAGTAACTTCAACGATCATGAAAATTTATACCATGGGTACCAAATCTTTTTGTGGCACACTGTACGGAGTGACCAATTGGATTAACCCCTTGGGCGATAATGAACATCCACGAATGAAGAAAAACAAATGTTAACTTCGAAACCACTCAGAGGTTGCCTTGATCAAAAGAATGTTGTTATGCCAAAATTTTAATTCATGCAGGTAGTTAGTCTATCCGTTAAGGATGTCTTCATTTTCAGTTAAGTTGAGTGTATACACTCTATAGAAGAAATGATTTTTATCAGCACTGCTTATGAGAATTTTAACATTCATCAGCAGATGAATGAGAAAAAAACATTAGGTACGTTGGAATGAAGAAGCGGATGATGACGTAGCTGACAACCGTTGATGCCACATCTCTTATTGCTGCGACAGGATCTCCGTCTATGCCCAAATAAGCACGTTCTGCATAAACTTTGGCTGTGCACCCTTTTCCAGCGCTCGTCAATCGATAGCGCCTGGAACTCCTTACACTCCCTCGCTTGATGTCCGACCTTCCTGCATGCAGTACACTCGATACTCGTAAGAGCCCCAGCTACGTTTCGATCTTGCCCCTGTTCACTCGGATTGGAAGGTCTTGATTCCGTATCAGCATGAGCGAAGCTACGATCTGATTGCTTTGGTTTCTCGCACCGTTGAGTTCTGTCATTTCCACCACTGTACGATGATACGCTACACGCATCCGCAACAATGTCCTCCATACATATTCCGAAGGTTAGTTATCCACACCATGCTGTTTCCTGAAGCCTGCCCACTTCATTCTGTACTCTGCTGGTAATTTGTAGACGAGATCCTTCAGCAACGTTGGGTTGGAGAGATGGTCCAACAGTTCTGCCGCCACCATATGGTCACATAGGGCCTGGACAACCATTCCATATTCGATGATTGAGTCGAGCTTGTCGAGCTTTAACTTTTTCGATAAGTGATTCGATCAACAAATCCGATCGCCCATAGCGCAATCGAAGTGTTTCAATCACGTTAGGCACAGATGCAGGAAGAATCAACCGACTTCTCACGGATTCCCACGCTGCACCTTTTAGACAACGTTGAAGTCGGATCATATTTTCTCCATCGCTGTAGCCGCATGCCTCCGTGGTGTATTTATAATTACTTATGAAGACAGGCCAATCGGCTGGATTTCCTGCAAATATAAGCAAATCTCGTGGAAGTATCTGACGGGCTGCCAGTTGCTGGGGTGTAGGTCCTCCATCACCCAGGATTGGTAGATATGGACTCGGTGGGTCTCGTACCGGACGTGGTAGTACCGGATATGATGGATCTCGTATCGGGCGTGTTGGTACCGGTCGTGGAGGGTCTAGAAGATCTTCACCTGCATGATCACGTCCACTCGGTCTTGGATTGGGCGTTGTAGATGGATTCCGTCGTGTCAGTTCAGGCAGTGGTACAGTACGACTTGGTGGGTCCAACCCGGATGGATTCTCTCTGTTTCCCCGTGACTCAGGAGGCTGTGTTGTTGGTAACGGTACCTGTTTTGTTGTTGGTTCAACTTGTTTCTGGTGCTGCTGCTTATAAGACGGCAATGGTAGCACTGGTGTATCGCCTTTATGATTCCTTGCATGAACTTTCGGTTTCGTTCCCGACGGTCGAGTCTCTGGTGGACGCTTTGATTGACGATTTAACTGCTCTATACATAATCTCAATTTCTCCTGCAGATCTTGTATGTGTTGCATCGTCGGTTGCGTTTGATACTGATCTAATGACCGTTTATCCTTATGTTGGAAGTTGACAGGTTTCGGGTTCGATGGATGATCCTTTTCACACTGATGCTTCGTTGGAGCGTCTTGCTGGGATTCGGGTTTATCAATTCCCGTTCCTCCCACTGCGCCTTTCTCTTCGACGCCATCGTTCACTCTATCCTTCACATCCGAATGTCTATCCACCCAATCATTGGTTTGTTTTACTCGTAATCCAAACTGCGATCGTCATCATCTTCCCCGATGGTGCTCGCCAGAAGCTTATATTTCCGTCGCAGGTACTGCTGCTCCGCTCTCAAAGCGATCTGCTTCTTTTCAAGTTCGTGTTCTTCTGCCAACCGTTGTAACTCTAGCTGAAAACGAGCCTTGCAACTGGATGATGTCGACTGTGCCACCTCCGATTTGGCAGGTACGGGCAAACACTTAGAGCACACCCAGTCGCGGTGTGCTACTGATCCAGAGACCCCGGCACAAGAGTAGTGCCACCAACTATCGCAATTATCGCACTGCACAAAGTCGTCAGCGGTGTTGAGTTTGTCGCAGGCTACACAGCCGGTGGTCTCATCCAGATCTGGCGTTCCATCGGAATTGGTCATGATGAATTTCTTGAAGAAATGTTCTTTCGATTGGTATTGAAATCGCTCTGATTCCTGATAGCGGTGTAAAACAGCTTCAAGCTGCAAAGGTTATTAACTTTAGATTGATTATCAAAGCGGGGTTATGAGCAGTACTTACAAATTCAGTGCAATTTTACTAACAACCACTATTCGCATTTGATTTGAATTTCACCTCAATATTCGGCCTGTGTGCCACTGATTAGGAAGTTATATTAATAAGTATAGTTATATAATAATCATAGCAAACTAATAAATTCAGACAATTACCTCATGAAAGGTAATCTCTACCGGACAATGTTAGGTTAACAACCTGAAGGGTAGTATGAAGCTTCGTACCTCAACTTAATAATGTAAATTGTTACCCTGTAGTGGATTTCAAATATCTGTTTAAATAAAATAAATTAATTATAGATAAAGAAACATTAGAAAAGATATTAAACAATCGTGAATATAAACGATTCGGAACGCACTTGTATCATAGAGGTAACTCTAAGACCACTGGGTCCCGAAGAAAATCATTATTATTTTTGGCTCACTCAGTACCAGAACAACGGTCCCAAGCAGTCCCAAGCTATTTCACTCACCCCTGCATGTTCTGCATGAATCCACACACCCCTGATGTTATCTGTCAAACTTTCATAGCGAATCAAAACAAACATAGTGTTGTAATAGAATTTCAACTAGAATAGGGTACGTTAATCGTTTGCTTGGGACCAATAGGCTACTAAAGTGGTGAGCCAATTTAAAATCGTTAGTTTCGTATTGATTGTTGCTTGTATCCTTTCTTCTCTCAATGTTATTCATTGTATGACAGTACAGAGCTGTCTTACGTTTTATCTCCACTGTACTCGTTTCGCCCGCCAGGTCAGGGTTGCCGATCTGCTGGCGGTGTCAACAATTATGGAAGATAAGCGTAAAAAGCGGAAAAGAGATCATAGAGATACCGAGAAAATGTAAAGCATAGTAATTCTCTCGAGAAAAGTAGCCATGATAATTTCTTCTCAGTCGGTAGTGACGGCCGATAATTTCGTTTCCTTTTCGGCAATTTCTTTTTCAGTGACTAACGATTGGAAACTCGGAACATGGAACTGCAAGTCTCTCAATTTCTTGGGAAGTACCCGCATTCTTTCCGATTTATTGAGAGTCCGCAAGTTCGACATCGTAGCGCTGCAGGAGGTTTGCTGGAAGGGATCGTCGGTACATACGTTTAGGGATGGTTATACCATCTACCAGAGCTGCGGCAATACACATGAGCTGGGTACAGCTTTTATCGTGATGGGCGAAATGCAGTAGCGCGTGATTGGGTGGTGACCAATCGATAGCAGAATGTGCAAGTTGAGGATCAAAGGCCGTTTCTTCAATGTCAGTATAATCAACGTGCACAGCCCTCACTTAGCAAGTGACGATGACGATAAAGACGCTTTTTACGCGCAGCTGGAACGAGAATACGACAGCTGCCCAAGCCATGACGTCAAAATCGTCATCGGAGATCTTAACGCTCTCAGGTTGGCCAGGAGGAGGAATTCAGACCGGTTATAGGAAAGTTCAGCGCTCACCAGCTAACTGCTATAGCACCACCTTACGGTAAGCAACATTGGTGCTAAAAGAAAAACTTCAGCAGCGGAAGCTGTGCATCGCAGCCAACTTGACGCTGTTGATATGTCAATTAACGACGCAATAAATAAATAAACACATTTTTCCTAAGACGTTTAATAAATATATTGTTCAAGTTGTTCCTGTTATCTGCGTGTTTAATTACGGGACACAACATTGTGGCGACGAGTCGGTTCGGTACGAAGTAGTTTTCGCGTCGGTTCTGTGGAATTCGCGATTCGAACCTCACAATGGCAAAGGGCGGAGATCTCGCTGACATCCTCGAGCAGATGAGCCGTTTGATGGAAGCGCAAGCCAACGCACAGAAAGCGCTTCTGGAACAGCTTGTGAAGCCGAAGGACACCGAGTTCCTGATGGAGGCACTGTCAAAAACGCTCCCGGAATTCTCATACGATCCACAAAACGGAGTGGTTTTCGACAAGTGGTATGCACGACACCAAGAAGTGTTTTCCAAGGGCGGTGCTGCACTCGGAGAAGCAGACCGAGTGAGATTGCTCCTGCAGAAGCTGAATTCGATGGATCACGACCGGTACGTGAATTTTATTCTACCGAGGACCTCACGAGAAATTACGTTTGCGGACACAGTGGAAACGCTGAAGGAAATGTTCGGTCACCAGACATCTGTGTTTTCCGTCGTTTCCAGTGTTTACAAACACGCAAGCGGGACGCTGACGATTTTGTCACCTACGCCAGTGCTGTGAACAAATCATGCGAAGATTTCAACGTCAACACCATCACTGCTGATCAATTTAAGTGCTTGATCTTTGTCGCTGGGCTGCACTCGGAGAAAAACAAAGACATTCGGACGAGATTGCTCGCGAAGATGGAAAGCGAGACAGTGGCGGATCCAATGACTCTCAAGAAGCTGTTGTTGGAATGTCAGCAAATGGACAATCTCAAACACGACACCGCTGTTATTGAGAACCCAAAAGCTGCCGTGTACGCTGTGTGTGATGCTGTGCGAGGTAACAATAAATGGTCATCGGAGAAGAAGAAACAGGATGCTGCTAAGTCTCCACGACGACCGTGCTGGCAGTGCGGGCAGATGCATTTTGTTGCAGATTGCTCGTATACAACTCACACCTGTCGAAGCTGCGGAAAAGTGGGGCATAAGGAAGGCTATTGTGGATGCTTCTCAAGGTCTGCTAAGTCTACTCCAGCTTTATCGGAACCACCGCCGGAAGTCGGTGGTAAGAAGAAGAAGAAGTACAGGAATAAAAAGCAACATGAGCAAACTGGCCACACGAAGGGTATTTATGCAGTCAACAAGGCCGGTGTCATCGGCAGACGTAAATACGTAGAAATTTGCATCAACGATTTCCCGATAGAACTTCAAATCGATTGCGGTTCGGACTACACGATTGTTTCTGAGGAGTCACTAACACAGCTCGGTGATCCGGAAACATGTTCCACGAGTCTGAAAGTAACTACAGCATCAGGCAAGCTACTACCACTGAATTCGGAGTTCGAGTGCCAGATTACACTGAAGGGATTGACCAAGCGTTCGGTGTGCTACGTGACATCGGTGAAAGGCTTCAACGTTCTCGGAAGCGATCTCATGGATGCTTTTGGTCTGTATGACGTTCCGATTAATTCGTTCTGCAAGCTAGTTACGACCGTAGGAGATTCGGAGGTGTATTGCAATGCACTGAAGGCAAAGTATCCAGCGGTTTTTCAAGACGGGCTCGGACGTTGTACGAAAAAAAAAAGGTTCAGCTATTTCTTCAACCAGGGGTGAAGCCGGTATTCAAACCCAGAAGGCCGGTGCCTTTCCATTCACAACGACTGGTGGAGAAGGAACTCCAGCGACTTCAAAACCTTGGTGTCATCGAGCAGGTGGACTTCTCGAACTTGGCCGCACCCATTGTTGCTGTTCGCAAGGCACAGCGTGACGCAGACGGAGATCCGCGGATTATTCCACGGGGCTCAATGCGGTGCTGGAAGCAAATAAGTTCCCTCTACCTACTCCTGACGACATTTTCGCAAAGCTGAGTGGCAGTCAGTACTTTAGTGTGCTGGACTTGTCAGATGCATATCTACAGATGGAAGTTGAGGAGGATTCCCAGAAGTTGCTGACAGTGAATACCCACAAAGGACTTTTCAAATATAAGCGGCTTCCTCCGGGGGTAAAATCAGCTCCAGGAGCCTTCCAAAAAGTTATCGACAACATGATTGGCGATTTGGAAGGAACTGAATCTTTTCTCGACGACGTTATTGTGTACGGGAAAACAAGAGCTAAGCACGACCAGAACCTCGAAAACACAATTCAACGGATCCAGGAGTACGGGTTTCGGCTCAAGATTGAGAAGTGCAAATTTTGCATGAGTCAAGTGAAGTATTTGGGACATATTATCGATCGTGATGGCATTCGAACAGATCCGGAGAAGGTATCGGCAATTTCACAAATGCCTCCACCCAGGAATGTCACGGAGCTTCGTTCTTTCTTGGGTGCAGTGAATTATTATGCGAAGTTCATCAAGGAAATGCACCTACTGCGTAAACCTTTAGACCAGCTGCTCCAAAAGGACAGGCAGTGGGACTGGACGGAAGAATGTAAGCGTTCGTTTTTGAGATTCAAGGAGCTGCTAAAGTCGGACCTGGTGCTTACACACAACAATCCTCAACTGCAGATTGTGGTGGCAGCTGATGCCTCCAACACGGGCATTGGAGCGAATATTCGACATCGGTTTCCTGATGGCACAGAAAAGGTGATTCAACACGCATCGAGGTCATTGACACCGACGGAGCGTGGTTATGGGCAAATCGACAAGGAAGCTCTGGCACTAGTCTATGCCGTAACAAAGTTTCATAGAATGCTACTTGGACGACCATTCATTCTTGAAACTGATCACCAGCCTCTTCTTCGCATATTTGATTCGCATAAGGGAATACCAACGCACACATCGAATAGGCTGCAACGTTTTGCATTGACAATGCTGTGTTATGATTTCAAGGTCCAATACGTCAGCACTACCAAGTTTGGATATGTGGACATACTTTCAAGGCTCATCAAGGCGGTGAAACCGGAAGAAGACTTTGTCATTGCATCGGTTCAATTGGAGGAAGATCTTCTAGCAGTTCTGGAGGATTCAGTCGGCAATACCCCAGTCACTTCCAGGATGATTGCGACGGCAACTAAACATGACAAGGTGTGCTGAAGCGTGTAATCCAGTGTATCGAGTGCGGCTGGCCAGCAAAGGTAGACGATCCGGATTTGAAGGTGTTCGACAATAGGAAGGAAAGTCTGATGGTTACTCAAGGCTGTATTCTTTTCGGAGAACGTGTAGTGGTTCCTCAACTTTACCGAAACGATTGCACCATGGACATCCGGGCATCGTTCGAATGAAGTCATTAGCTCGGAGTTTCGTGTTTTGGCCTGGCATTGATGGACAAATCGAAACCTACGTTAAACAGTGTAAGGAATGCGCATCTGTAGCTAAGTCTCCAGCTCATGCTACACCGGAAGCATGGCCAACTCCATCTGGACCATGGCAACGTCTGCATATCGATTTTGCGGGGCCAATCGATGGACTTTGGTTCCTAATCATTGTTGATGCGTTTTCACGATGGCCGGAGATCTACCCAACGAAGACAACTACGGCCAAAGTAACAATACAGTTTCTTCGAAGCACTTTCGCACGGTTGGGATTGCCATTGACGATCGTTTCGGACAACGCTGCACAATTCACTTGCGAAGAATTCGAAAATTGAATGGAATCACACACCTGCTAACCGCTCCCTACCATCCGCAGTCTAACGGACAGGCGGAGCGGTTTGTAGATTCGATGAAGCGTGCGATGAAGAAAATCAACAAGGGAGAACCCCTCCAGGAGACACTAGAAGTGTTTCTGGCTACGTACCGCTCAACGCCAAGCGGAGTTACCGAGCAGAAATCACCGAGTGAAATGATGTTCGGTAGACAGATGAGAACAACGCTTGACCTATTGCGGCCGACGGAAATCTCCAAACCCGTCGACTTGGAAACGGCTCAACAACCAAGGCAGTTCAACGCAGGTGATTTGGTGTACGCCAAGGTGCACAAGCGGAATGATTGGTACTGGGAAGCAGGAAAGGTAATCGAGAAGATTGGAACAGTAAATTACAATATCTGGTTGGATGGACAGCGAGTTGGTCTCATCCGATCTCACATCAATCAACTCCGTCCACGACACACCGTAGTGAACTATAACGAAAGAGAACCGTTTGCAGCAAAACATCACGAATCGTTGCCGTTGACAATATTACTTGGCGAGTTCAACATCAATCCACAACCAACGGTAGGAGGATCAGCCACCTGAAGGTCAACCAAATCAACCGAATGGGCATCCAGGACAACGATCATCTGTTCCAGCGTCAAGTCAAGAGTCAACACTTCGAGAGGTGCCTGGAAGTCGGATTCCTGTGGCTACCACTTCTCGAGGACGACCGGTTCGCCTTCCTCCAAGATTTGAGCACTACGTTATGTCCTAAAGAGGGAGATGCTATAGCACCACCTTACGGTAAGCAACATTGGTGCTAAAAGAAAAACTTCAGCAGCGGAAGCTGTGCATCGCAGCCAATTTGACGCTGTTGATATGTCAATTAACGACGCAATAAATAAATAAACACATTTTTCCTAAGACGTTTAATAAATATATTGTTCAAGTTGTTCCTGTTATCTGCGTGTTTAATTACGGGACACAACACTAACGAACGCCAATGGCCTTAGACTCATCGATTTTGCCGCAGAAAATGGCCATACGTAGTATCTACTTCCAGCATAGCCTCCCATATCGGTACACCTGGAGATCACCGCAGCAGACAGAATCGCAAATCGACCACGTTTTGATCGACGAAAGGCACTTCTCGAACATTATCGACGTCAGGACCTATCGCGGCGCAAATATCGATTCGGACCACTACCTTCCAATGGTCAAGGAGCGCCAAAAACTTTCCGTTGCCAAAAACATTCGGTACCGACGCCCGCCACGGTACAATCTGGAGCGACTGAAGCTGCCCGAAGTCGCAACTGAGTACGCAGTTGCTGGATGAGGGAGAGCTCACCGAAGCCCCTCCTGAGGACTGCTGGAGCAACGTGAAAGCAGCCATTAACAGCGCTGTTGTAGGCGCCGTTGGGTTCGTGGAGCGGAATCGACGGAACGATTGGTTCGACGAAGAGTGTCAGACGGTTTTGGACGAGAAGAACGCAGCTCGGGCGGCGATGCTGCCGCAAGGAACCCGTCTTTTCCGGAATAAGAAGCGCCACCTGGAAGAGCTGGAGTGCGAAGAAATGGAGCAGCTGTATCGTTCACAAGAAACACGCAAGTTCTACAAGAAACTCAACGCATCCCGCCAAGGCTTTGTGCCGCGAGCCGAAATATGTCGGGATGAGGAAGAGGGTATCTTAACGGACGAACGTGAGGTGATTGAAAGGTGGAAGCAGCACTACGATGAACATCTGAACGGCGCAGAGGCAGAGGACCAAGGCGGCAGGGGGAATGGCTTCGTCGGTACAGCGTATGAGGGAGACATGCCAGCTCCCACGATAGGTGAAGTTAAGGATGCTATCCGACAGCTTAAGAACAACAAAGCAGCTGGGAAAGATGGTATCGGAGCGGAACTTATCAAAATGGGCCCGGATAAGTTGGCCACTTGTCTGCACCGACTGATAGTCAGGATCTGGGATACAGATACAGCTACCGGAGGAGTGGAAAGAGGGAGTAATATGCCCAGTATATTAAAAAAGGCGACAAACTAGAATATGAGAACTATCGAGCGATCACTATTCTTAACACGGCACACAAAGTGCTTTTCCAGATCATCTTTCGCCGTTTATCGCCGCTAGCAAGCAGATTTGTGGGAAGTTATCAAGCCGGTTTTGTGGACGGGCGATCGACAACGGACCAAATCTTTACGTTGCGGCAGATCCTCCAAAAGTGTCGTAAATATCAAGTCCCTACGCACCACCTATTCATCGATTTCAAGGCCGCTTATGATACTATTGACCGTGAGGAGCTATGGAAGATTATGGACGAGAGCGGTTTTCCCGGGAAGCTGTCAGGCCAGACTGGTCAGGGCTACGATGGATGGTGTACAGTGCTGCGTGAAGATATCGGGTGCGTTATCGGACTCGTTTGTGTTTCCTGTCTCCTGTTCAACATTGCGCTAGAAGGTGTTATGAAACGTGCGGGCTTTAACATGCGGGGTACGATCTTCGATAAGTCCAGCCAGTTCATCGGCTTAGCTGACGACGTGGACATTGTCGGAAGAACGTTCCAGGCCGTGGCGGAGCAGTACACCCGACTGAAACGTGAAGCAGAAAAGGTTGGATTAAAGGTGAATACGTCGAAGACAAAGTATCTGTTAGCTGGAGGAACCGAGCGGGATAGGGCTCGCATAGGCAGAAGCGTGACAATCGACGGAGATGAGTTCGAGGTGGTGGATGAATTTGTGTACCTCGGATCATTGGTGACGTCGGATAGCAATTGCAGCGGAGAAATTCGTCTTACTACGGACTCCACAAGACCCTGAGGTCGGGTAAACTTCACCTCCGTACTAAATGTACCATGTACAAGACGCTGATAAGACCGGTAGTTCTCTACGGGCACGAGACGTGGACGATGCTCGAGGAGGACCTGCAAGCACTGGGTGTTGTCGAACGACGAGTGCTTAGGACCAGCTTTGGTGGGGTATGTGAGAACGGTGTATGGATGCGAAGGATGAACCACGAGCTGGCGCAACTCTATGGCGAACCCTGCATCCAGAAAGTTGCGAAAGCTGGACCGGTACGATGGGCGGGACACGTTTTAAGAATGCCGGATAACAATCCGGCAAAAATGGTGTTTGCCTCGAATCCGGCCGGTACAAGACGAAGAGTAGCACAGCGTGCAAGGTGGTTAGAAAATCGATCAAGAGAATCGATCAACAATGATAGGCCCTTTTCATGTTGCGCGAGATTTATGATCAGCTGATTTTTAATTTATGGATGAACTTTGACAGGATTTAGTAGCCGAACGACTATGAGCTCTTGACATTTTGTAAAATTGACTATGTGATGTTTTATCAACGTTCTCCCGCTGTTCAAATGGTTCACGGAGTGTGACGGTAAACTTTGTCATACATTTAAACAGCAGGCGAATAAAAGAGCCGATAAATTCTTATCGAGTCTGTTTACATCGTATTGGGTACAAACGCTCACCGCAAAGTACCCAATGATGACTACAAAGTAAGCATTTTCGAGGGAAACTGGGACTACCCATTAAATGAGTAAAAATTTTACCCATTCATGAGTAATTACAACTACACAAATAAGTAGTAAGTATTCATTTGTGAGTAAAACTACTGATAAATTGGTTATTTTCTACTCATTTAATGGGTAGTCCCAGTCTCCCTCGAAAATGCTGACTTTGTAGTCAATATCGAGTCTTCTATAGTCATTATTGGGTATTTAGCGGTTACCGTGCAGATGCTGCACTTCTGCTCGGATCGGACTCCAGCAACAAATTTGTGAGAGCACCGATTTTGAGAGAGCGATATGCTCATGGCTTGGATGGGAGAGGAAAATGAATAATCGTTGAAGAATGAGAAATGAAAATATTGTCGATTCTCTGCTCTGCGATAAGCTGCTTGAGTGATGCGTCGCTTAACTTGCAGTTGAGCGAAAATTTTGATCGCTGATCAAAGCATACACAGAGAGAAAAAATTACCCTAAATTTAAGTTCTTTTTACTAAATTTTGGGTAATTTTGAGTTTTGCATCCTACTCTCACTTTTTGTTGCTGTCAAAAACGGAACGAGAGATTCGACTTTCTCGTGACTATCGTTCAATAAGCTACTAGTGAGTATATGAGATATTCTCAAATTTGAGTCAATTAAACTTAATTTTGGGTAGAAAATACTTACGAGTAAGTAATTATTTTTGCCTTAGTCATATGTAAACTACTATAAGCGGTTTACTGAAAATTAGCTTATTGAACGGAACATGGGAGATGAGTGAAAAGAACTTAATTTTGGGTAATTTTTTGGTTCCGTGTATGTTCATAGTTATAAGCATCCAACGAATTTGGTTAAGAATAAAAACTGTTAAATTTCAGATAAAACCAACTAATGAGGACACTAAGACACTAACCTATGTTATCTTTATTATTTTATTTTATTTTAAGGGTATAGCGTTGCAAAAATTTGCAAAATTTATACCATTTCGAAAGTTTAACAAAGTTAAAGTTCGCGAATTATTTAGAGTTTTCGTGAACTTTGCCATCACTGGTACAACACTATAAATATTAGCAGATCTCAGAAATTCTGAAATCTTACCTAACCAGATCACTGAAATCCTTCCCAACTTATCCAGATTTACAATATTTTCAAGTGCCAAATTAATGCCAACTAGGGTGGGGAAATTTCAAGCTGCGCAAATTCGGGACTGTTTCATAGGGAAAATGTCATAGAAAATCAAAATTTTGGAACGCTATTATTAGGTAAGGTACTGCTGTGAGACGACTTACTCATAATCTGTGCTATAAAAGAAGTCAAAATCCAAAATTGTTGTTACTAAAACTAAGTGCAACTACTTCACCCAATCATTTGTGAGACCGGAAAAATAAAATGGTTGTCCCAGGTTCTGACTGCCGGACTAAGCTCTACCAATCCTTCGCAAACGGACTTTGGCACAATTGTAACGTAGAGACATGCGCTAAGACATAATACTCAGTGGTGAGAGCGTTGAGTTGAGTGCAAAGTAGATCACAAGTCTGTGAACACAAGACCTAAATGTGTTCCAATCCAATCTTCCGCACAAAGCATACCTTCTGCCCCATTTGAAACAAAAAGAAACCAGGTTAAGAACAACAGTGAGATAGCGGAAAATGTGTTAGTTAAGCATACTTTGAATATCGCCTGAAGCGTCCTTCTCTGCAGATCCGTAAAGACGAGCCGGGGCTTCTTCGAGTGTCCCATCATGATGTTAGGTTCCGGTTCCTCGTGCTTTTTAGCATTCACTGCTGAAGTTGCGGTTAGTAGTCATCGCATGCGATTATGAAAAGCGTGTGCAGAAAAGAAAGATGAGAGATGATTTCCAAGTTAGTATGGTTAGTTAGTTAGAGACATGGGCGGTTACAAATATGCGCATCAATTAACCTGGTTTCGCCGATTGAGTTGCTTGAAAAGAGAAAGAGAGACATGGAAACATTATCGGGTTAGATGATTTCGGTTTCTGCTGGGCGACAACGCCAAAAAAAAATCAACTTCAAAGCACATCTACTTACACGGCAAACAACGAAAAACTGAAACTTAAGCCTAGGTAAAACAAAGCTTAACATCTAAAATAAAACGACAAATTCGGGATAAATCATAGGCAAGAAAGTCTTTAATCACAGCGTTTGAATCACAGAATGGTTTGCTAAGAATAAAATAAAAACAAATATAGGTGCCATAATCGGGTGTGCGAAATATCTACTCTTACAGTTACGACATCCAAAACGTCAAGGAAGCGACGCAATACCTGCTAGCCTGAGGGCGGACATCCTCTGGTACTCGGGCTCCTGGATCCATTTGTACATGCGCCGGAACGTTTCCCGGCCGGACTTGAGCTTGGACCACGGTTTCGGATTTCGGAGCAGATCGGAGAGCGTACCCTGCGACCGGCAAAGGACACGCTGTGCGAAGATTGCCTGCGGGATACTGTAGCGCTTTAGCTCCGAACTGATCCGATGGGCCAGCTCCTTGGTATTGATCTCCTCGACGTCACCATTCATGCAACCGACGTCACCCATCGAACCGACACCTCCACCGCCGCACTTTCCACCACCCCCGTTCGACAGCGACGAGTGATGGCCTCCGGTGAGCGAATCTTCCAGCTTCTTTTCCTCCAGCTTGACGTGATCCAAGTCGGACTCTTCGTAAACATCATCTATAACAATTTCTTTACACAGATTAAGGTCGCTTATGTTTGCTTTTGAACTGAAAGACTTGTTGAGAAATATGGTCGAATGGTGATCTTTGATGCAGGATCCGGCCCCGCCGGGTCCACCTACGCCACCACCGTGGATCACGTCCGAATCACTCGGATGATCCAGATATTGCACTGTACTGGTGAATTGGTCGGTGTCGTCCTTCTGACGGCCAAGATCCGGCTTCGCCGTCGACGTCAGAAAGCGATCGTCCACTGAGCTGAGATTCGAGGGAATCGGAGAGGCACGTACCAGGATACATTCGTTCTTACCGTCTGCCACGTCCACGTCCTTATCAGAGAGGTGGTCCAGCTTGGCGTCCTTCAGGACGTGACTCTTGTCCAACCCATGATGGTGCATATCCGTCGGTGATAGCTCCTGGACTGAATTGATGTGAACAGGTGAATGGATCACGCCCAGTTTCTCGAGGTTGTAGCACGAGTTGATCTCTATGTTCACCCCGACGGAACTGTTGTTCATCCCGGGAAATGGCTCACAGATGTTGCCCCCTAAGGAATAGGCGAACTTGTCCGACATGGTCGAAATAGGTGGCAGGGGTTGCAACGGGGTCAATGTGGCGTACGACGTGTTCGCACTGATACTGACGGGCGAGTCCCGATCGTGCATCGGCGACAGGGTTTGGAAGTCCGACGACATGATCGAGTCCACCGAGCCGGGATTGCCGGAACCACTCAAGCACATGTTGATCTGCTGCATGCCCTCCTGCGGGTGGATGATCACCGAGAGGGCATCCTGCTTGTGCTGCTGGACCAGAATCACCTCGATCTCACCCAACGACGACTGATCGTTGGCCGGGCTGTGCAGGTTCGGGTCATGCTTCTGCGTCAGGTGCTTGCTGATGGGTGGCGGGGAATGGTGTGGGTGCTGGTGGTGCTGATGCTGCCTTTGCTTGTGTTGGTTACCGTGGCTATTATGGTTGTTGTTGTTGTTATTATTATTATTGTTATGGTGGTTATTATGCTGATGCGGCGCACCGTTCGTAGGCACGCCCTGCGGGAAAAAGTTCCCGCTGCTGATCACACAGGGACGATCGTTATTGCATTGCTCCATATTACACTTTTTGGTTCGATTGCTACACGAGCGCTGTGTCTCTGTCTCGTGACAGGTTTGTTTAGCTTGGTTTTCCCTTCTTCTTTTTTTTTTTTTTGGTAGATCACTGCTGACTTTGCTTTTGACTAGATTCTCATGTTTCTGAAACGATTCGAAGCGGAAAAAGAATTGGCTTTAGTGCGATTGAATGGTTATGAGAATTTATCAAGCATGATATTGATCCGTTCTAGAAAGTAAGACTTTAGTTAGAACAATGATGATCTTGCCGATAGCAAAACTATCCATGTTCAACGTGGTCACACTAGGAAGGGTAGAGGGTTAGCCAGTTTTTATGATTTATACGTTCTTTTAAATAATTGTACGGATCATGGTCCACGCAGAGGAGTATGGTCTAAAATCTATTAAATATTTTCCACGTGATTTGTGGACAGCCGCTCGAGTGAATCTTAGATCCTCCGTTTGCAGAGCTGATAGTGCTGATGCGATATAATAGTAGTGACTTTAAAAACTAAAATTACGAAAATATTGACCAAACAGTTACTTTTAAATAATAAATAAGTTAACAATAGTGATATTTATGTGGTAACATAGAAATTCAAACACGGCTTGATATTGAAATGAGTCTCTTATGAAGGGCTTTTGAAGTGATTTTTTACTAGTCAAAATTTTACTAGTTGTGCGATATAGATTTAAATTAATGTAATAACTAGAAACACTGGAATAAGAGACCAGCGGAGACACTGTTATGATTCCAATCGAACTGTCAAAAGCGGTTCCAATCTGCAATGTTTACAAATGGTTATCTTCAATTAGGGAGGAGTATTAAAATCGTTTAACAATCACTCATGAACTCGATCGTCGGTGCATTGGCGAAGTCACTCGCAAGCAGTTACAAATGCAAGTGATGCCAGGATTGCTTTGATGTTTATCTTGTTGCCAAATACATGTTTTTTTTTTCTCCGCTGGTCTCTTATTCCAGTGTTTCTAGTAATAACCAATGGAACCACTAGCTTAAATAGGGTTAATTAGATCATTAATACGACAGCATTTTTTTTTTGAGGATCTTGAATTTGATTCTGCGTCTGAAATCAATATTTTGATATATCTAGGTAGATAATTTTGATAATTTACATCGGATTGATAATACCCTTTACCAAACTCATCCGTTGCTGAGGGTTGTTTCCCCCGCCACCACTGGCAAAAGGGATGATCGTCCGTTTGCTCATGTACCTCCTTTGAGCGGAAACAGTTCTATCGATTGTTTCACACTTGTAACCAGTGGTTCCAAATAGTTAATACTTGTAGGCTCCTCCACAAGTTCCCTCATCCCAATTGGTCCTCCTGCCAGTGAGCACCTAAGACCAATTCCCAAATCCCATTAAAATACTGGACAGCCTTACTGGTAGCCGAAATTCCTGGCTGTCATTGTGATGTGCAGAGCCAAACTGTCCATTCAAAAAGCACCCGTAACGCATTTCACCTTTGTCGTTTATTGACGGCGGTTTGACCTGGACTCCAACCGGTTTAGTATTAATCGACGTCCTGGGCGGAATGGTTGCCAACTGTTACGCAGTCTGGTTTACCAATTCCGGTATTCGAATTATAGAAAAAAAATAGATGATCGATAGTAACCGTAGCTTTTTCTTGTGATTTCAACCAGTGGTAGCAACGAAGACGGTGTTGTGGAACCAGGCTAGGCTTCCCGGCGGTCAGACAAGACGCCCCCTGCCAGCTGGTGTCAAATTGTTGCCCCTAGTCTCACGGTATGCATCCCCCGTTCACCACCACTGTTTGAACCGACCCCGGATCGGCCGGACAACTGCAAGTTGCCCTTGACGGGCCTGCCCATCGTCTGTGCATGCCAACGTAGCTCATCGTCATCAAAAACAAGCGCAAGTACACCCGAATGTCTCTCTAAAAACTCTCTCTAGAGCCCATTGTGGGCCGAATAAATCTAGCATGTAAACCTATTTGTCGGCTACTATTACGTCAGGAAGCACTCCCTAAGTTCCTTCTTTCTTTGTTCTCGATTTTCGTGCCCAAAAAGGGGTGTACAAGCCTCGCTCTTTTTGGTCCGCATTTAGAACCGCTACTTTGGATCATCTCCACCTAGTTTCTAAAAATTGATTGGTTGCTATTCGTTCAGGAAATGTCCACCGACAAGTGTGTGGCTCCTGCCAAGATAAGTGACTGGGGTTAAAGTTGCGTAACAGTGTTCAAGAATAAGCGACCCCGTGCTCTGTGAATATCCTTCCTAAGAGAATTCCCTTCGGAGCAGCCTGGGAGGTAACACACTCAAGTCGCCATCGGACGTAAGCCTCTACCGGATTCGTACCTACCCAAATGCCCCTAATTTGGGCCCATACATAAATGCAGCAATCGACTAAATTTTCAATAGTGACCAAAACTATCCATTGGACCGTTCATCTAGATAAAATAGATAAATAGCAGATTTTTAGCGATGGGTCCAATTTTAGATCCATAGGCCAACATTAGAGCCATTTCCCCTATTTCTTCAGAATTCTCAAAAAAAAATCCATCTCAGAATTCCTTTGAGATTAAACCCTCAAAATTCGATTCGATTGGAATTCTTCTCGGAATTTGGAGTTCTCTTGGAAGTATCCTCAGAAATCTCTCCAGAAATATTTTAGAATTATCCGCAGAGATAATATTTGGAGTTCACGGGATTTCCATGGAATTATTATCAGAGCTCTCTAAAAAAATCAGAACTGATCTTGAATTCTTATTAGAATTGGTCTAAGAATGCTCAGTCAATTTTTCTCAGAACTCTAGTTAAAAAGCACTCTCAATTGTATTGGATTTTTTGACGTTGGATAACGTCTTTCGGCAACATACGGGGGTACAAAATTGAAAACAGTCATTTTGGATGCGTTACGAAAAATCAAAAGATTTTGAACGATAATAACTCAACCGTCTCTCGATAGATTTACGAGATAATGGCATCAATCGATTGGAAATATTTCTAGCAATTTGCTGAATGTTTCAAAACTATTGATTTCATTCTGTAAACTATTCAAAAATGGTTAAAAGTAAACCATTGTCTAAAGATGTTGAAAATCGATTGATTTTTTTTAATATTCTTATACTTTCTCCAACCGAGACATCAGATGCGAGTATCTGACACCTATGATATTTTCTGTTCTACTATATAAGCGTCCAACAAGGTCACCCGTTCCATCATTGTCTATTCGATCTGCAGCAGAGCAGCAGTATCAGAGCAGCGGAAGCAGAGCAACGGCAGCAGAGCAGCGGCAGCAGAGCCTGGGGGCGAAAGGGCAACTACGCCGAGTGCGTTTTTTTTTTTTTTTTTTTTTAACTCTTTATTTGTTCCAAATTCAAAATAAATTACATTTCATTTTAACCTAGGTGCTCCAGTTACTGCAGTAACGTACCAGCCTTAATTGTTATGATATATATCTAAGTGTTTTTACATTGTTCATGTCTTGGCAATTCAGTATTTTAAACAGGTTTTTTAACCTGCATGTCAGTATAACAATTGATATCTTAAAACTAAAAACTAAAACTAAATCTTATCTAAGTATAAAGGGAATTAATCGTTGCAATTGAGGATTGCAACGATTTTTGCCTGAAATTATTAATTATTTTGTTGGACATTTGTGCTAAAGTCTCAACATTCGAAATTCTATGTACTTCGGTTGTACTGTACCAGGGAGGCAACTTCAAAATCATTTTCAGAATTTTGTTCTGAATCCTTTGAAGTGCTTTTTTCCTGGTAGTGCAACAACAAGACCATATTGGCACAGCGTAAAGCATGGCCGGTCTAAAAACTTGTTTAAATATTAGAAGTTTATTCGTCAGGCAAAGTTTGGATTTCCTGTTTATAAGAGGATACAAACATTTAATATATTTGTTACATTTAGCTTGAATGCCCTCAATGTGATCTTTAAAAGTTAATTTTTGGTCAAGTATTAATCCAAGATATTTCACTTGGTTTGACCAGGAAATTGGAACTCCGTTCATAGTGACTATGTGACTACTACTAGGTTTCAAAAAGGAAGCCCTGGGCTTATGTGGAAATATTATAAGTTGAGTTTTGGAAGCGTTGGGAGAAATCTTCCATTTTTGTAAATAAGAAGAGAAAATATCTAAACTTTTCTGAAGTCTGCTGCAAATAACACGAAGACTTCTTCCTTTAGCGGAAATGCCTGTGTCATCAGCGAACAAAGATTTGTGGCAACCCTGAGGCAAATCAGGGAGGTCCGAAGTGAAAATGTTATACAATATAGGCCCAAGAATGCTACCCTGAGGAACTCCTGCTCTAACAGGTAGTCGATTAGATTTGGAATTTTGATAATTTACCTGCAGAGTTCTGTCAGTTAAATAATTTTGAACTAATTTAATAATATAAAGTGGAAAATTAAACTTTTTCAATTTAGCAATCAAACCTTCATGCCAAACACTGTCGAATGCTTTTTCTATGTCTAGAAGAGCAACTCCAGTCGAGTGGCCTTCAGATTTGTTTGAACGAATTAAATTGTTAACTCTTAAGAGTTGATGAGTAGTTGAATGCCCATGGCGAAATCCAAACTGCTCATCTGCAAAAATTGAGTTCGTATTGATGTGAAGCATCATTCTATTCAAAATTATCTTTTCAAAAAGCTTACTTATTGAAGAAAGCAAACTTATTGGGCGGTAGCTAGAAGCTTCAGCTGGATTTTTATCCGGCTTCAAAATTGGAACAACTTTTGCATTTTTCCATTTATCAGGAAAGTATGCCAAATGGAAACATCTGTTAAATAATTTTACCAAGAAAGACAAGGTACTCTCTGGGAGTTTTTTGATGAGGATATAGAAAATTCCATCATCACCTGGAGCTTTCATATTTTGAAAATTTTTAGTTATAGACCTTACTTCGTCCAAATCAGTCCCCCAGGAATCATCAAAAATATTTTCCCGAGAGAAAATATTCAGAAAATCCCGAGCAACCTGATTCTCAATAGGACTAGTAAGACCCAAACTGAAATTATGGGAACTCTCAAATTGCTTAGCAAGTTTCTGAGCTTTTTCCAAATTTGTGATCAAAATTTTACCACCTTCTTTAAGCGCTGGAATAGGCTTTTGAGGTTTTTTCAAAATTTTTGTGAGTTTCCAAAAGGGTTTGGAACTCGGGTCTAATTTAGAAATATTATTTTCAAAAGTTTTGTTCCTCAGGGCAGAGAATCGCTTTTTAATTTGTTTTTGCAAATCCCGCCAGATAGCTTTCATGGCAGGATCGCGTGTTCTTTGATATTGTCTCCTACGGACATTTTTAAGACGGATCAAGAGCTGAAGATCATCGTCTATTATAATTGAATCGAATTTAACCTCGCATTTTGGTACTGAGGCAGCTCTTGCTTCAACTATAGAAGTAGTCAGAGATTCAAGAGCGTAATTAATTTCATCTTTGGTTTGCAAATGAATGTTTGGATCGAAGTTATATTCCATAAATGTTCGATACTGCTCCCAATCAGCTCTATGGTAATTGAAAGTAGAGCTGTTGGGATTACAAATTATTTCTTGGGATATTTCAAAAGTTACTGGAAGGTGATCAGAACCGAAGTCAGCATGGGTAACCAATTGGCTACAAAGTTGACATGAATCAGTTAAGACCAAATCAATAGTGGAGGGATTTCTTGCAGAAGAAAAGCATGTTGGGCTGTTTGGATATTGAATAGTGTAATAACCTGCAGAACAATCATCAAACAGAATATTACCATTGGAATTGCTTTGAGCATTATTCCATGAGCGGTGTTTTGCATTAAAATCACCAATAATGAAGAATTTAGACCTATGACGGGTAAGTTTCTGGAGGTCACCCTTGAGAAAATTCTTTTGCTGGCCTACGCATTGGAATGGCAAATAGGCAGCTATAAACGTAAGTTGTCCAAATTTTGTTTCAACAGAAACTCCCAAAGTTTCAAAAACTTTGGTTTCAAAAGAAGAAAGAATTTTATGTTTGATTTGTCTATGAATAATGATGGCAACGCCACCACAGGGTCCATCAAGACGATCATTTCTATAAATCAAGTAATTTGCGTCCTTCTTAACCTTATGGGCAGGTTTAAGGAACGTTTCAGTTATAACGGCAATATGCACGTTATGAACTCGTAAAAAGTTAAATAGCTCGTCTTCATTATCTTTAAGAGATCGAGCATTCCAATTTACAATATTTAATGCTTTAAAATCCATTACTGAATTTTAAAGTCATGACAATATTATTTGCAAATTTTACTCCAGTTTGAATAGCATCAAACATGGAGTTAGATTTAAGCATATCAGAAATCATGTCAATTAATGAATTCTGTAAAAATTCCATTTTGGGGGCAGTAATGCTTCCTAAGTCAAAATTGTCAAAATTTCCGTTAGAACGTTGGTTAGTATTTTGATTTCTACCCGCTGCAATAGCAGCATAGGTAGCTCCATTAACTCGCTGAACATTGTTAGCAGCGAGGGGAGTAGGTACAGATGAAACATTTGAAGCAGGGGAGATATTTGTACCTACGGGTACGAATGTAGAATTTGTTCCTCGCTGACCATTGTTAACAGCAGAGGAATTTGTACCTGGACGGAAACGTGGAGCGTTTCCTACCTGACGGTTAGAACGAGATTGTAGGATCGCTTTGCGAGTCTTACATTCCCAAAAATTGGATTTGTGGTTTTCACCACAATTTGAACATTTAAATTTCTTAGGATCTTCCTTCACAGGACAGTCGTCCTTTGCGTGAGAGGAATCACCACAATTCATGCATTTAGCTGGCATGTAGCAATTTTTAGTTCCGTGACCCCATCCCTGGCACTTACGGCACTGGGTGAGGTTTTGGAAATTTCCTCCAGTCTTCCTGAAGTGTTCCCACTTCACTCGGACATGGAGCATAAGGCTAGCTTTTTCTAAGGCCTTAAGGTTGTTTAGTTCACTAGACTTGAAGTGAACTAAATAAAAATCATTAGAAATCCCGTTGCGCGAATCGCCAGGACGGGATTTCATTTTCATTTTGATTACTTGGAGTGGCACAACTCCAAGTAATTTTGCCAGGTCATCTTTGATCTGATCCAGGGATTCACCACTGGGCAGTCCTTTCATGACAACCTTGAACACACGTTCAGTTTTGGTGTCGTAAGTAAAAAATTTGTGCTTCTTCTCAGTAAGATACTTGAGAAGACATTTAAATCCGTCCAAGGTTTCAGCCAATACACGGCATTCACCCCGACGTCCAATTTGTAGTGAAAACTTAACTTTCACGAAATTCAAAAGTTCCATGCGAAGAGCATGGAAATCGGTAGTGGTTATCACAATAGGGGGAATCTTTTCCTTCTTGGCATTAAGCCGGGAAAGTTTACTAGAATTTTTCTTGGATGATGGATCATTCTCATCATCCGTGAGCAAATCAAATTGATTACTCAAATTAATTTCATCAGAAGGGGGGTCAAGAGTTTGCCCCTTTCTTTTGCGTTTAGGCGCCATGGCGGCAGTAAATTTTTATCCAAATCGATTTCCAAGCAGATTACTATAAGAATCTGAAGGATCGAAGAGGAATTTTCCAAATCGATATCCAAGAAGGATTACCTCGGGTAGGGTCCAAACAAGGATCGAAGAGGAATAAGAGTTGAACAAGGTAGAAAATTTTTACAGGTTGAGCACTGAAAAGTGCTGTTTAAATTTGTTGTAGCTTTAGGTAGTAGTAACACTTCCTTCAGCAAAAAGCAAATAGATCCGCACGGCAAGAGAGCACGATGCGGACTGAGCCGAGTGCGTTGGTGCCAGTGCTCCGGTATACTGGGCCGCCGTCATGGAATGAACAGCTGCTGCAGTTCTCAGTCGGTCGTATTCACCGTCTGCTCCGCAAGGGCAACTACGCCGAGCGCGTTGGAAAAATCAAGACGTTTAACAACGTTATCAAGAAAGAGTTTAACGATTAATTTTCTCATGCCTTTCCGACACTTGAATATCGAAAGTTGAATCTTCGCAGAGCCATAGATTCCATTTTTATTGCATTTCTACAAAACTTATTTCAGAATCGAACTCGTCTTCACAGACTGTGTGAAGAAGAACGATGCATCATCGAGCACAACCCGTTCCGTTCCAAAATCGTCCTCATCACAACCTCCAAAACAACCATCTACCCTCTCGACATCTCGAGTGGATTTCCCGGTTCATCATACCACCTAGCGCTGTTCTACTGATTGGTAATAATATTTACCCGGAGTTCACCGCACTCGTGGTTGAAGCAAAGCGCCCGGTATGCAAACCGCTCATCAAAATCGCCATCGCCATCCGGTACCCATGCTCGGCATAACCATCATTCCAAAACCACAACCAAAACGGCCCTTTTCAGGGCCACCAATAATTCGACAAAGAGTTAGTTTTGAAGACAATTTCTTTTCAGAATATCACAGTTACACTTAAATTTGGGGACTATACTGGGGTGTGGGAACGCTGTAAGGGGAGATGCTGTCTGTCTTCGAACTATCAACATCATTCCAAAGCTCCTCCAGGGCGACAGAGTAGAGCAAACCCAACAACATCAGCCCAACAAAACGGCCCTTTTCAGGGCCACCAAATTTTCACAAAAGAGTTATTAAGGAATATTCCTAAAATATAATATACACAATTAAGTACAACACATAACAGACGTTATCCAACGCCAACCCTGCGGTCGTATCTAGTATACAACCCTTCCAACTTTTTTCCAAAATTGTTTCAAAGTTGCATCTCGAATAATTTAAACAATAATCAAAACCGTCGCTCGTATGTGTCAGTCTCTGTGCCGGATTGTTCACCTCCGCTTAAGCCTTAAACCAGCTTTAACTATATGGGTAAACCTGGTTTAATATTTAAGTGGAGGTGAAGAAGTCGGCCCTCAGTGCACTTAATTTTACTTGAGACTTTCGTAGTCTGTACTTTAGCATTTTTCTCAGAAATATCTTGGTGGCATCATTGTCTTAAAATTTTCCTTTGGATTTTTTTAAAGTTCTTGATATTTCTTCAAAGACTTCTAACAATCTAGCACAAACAAACACCCTTGAAAAGCTTCCAAGGTTTAAAATGTATGTTTGAGGAATATCTTCCCCGATTAACCAAAGATTGACTATTCAAAGTTATTTTATTTAAGTTTGACTTAGTTTCATTCTCGAAGATATCTTAAAAAGTGATTTTTTTTTTAAATATTTGTTCTACAAACTTTCCACCCAAACGATATAAAAATGTGTAGGCATAATGTTCCTTATACTGTTTTAGAAATTTCGTTCAAACATAGTTTTCGTGCAGATTCTATTGATTGAGTGATAAAAATCAGAAAAGAGGCCGTTATAGCTAAAATTCACAAGACAACAGAGCCAATAAAAGTTTCAATTAGATTGACAGAACATAGTTGCATTGCTATTCAATGACGACCGATGACTGTTTCATTGATAGATGTTATTTTTAGAAATATGAATCCTCAGTAAACGTGTTTTTTTTTTATCAAAGGCAAGTGTCACTCGAGCCATAACAGCAATTTATAAAATAACGAACATTTTGGATATTTAGCTGATGTAGGGTAAATGCTCCTATAGTTGCGGTACGTTAGAAGCGTTAGGTTCCTAAAGTTGTGTATTGAGTCTCCATGCACAAATAAAATTTGAATGTTTCCATATTTCTTAATGTTTAGCTGTTTAAATATTTAACATTTATAATGTGTGACATACCACACAAAACTTATAAAACTACCGAATCGATCGACACACAAATCATCAAAATCCATTGATTATTGGCCAAGTTATTAGCATTTAAAGTCTGACCAATTTTCGTTGCATTTCCCTGGATTGGCACCCTTCGCGAAAGACGTAGCCCTACTTCAAAAAATAAAATTCAAAACTCGGGCAAGACCACTTTGTGATATTTTGGTTTTAATTTATTGTTAATTTTTACATAAAATTAAAAAAAAAAACACATTTATTTTTTATTTTTCCCAGAAATATATTATTTTTCTATGCAACTTTGTCTTAGACGTCATCTCGATCAGAAATGCTATTTTCGGGCAATATTTTTTTTTAATATCAAGGCTCCATTCTAAAATTTAAATCAGAGAAGATCGATCTAAAAAATAGTATGATTGAGATAAGTACTCTATACCTAGGAATGTCAAAAAAATCCTATACCGGACCGGCAATCTCTAGCATGGTCTTGCTTTGTAGCTACGCCTTTACCGACTTACCTAAGGGATGCACATCATGGAATAGTACGAATAAGATTTTTAGTACTCTTCAAACTGTTCTGGAGCTAAAATCTTGAAGATCTACAGACTCAATAGAAGTTCTCAAAATCTCTATGAGCCCATGAAGCTCAAGACATCCTCTTGACAACATGCGCATCATGGATTGGTATCAGTTAGAATTGTAACATCCTCAAAACTTTTTTGGAAGATCTATAAGGTTAATAAAGAGAGCCTCTTGATAACATGCGCATCATGGATTGACATCACTATGATATTGATTTAACTTCAAACTATTCTGAAGCTAAGATCTTGAATACCTACGGGCTCAATATAGTCTTCCCAAGTAGCATTGCAAGTTTTATCGAGGGATTGAAGCATTTTTCAAGTCTAAATAATGGTATACAGAACTCTTATAAAATCAAAATTGATACGTGGGTTGACCAATGTCCTGAAAATGTTTATGAGTCCGTGAATCTCAAGAGAGTCTCCTGACAACATATTCAACATGGATTTATATCAATAACATTTCTAATACACTCCAAACTGTTCTGAAGCTAAAATCTTAAAGTTGTACAGGCTCAATAGAGTCTTGAATAATGTCCTGAAAATCTGTATGACTCAAGGGGTAAGTCACTCAGCACAGTGTGCCAAAAGGAGATTCGGCACATCCATCTGCACACCTTTGGCACAATCTAGGCATCGGATTGTTCATTAATTAAAATGGGAGCACTGCTGGACAGCTGTATCGGTCAGCTCGTATCCCAGCAGCCAGGTCTACAGCGAGGTAGATTTGCTGTAGATGGTTTCCTCGTCTACGTTGACCGCCGTCAGAATGCAATCCACCTTCTGCAGTGACTCATCATGGGAAAACTCTGGTTCCTTCCAAAACATTCAAGCTGTCAGAAGTACCGGGTTACCAAATATACCATAATATTTTTTTTTTTATAAAAAACCGCAGTTAACCGGCGCTGGTGGTGTAGCGGTAAGCGTGACTGCTTTCTCACCCCAATGGATCTGGGTTCAATCCCAGCTGAGGTCTGAGGCATAAAAATTTCTGGTCACGTCTTCCTTCGGAAGGGAAGGAAAGCCGTTGGTCCCGGCCCATGTAGCGAGGACGGATCGAATAAGAAGCAACTCGAGGCGCGAAGTCTACTCAGATACTACAAGCTGACCTGAGCATGTTCAAGGATTTTTTCCATGCTAAGAAATAAACAATTACAAAGGGCGTATTATAAGTTGATGTAACTCAACTACAACTTAATTGAAGATCAATTGCCTTAATTTTAAAAATTTTAAAAATATTTTAAATCAATGTGAAGACCACTCTAATGTTAACAATCACCACAACACAAGACCTTCATCGAAGATCCTTAACGCCTTAAAAGCAAAAGATTTCCAGAATATTTTCACATCTTCATTGAGTCTGACATCTGAATTGTATGGAGAGAATTAAATAACTTATTGATACCATTCCATAAGCTGCATGTTGTCAAAAGGTTCTCTTGAACTTCATGCAGTCATAAAGATTTTATCATCCAAAATTAGCAATGCATGATGTGCATGATATCAAGAGGCTCTCTTGAGCTTCATGGGCTTATGCAGATTTTGAGTACATTGTTCAAGTCTTTCATTGAGTCAGTAGATCTTCAAGAACTTAGCTCCAGATAGCGTGAAGAGGATTAAAAATGTTTCCATGATGTGCATGATGTAAAGAAGCTCTCTAGAGGACTGTTCATGATCTTAACCCTAGTATACTTTGGAGAGCAATAAATATCATAATGATACCAATTTATGGTGGGCATGTTGTCAAGAGGAGGGATTTTAAGGACATTATTAAAGACTATATCGAGCCTGAAGAACTTCAAGATCTTAGCTCCAGCATAGTTTAGAGAGCATTAAATACAAGGGGTAAGTCACTCAGCACATTGTACCGAAATTAGATTCAGGCAGTTAATCAGACCCCATTAATACCGTTAATTAAAATAATGCTGCAACTCACACAAAACAAACTACAGAAGTCTATTCATCATCCTCTATAGTCGGTCTCCAACAATATTCCCTATCGGTTCCAACTCTTTCCGGCTGCTGATAGACCGTTGCTTTTCACAACACGAAAAGCTAGCTTTCTGGTCTGCCTTTGAGGACAATATAAAACACAGGACTTTTATTATAGGTACTATGAACACAAAACACCAAAATTTCGCACACCCGTCGCTTCCCGCGTCATCCTCAATCCGATTTATCCTTCACGGTAAGAAAAAAGTACCCAAAATTGAGTTCCTTTCACGCATCACGTGGCTTCCGTGGGGCTACGTAAAATTAAGTTAAAGAAGAAAACTCAATTTTGAGTAATCCTGATCATGAATCCACGTTGACCAAGTTGACAAAAAAAATAATAAAATGGAGCAGACTGGAACCGAACCATGGACGTTGAGATTACGGGGCCCGTGTGTTGACCACTCGTCTATCAACGCTTGTGAAAATGAAATGGTTAAAGGCGCATAAGAGCAACCTCAATGAAAATAAACTTATATTTGAGTTCATTTATTATTACTCAATAGTTGAGTAAATTTTAACCAACGCCGCTTTTCTAATTCACTCAACGGCGGACCTCAAATGATAGAACCCAACGTTGAGTTTTTTTTTAAACTTAATTTTGAGTATTTTTTCTTACCGTACGAGTATTTTTTCAATTGAGATTTCAAACCAAAACATTCAAGGTGTCAGAAATATCGGGTGGCTGGGATGTGTAACAATCTCAGCTTGCTCTATGCGGCACACTGACAAAAAAGATGACCCAAGATTAGTGTGCGGAGTGACCTACCCCTTGATTAAATAGCTCATTGTTACCATTCTATGATGCAAATATGATTATGAAGCTTTGCAGAGGTCAGATGATGTCAGGATTGTGCGTATCAAACCACATGAATCCTATAGAACATCAAGATCATGACTCCAGTGCTTTTTGTAGAACGCAGTCGGTAGAATGGTCGAGCTCTGAGAGGGCCAGTTTACAAGCAAGGTTATGCGCGGCATTCCATAGCTCGGGCTGTGGTGAATCGATCTGGGATCTTTTACCATGATTAGAAGCGGAACTAAATATGATAAAAGCGTTACAAATAATGCACACACACATGCACTAGAGTGTGATGCTCGAAAAAAAAAACAATCATCAAAATTTCCACTTTTCACTAAATTTGCTGTGGTTATTCGATTCCGGAGTTTTTACCACCGACAAACCGACATGACACTTAATTCTGACTTTTGCTCGAAAATCGCAAACGGCCGATTTAAATGTGCAGTGATCCGAACTGTCAAAAGCATAGGATTTTTTGATCTAGATAAAAATAACTTGTCCAGTATAGATCAGACACGAACCAATTCATAACTTTTGTATGGGGGTTCATGGCTTAGCTAAATATTTCCCGCGTAGTTATCTATCGGTACTCTAAGCACGTAGAACATTACCCCAAGCCACCAGATCCTAAAACCCTTATGCCATACCCAAGTAACCAACAAGCCCGTTAATCGCCCTTTTTGGTACATACGGCAGATATAAAGTTCGGAAACCCTATATTTACCTTATATCGCAAAAAGGGCGATTATCGGGTAGTTATCGGGCTTGGTGGTTGTAGGAAGTAAGAGCAAGTAAGCTGTTGATAAATAAATATAAAACAAATCTCGGTTTTGTCCAGTGTATGAATTGATCAACTGAAGAACAATAAGAAAAAGGAGGGTAAAGGGTGATACGGTCAAAATTTGGTCAATATCAACTTGACGTATTTCTTTCAATTTTGCATTTAAAAAACCTGAACACCCCTCATTTTGAAGGTGTGTGTGTGTAGAATGTTGCTCCTATTTTGATTTTGGAATTCACTCTTCAGTTGTCAAAATGCCGTCCAAGCAAGAAGAGCAGCGTATCAAAATTTTGCTCGCGCATCGCGAAAATCCGAGCTACTCGCACGCAAAGTTGGCAAAATCGCTAAAATTTGCCAAATCAACCGTTACAAATGTAATTAAAGTGTTTGGGGAACGTTTGTCGACAGCCAGGAAGTCTGGATCGGGGGGAAATCGAAAACCGGAAGCCGCTGAGACGACAAAGAGAGTTGCCGGTAGTTTCAAGCGAAATCCTAACCTCTCTCTCCGAGATGCCGCAAATAAGCTGGGTGTATCGTCTACAACCGTGCATCGAGCCAAAAAACGAGCCGGACTATCGACTTACAAGAAGGTAGTGACTCCAAATCGCGATGATAAACAAAATACGACGGCCAAAGCGCGATCCCGGAGGCTGTACACGACGATGCTGACGAAGTTTGACTGCGTGGTAATGGACGACGAAACCTACGTCAAAGCCGACTACAAGCAGCTTCCGGGACAGAAGTTTTATACGGCAAAAGGAAGGGGAAAGGTAGCAGATGTTTTCAAGCACATGAAACTGTCAAAGTTCGCAAAGAAATATCTGGTTTGGCAAGCCATCTGTACCTGTGGCTTGAAAAGCAGCATTTTCATAGCTTCCGGGACTGTCAACCAAGAAATTTACGTGAAAGAGTGTTTGAATAAACGTCTGCTGCCTTTCCTGAAGAAACACGGTTGTTCCGTACTGTTTTGGCCGGATTTGGCATCTTGCCATTACGGTAAAAAGGCCATGGAGTGGTACGCCGCCAACAACGTGCAGGTGGTTCCCAAGGACAAGAACCCTCCCAACACGCCAGAGCTCCGCCCAATTGAGAAATACTGGGCTATTGTCAAGCGGAACCTAAAGAAGACCAAAAAAACTGCTAAGGGCGAGCAGCAGTTCAAGGCAAACTGGCTTTCTGCGGCGAAGAAGGTGGACAAGGTGGCTGTACAAAATCTGATAGCAGGGGTCAAGCGTAAGGCCCGGCAATTCGGATTTAGAAAAGCGGAAGCCCAACTGAATATTTTTCCTGAATTTTATACTAATTGAACTTGAAAAAGAAATTTAATTTGATTTTTTAAATAAACGATTTCACCGATTTACACGCGTTTTCCCTTGACCAAATTTTGACCGTATCACCCTTTATATGAAGTACACTGCAGTTTCCAGTCAGTTTTCCGACGAATCTATACACGAGCGGTTGAGATGTCGAAGAGGAGCGTTCTCAAGGGTAAAATTGGCCCGAGGTCCGGCTCCAGGCCTGGTCAGCCTGGACGGCCCGGACACAACAGTGGTTACTTGGGTAGAGTGCAATAAGGGGGTCACCTCGCCGCACAGTTGCGCAGGGAACCCGGTAGCGTGTCTAAAACGTCTAGCGCCGTGGGTATTCATTCTACAGATTTGCAGTCTTGGACAAAGTTGCTCAGTTTGTAAGGGCCAACTTTTGGTGTTTTCTGAATATTTCATATTACTGCTGCATATTTTAAACGGACGGTCCTACAAGGATGGTTTCTTGTGCAAAGTTATGTATTTTATAGTTATTAGAAATGTTGTCGAAGCCCATCTGTGCCTCGTCAGCACCTTGATAAGTGTGTAAGTAGCCAGCGCAGGTGAGCTGAAAAACATGAAAAAATTGTCCCCAAAACCCATGTACTTCGGTTAGTGACTTATACCACCAGAAAGGGGTACAACTGCCATACCGTGATAGCTAGTAAAAGACATATCAAACTCACCGATCACCTTTTCAAGGTATCACGACCATACCATAGTTGAGTGTAATGATAGGGGTACCTACATTGGTGTGTTAATATAATTGCAACTGAAGGAAGAGGGTACCAACAATTCTTAAAAAATCAGTCCGGTAATAGTTACCTAATTGAGTGTTAGCTTTAGCAAGTCCTGGACTGATAGTAATCATAAAAAAACATTCGTACCTAAGTAATACAATCACCCGGCCTACTGTGTTGGTGAAATATACCACAGTAGGCTGGGGTGAGGCATATCATGTCTGAGTTTTGCGATATGGGGCACTTTGAAAATATAATTGGGCATAGATTTTATACCTCAATACATCATTTTTGGAAACCGAAAATCAACCTATTGGCTCCTTGCATTGATTTCCGGTATCTACATGCTCTCCTCATATCGATAATACCAATATTAACCTCCTGAAGAACTTTGCTACAGACGGCAACATTCTAGATGCTGATGGGTTACAGATGCAGAGTATAGAGAAAGTTCAGATGCACACTGGCACCTAGTAGTGAGATAATTCTGAACTAATATGTTCACCTATAGAAAGGCCTATACCCCCTTTCATCCAATTTGACGCTAGTATCGCTACATTTTCGGTTGAAAATTACCACTTGGCACTACCGGCACTTAGTGTCTAGTGTAAGTTGTGCAACGCCAGCGCCATCATGTTGTCAAAGAGGGTTTTTAAGTGGGTAAGTCGGCGTTGGTGGTGCTTAAGCCGAATAGGAATCTTTACACAAGTTTTTACAGAAATTTAGTTCGACGCCTGTTCTCTGTGGTGTAGGCACTCAGTAGGTCATGTGCATCTTCTACAGGAAATAAAATACCCAGGTAATCAAGCAGCATTAACACAGCACGTTATCAGCTAAGTGCTAAGTGGTTACCCGAGTAGACGAGCATATCAATTCAATAGCAAGTTTTACTATTAAAATTGGGAAGCAGAACATCAAAAATTGTTATTAGTTTGATTGATTTAAGAGGGACAACCTATGGGATCATAACTCAGAAATATCAAAGCCAGTTGTTACCATATCTAAAGATTAGCAAAAATCATAGCAAATAATATCACTTTTTACTATTATATCTCATTAATTGGTAATTTGATAAAACTAATCCATTTATTGACATATTAATAGCTTATTCAGCTATCTGATCAAAATCAGTCCATCAATTCACGGTACCAAAATATAATAACAATAGCAAATTATGCTTTGATTGCAGCCTAAGCTACTAACTTGTTATAGCGCACAACTTACCAATAATATAATAAGATAATTATAGTTAAATTTGATAATATTTTGCACTGGTTTTGCTATTTCCCTCTACCCGGGTACCTGGGTACCGCGTAACTCCATGCCAAGCGACCTCAAAGTGCAGTTACCATCACTTAGCCTAAATGTTTCACGTGTTTCGAACTGAAAATGATGAAACTCGCACTGACTTTAGTAAAACAAACATCCACCAAACGAATAACAACAAAACCATCCAAGCTTGCTTTGATGGCTATCCTCCATGCTCAGCAGTAGCCCATTCAAACTTCAAATGCACACACACATTTAGCAATACACGTCCGTTTCTCACGATATGTACTAATAGGCGCTAATCCACCGCAAATAGAAACCCCTAATCCGCAGTTTATTCTCACTTTCACATCCAGGGCACACCGAACTACTCACTTATGCGCTCAAGTCTGCTGTCAAACCGTAACACACATAGCTCAATAGCCAATGATAGACCATTCTGGAATTGCGTATCCTCTTCCGTCACTATCCTCAGATCATCTATGCCTACTCATAGGCGCACACTATTCGCGAGAAAAAAAAAAGAAAACAAAAACAATCCTGTCACCATTTTTAAAGGGACGAAGAAAATCTTCCTCCGAAAATGAACGACGAGAGGCGCACACACAGAGTTTCATTCACCAACTTGTTTTGACCACCATTTTTCCCCCGTATTCACGATATATGCGCTACACACTACTAACTGTTGTTGGCTCACTGTAGCAATGAACTTTTCCTCAGGTGCATTGAATTGTTGATGATCCGTCCCTTCGCTGGTTGTTGGGATTTACATAATTTCCTGCGCTCTCCCCCTCCCTTTATCGTCGTTTTCCCTCACAAACGCACGCACACGAGATTCTTCGTCATATTTTCCATCGAAGGGACACCACGGAAGGAAAAAAAAACACAGATCACTGACGGGCTACTAGGATGGTTGCAGGCACTGGGAAATTGTGGTAAAAGTCCATTTCAGTCCATTTTTTTTTCTTTCTTCCGAGAACACCTGCCTTGCTCTTCGTCCCCTTTTTTTCACGGAAAAGACAAATACTACAACCCCTTGAAAAACACTCGCACTCGAGAGGGGGAGCCCCCTGCCATCACGGTTTCGCACTTGGTGGAGGCCATTGAAAGCAGCAAGGATGGCAGGCACACACAGTCAGTCCTTTTTTTTTCCTTCCTTCCCACCATTTACCCCCAAACGGGAAGTGTGAGATCTAAGCAAGCGGGGTGCACTAAACTACGGTGGTGATTCTGCTACTCGGCCTACCTGGATTCATTTTCTGCGCTTCTTCCTGCTCTCTTCCGTTCCGGACACTAGAACCGACGACCGTCGACGAGGGTGCAAAATTCTCTGCTGCTGCCACAACAGTCAATCACCATCACCATCGTCCAACTCCTTGCGCTCCTTGCCAATGAAGTCGAAGTCGAGCAGACCAGTACAGGTACCTCCGTTAGGAGCCGTGTCGTGTGTGGAGTCGCGAGAAAACGAGAAAATGGAGTCGCTCGATGGAAAGTTGAGTTTTTCCCTTTGCTTGTGAGGAGTCGGGTCGGGTGAAATGCGCACGGTTGCCGTGGTTGGCTGTGCTGTGAACTCGCTTCGCTCGGTGGTGATTGTGCCGTTCGGGGTTGTAGGGTTTCCCTGTGTGCGTGTGCTGAGGGGTTGATTTCCCTTTTTCGCAATGGGAAAATGTGTACATATACACGGTTGGGGGATGATTGTGGTAAAGTTTTGACGACGTAGGGGTGGATTCGAAATTGGCGACGAGAATGATTCTTTATGTCAAGTGTTTGGTGAGGGGTCTTTCGGCTGGAATGCTATGCAACGGGCCTCGCATAGAGTAGTTAGCTAATAGTACGTTCAGACTACAGAGTTATAACATGTTATAGCGCTATCTTGATGGTGATTTCTGTGTTGCAAATATTTGACAACCGTTATAACATGTTATAACTCTCCAGTCTGGACAGCGTTTAAGGCTAGGAATACCATCTGGTGAAGGTTGAAAATCAGAACATTTTGAAATTGTTAGCAAGAACCTTTTAAAGAGATTTACTCCATTAATAAATGTTGGTTTCTACCCGAATTTCTACCTACGAAAATGAAACAGTTTATAAAAAAGTATAATATTTTTCTGATTTTTTTTTTATTAAAAGTTGATCAAAATACGAACAAGTGTTATTTAAAAACAAACATTCATACTGAATACATCGATACTTCGAAATGGCAAGTCTATTTGTCATATTTCCCGGACGATTCAATCATCTCGAGTGATTTCGAATTACCAAGGCAAAAGTAAATTCTTGAAAAATTCGACACAAGTAAAATAATTCAAATTCAATTTGAGACTTGATAGATGCTTTTCCGTTTCTACCGTAAGACGATTCCTCTTATTCACTCCACTGAGATCCAATCAAAGTAAAAATACGCTCACAGTTTGCGTTGTGTCCTGGTATGGTCAAAAAGTACTTAGTTAGCTTCAAAACTTCTGAGCAGCCAGCGATATTCAGATAGCTACTAAAAAATATCACGCAACTTCTTATTGTAATTCTGCTTGTAATATTCTGGCTCTACCAAGCTCAACAACTTCTTGAGGTAGTCGAACTAATAGACATCTTTATCTTTCAGGAGCAAAGCAGTTTTCTCAAAGTCTTCATACTTAACCGTCGGATTTTGGAACTCAAGACACTGGAACACATAGAAACAACCAAATATTAAGCATTGTGAATTATTTAATGCAGTTATGCTCATACCCTGGGATCAGAAAGAGATTCCGTCAACTTCTCCAAATACTGTTTAGTTGCACTGTAGACTTCCTGAATAGCAGCTTTGAATTTCAAACATTTTCGGTCCTCACCAAGGGGTAACTTGCTCTGCCACCTTGTGTTTAACACTCCAAAAAACAGTTCGACACACTCCAAACACATTTCCACCAGAATTTTATAATATTTCTGGTACCACTTCCATGACTGTTAACATTCGATTGTTATGTTTATAAATAGTAGTTTTGCACCTACGACGAATGTGTTACTCTTTACTCTTATTGGCAAATCATATAAGCAACTGATATGCGTAAAACATGATGGATTTTTCTGGATTTTTCCTTACCTTTTCACTTCACTGAAAAAGCCTGAAGCTGTTTTTCTTCTGCTCCAGACTTTGAGCATGAAAATTTTATTTTTAAAAATTTACAATATAATTATAAAACTAGCAGACTGAATTATTTAACACTAGCCATCCAAGTAACAATTCTGCAATCATTTGGCATTCACTTTGATTTATGATGGATAAGGGAGATGAACAATCCATTTAGTTTAAATACTGCATTTCACAGTGTAAAATATTCCTGCTTAGGAGTTCACATTTTCGCTGTTTTAAAAACCTTTACAGTCTGGCGAGAAGTCAATAACTGTCTTGTTTTTAAAGTAGCTCTCAATCCCACACACTTAGAAAAATTAATGTAAATTTAGGTGCTCTGAGAGTGACATATACGAGCGTCAATTTCGACATAAAATTGAGTCATAATAAACGCGAAATATTGCTTAATCAAACGTACTTTTCGTCGAGTAACGAACTTTTCAGTCTCGGAGCACTTAATATTACATGACTTGTTTGTTTACGTCTCATATTTTATGTCAAAGATGGATTCCGTCACGTGTAAGATTAGTTATTTCTAAGTGTGCACCATAAAACTGTTCTTTAAATCAATCATAAACTTCATTAGCGATTTTTATTAAATTTATGACAAGGATATCTCGAAAAATAAACGAAGTAGGAGGGAAAATTCAAGCGATGCTAACGACCGAAGGGAAGTCGATTTCAGTAAAATTAAGTTCTTTAGAAGAACCAGCACACCCGGCGGAACGGGCACTGCACCGGATCTTGCTCGCCACGTTTTGGAACATCCCAGACCAAAACGCGTTGCCTGCTGCCTCAAGGAAGCCCCTGAGTCACTCAACCCAGTCGCGCTTGCTGATTCCTGTCATCGTAGTCGTTCTGGCCCTGTGGTTGAGAATGGTGAAGGGGTCTTCCAACCTTCTACATCAGGCAAGTATGCGTTTGTTGAAAACAGTTCTTCTCCTAATCCGTCTCTGTGTTCCAGAGTACCACCATGCTCGTTTCGGCTGATCGATCATTCTGCAGACCTCCAACCGACTTCGTTCGACCGCCTGTTGGTGTATTACCAGAACGTTCGTGGCCTGCGAACAAAGATTGATGATTTTTTCCTGACTGCCGTTGACTCTGACTACGATGTCATAGTTCTTACGGAAACTTGGCTCGATGAACGCATTAATTCATCTCAATTATTTGGCAGTCTATTCACGGTATTTCGAAACGACCACAACCACCATAATAGTACCAAATCGCGTGGGGGAGGCGTCTTGATTGTGGTATCCAAACGCCTAAGCTCCTGCATCGATCCTGCTCCAGTTTGCACTTCTCTAGAGCAGCTGTGGATCAAAATAACGACGCCTCGTAGATCAATAAGTATTGGCGCTATGTATCTACCTCCAGACCGGAAATCTGATTCGAGCAGCATTGCAAACCACATCAGTTCGATTGGTACCGTGTTCTCTCGACTAGAACAAAACGACCTAGCTCTGATATTTGGTGACTACAATCAGTCTGGGCTCTCATGGAACGTTCCTGGAAACGATTTTCCTAGCATTGATGTTCTTCGCTCGAACATGCCCGCATTATGCTGTACTCTCCTTGATGGTTTCGACCTGCATGGCTTAACGCAAATCAACTCGATACTGAATAGCAACTCTCGGCGGCTTGATCTCGTTCTGGCGAACGAAGCTGTAGGACTGGAATGTTCTATCCTAGAAGCCCCAGAGCCTTTGATTGGCATCGACACCAATCATCCTGCGTTGGAAGTTTCCATCAACCTATCTGTTCCTGTTCGCTACGATAACCCCCCTGTTGATGTACATGAGCCACTCGCTTGCCCAGGCAGATTGGCAGTTCCTTGACACGTGTTCATCTATTGATGAAGCCGTCAACTACTTCGCTGAGGTCGTTGGCCGAGCAATAACTGATTCTGTCCCATTGAGAACACCCTCTCCCAAACCCGTATGGTCCAATGCTCGACTATGGAATTTGAAGCGTCTGAGATCGAAGACCCTCCGTAAATACTGTCGTACTCGTAGACCATTCACTAAACGATTATTTTCAACAGCGAGCAACGAATATCGCACATATAACCGCATTCTTTACAAGAGCTACACAAGGCGTGTGCAGGCTAATTTACGGCTTAATCCAAAGCAGTTCTGGTCATTCGTGAATACCAAACGAAACGAGGAGGGGCTACCAGTCGAAATTCACCTGGGTGATAGAATCGGGAGCAATTCCCTTGAGAAATGCAATCTTCTGGCAGAACATTTCAAAAGCATTTTCAATGACACTACGGCTTCGTTCCAAGTTGCTGAAGCGGTGAGGGACACTCCCAGTGATGCTTTCAATTTTTCGATTACCTCGGTTACAGTAGACCTCGTCGAATCCGCCATCAAGAAGCTGAAATTTTCTAATGCTGCTGGCCCTGATGGGATCCCCTCAAGCATCCTGAAGCGATGCTGTTCAGAGCTTACAACACCGCTTTCGAAGCTGTTCAATATTTCATTACAGCAGGGGGAGTTCCCTACGCGTTGGAAATCGTCATTCATGTTCCCGATCTACAAGAAAAGAGACAAGAGAAACGTCAAAAATTACCGAGGGATCACATCACTCAGTGCCTGCTCCAAAGTTTTCGAAATCATCATCAACGACGCATTATTCTCTAGCTGCAGAAATTACATTTCTCCTGACCAACACAGTTTTTACCCCAAGAGATCAGTTTCAACAAATCTAGCTCCGTTCATTTCTTTATGTCTTCGGAGTATGGAAGCTGGAGCGCAGGTGGACGTTGTATATACAGATCTTAAGGCTGCATTCGACCGGGTTGATCACTCCATACTGCTAGCTAAACTTGAAAAACTCGGTGTATCCTTGGGTTTAACCCGTTGGTTCAAGTCCTATCTGACCAATCGGGAACTTTGTGTTAGAATCAGATCAGAGCAATTGGACTATTTTACAAACAGCTCCGGTGTTCCTCAAGATAGCAACTTGGGACCATTGCCAGTGATGGAAAAGTTCGCGAAAACTCACTATGACTCGCGAACTTTTCCCTTGGTGAACTTTGTGAAATATCGCGAACTTTTCCAACACTGACCATTGCTATTCTCGATTTTTGTGAATGAGGCCGAACTGATCCTTCCAACTGGTTGCCGATCCTTCTACGCGGATGATGTGAAGATCTATGTGATTGTTCGTAGCTTCACCGATTGCTTACGGCGTCAGCACCTAATCGATACCTTCGAAGAGTGGTGCTCAAGAAGCTGTCTCACGTTGAATGTACAAAAATGTAATATTATCTCATTTCATCGCAAGCTGAAACCAGTGGCATTCAACTAACTATGCGATAAATCACCAACTTCTGCAACGTGTGCACAATGTTCGTGACCCAGGAATCATGCTAGACTGCGCCTTAACATTCAAGCTTCATTACTCGGGCATCGTTGAGAAAGCTAACAGGCAACTCGGGTTCATTTTCAAGATCGCTAACGGGTTTCGCGATCCTGCCTGTCTAAAAGCTCTATACTGCTCTCTAGTGCGATCGATCTTGGAATTCAGCTCGGTAGTATGGTGCCCGTATCAAGCGTTTGGATAGCGAGGATTGAATCTGTTCAAAGGAAATTTGTTCGGTATGCCTTTCGTCACCTTCCTTGGAATGACCCTGTGAACCTTCCGCCGTAAGAAGATCGTTGTCAACTCCTGGGTCTTGAAACACTAGAACATAGGCGGACGATTAGTCAGGCCGTGTTCGCAGCGAAAGTACTTATTGGTGATATCGACACTCCAGGAATCTTGGCTGAATTCGAAATCTACGCACCCGAACGAGTTCTTCGGTCGAGGAGTTTCCTGCATCTTGGACCTCGTGCTGCGAACTACAGCTTGCATGACCCAATACGGTTCATGTCTGGGCGTTTCAACGAGTTTTACGAGTTTTTCGACTTCAACTGTGCAGCGGAAACCTTTCGTCACCGTATTCAACGCAGACTTCTGAGAAGGTGAGTAGCTGTCCAATTAATGTACACGTGAAGGATTGTGCTACCTGTTTATTTTTTGTTTTCGGTTCAACTGCATGACGAGGACTTCTACCTGATTCACGAACAACTCTATGCCATAGGAGGATAACTTTTTTTATGCTAAAGACTTGATTAATGTTCGTTGTAATTGTATTGTATTATTTTGATTCATGTATTTCGAAAAGATATGGGGTTTTTACGCCTTTTATAGGCTTTTCCCCATCAGGCTTCATTTAGACACGTTAAGTCCGATGAAGAAAAACAAAATAAATAAATAAATAAATCAACGACTGAGCATCTGGTGGAGAAGAGTGAAGTGAGCGTGGTCCTCAAATTCATAAAACATTGTCAAAGCTTTCTGTAAAAAAACCAGCCTTCTCCAGACCTTGCGAATAGATGAAGATCGGAATAACTTGCGTCAGTACCAACAGCAAACCACTGAAACTGTCAATTAGCGGACATTAGTTGGTTTCCGATCCATAGCTGCGATTTTATTCGGTGAAAGGGTCATCACTGAAATGGCTCTCAATGCGTTTATCATACAACCATTTTGCAGTAAATCAATCTTGAAGAGCTTCGAAAATACACCTTATAGAACCTTCTCCAGGGTGGGCCAACTAGACAGATTCTAGCATCAATCAGTTTTTGGTGAATGTATCAATGGCAAAGCAGTCTTGACCAGGGTTTTATGGATGTTGTTTTATAGCAGCTTTGTAGTATTTCATAAAACTTAAAATGTTACTTGGGCAGGACACCAGCAGAACAAAACCCGTCAGTCCATCTGTCTTGATTTTTTTTTAAGTGGATGAGGTAAGCTTTAATTCAGCTTTTTTGAAAATAAATCACAGAGAACAGACGTTGAGGCTCGAACTAAATTTCTCTGCAAACTAGTGTCACAGACAGACAGACATAACACATTGAATATTTCTCAATGTAAAACATCGTCGCTAAAACATTACCGCCCTCTGTTGAGTACACTGTGGTGGGTAGTACGCTGAACAGATGGCGGTAGTGTGTAAACGTCAAACTCAAGGAAAATGACTATCCGCGCCACAGGTGGCGGTACTACCAACTACGATACTTATAAATTGACCGTTTAATTCTTGTGCGATGAAAAACTTCCGAGTGTTATGTCTGTTTGTCTGGGCTAGTGTAAAGATTCCTATTCGAATTAAGCGCGACTAAAACCCTTTTTAACAACCTGATGGCGCTGTCGTTGCACAACTTACACTAGACACTAAGTGTCGGTAGCGCCAAGTGGCAATTTTTAACAGAACGGTCAGAAACTTGTGTAAAGATAAGTGGGAACATCGCCGTTACGTGGCGCTAGCATCTCCTAATTTTCTCTATAAATTTTCTTCTTTCGACCAATTTGGCGCTAGTATCGATAAATTTCTATAGAAAATTGCCACTTGGCGCTACCATCACTTAGTGTCTAGTGTAAATTGTGCAACGCCAGCGCCATCAGGTTGTCAAAACGGTTTTTAAGTGGGAAGTCGGCGTTGGTGGCGAATAGGAATCTTCACACAAGTTTTTACAGAAATTTTGTTCGAGCCTCAATGTCTGTTCTCTGTGCTGCAACACACTCTCCACTTAAATATATGAATATGAATATACCTACTGTATGAAAATAAATCACAGAGAACAGACGTTGATGCTCGAAATAAATTTCTCTGCAAACTAGTGTCACAGACAAACAGACATAACACATTGAATATTTCTCAATGTAAAACATCGTCGCCAAAACATTATCGCCCTCTTTTGAGTACATTGTGGTGGGTAGTACACTGAACATATGGCGGTAGTGTGTAAACGTCAAACTCAAGGAAAATGACTATGCACGCCACAGGTGGCGGTACAACCAACTACGATTGTTCGATGAAAAACTTGCGAGTGATATGTCTGTTTGTCTGTGCTATCCTATTCGAATTAAGCGCGACTAAAACCCTTTTTAACAACCTGATGGCGCTGGCGTTGCACAATTTACACTAGACACTAAGTGTCCGTAGCGCCAAGTGGCAATTTTTAACAGAAAATTTGACGATACTAGCGTCAAACACAGAAAACAGACGTTCAACTCCGGTCAGTAACTTGTGTAAAGATAAGTGGGAACATCGCCGTTACGTGGCACCAGCATCTCCTAATTTCCTCTATAAATTTTCTTCTTTCGACCAATTTGGCGCTAGTATCGATAAATTTTCTATAGAAAATTGCCACTTAGCGCTACCATCATTTAGTGTCTAGGGTAAGTTGTGCAACACCAGCGCCATCAGGTTGTCAAAAGGGTTTTTAAGTGGGGAAGTCGGCGTTGGTGGCGATTAAGTCGAAAAAGAAATCTTCACACAAGTATTTACAGAAATTTAGTTCGAGCCTCAATGTCTGTTCTCTGTGCTGCAATACACTCTCCACTTAAATATTTGAATATGAATATACCTACTGTTTTCCGTTCTGACCGCTCAAACCTAACCAGCATGAAAAGCACTGGCAGAGTCGCTCCAGTTATAAATGTTTTTATTGTAACTTCCAAACAGTACTACAGTCGAACAGGTGTAAGTAGAACTGTTTGTCCCAGGGTAAACATTATTTATCTGTGTCATTTACGTACCTCCTGACCATGTCAACGATTCAACTTTGGCGTCTAAAAATTGCCAATTATTGGCATGGATTACCACACGCATGGCTTTAGCAGATAAGATAATAATCTTGGGCGATTTCAACATGCAATCTGTTAGCTGGACTCAAGGTTCATCGGAATATCTCTATCTTAACTTTGCTCATTTTTTTTCTTTGATTTGTTTTCCGTCGATCATGTTTTCCGTACTGCGTACCAATGCTATCGACACCAGGGAGGCAGCACCCACACCTGAACCCCACCTATCGACCCATCAACACATGGACCAGGTATCAACGGCTTTACTTCCCGTGATCAGAGATTTTATACCTCATAACATCCCGGCGGCGCCGACTGGGATTGAACCCAGGCCTTTTGGGATGAGAGGCAATCACGCTTACCACTACACCACCGGCGCCGCTCTTGCTCATTCATCGATGAACTTAGCTCAAAATCAAATTTTGGACGATTACAGTATCGCGGGGCTTATCCAACTTAACCGAAGACTACATATCAAGAAGACTGGAAACTCTTCCATTTTCTCATACGACCGCAATGAGACCGGCACAGTCGCGTCATCTGCCGTGCAAAGGATAATGCTTCGAACGAATTTGATAGCAAATATTACAACTGCCATACTGCCATACAATACAATCACTGGATGCGGCTCCCGTTCTGATGGAGGAGGCTTGTTGGATAGCGTAAGTTAAAGTGTTTATTGTGTTGTACCTTTTGACTATAGTTTTAAGATATATTGTATAGTGAAGAAGAATCCTTGGCTCTGTAAAGTTAATTCGATTGAGCCTTATCAAATAAATTTATTAACAACAAGCAAAACAACTCTAACCGTCGTCTCCTTGATCTGTGCTTTGTCAGCCAAGATCTGAATCAGGACATTACTGTATCTGAAGCTCCTGGTCCACTTGTTAAGGAATGCCAGCATCATCACTTGTTCCTAAATGAATGCATTCCTTATGAATTCACCTCTATCACTGAAATTATCAGTTATAACTTCTGGAAAACGGACTTCATCAAAATTAACCTGTTTTTGTCTGGGATGACATGTTGCACATATTGACCGCTGAAACTACCGTCCATCACTAGAAACCATCACTTCACTGTCACCTCACCTCACACGCCGCGCAGAATAGGCCTATTTGTCTGCAGTATGTCGGAATATTGTTCACTTTACTTTAACACTTTTAGTAAGTTAACTACCAGAGGAGAACAAAAAGTTCACTTTTCCCATAGTTATATTCCCAGATAAACTTCAAAGAAGCCACTGCAGTATGAGATCGTAACCAAATAAGCTCAAATTTTAAGAGAAGAGTTCAGGGATCAATTGAGCTGGGTAGATCTAAATCAATAATTTCAAACCAGCCACATTGCTTGAGTATCATGCAACTTCAACCTTTGATAATCTACTTAGCTAAAAATATAAACAGCTAGTACAATAACACAGTAAACCGCATACGAAAAAGACAGACTAAAAAGATACAGATTCTGTCGTTTCCAGCGGTAGGTATTTGCTGAAAATGCAGCGGCTTTGTTGGCAATGGCTGCGTAGATGCGGTACCGGAAAGGGAGAGTGAAGGCTTCGACACAGCTGGCATCGGCTGGCGTCGAGGGTAGGAGACCGGAGATGATGCGCGTGTAGCTATTGTACACCGGAGCAAGTATTTGTATTGTCTTGTCGGTGGCGATGCAGGTCAGTTCGAGTCCATACATCAGCTGGCTGTCTACCATGGCCCGGGCAACACGGAAACGTACTTCGCTGTTGTTGGACCGGTGCGGACGGGAGATTGTGCGGATCCTGCTGCGACAGCTAGCCTTGACCCCTTGAAGGTGGTGGTCAAAACTCAACGACCGGTCAATGACAACCCCCAACAGTTTCACAGTTTTCTCCAATGGGATGGCTTGATTACCGATCTTTATGGAAGGTCCGCAGACCCAATGTCGGTACTGGCTAACGTGACACCTAGCGCTCTTTCTAGCAGACAGCTGAAAGCCTTTCCCAGCGGTCCATCTGGCTACGGTGGAAACCCCTGCTTGGGCTTTAATCCTCGTTCGCCCCGGAGTGATCTGTGGCTACGATTAGCACGTCGTTTGCTCAACCGTAACCGCTCAAAGACACTGTTCATGGCTGCCAGGAACAAGGTGACAACGATCACTGAACCTTGCGGAACGCCAGTTTCCTCGCAGAAAGTGCGGGATTTGGTATAACCTACCGAGACTCGGAAGGATCTGCCAGTCATTAAATTTTGGGCGAAATGGATGATGGCCGCTAAGGTCACAGCTGACGAGTTGCTTCAGTACCGTGGGCGTCCATGTACGGTTAAAGGCTTTCACAATGTCCAGGGAAACCATCTCCGTATGGAGACCGTTATCCTTGGCATCTTTGAGGAGCTCTCCTAGCGTCGCAAAATACGTGGATGTACCGTGGCCTTGCCGAAATGCGTGTTGGTGATGGTCTAGAAGGCCGTCAGACTCGAGAAACTGCCTCAGGCGTCGGTTTACCATCCGCTCGAACACCTTTACCACAGACAAACAGACATAGAACTCGCAAATTGTTCATGGAACAAGCATTTAACGGTCAATTTAAAAGTATCGTAGTTGGTGGTACCACCACCTGTAGCGCACATAGTAAATTCCCTTGCATTTGACGTTTACACACTACTGCCATCTGTTCAGCGTACTACCCACCACAGTGTACTCAACAGATGACGATAATGTTTTAGCGACGATGTTTTACAATGAGAAATATTCAATGTGTTATGTCTGTTTGTCTGTACCTTTACCATGCAGCAGGCATAGAGGTAACTCTAAGACCAAAGATGAATACTAAGATGAAACTGTCGGAAGAAAAACTTTCTATTTTAGTGTCTTCTTTCACGGTCCCTTTCATCCAATGAGAACCCCCCGTATTCAAGGTAATTTTGTGGTTTTGCTGCCCCCTCGGAAGAGATGAAATTTTGCGCTCATTTTTATCAAAACAATCACACCAAAATCAGAGGTGTCCCATTTTTTAATTACTCAATTAACAACTAATCGATTATTTTTTGTTCGCTGTGCTGCCATTTTTCCACCAATGAGAGTGCAGCACATGTTTGAAACGATCGGTGATGATCCTGTGGAGATGTTAATGCTTATATCGGCATGATCTAACCGATTATAAATAGTTTACTTTTCGGTTCGTTAATCGATTAAACGATTATTCGAATGAAAATCGGACATCACTAGATGAATGTGAAACGTCATTTCAAATATAAGGCCGTTCATAAATAATGATACAATTTGAAAGGGACCGGGACTAATCACAAATTACGTCTCCATGGTAACTGAAATAAACACGAGTGTTCACCGGTTGCTAAGACCAGAAGGTACCGAAGAAACGTGCTCCATTTTTTGGCTCAGCTCTGGTACTATCTTCGGTCCCAAGCTAATCGATGCACCCCTCGAAACATAGAAAAATCCACGAACCCCTCATTTTATCTGTCAAACTTTCATAGCGAATCAAAACAAACATAGTGTAGTACTAGAATTTCGACCAGAATGGGATACGTTAATCGATTTGCTTGGGACCAATAGGCTAGTCAAGTAGTGAGTCAATTTAAAATCGTTAGTTTTCACCGGTTGCAGCAGGTGAGCGCAATGGGTCGGAACTTCGCCACGTACCGTGTCAGCTCGTTTGCTTTGGGGATGGGGACAACCAAGCTCTCCCTCCAATGCTCTGTATACGAGTATGTATGCCAAAGTTGGTTGAAGGGTTCCAGCATTTTTACTTTACCCGGAGTAGGTAGGTTCTTGAGCAACGGGTAGCCGATCTCGTCTGGGCTGGCTGATTTCCCGTTGCTTCTACTAAGCGCGAACTGAAAGCTCCTGCCAGGTGAAATCGTGGTTGATCCTCAGGTTGTTCGTGTCCGGAGAAACTCGACAACTGCTTACGGACGAAGTCGATGGGTTTGCTAGCCGTTGAAAGGTCGCCTCGTACTTGGAAATCGCAGAAAGGTCAGCGAAGTAGTCGCCAAGCTTATCTGCAACGATTGCGGGGTCGGAAACTACAGCGCCATCTACCTGTATATGCAGTGTGGCCGTACGGCGCTTGTCACTGAGGGCGTTAACCCTACCCCAGAGCTCCGCCGAAGACTGTGAGGCATTTTTACTTTCGAGGAAGTCCGTCCAACTTGACCGTTTGGCATTTCGGACCAATTGGCGACACTGCTTGTGCCGTTCTCGATAGGTACAGAGCGCGTTTTCCCTATCCGGGTCATCGATGGGCAGCCGTTTGACTTGTCGAAGGGCTTTTCAAAGGGCCTTTCAAACCAATTTCTGTTCTCATTGATTAGTACTTTTAACTTAATTTTGAAGCATAACCAAAACAGTTAGTTTTACTTCAATACTCGGTTTTCAGTTGTTTTGTTTTTCGGGCTCTAAAAGTATCCAAAATGAAATTTTGTCATTGTACTTCAGTTTGGATAAAAAATCGCAAAGTTCGCCATATTTAATTCGGTTTTGTCATCTGCAAAATTTTGCTCGATCATAAATAGTTCAAAGGGATTAAATTTGTGACATTTATGTTTAATGCTGCGAAGAGGAGAAAGGTAAGTTCTAAACGGTTCTATTAAACAGTCTGTGATAGATTTCTCGGAAAGTGTTAGAAATTAACCTAAATTACTTCTTAGGCCTTCGTGCGCCTCCACTAGCTACCGATGACTCCACAGTTAGTGAGATAACCATAAACCAGCATCCGAAAGTAGTGGATAAATGAAGGTAATGACCTTTTGTTTTTCGATCCTGTTTAGCAGGTTCACTATTTTTACTCTGTTTTTGAAATTATTCCAAAATAACAGAACAATTAGGCTGAGGTTGATGGGTCTGGTACTTTTTCCTCGAGTACACCAGCCGAAATCAAGGAAGCCGAGAGTGGACTCAATGAAAAGGAGTTTGCTTGGAACTTTACCTGTTAGACCGTTGAATAGTAAATCCAACACGATGGATCTGGTAGTTTGTGTTTTACTGCTCTTTCAGGTGCCAAATATGGATTGATTTTATTATTATAAGCTCGATTATGAAGATAAATAAAACCAAACATAAAACTTATTTTTAGGGCTCAAAATAAATATGAAAAACAATAGAGAAATCCCCTTTTCGGCTAATTGCTATAACGAAAAAAAAAGCGATTTTGAGTAGTTCCTACCCAACATTCACTCTTCCTAAAACCGTTACATTCTCCTCCAAACGAAGTCTTTGCAAAATACTCAAATTTGGATTCTTCGCACAGAACTCGGCTATTTCGTTTCTCCGTGTACCATTTTACGAGACGTTTCTAGCCAGCTGATTGTTCTATTCGACTCGAACAACATGACTTCTGTCATTTAATTAAAACGGTCTATTCCTTTTATAAATTTCCACCAGAGTCCACCACCGTCGTTGTCGTCGCCTTGGAAGCAACTGCAACAGAGTCGAACTCAGCGCCTACTATGCGGGAGCACATTTCACGCACACTTCACCCTCACCCTGCCCATTCGAGTGAGTTCGAGTTCTCCCCCGTAAGTGTAGAGTGTTGTTAAGGGTACTGTCCCGTCACTCACTCGAAAAAGTCAATGTAATCTTAAGAATAGCAAACTCAACAGCTTCATTCGTGCTATCGCTGCAGAATTCGAATGGTCCTGGATTACTTTGGCTATTGGCTAAGTAGAATTAGTGTGTAGTGTGTAGTGCAAGCCGCGGGCTACTGAAATTTGGTAAAATCCACCGGAAACGCCCCCGATTTGGGCCGGATCGGGGCGTTTTTCTCCGGTCAACTTATCGCTGGAGGATCGTCTTTTTTTTTTTTTGTTGGAAATGTCGTCCGTCTTGTTGAAAAATTTTACTGCGCGAGTGTGTCTGCCTGCAGTATTCGGAAGTGTGCGTGAGCGGACCACCACTGTGAGTGTGTGTGAGTGCGAAACGAAGGCGTACGGATAGGGAAAATGTGGAGTGGTGTTTGCGATTTTTTTTTTCGATTCAGTTTCTCTTGGTAGCAGCAAGTAGACAGAGCAAGCTGTGTGCGGTTGTGGGGGTGGCCCGCTGCCTGGAAGGGAAGCCGAACGAGATTCAATTAAAGCATCATTTGATAATGGATGACACTTTTTTTTCCATTTCGGTGTGTTCGTGATTCGTGTGTCGTGCGAGACAGGTTTTTTTTTCGGACTAATGGTTGCAGAATGAAATCACAAATTAGTGCGATCGGACGGAACAGTTATTCACGGGAGAAGAAAAGACCCGAGCACGGCTGCCCTTTAACAAAGTTCCAATTAGAATGTGTAAGTTTGCGTGCTTTTCGATTCCAATCCGTGTGAAATCAAGTGCATGTGAAACAACAGAAGACCGAGAGAACCTGGTGCAGAAAGGCAGCTGCACCTTTTGAGTGGACGGACTTTTTTTTTTCTTGTGTTTCTTTCCGTCGTCATCTTGATTTTTTCGCTCCCTCATTATCATAAAAAGAGTCTCGTCCCACGATAAAGGAACAAAAAAAAAACGAGGCTGCTGTTGGTCGCTGCTGCTGCTGCTGCTGCTGTAGTTGTTGGTTAGGGCTCTTTTCCGAGATTTCAAGAGGGGCTCCCCAACCCAATAACTGACACTGACTGGAGCGAAGCAGGCGACGACGAGGCACGGACGGTGCGCTTGCTAATTAGGGTGGTTCACGGGTGGCTACTTTGATGTGTGGTGGTTATTTTACCTTGAAATGGTATAATTATATGTTTGTCACAAGTGGCGCTGTGGCGATGAAGCTGAAATTGTCAATATTATCTGCTGGGGGTAAGCAAGATGGAGACGAACAACAGTGGTACCGTTTGGTGGACGCAAATATCGTGTTAATGTGACATAATGTTGCGAAAAACTAAATGTGGTAGAACGCATTTTGTACGTTGCAAAATTTGTGCTTGCATTAAATTACCATTAGTGGGAACCGTTATGAAGTGCTTGATTGATTTGATTTCTTTATATGTTTGCCAATTAGTAAGGGTGGTCAATGCCTGTGAAAAAGCATTGATTAGTTTATTTTTGAGAATTGAAAAAAAATGTATCACGTCAGAAGTTGGCTGGGTGATTTCTTATTGTTTTAAACTAGACAAAATAAACAAAAGTACGATGAAATCGTAAGGCTTGCCATACTGAATTTGGTGAAATTAGTCCACAAATGATTTGGAACACACCGTTAAGATTCAATGCTATGCGGAGCATTTTTCAACTTTGACGTTTGTTCTACAAAGAACATAGGATCAATATGACTTCAATTGCTTCGATTCGTTACACAGTACTTTAATACGGTTTTTGATACGCGAAGAGAGTGAACACTAGGGTGGGTCAAGTTTGTAAGGTGGATCACAATCCCCTGTTCCCCACTGCTCTTCCGATGTATGTAGAGGTCCGTAACAACGGTGTCAAATTTGAACGAATTTGATTATGATTTGGATTTGCGGTAGAATTTTAAATTTTGTATGGGAAAATATATGGGCAACGCAACGAACATATTAATTTGAGTGCCAAAAATTCAAATATTGCTCAAATTTCACGGAAATAGATTGGAAATACCATGTAGAACAACTTTGTCCAAGACAGCAAATCGATTGGACTTCTGAGAAAAAAGTTATTATATCAATTTAGATCTATTGCTCCGTGCATACCGCCAGGCGTGTTACATATATGAGCTGTGTGGAACACAGATAGAGCTGGAATTAGGGCGTAACGGCTTTTGTAAACAATTACTTCTTTCGATAATTTCTAGAAAGTTAAGGCTCGCCAACGCATATCAACATCATCATCGGGCAGGGGAAGACTTACCCTACACGACGGTTATGTTGGTTTACGTGGGAGTGCCTTAAGTTCCTAGAAATTATCGAGAGAAATCATTGTTTACAAAAGCTGTTACGCCCTAATACCAACAATCAATACGAAACTATCGATTTTAAATTGGCTCACTACTTGACTAGCCTATTGGTCCCAAGCAAATCGATTAACGTACCCTATTCTAGTTGAAATTCTATTACTACACTATGTTTGTTTTGATTCGCTATGAAAGTTTGACAGATAACATCAGGGGTGTGTGGATTCATGCAGAACATGCAGGGGTGAGTGAAATAGCTTGGGACTGCTTGGGACCGTTGTTCTGGTACTGAGTGAGCCAAAAATAATAATGATTTTCTTCGGGACCCAGTGGTCTTAGAGTTACCTCTATGCTATTACCAACAATCAATACGAAACTAACGATTTTAAATTGGCTCACTACTTGAGTAGCCTATTGGTCCCAAGCAAACCGTTTAACGTACCCTATTCTAGTCAAAATTCTAGTACTACACAATGTTTGTTTTGATTCGCTATGAAAGTTTGACAGATACAATGAGGGGTTATTGGATTTTGCTATGTTTCGAGGGGTGAATCGTTTAGCTTGGGACCGAAGATAGTACCAGAGCTGAGCCAAAAAGTTGAGCACATTTCTTCGGGACCTTCTAGTCTTAGAGTTACCTCTATGCTAATACCAGCTCTATCTAGACTTGTTCTAAAGTGAAAGTAACTTTTGTACAAAGATCAAACCGATTTGCAGTCTTCGACAAAGTCGTTTTGTATAGTATTCTCAATCTTAGTCCGAGGTTTAGAGATATTTGAGTAATATTTGGCATTTTGGTAAGCAAAGGAATAGGATCGTTATCCAAGTAACAATTTTGGTTTTATAAGGGTTCTATAGATCATGAATTGGACTTGTAGAACGCTTTAAAACCTTGATAAAACTTGCAATGCTACCGTTTCCCTTAGAAAATTTAAAATCCTTCCCCAAGTCGAGATTATAACCAAATTCGTTCAAATTTTGAACGGTTGTCGGGAACCTCAATACGTATTAAAAGGGCAGGGGATCACAGGGAGTTGAAAAGATGACCCACCCTAGTGAACAACCCTACTCAACTAGCTGGATTTTTATTTGTCGTATTGATGTATTTTTTTGCTACTTCAATAGAACCTTAACAGTTTGAAAAAGTTGTGAAAATTTATATTAATATGATGCATATAAATAGAGCGAGTTTACATTCAAGATCGTGTAAAGTTATGAGATTTGTAAGCAACATTTCATGCAAGCTGATATGACATCTTTAATAAAATTCATTTTTTTCTGTGTTGGGTCTGCCCTACATCTCCTGTTCCACATCTCGATATTTCCATATTACAGTTAAATTACTCCTGAATAAGTCAGCTATTTTTTAGCTTTTATGGAAAAGATGCTCAGAAGCTGATACACGTGATCAACAAGACATGAAAATGAGCATTTGATCCCACAAATTCCATTCGGTAGACGGACGTATTAACTAATATCGCAAACATATCAAGGAGACTAGCAACTCTTCCATTTTCTCACGCAACCGATAGGAGACAGGCACAATCGCGTCATCTGCTGCTTAAAGGTAAATGCTCCTATGTAATTGGATAGCAAAGGTTCCATCCTCAGCAGGGTTATCAGTCGATAACCATCCGTTTGGGTTCTATCCTTCCCAGGTTTGGGAATGGGAATAACCAACCCTTCTTTCCACTCGTCCGGTATCTGGCCAGAAAGCCAGAATTCGTTCATTGTGCCAAGAAGAGCCAATCGGCCGACAAGAGGTAATCTCCTAAGCATGGGATACCCAATGTCGTCAGGGCCCACCGCCTTACCAATGCCGCGGCACAGGGCCCAGTTGAGCTCTTCAAGTTCGAACACCCTGTTATAGTGTCTTTAACAAGACTACACTGCCTGTCACGGGAGTAGCGGTACTCCCCCTCAACCAATGACTTTAGGAACTCATCACTGTGATTGCTGTTTGCTGACACCTTGGCAAATTGATCAGCAAAGGCCTCACTCATAAGCCCTGGGTCTTTCGTGTAATTGCTATTCAACTTAATCACCCTCTTACCACCGACAGAATTGAGATGCTGCATGTTTCTAATTTTATACAAAATTTATTTTTGATTCAAATCCAGCTTGGATCGTGTATAAAGATTAGGTCTACCTGTCTTCTGTCAAATGTCAGATTAGGTAGAAGCTGATTCCAACCCGGATAAAAAAACAAATACTCTATTAGGGTGTAGACAGGCCACAGTGGGCCGAAAGTCAATTTGCACGACTAACATAATACCTCTTAAACGAAGCATTTCCGAGGCTTGGTACCTCCGAAGAAGTTTCTCGCTATAACCTATAAACTATCTATTGGCGTTATTCGGTAGTTCGCAACTCATCCGCATAGATGGCACAAAATTTAATTTTTCGAACATTCCAAAAACGGGGTTTTTTCTTATTGAGGTGTGTAAACGATATTTTAGAAAGGTAGTTTCTTCAGAGAATTTGGTGGAATTTTCATAAGCTTTCTTCTGACGTTAGTAAAACAATAACCTAACCACCTAGAAGGGCACTGGAAACATTAATTTTCTAAAAATGCTTAAAAGTGATTAGTATCTTCAACAAAGTTGTGGATAATGCAAATTCTAGCAACTTTGCTGAAGACACCAACTTCGGGTACTGATTTTGCCCATTTCCATATATTTTTGATGAAAATGACCTATGTCTCTGATAAAAGTTAAATAATTTTAATAATAATAACCTTTCTAGAACAAATTTTAAAAAAATCCAACAAAAATCGATTTTTGAAGTGGTTTAAATAAAAATATATAATTAACACTTCATGTAATACGATACATGAAATTGGTGGCTTAAGCAAAGTTGAGAAAATGTGCATTATCTACAAGTTTGCAGAAGAGACAAACCACTTTAGAGCATGTGTAGAAAATTTAATACTTCCAGTGCTCTTCTAAGTGGATAGATCATTGGTCTACTAGCTTCAAAATAAAGCTTATTTTGACTCAACCAACATCTCTCAAGAAACAATCTTTCTAAAATAACCTTTACGCACAACATAACAAAACGCATGTTTTATTGAGCAGTGTAGAAATCCCAACCATCCTACATTAAGGGCTGAACACAATGATAGCGGCATAGCGGCAAGATCTTCAAGACGTGAACCAAATAATCATCCAAGGTCGTAGTATGTAATCAGAACCATGCAACCGGACATATTTCGGGTACCCCCGGGGAACTGGTCAGATTCTTATTGAACCAACACCTACATGCGACACATCAAATTATATGATAATTCAAAATATGATCATTGGTGGCCATATTAAGTACTGAAGACCACGTTGGCCAGATCCGAACATGTTCCGGATACCCCTGGAGAAGTGAAACTTGAACCTACATCCTCATGTGAAACACCAAACTATATGAGAATTCAAAAATAAGAACATTAGTGAACATATTATGTACTCAAGACCACACTGGCCAAACATGTTCCGGGTGCTCCCGGGGAGTTTCATAAATTTCCCGAAATTTCCTTGAGGCCAATGGAACTTCTCTGGAGTTCTCAGAACTTCCCTGAAATTCTCTTCAGAACTACTCTGAAGTTCTCCTCAGAACTACTGTGAAGGTCTCATCAGAACTACTCTGAAACCCGCCACAGAAATATTCTGAAGTTCTCATCAGAACAACTCTGAAATTCTCCTCAGAATTTCTCTGAAGTTCTCCTCAGAACTACTCTGAAGTTCTCCTCAGAACTACTCTGATGCTCTCTTCAGACTTATTTTGAAATTCTCATCAGAACTACTTTGCAATTCTCCTCAGAACTAAGTTCTCGTTAGAACTACTCTGAAGTTCTCCTACATTTTCCTGACATGTACGAAGTTGTCCGAATATTCTCTTGATGATTTTTAAACTTTCGCTAGTCGGGACTTCCCTGAAGATATCTTCACTCCCCCAGAAGTTCTTTTAACTTCTCAATAAATTAGAGTTGTCTGCAGTTCCCTAAGATTCACGGAACTTTTCTTAAGCTTCCGCAGTTTTCCTGATATTCATAACTCTTCTCCGAAGCTCTCGATATTTCCCCACGGTTCAAGGTACTTCTTCACAGTGCTCCCAAATGTTTTAAAGTTAATGCAAATTCCGCGACGAATTTCGGAGAATTTCAAAGCCCCTCGGATATTTTTACAAGATTTCAGATTGATTAATTATTCAGAGGACATTCTACTGATTTTTCTTCACTATGTCAGCTGAATCAGAGATTATTCAAATAACAAATAACTCGAAACTGCAATCCAAATAATCCCGTTTACGTGGTTTGTTTACGTACAGTGTAAGAGGAAAAATAACTAGATTGTGCGCGCATGCATTGTGGGCAGGAATGCCGCAACGCGGCAGCGGTACAGCGGTTAGCGCGATTTTAGTACATTGCGCGTTTGCCACTGTGCCGCTATGTCGCTATGCCGCTGTAACGAAAATAACAATCAGTATGAAGTAGTGTTGGGGCCTCCCTGAGCTCAGTCGGTAAAGGCGCAGCTACAAAGCGAAACCATACTGGAGGTGGCTGAGTTCGATTCCCGGTCCGGTCTAGGAATTCATCGGGTTGGTCAATTTCTCGACTTACCTGGACATCGAGAATGATTGTACTTGCCACACAATGTATGCCCTTTTCACATGTGGCTCGTGAATTATGCTAATGCAAAAATGGTCTACCAGCACGGGATTTCAGAAGCAACTGACAATATTTCTTCATTCAATGCTTCCCCTTCGTATCAATCTATTGATCAAGATTGAATGAGTATTAGAAAAATGATGATTGGTTTGAACATTTTTTATTTTGCGGCTAAATTTTAATTGCTGATCAATAGTGCAGGGATATAACCCAGATTATTATAATGTGTCTTTAGTTGATTTGAAATTCGGATCTTAAATTAAAAATGTTTCGGTTTAATTATTGTTGGAGTTGTTTAAGCCATTCATGCTCGTGAACAAAAAGATTTTCTTAAGCCAATAAGTAATACATGTGATTTTGACGTAGGACTACGTCTTTGTGGACTATACTGGGCTGCAAATCAAAATAAAAGTGTGACGAAATAGTGTTAGGTTTTGAACGCTCATAACATGGTAATTTATAAATGAATTTCAATTTCAATTACACAATTTTATTCAGATTGAATGTAAAATTTATTTGGTATAAATATGGCAGTTGTTTATCATTGGTTAACTATTGAAAATTGATCAAAGTTTAAAGCCGTAACTAACCAATCATTTGCTCGCTCGCTATGACTACCGAGAGAGCAGAGAGACGAGCCGGTACCACTCAATGTTATTTATCTACTCATTGAGCTACATCTAGGAGATGAACTAGCTCACAAGCTAAAAATCTCGCTAAAGGGCTGAACACAATGGCAGTGACATAGCGATACAGTGACAAACGCGCAATGTACTAAAATTGCGCTAACCGCTGTACCGCTGCCACTTTGCCGCATTCCTACCCACAATGCAAGCGCGCTTTTGATAAATCTACGTTACGGTCGTCCAGCAGATAAAACTGATGTTAAAATGATAATGACGTTTTGCTACCTGTCAAATCGTATGGAATATTTTTTAGTACATCATCACTTTTGTGGATTTGGATTTCAAACCTAGGTGTTGCATGCACTGGTGCAGTTTCGTGTAGATTCATCAATTTATTTTCCGTCTTCCGCTGCATGTTGTACGATTTCGGATTGAGAAAAACACGTAAAACACCGTAATACAGCACATAATCAGACCGCTTGTATTAATAGCTTTTTACATACTTTTACTCATGGAGCTGTGTGGTATCTTTGACAAGTACACGTTTATCGGAAATTGTCATGATTTTCGTATGGTTTTGTTGATAAGCAGAGTCGTTTCTTGCACTTCCAATCAGTTGGAGATCTTCAAACTAGCTAATCGTCATGAAGTCATACGGTTATTTGAATAATCTCTGATTCAGCTGACATAGTGAAGTAATATGTGAGGGATTATCTGATTGAATAGTTGATCGGTAGAAGGTCTTCTGAATAATTGATCAATCTTGAAAAAATATCCAAGGGGCTTTGAAATTCTCCAAAGTTCAGTGATCGTTTCTGAATTTGCATTAACCTAAAAAATTTGGAAGCACTTTGAAGAAGTACCATGAACAGTGGTCATTTTGCTTAACAGCGTGTTCCAGTTCTATCATTTTGGTTATGATGCGTCTATGGTATTTTTTATTAGAGCTTCGCAGAAGAATTATGAATATTAGGAAAACTTTGATTGCTTAAGGAAAGTTCCATGAATTTTAGGTAAGTTTAGAGAACTCTAATTTATTGAGAAGTCTAAAGATTTTGGGGAGCAACGATATCTTTAGAGAAGTCCAGAATATCGGGAAAGTTCAAAGATCTTCAAGAGAATATTCAGAAAACTTCGTACATTTCAGGAAAATGTTGAATACTTCATCGAAGACCTAGAGTAGTTTTAGGAGAACTTCAAAGTAGTTCTGACGAGAACTTAGTTCTGATGAGAACTTAGTTCTGAGGAGAACTTCCGAGTAGTTTTGAGGAGAAGTTCAAAGTAGTTCTGTGGAGACCTTCAGAGTAGTTCTGAGGAGAATTTCAGGGAATTCACGAGAACTCCAGAGAAGTTCCATTGGCCTCAGGAAAATTTCGGGAAATTTATGAACCTCCCTGGGAGCACCCGGAACTTGTCTGGCATGCGTGGTCATCAGTACTTAATATGGCCAGCAATGTTCTTATTTTTGAATTCTCATGTAGTTTGATGAGTCACATGAGGTTGTAGGTTCAAGTTCCATTTCTTCGGGGGTATCCGGAACATGTCCCGATCTGGCCACCATGGTCTTCAGTACTTAAGATGGACAAAAATGGTCATATTTTTTAATTCTCATGTAATTTTATGTGTCGCATGAGGGTTCAAGAAGGATCTGACCACTTCTTCTGGGGTACGCAGAACATGTCCAGACGAGGCCATCATTTTTCTGACTACTTACTTACTACCTTGGATAATTCAGATAGCTAGTCACGTTTACCTTTCGTATGGAGAAGTTTCTAAAAGCTTACGTCACTTATACGCTGAGTGACCAACGCTTTTTGAAATTTCTTTATACGAATGAGTAAAAGTGACTCACCTTCTAAGTTAGTTTTGTTTTCAGTGTTTCAACTAGATAGGCGGTTGCTGTCTTTAGTAAAATTATGCAGATGGATAAGACAAATTGTATATTGGACAGCTCAGATCAGAATTCTCATATCTTTCGGCGCTTATGTACCATTTGATTTCTGATTGCTTGCTTTAACTTGACATAGAAGGATGCTGTCTTTGGAAAAAATGTTCAGTTGAATGCAACAAATTCCGAATTGTATTGTTATAGTACGTTCAGACTACAGAGTTATAACATGTTATAGCGCTATCTTGATGGTGGTTTCTGAGTTGCAATTATTTGACAACCGTTATAACATGTTATAACTCTCCAGTCTGGACAGCGTTTTACGTTCCAACTGGAATTATGCGTCTGTCTTCAACTGGGTCAAATTTAGTTAAAAATCGAGAAAACCTTTCGTGGGAAAATTGAAAAGTAAATTATTTAATAAAGTAAAAGTACTCTAGATTAATTTCAATGAATTGAAATAATTTCAATCAACTCTCCATATTTGTGTTGAGACCTTACAATGTGAATTATATGTGACACAAACAAAATTCATGAAACACAATTAAATCCAAAGCAGATATTAAACCTCAAAGTTGATTTTAATCGGCTACTTCAACAAATGTCAACAGCTTAAAAGTGTGACGAAAAACAGATGTTTAGCTCCTAGTGACAAACAAAAAACTCATTTCTCGATTACTTTTTCGTAGGGACGTGTCAGCTTTTGTAAACAATGCATTTGATCGTCGGTTTGGCGTAACCCACTATCAGCTATGGGAAAATCTCACCTATCTGACGGTAGCGTTAGCATGCGTGGGCGAACTACCAGTTACGTCAAACCAACGATCAAACGCATTGTTTACAAAAGCTGATACTAGAGTCGGTGTATAATGAGTCACGCCAAGAGTGAAGCCAAGTCTACCTATTGAACTGTCAAAGCGGCTACCTATCGTGCAAAGTAAATAAACATTACGATGCTATGAAAGGTTCACGAAAGGTATTGCAATAAAATATAAAATATAATCGAAGAAATGAGCATAAACACGCAGTGAGCGTTAAATTGTCATGGGATACACTCGGTAATGATTAGTAATGAGAAATTCGACTATTTTTGTTAAGATAATTTGACAAAATCACTGATAAAATGATTTACTACAGCCGCAGTATTTTTTCTCTCGCTAGAAGTCATTTGAAGTTGTTGTAGAAGTCCTCTGTTGCCAAGTGAAAAGAATTGGAATCTTTCGAAAACCGTGATGCGAGTTCAACTGTTTTTCTCTTGGCGTGACTCATTATACACCGACTCTAGCTGATACGTCCCTTCGAAAAAGTAATCTTAATTTCTGATCATCCACCATTCCATTCAAGAGCCGCACAACCACCCTAAAGCCGCACACCAACCGCGCTCTGTCTGACAGCGATAGCCACCCATCGGAATGAATGTGTCATTGTAGTTCGCCAACTGTGATTTAAAACTTCATGGGCTACTTTGATGATGCTAGGAGAGGAATATGGGGGTGAATGCGCGCGCGGAGCAACGACAACAACAACACCAACAACAACAAGTTGATATGTATATTCAAAGCAAGTGAGAATGAGCGACGGTGTATCTGTCTGTATGTGTGTGTGTGCATGATTCGAGTGATGTTGAGAGGTTGAAGTGAGAGAGAGAGACCCCAAGTGTGCGCGCACAGCAAATTATAATAGGGCGCGTTCAATTAAAACATTTTCTTTGTGTTGTTGGAGATTATTTTCAGTTATACTTTTTTGCTTCGCCCTTCTTCGCTGTTTGGTTCACCCTGCCGCGACGTTCCTCCCGCTGTTATTAATGTTCAGTTTAATTACGTTTCATATTTTGCCTTCCTCCTTCTCTCTTCCTCTCTCCCTCGCTCTGTACCGTGACGATTTAGCGTGGATGGTTTGATTTGTTGGTCCGTTCGTCCGTTGATGTGACTCTTCAAATTGTAATTAGACTGTGCGGTTAGGGGTCGTTCGAGTTTCCTAGTACATAATTTGATTATAATTAACCATTCCTACCAAATTTCAGCAAATGCGAGCTTAATAAAGAATTCTTTCATTCGACAAGACACGGCTGCTGCTTAATAAAGTTCGTTTCTCGAAAACCACTCAAAACATTGTGTTTCATTTATATTACATATCTACTATTATATTACTATATTCTACATACATTCGCTGGCTGCTATGAAAAATGTGTTTTCTCCCAAATGTAACAAGCAAAAAAAACAAAAACTTTATGCATACCACCACAAATTCTACTTTAAAAAAATGGCTGCTTTTGCACAAAAACGATGCAAAAAAAAAAAAAAATATCGCAACCCCCTCGAGAGAGGGAAACATTTATAACTCATTATATATTCTGCAACATTGCTTCCTTCCAGACTGCTTTCCTTGTGCGTGTAGAACGATCCTGGCTGACACCTACACAACAACCGGGTAAGGGTGTTGGCCACCCCTCGGAGTTTTTTTTTTTAATTCGCTTCGCTTCCCCGAAGCATTACTTTTCTTCATTTTCGCTCGCATTAAATTTTCCCATTCATTTGCGTTCGCATTCCCTCGTGCTTCTTCGGGAGGGGATTTTACCACCCCCCACCCCTCGCGCATCCTAGGGATGGTGTGGGATACAGCTTTTTTCATAGATGCCTTGGATATCGTTACTTGCAGTTTTTTTTTAATCTTTTGGCGAGGGGTGCGTTTTGTTTTCAATTGGGAATTTGTGTTAATTTATCTAATACGTTTCAGTCTGGAATGTTGCTTAATGTGATGAATTTTCGTGTTTTAAAAAAAGAATACTTGGACTTGACATTTGAGCTTAAATAATCAAAACTTCGCGAAAATATCAGCTGCAGTAAAAGATAACATGTCAGAATGTTCGCTAAAGTCTTCAATTTATTTCTATTTAGAACCTACCAAGTTAGACGCACTTGGTATTTTTCACCAGGGTTGCTTCCACTCACTGGCTATAAAAAAATGTTTTTCGGAATTATGAATTCATTAGATGTTATAATGATAATTATAACTTGTAATTTACAAGAAGAGGTTGAAACGTATGTGTTTGGCACATACAACCTGTCAATGTTCACAATCAGCGATTTTACTACTCGAATCATAAAATCGCTGAATGTGAGGCTCTGAACGCGACATTGACAAGTTGTTTGTGTCAAACACATACTTTAGAACCTTTTCTTGTAACATACAAGTACAACATATTAGTATAACATCTAATGATTTCATAATTCCTGAAGGGGCTTATTACGGATGTCACTTCACGGTGAAAACTTGTCACTTGTAGTCACGGTGAAGTGATTCCCATTTGATTTGTACGGCAATCACGGCTCTTATTCTGAGTATCACCATAGAGGTAACTCTAAGACTAGTAGGTCCCGAACAAACGAGCTCTACTTTTTGGCTCAGCTCTGGTACTATCTTCGGTCCCAAGCTAGTCGATTCACCCCTCGAAACATAGGAAAATCCAATAACCCCTCATTTTATCTGTCAAACTTTCATAGCGAATCAAAACAAACATTGTGTAGTACTAGAATTTTGACAAGAATGGGGTCCGTTAATCGATTTGCTTGGGACCAATAGGCTAGTCAAGTAGTGAGCCAATTTAAAATTGTTAGTTTCGTATTGATTGTTGGTATCACTTCATTATCACCGTGTAGTGACACCCGTAATAAGGCCCAACAACATGTTTTTTTATAGCAAGTGAGTGGAAGCAACCCTGCTTTCCACTAATGTTGATAACATTTAACTGAACTTCTGAAATTATATGGTTCAACTTATTTAAATCACCTATTTTACTAAATAATAGCTAGACCAAATTAAGCTGAGCTGCAGTTGAATTTTGCTCATTGGGCAAGCTTTAAGTGGGCTACGGTTTAGTTGGGCTGTAGCCCACCTAAATCGAAGTCAAACGTCATTTCTGACAGTGCTGATTATTTTTCGAGGGGCTCATGGATGAACAATTTGTATAGTTGCTGATGATAATAATCAATCGGTGTATCCCTCAGACAATTTTAAGCTTGGCAGCTCAGTCCAACTAACGGAAACCTTTCACTAAGTAGGCTATGAATTTAACCCAACGAGCGAAAGTTGACTGTACTAAGAAGAACAACATGTTTAAACCAGGGCTGTGTACCCAAGTAACAATTTCCAGTTGAAGAAACGCTTTCGTTTTGATTTTGTTCAGCTGCAAGTTGAATAATAATTGCACAATGTGTTAACCACAACTTTTATAAAACCCTTGTTTACACTGGTTTGGAGAACCTATACAACTGCAACACAAAGGTGTTGTCTAACGTATTCAGTAAAACGTTTATCCAAAATCAATTTCTTGTTGAAGAAACGCTTCCATTGTGATTTTATTCAACTGCATGCTGAATAATAACTGTACAATTTGTTTATTACAACTTCTGTAAAACTCTTGTTTACACTGGTTTGGAGAACCTGTTCAACTACAGCATTATATGTATACGCGGTATAGGAGTAGAAGCAACTTCTATACAACGTTTATAGATACATATTTAAACTCAAGCTTTATTATTTTGGTGAAAGCTCTTATACAACGTTTGTAGACACTTCTTGACAGCTGCTTTGAAATTTAGTAGAGAGTAAACCTGAGAGGCGTTTGTTGCACTCTTTTATGACTCCTAAATAATCATTGTACAGCAAGCGGTGAAAAGCGTTTATAGCACTTTTCAATGACTCCTTAACAACCGGATAGAAGCAACTTTTATACAACGTTTATAGATACATATTTAAACTCAAGCTTTATTGTTTTGGTGAAAGCTCTAATACAACGTTTGTAGACACCTCCTAACAGCTGCTTCGAAATGTATTAGAGATTGAACCTGAGAGGCGTTTGTTACACTCTTTTATGACTCCTAAATAATCATTGTACAGCAAGCGGTGAAAAGCGTTTATAGCACTTTTTAATGACTCCTTAATAACCGTTGTGTAAGTACTCACAATATTCACAGATTAAAATTAGTTTAACAATTGTCGTGGTACGCCAAAATAATTGCTTGTACAGTTTTTATTAATTTAATTTATTTGTGCACATTGAAAAAATATGTAATTATGCCATAATTCACATTCTGTGATCATGGAGGAAGTAGTAACAAGCATCTGTTTAATCTTTGATTGATATTCTTTCAATTAATCTCTCTAATCATTAATTGAGAGAATTTATCTAGAAATGTTATCGTTGATTATATGATATATGTCTTAAATTAATGTTTGCATTTATTAATAACACCTATATATAATTTACCTCTACTCCACCAAAGGTTTCTCGAAGCAAGATTCGAACTCATGATCCCGGATTGCCAGCCGCTTCTGTTTCCATCTGCTCTATTCTTGAATACATATTTTGATCATATGAGAGAAGTATATCAAGCTCATCTTGAGTAACTTCTCTTGCAGTCGAATAATCATTGCCTTATGGTTATATAAACATGCCTATCACTTGTGCTATTTTTAGCAACAAAATTGTGGTTGGTCGGACGTAAACAATCATTTAAGAGTGCTCCAAGCAGTTTTTGAAGCTTTTAACCAAATGGCAATACAACTACATTCTTGTACAACTCTGGAAGCTATTATTCAATGTTTGACCAACTCAGGTGTTTTATAAGAGCTCCCAATGGTTTGTTTTGATGCGTTTATTCTACATCCTATATGGCTCCTGTCAAACAGTTTAACCGAACGTAAACAATCATTTAAGAGTGCTCCAAGCAGTTTTTGAAGCTTTTAACCAAATGGCAATACAACTACATTCTTGTACAACTCTGGAAGCTATTATTAAACGTTTGATCAACTCAGGTGTTTTATAAGAGCTCTCAATTGTTTGTTGGGTAGCCGGAGTCTTGGAGTCGAAGAAAAAGTACCGACTGCGACTGTTATGAAAAAAGTAATTTAAAACTGGAACCTAATTTGGTTCACGAGCTAAATTTTTGGCACATTTTATTCGACTGAATTTGAACACCTATCATAAACCGTCTAAGTCTAGCTATTCTGATGATTTTGATCCATGATGAATGGCTGCTCATGGCTATTCAATATGGAAATGTAAACAATCAAATTAATATGCTAATCTGAAGCAATTGCAAGACATCCTAACCTTAAATTTTTGTCCTCTGATAACTGTATGTTTTACAGAGAAATTTTCAATTAAATATCATCCTTTATTTGGAGGACAGTCATATGGATGCTCATAAGTTGATGACGAATTCAACCATAAGGAAATCATCCGAAATACGACAGCACATTGTTAAAGGGCTCGAGCAATATAATCTAGACCAACAATTGAAATAGGCGGAACAACCAAACGAAAACAATGGCTTTAAACGCAAATTTCTCGAGAATCAAAACACACCCACGCAAACTAAAAATGTCATTCGATAAAGGAAGTTTGCTCTTTCAGATGCTGGTGTTAGATTGCGTGAATGTAACTTGGTTTTCAAGAAACTTGCGTTTAAAGCCATTGTTTATTAGGGTGTTTCATTTTGAAAAAAGTGATGAATTTTTGATAGGCCACCCTCCAGTTCGATTCATAGCCCCAAAATATGAACCTGTGCAAAAAATGGTAAAGATTGATGAAGGTTTAGAGGTCGCGCCAATGATTTGGATTTTGTATGGAGATTTTGGTGAATTAGTATGGGAAATTATTGATTTTCGTTTACATTGCTCTAACTTTGGTTGTAGTTGTCCAAACGTTGAAAAAAAAAAATATGTGGTTTTCATGACAATGATCAACAAGCCTGTTGTTGTTGCGATGAAATTGGCGTTGTTGCCTTGTACATATTCATCTGTCAATTTACCCTATTTTGCCATTTTTTCACATTTTTATAATTCTTGATACGCTGCAAAACTGAGCGTAGCAACTGTAGGCTTTTTGTTTATTGCCATAGCAATAACATACTAAATTTTTTCGACATTTGGACAAGTAGAAGCAAAGTTATAGCGATATAAGCGATTTTTTAAATTCTTCCATAGTAATTCCCATACAAATTTCAAATCATTGGCGCGACCTCTAAACCTTCATCAATCTTTACCAATTTTTGCACAGGTTCATATTTTGGGGCTATGAATCGAACTGGAGGGTGGCCGATCAGAAATTCATCACTTTTTTCAGAATGAAGCACCCTAGAAGTTTGGTTGTTCCGCCTATTTTAATTGTTGGTTTAGCAATAATCATTCGAAGTATTGCGGATGTTTTCGTGCAGTGTAGATGAAGACTAACTAATTTTTTCCTTGTTTCAAGATCATCCTCGGTCCAGGCAACCCGAGGACTTATCACTATTAACAAGGCATAAAAAGAAAAAAAGGACTGTATTCCTTTGATTACTGAAAAATCCGATTTCCCTAGTTTGATAATAGTTCCCCTAGTCATGACTAGGAATCGGTGGTAGATCTTACATCCCGTAATGTGTCATGAAAAGGTGATCTACCCACGGGGCTTGCAATAAACCTAATAACATAACTTATTGAAACATATAACAAAAATCAACAAGTTCCGGCTTCCAGTGGAGAACCACTCAAATCAATCTACTTCACTTAGGGTTACCATATGGTATCCTAATGTCCTCCTTTTTCAATATTTTTTCTACGTCATCTTTTTTGCCCAAAAATGTCCTCCTTTTTAATCCTTGCATTTTTTTCCAATAACATATTCATAAAATTGTTGCGTGCGTTGTTTGCAGAGCTTATTTGTTTCATTATGTCGCAACTTCATCTTATCTAGTAAATGCCATTCGAAGGTGGGACTAGGAGTATACTACAGCTGTCAACCCCCCTACATTGAGGCTGCGGTCAAGGTTGCTGTCCATTTGGCGAATTTTAACTTAAATTTGACAGATGGAAAATTTTCAAATAAATCTGCTATTCTACCAGACCTTGTATCAGACTTATTTCAGGCAAACCAGGAATCAATTTTGACAAACAATTTCTCGAAAGACGGACGATCAACAACAACCCTAACTTCACTCCATTTGAAATCGAACAAACCGATCACGGTAAGAAAAATGTACCCAACATTGAGTTCCGTTCACTCAACACGTGGCTTTAGTGGGGCTAGGACCGAGTACGAGTATCACTTCACGGTTAAAACGAAGGGAAGTGACCACCAGTCACTCACGGTGAAGTGATTTGCGTGTAAATCAAATGGGAATCAATTCACTGTGCGTAACAAGTTGTCACTTCACCGTGAAGTGACATCGGTAATAAGAGCCAATGTGACCATGTTACAGTCGCTATAAATCAATGGAGACGCAAAGAAAACTCAATTTTGAGTATTCCTGATGAAGCTTCCATTGAGTGAAAATTACCAAACGATCAATCGAATTGAACAGGTAAAATTTACGCAACGTTGGAATTTTCCTTTCTTTACAATGGAAATCAACGAATATGTGACAACCAAAGATAAATTAAATTTATTGGAAACAATTTAAATCAATACACAGCAATTAATATGCACTTCCGCAACCACTCGTTTACTAGCAAATCGGCCGCAGCAAAATAAATCCTCGTCGCCATTATAAGGTTTTTGATGTAATTTCCGTCCTACTAAACACAATACCCGCTTTACCTCTCTTTTTTGAACGGGTTTGAACAAAAAATTGAATATTTCTGTCAAAGATGACTTCTAAATTTATTCACCTTTGCATACGTACCGTTGGATTTGATAAAGAGTCACAAATTGTTGAGATATTGTTCAAAATCTAATACTGCTTCTTGATTAGTCCTACGAGTTTCAATTCCGTCCTAACGCATTGAAACGCCATTTTCTTCGAGTTGGACACTCCACTATGAAATGTATGAAATTGGTGCCTAGAGAAAAGGATCTACATGAGCTCTCGTTTGTATCCTTCAAGCTCATAAAGGTTGAACACGAAAAAATCCGTACACGAAAATCTTGTTACGGTTTAAAATTGCGTTTTATTGTAAGACCAATGGTTCAGTCTTCCTTATTGCCATAACTTTTCTTCGTACACGGCCGATCATGTTTTGCGCGAGCCCTGTTCCCACTTGTTTGGCTGCCAAATTCCATTTCCGCTTGAAATCCTTCAGGTGAATAGCAGTTCCATCCTTTTTCTTCAGTATGTGCATCACAATTGACCAGTATTCGTTGGAGGCGAACCAGCCCCAGGCTGAAAGCCTCCCTAATAAAGATAAATTAATTAATTGACCAGTATTCCTCCAATTGGCCTTAGTTCCGGAGTATTGGTCGGATTCATCTCCTTGGGAACCACTGTCACGCAATTTTCGCTGATCCACCGTATTGGTGCAATTTGAGTAGTGCTAACTCTCGAGAGGATAGACCGGGATTTTCGTTTCTAGCGTGCAGGATCGAATCGCGACATGCTTGCTCCGGTAAAGCCATGATGTAAACAAATGAGCTTCCTGACCACGAATGCCTACTGTGATTCTATACACTCTTAGCTTGATTCAGTGAAATTTTGGCAGCGTTTTTGATGTTCCCGCTGTGCTCAATTGGAACAGCTTTTTTCAGTTTTGTGTTGACAGTCGTCCATACTTTAACTAGAGGACTTACCTGGAATCAATCCCAGTCGGCGCCGCCGGGATGTTCTGAGGCATGTGTTATAATGCAATTCTTCTTTACCCAACTATTGGTCATCTCAGAGAGAAAGCAGTAGGGTGGTTGTTGCGTGCTGTATCATCAGCAGCATTGTTGACGACTACTCCCGCCTTGAGTTGTTACACGGCGAATGAGAACGACCCAAATTTGAGTTTAGTTCACTCATAATCGCCAAAAGTGCAGGAACTCAGCGATGAGTAAAATTTGTCTCATGGTTTTCTGTGGAAAACCTAAAAAATCTGCCGGAAAATGAGGAAATTGACGAAAATTTTATTCAGTCCCGGGTTAGTACAAATAGACTGAGTGAATCCAATCTTTACTTCTCTCGAATTCGGGAATTTTTCCCTGGAAAAACCTGGGAAAACATGAGGCAAATTTACTCATCGCTGAGTTTCTGCACTTTTGGCGATTATGAGTGAACTAAACTCACATTTGAGCCGTTCTCATTCGCCGTGTAACAACTCAAGGCGGGAGTAGTCGTCAACAATGCTGCTGATGATACAGCACGCAACAACCACCCTACTGCTTTCTCTCTGAGATGACCAATAGTTGGGTAAAGAAGAATTATTGCATTATAACACACCATCGACTGGAAAGCCGCATAAATGTGAACCATTGCTTGACCTAACCACAAATGGTTATAAATTGTTTATAATCCCTGCTAAACTTTAACTAATGTCGTTTTCGTTTTTGCGGTGTAAGTACACCGGTGCTACACCACCGAACACCGAAAAAATTCAAGGTGTAGCTATCGGTTGCACCTTTGTTTACAAACAAATGATGATGAGCTGTCAATGACTCGCGCTTATTGCTGCTTATGCTACACCGGTGTGGTGTAGTAAAAACGACAACGACATAAAATGGTAATGAAACTTTACATGAACGTTTGTGTGATAAAGTTTTAACCTTATGTGTTATAGTTTTTTGGAAATGAACCTTACAAATAATGGGTTGTTGAGAACCATTACCAGTCTTGTACCGTGAAGGAATGTTTTGCAGTGACTTGTTCTCCGCTTGCTATGTGCCAATATGTTCAAACACATTTGTACACAAGTTTGAACTCAAGTAGGTATAATGAACATGCGCTTGTGCTCATATGCAAAACGTCTTAAGCCAGACAAATTAGTTACTTTACCTACACTCAAAAAATTGCACACGTCATCATCATGTGTCTCACACTTAATTTTGCGCTTATTGTGAAACACATCAATTTCATGTGTGAATCTTATGCTATGAACACTATGGATTTGAATTGTGACACACTTGGATTCTATGTGCCTCATATGCTGATATCAATAGCTTTGCACATCATAGTTCAATATTCTACAATATTCTACTTTATCGAATTCTACTTTACCGACTCTAAAAATGAATTGACAAATATATAAACAAATTTCAGAGGAGAGCTTTCACATATCTATGGGTCTGATTTGGGATTCGATCATGAACTGTTGGGGTGTGCTACTGTCGGAGTCTTCGTTCGATCTCACTGTGCCACGGTTGTTCTCATATATGAGGCGGGTTGATAGGATAAAGTCACAACTCTTGTTTTCGATTTCTTAGCAAGCAATTCACATCGTATTGAAATGCAAAACACTTTAAATCCATCTGTTTTGAACAGTAGTGTGATTCAATGTGCAATACACTTGAATAGATAGTGAAATATTTTCAACTTTTCAAAGTTTGAAACACTAGAAATTAACGTGTATAACAGATTGAACTAAGGTGAAATACACTTAAAGTAAATGTGATTGTGCATTTAAAAATTCAAGTGTTTAAACACTTCGATCAAACGTGTGGAATTTTTTGAGTGTACTATGAGCGCTACTTATATGCCTTTAACCTAATCATTCTCCGCGCTTTAAGGTGATTCCTTGTAGAGTCCACAAATGGCCACCACGTAAGCTATACATGCACTTCCACTTCGAATTTTCAATTACACAAATCTCGGAAATCAGTGCCCCATTTCATTTGAAATTGCTACTTCATGTATGCTGCAGTGCAGCAAACGTTGAGTAACAATTTAAATGTTGCACGTGTCGTTGACGCTGATATTTGTGCACTTAAAGTTTCGAAGTTGGTACGAGCATAAGGATGTCACAGCGAATCACCTTAAAATAGATGAGTGGTGAAGACGCAGGCCTAATGATCACAAGGTTCATGGTTCAAGTCCCGGTTGCAGCGTTTTATTGTTATTTTATAATTTTATAATTTTGCTCCGTGCACAAGCCCATGTGCATTGTACACATTTCTAGATAGAGCTGGAATTAGGGCGTAACAGCCTTTGTTCTCTCGATGATTTCTAGGAATTCAAGGCACGCCTACATAAAGCAACATATCCATCGAGTAGGGGAAGTCTTCCCCTACTCGATGGTGATGTCGATTTGCCAGGGAGAGCCATGGCTTTCAAGAAATCATCGAGAGAAGTCATTGTTTACACAAGCACCCTGCTTCCAGCTCTATCTAGATGTGCAAACATCTGCGAATACACTTGAATACATCGATACACCCGAGTGAATTGTATGAGTTGTACATGTGTACAAAATTGTGCGTAAGTTCAAGCTGAACATTCGCTTTAATTTCTGTGCACAAGCTCAACATGATACATGTTTGCGTGAAGACTGACTATTATTATTTAAAATTGTTGTTTTCTACATACATTTTCGGAAAGAAAACTATGTTAGAACCTTTTAATTCATGGTTTGAGAATTTGAATGGCAATGGCCCAAGTAACCAAAAGTTCTGATAAAAGGCTATTTGTGGCTTAAGCAGCTTGGTTGATGATGGTCTTTAGAATTCTAAGCAGCCTCATTTTTATGTCGCTATAAGAACTTGAAAGTGCCGGTATCATAATTGAAGAGCATTCTAAGCAGCTTCTAGCGGAACTTGAACGGAACTTTTAGAAAATAAATTAAAAAAGGTTTTTGTCCTCTACACCAATTCTATGTTTAAGTTCGCACTTTTATGAAAGTTATTACTTAAGGCAGGTATTAATGTGTATTGATTTATCAGCATTAGTAGTGGAATTGGAGCTGTTTGAAGAATTAAACCCAGTCTTCCTGCTTGAGAGCCCCAGCACGAACCGCTGCGTCATCTGAGATGTATTAAAGTGAGCTGTTGTCCCGCCTACTGTTGGAGTTTTCAGTGCCAGCTGACTGACTTGAATACGAAACACAACACCTTGATGAATTTTAAATTGGTATTTGCCCGCATGGTATTCCAACTCATTTGTGGCGCAGTGGTTAGCGTTCGTAGACCGCATGCCCGAATACACGGGTTCGAATCCAGAAAATTACTTTTTAATTATTTTTTATGTTTGGATAGAATGTTGATGCACTGCATAAATATAAGAATTATAATGAGAGAGAGAAGGATTAGTATTTTCCATTTAATTCCACTACTTTATTTGCTTATCCTTGACAGATACGCGTATTTCGTCTACAATGTGCAGACTTCTTCAGTGTCTTGTACTAATACTCGACTCGAGAAGTCTGCACATTGTACACGAAATACGCGTATCTGTCAAGGATAAGCAAATAAAGTAGTGGAATTAAATGGAAAATACTAATCCTTCTCTCTCTCCACTAAGACGCCCACATTCATCAGGGTATAAGAATTATGATTTATTCGGGCCACTGATCATCTAATATTTACGTACATTAAAATTTGTTACTAATAAAGACTTGTGCGGATTGCTTAATGAGGCTTGAAAGTTCTGTCGGAACTTTATTTGAACTTTATGGAACTTGATAGGTCTGTCGGGCATTTATGCGAACTTTATGGAATTTGAAAGTTCTGTCGGAAATTTATTTGAACTTTACGGATCTTGGAAGTGATTTTAATCGTTGTATGCGGAATTTTTGGTTACTTGGGGGTTATGGTAGTCAGTAAGGTGCAAAGATTTCAGTTCTAGAGTTTTGGAAGGAACGTATAAGAACAACTTCGGGAACACGTAAGTATGATCGATCCATTAGTCTTGAAGTCAAACTTTTTAGCCTATAGACTCAATTCTGCTTTTACGTGATTTTTTGTCGTCTCTATATTTGATCGTGTGATCTCAATTTGCAACCAAATTTAGAGCAACTTATTTAAACAAAATTACAAAAAAAATCTATGAAAAATGAGGTGATATTGAAAATGCTGTACCCATACTGAATGAGGACAAAACCTAAAAATGTGTAATCGCGTAAAAACAGAAATGAGTGTATTAGTTTTAAAAGTGTAAACTTTGTGTTTCAATCAATACGATGAAGTGCACCAGTGATATTTGAGTGTACCAGTGTGATTAAGTGTACCAGTTGTGGCTCTATTGCTCCAGTTGATGGTCATTGGGCCTAGCTCAAATTTAAAATAAATTTGTAAGCTTTCATTTGCGTAGATAGGGTGGAGAATGGCTCCAGCCCCCCGAAATCCTATTCCAAGCACGGGGTTTCTATAAAGAAAATTAATCAGAATTCTATCCAAAAAATGCTCTATGATGTGAACTAAAGCATCATACTGCAAAAAATGGGCGTTGTAAGTTAATGTTTACCCGACGGGGGCGACGCATCTAAATCTCAATTCTAGATGCTCAAAAAATCTCACACTAACGAATAAATCTTCGAAAAATCTTCTTTCATTTCTGGCATCTACTTGCATCGCGCATCATCTTTTTGCAGGAAATCTCCAAAATCGTGATAAATCTTCTTTCTATCTACTCAGCGTACGCGCAGCTAGCCACAGCAAATCACAATATTTCCTGCATCGTAGATAGAGTCGTCCCCCTAGTGTTTACCCCATGCTTGAATTAGGGTCTCGGGGGGCTGAAGCCATTCTCCGCCCTATTTGGCAAAATCTATGTTCTAACCTTGCATTGACATAACTTCAGAAAAGAATGAATAAAATTTACATTTAAGATAGCGCCACTAGGGTCAAAAACTGGAACACTTATCCTATACAGTCAAATCTCGCTATTTACCTACCAAAAAATTGGGCGTAGTTTTAACTTTACGTGCCAAACATTTTTCTCCCAAAGAAATTGCTATTGCTTCCATTTAGCTAGTTCTTAACCGATTTTGATGTAACAGATGCCCATCAATCAAAGCATCAATCTAGATTCAGATTGGGATTAAAATATGTCGTGGAGTCAAAACGAATCAAATAAAAATGTTTTGACCCCACGACTTATTTAAACATATTTACATAAACCCACTCAAAAACTAGAAAGAATTTCCGTTTGATTGGAATATACTATCAACATCCGCTATAAGAACAGACGGAATGGTAGCAATATCATCTATATAAAAAAAGAAAGATGAGTGGGAAAGTACGGGTAAGCCCATCACTCCATCACTTTTCCTAGCTTGGTCGTTGAAGTTCACGCAAATTGGAGTTCCATTTAAGGTGATTCCTTGTAGAGTCCACAAATGGCCACCACGTAGGCTATACATGCACTTCCACTTCGAATTTTCAGTTACACAAATCTCGGAAATCGGTGTCCCATTTCTCCTGAAATTGCTACTTCGTGTATGCTGCAGTGCAGCAAACGTGGAGTAACAATTTGAATGTTGCACGTGTCGTTGACGCTGATATTTGTGCACTGAAAGTTTCGAATTGGTTCCGATAATAAAGATGTCAAAGCGATTCACCTTAACCGAAGACAACAAATCAAGACGACTGGCAACTTTGCTTGAATCCAAGCGACAGATACAATAGCGCTGCACTTGAGTGAAGGTGGAAGCAACGCATAGAAATATGAGCAAATACACAAACCTTTCTTCTGAGGAGCATTTTGAGGAGCTGCATCATATAAGAGTAAGGAATTTTGAAAAACTTCAGGGAATTTTGTAGAAGATCTTAAAAGCAGTTATTGTAGTTTGTCAGAGATCGTACTTCAAAAAAGCTCCATTAAGTTCTTGGAGGTTTTGGGAACTTCGTTAAAGGAACTTTCCAAATGTTGAAGAATATTTGTAGATGAGAAGTGTCTTTCCAGAAATGCAAAGATGTTCAGAGATCTTCGTAGAATTACGAGAGTTGGAAAAATATGGAATTTGGAATAAATTCAGGGAACTACGAAGAATTTGAGGAAATTTTGTAAAACTTAAGTAAGTTTTGTAGACTTTCAGGAAACGTTGCATAAGTTTCCGGATATTCTGCCCGGCATCCTTCCTAGAAAGCAGAAAACATTCGAAAGATCTCCATATAGACGAAGATTTTAGTAAAGTTCTCTGCATATTTTCTAAGACTTTAGGTTGATCAAGTTGTGATGATCTCCAACTGTTTAAAAATTTCAATATTCTTTCAAGACTGTAGGTTGTTCAGGAAGTATTGAAAAGTTTTCCAGCTAATTGAAGATGCTGGAATCTTGAATGATGAATCAAGATTTTATGAACATGTGTGTACATTCTATATAAAGAAGACCTTGCCTTGGTGATTTAGCTATATTGTGAAGAATTAGCACTCCAGCAGCTGAATTCCGGGCATAATTTTCAGCGAAGAGATGGAAATTTCTACATATACCTGACACTACTTTTTTATATAAATATATATTTAAGAAAACAAAACTGTATTAATTGTACTAGTCTACGTTGGTTGACGAAATAAAATAAAAAATAAAAAAATATGTATAAACAATTTTTTTCGATAAACCTTATGCCCGGAATTCAGGTGCAGAAAAGTCGTGGGGAAACGTCACTAGAACAGCCACAGTTCATTTTGTCTGTAGAATTGAAGCAATACTTTAAGTCTCCTCATCCATTAATGTATGAGTTAGGTAAAGAAGTGTGCGTTTGACTAGTACTGTCGCATTAATGGCCCTTCCTCGAGCCCTTCGCTCATTTTCAACTTCTATTCAAAGCTAGTTACAAAATTCATGGAATTACCTAACTCTGAGCATTTTCTTAAGCTCTAGATGCCAAAATTTAATAGATCTGGACGCTATGTGTTTTCATTACAGCATTAACAAACGATCATTGCTTGTTCAAAATCAGTAAGCTTTTATGCTCGCGCAATCGAGGTCCCAATTGTTGTTATGAAATATATATAATAAAATTTATAGTTTCACCACAGACAAACAGACATAACACTCGCAAGTTGTTCATCGAACAAGCATTTAACGGTCAATTTAAAAGTATCGTAGTTGGTAGTACCGCCACCTGTGGCGCGCATAGTCAATTCCCTTGCGTTTGACGTTTACACACTACCGCCATAGAGATAACTCTAAGACCACTGGGTCCCGAAGAAAATCATTATTATTTTTAGCTCACTCAGTACCAGAACAACGGTCCCAAGCAGTCCCAAGCTATTTCACTCACCCCTGCATGTTCTGCATGAATCCACACACCCCTGATGTTATCTGTCAAACTTTCATAGCGAATCAAAACAAACATAGTGTAGTAATAGAATTTCAACTAGAATAGGGTACGTTAATCGTTTGCTTGGGACCAATAGGCTACTAAAGTGGTGAGCCAATTTAAAATCGTTAGTTTCGTATTGATTGTTGCTACCGCCATATGTTTAGCGTACTACCCACCACAGTGTACTCAACAGATGGCGGTAATGTTTTAGTGACGATGTTTTACAGTAAGAAATATTCAATGTGTTATGTCTGTTTGTCTGTGGTTTCACCATAAACATAATAGCACAGACAAACAGACATAACTCATTGAATATTTCTCACTGTAAAACATCGTCGCTAAAACATTACCGCCATCTGTTGAGTACAGTGTGGTGGGTAGTACGCTGAACAGATGGCGGTAGTGCGTAAACGTCAAACGCAAAGGAATTGAGTATGCGCACCACAGGTGGCGGTACTACCAACTACGATACTTTTAAATTGACCGTTAAATGCTTGTTCGATGAACAACTTGCGAGTGTTATGTCTGTTTGTCTGTGATAATAGTATGCCTCAATATCATATTATTATTCACCGAAAAAATTGACCCAAAAAACAAGTTCCTTTGATGCAATTTGATTGAAAAGGCATCTTGGCGAGTTTTTATTTAACTGTACTTTAGCAAAAAAAAATCCACAGGCCCCCCTTGCCCCCCCCCCCCCCCCCCGAAGAATTTTCTAGCTACGCCAATGCCTCGCTCATTCATTTATTGCCATAATTTAAGCACTGGGTCAGCTGTCATTCGTTTTTGCGCGTTTTTCTGCAACGCTCCGCTCACCGATACCTCGTAAAGTACAGTCATTCAGTCACGATTTAGGAAATTAGAAGTATCTAGCATATTTTGGAAGCATCTGTCCACAGTCTCCTGTATTTATATTGAGGAAGCACCACAGACTGACGTCATTCAGTGCGTGAAAGTTAAACACTGAATATAGTATAGTTTTAAGTGTATTACTCGGTATTGATGTGAAGAACCGAAGCAGAAAATTCAAGCAGGAAACATAACCTGAAATCAAAAATACATTGAAAAGAGAAGAAAATTGCTAAAAATAAGTGATAGGATAAGTAACACGGTGTAATTCTGAGCTACTAAATAAATCCGAAATTTTCCGGAAAAGATAGGATGAGCCAAGAATAAATTTAAGGATAGAGAAGAGCGAAGTGAAAAATAGAAAATGAGCCAGAAAGGGGCCTTACCGAAGAATGCGGGCGGAAACATTGTAAGAATGACGACCAGGCAGCAGACAAGCAAGATCCCCAGGTCCCAGTGTTCTCAAGGAGGGATCCAAACCACCAGCCGGCTCAAACCTGGATCGAACATCGAAACGGAACAACGGAATAAACAAGCGACCCAGAAAACTGGACAAGCTCGGCAAGACGCTGAACAAAAGGCAAGCAACACACACGGGATTCAGCCAGCGACTAGCAACAGGAACAATGAAGAGACGGTGATACTGGAATTAGTGGATTTGGAAGCCAAGGAGCCTTCACACCCGGTCCAAGTTGGAAGGATCCTGGACGAGGAGGGGTTTCAAGCATTCACTGACGTCAGGAAACTGGGTAAGTTTAGGTTCCGACTGGAAACGAACGACCCATGCGCGCTCAAAAAGCTGATACTTGTCAAGCACAACCTACGAGTGTGGGAAGCCAAGCTGAAGGACCACGTCATTTGCTTCGTGAGGAGAGTGCCGGAAATGCTCGGTGACGAAGAATTGATCAAAGTCATGGAAGCGGACGCGGAAGTGATCAAGGTGGAGCGGATCAAAGCCTGGAACAGACAGAAGGAGTTGATGGATACACCCAATCTCAAGGTCACATTCAAGGGTACAACAGTTCCGGATGCCGTTAAAATCTACGGTTGCTGCTTTCGGTGCGAGCTGTACGTTTTTCCTGTCAGACAGTGTGAAAAATGCTGGAGATTCGGCCATGGAACAAAATTTTGCACATACAGAAGAGCAAAATGCAAAATCTGCGGAGGGGAGAACTGTACGAACGGCTGCATCGGGATCACGAAGTGTGTAAATTGCCAGAGGGAACACCGGGCAAACTCCAAGGACTGCCCCGAGAGAAAAAGGAGACAACGCATCCTTCAAGTGATGAGGAAGAATAACAAGACATATACGGAGGCGGAACAACTCTACCCCAAACTGACCAACCGGTTCAACATACTGGATGAGGAAGAGTTTCCTGGTCTAGAGGATATTCCTACCCCATGCGGACCGCGAACCTTCCCACCTAGACTCAGGCGAAGCAGATCGTCCGGTTCGGTGCAAAGGACGGAAGCCCCACCCAGGAGTACCACTCATTTCGAGACACAACCAAACACGCAGTGCAGATGCGTTGAGAATACACTGAAAGCCACTGACCTAGAGAGGTTCCTTCATAAACTCCGGCAAGACCTCATATCAGAGATTAGAGCCAGACACTGGTTGAAACCTCTGATGGAACTCCAGTCGAAAATCATCCAGAATGTTCAAGCAGTTAAATCAGACCTAGACAAGGATCGTATCATTATCGAAATAGGAAACGACATCAGGGATCTGATCGAAGCAAATAGCCACCAGCCTACATACGAAACCAGAATCACCACCGCTTGCAACAGTGGAGTGTAAGCAGATCAACATCCTGCAGCATAATGTGCAAAGCATAAGATCCATGGACACCCGGGAGGAATTAAGTCAGTTCCTACACGAAAAGGACATCCATATAGCACTGCTGCAGGAGATTTGGCTGAAAAAAGACGAAAACTTCACACTAAAGAAATACACCTTAGAGTCGAAAAGGAGAAACCAAGGGTATGGAGGAGTAGGAATTCTGGTCCATGAGGACCTCGAATACGAAGCCGTCGATATGGAGGGATACCTTCCGGTGGAGGTAGTAGGAATCAAGATTTCTAGAGGATTCGACCCCATAACTCTGGTCTCAGTGTACGTGCCTCCAGATCGAAGAATGGAAAAAGAAGTAAAGGGAAAAATGAAGAAGCTCTTCGACACGTTAGACAACATGACAGGAGAGATTCTAATCGGAGGCGATTGGAATGCCCATCATAGGATCTGGGACCCACAATCTGCGGAATGCGCCAAGGGCAAGTTCCTCAATAGCTGGATCGAGGGCTCACAATATATCCTTCTGAACGACGGAAGCCCAACGTGCCTAACCACTCACGACAGAAGCAGCACTGCTGTGGACATTTCATTGGCTACTCCGGGGCTAGCTAGCAGAGCCAGATGGTCGGTAGAAGAGCACGAGTTTGGAAGTATACACCTTTCAATCGTAATAGAAGTAGGAGGCACCATCCCTGTCGTGAAGGGTAAAGTAAAAAGAGTTAACACGAGGAAGGTAGTGGAGAGTTTGAACGCCATGCAACCGCAGTTCTTCTACGATCCGACGGAAATGCAAGATATTTTCGAAGAATGTATAGAAGAAGCAACGTACGAGGTCAAGAATAAAAAAGCGAACTACCTCAAGAAATGGTGGACAGAGGAAATCAACAAAGCATATCTAGACAAAAGAGTATGCTTAAGGGAATATAACCGGCACAAAAATCTAGGTAACTACAAGAGACTGCAGATAGCTCGAGCCACAGTGAAGAGAATGATACGGAAAGCCAAAAGGGGCTACTGCAAGGAAATGACGGAAGCTATCGATGAGACAACCCCTAGCAGGCAGTTGTGGAACATCGTAAGAGGTTTGGACAGTGCTCTGAACGCTCCGTCAAAGAAGAGGAATGAAATCAACATGGAGGAAGGAAAAAAGTTCGCAAGCTACTACTTCGACAACAAATACGAATTCGTCCCGAAAATTAGCACAACAACCAAAGCAGAACTCACGGGCTACGAGATGGTTTTGACAGGCGAGGAAATCCTGACTAACCTAGCAAAGAAGAAGAACCACTCTACCCCTGGGGAAGACGAGATGTCCTATGCCATTCTCAAAGCTCTAAAGCCTGTAATGCAGCTCAAAGTAGCGGAGATGATTAGCAAAGTATTCGTCCTTGAGGAAATTCCAGAGAAATGGAGAATCACTAAAATTAAACCAATACGGAAGCAGAACGGAAATCCTGCAGAACCATCGGGTTGGAGGCCAATTGCCCTGATGAACGTCAACCTCAAGCTGCTAAACGCAGCAGTCAAGGATAGAATCGTTGAAATAATCGACCTAGAAGACCTGTTACCGCCCCTCTCGTTCGGTTTTAGGAAACACTGCTCAGCAACAACGTGCGTTAACTACGTGGTAAACCGGATGAAGGAGACTACGGCGAAAAAAAGATTGGAATGGCCATCTTCCTCGACCTTTCCCAAGCTTTCGACTCGGTTAACCTACAAACTCTACTGAAAACACTGGCCAGGCAAAACATCCCAGACAAAATAATTTCCTGGCTTCATGAATACCTGCACCGAAGAATCCTGAAAGTCCAGACCAGCGAGGGGACAGTGGAAGTGGTGGTCAGCGAGGGACTCCCCCAAGGATGCCCACTTTCCCCAATACTCTTCAACCTGTACACCGCGGCGTTGCATAATATTCATGAGGAAGAAGGGGAGTTAGTCCAATTTGCGGACGATTTCGCTCTACTCATCACAGGAGATGACCTGGATTCAGTCGAAGGAAAAGGCAGGAGGTTAATAGAGAAAGTAAACAACGGACTACAGAGTATCAACCTGAAATTAAACATCAGCAAGTGCGCGGCGATAGTCTTCTCGAGGAAAGACATATCGGGAGTCAGGCTGATACTGGGTCAGGAAAAAATCGAAATAAACAACACACACAAATACTTAGGCTTTGTACTGGATAGGACATTATCATTCAGGCAGAACATCACGTACGTCAGGCAAAGAGGAGAGAAGAAACTGGGCATCATGAAAATGCTCGGAAGAAGAAAAAGCAACGCAGATCCCGAAACCTTAGTCAAGGTAGGAAACGCAGCCATAAGAAGCAGAATGGAGTATGGAGCGCAAATTTTTGGTGCGGCAGCACCAACAAACATCCAGAAAATCCAGACACTGCAGAATGCCTATCTTAGGTCGGCGATGAGATACCTAAAGTCAACCCCGATTCACGTCATACATGCGGAAACAGGTCAACTGCCCACCAAGGATCGCATTGAGTGGCTCACGTTAAGGGAGGTAATACGGAGCAGCTTCCACAACAACCAACTCCATCGTTTTATTGAGGAAACCTACAATCTAGAACAAGGAAATGGTTCCTTTTTAACTAACGTTGCAGCAAAACACATAGACGTAGTGGCCCAAATACACCCACGAGACAGTTCCATACTCAAAATCAACAAAAGAGAATATTTAGACCTGGACTTGAGAAGAAGAATACGCACTAAACTGGTAGAAGAACAAAAAGCAAAAAAAGAATACAGCCAAGCAGTCTGGATCAAGTACTTTGCCGAGGTCAAGGACCGATACAAGGAGTTCAACCAAATCTACACGGATGGGTCGAAAACAGCAGCCGGGACCGGAACGGCAGTATACGACAGTACAGATGGATCGATACTCAAGGACAAAATAAATGAAAACTTCTCCATCACCAATGCGGAATTACTAGCGATCAGCAAAGCCATAGAGCTGATCATAGACAGAAACTACACCAAAGCTATCATCTTCACGGACTCAAAAGGAGCATGTCAAACACTGTTGAACAGAAGCGAAAGCAAGGAAAACTTCCTAGCCGGGAAAATCGTCGGAATGTTGAAAGCGCATAGCAACATAAATATCGTCATCCAATGGATCCCAAGTCACCAAGGTATACCTGGGAACGAAATAGCTGATCAGGAAGCGGTCGGTGTCACCCACGGCAGACAAACAGAGTTTATGGCTCTAGCTCTCGCGGACGCTACCTCTCTAGCTAAGAAGGAAATATGGAACGCCTGGAAGCAGACGTACCAAGAGATCTCGGAAGAAAGGGGAGTGTTCCACCGAACATTCATGGCAACTCCAGGAAACAAGATATGGTGCCAGAAATTGGCAATATCAAACGAAGAGAAAACAGTACTCAATCGCATCAGGTCGGGTCACTCACTGACGAAGGATCGCCTACACCAGTGGGGACTGGAACTCGACGAGCTGTGTGATTACTGTGAGGAAAAGGAGGACATCACACACATTCTATATGTATGCCCAAAGTACAACAATGTACGAGTCGAATTCCCAGCACTGGAGTACTTCAAACCACTAACAACCATACTCGAAGAAAATGCGGAAACAGAACTTAAGCAAATAGTTCAATTCGTTAAGCAGATAAAAATCAGAATATAGAACAAGACCACTGGGAAAGAAAAACCAACTACTAAACGAAACCAGAATCAGCGGCGGCGAGATGGGCCGACGTCGGCCTCAGCCTGTCATCAATGACAACGTCAAATAAAAAAAAAAAAAAAAAAGTACAGTCATTAAGCTATACAAATTGTCAAAAGATTTCATGGCGGTGTGATCTCGTGCTTTAACGCATAGTGATTAAATGTTGTTACGATGTCGTTTACAAACTTTTATTTGTAACCAAGCCGGGTAGAACAATATTCACGTTCGGACGGCGTCGTATGACAATATCACGGACTCTTGGAGCTGCTCCGATTTGGCTACCGATCGACACACTCGTCTAGGAAACGGATCAGACGATAAAAAGAACAGGATCGTTCCTTTGTTCTCGAGTATCGCTAATTCATTTGGGTATGGATACTAGAGTGATGCAAAATTTGAAATTTTCGCTCCACAATACTTAAACGATTCGAAATCGGATCCTGACTAACCTCTCAAAATTTGAACCCATTTGGTGAGAAACTGAGATAGCACAAACCATTTGAAGTTTGTATGGGAATTATTATGGTAAAACCAAGATTTTTGTTCATTTCTATCTAATAATTCATCATATCGGTCTGCTTCAAAAATTTTCAATTATTCTTGTAGGAAATTTTCCCAGCTACAACTTTGCTCATGACCACATTTTGATTAAATGCAAGGATCGAAAGTTATCAATGGTTCAATGCGCTGATGTCTTATGATCATGCTCAATCAACTGCTCAGCAGGCAACATTGGTGTTTCTGGGGCGTTGAATAGTACACACAAATCATGGCTACTATGTCACACTGCAAAATACAGTGTTGCCTACAGAGCAGCTGCTTGATCATGTCATAAGTTTACCAATCTCTTAAATAATTAATAACTTTTTCCTGTCTCGTTTTACTTAGAAACAATCTTCAGCAAAGTTGTAGCTTTCTATAAGAATGTATATCGAACTGTTTCGCAGCTCAAAATGGAAAAAGACTAGAAACAAAAAGTTAAGATTTCCCATAGTAATTTACATGTAAACTTCAAATGGCTTGTGCGAAATCGGTTTCTAACCAAATGTGTTGTAACTTTAAGAGGCTAATCAGTACCCGATTTAAAACAGTGCTTAATGTGGAGCGAAAAAGTCAAATTTTGCATCAGTCTAATGGATACTCAATTTGCTAGATTCTATTATGTTATAGAATATCACCTTGTTCTTTTACAGAATTTTTACATAATTTTGAACTAGACCGGTACGACATGCCAGATTCATGAAATCGGATCAGCCGATTTCAGTTGTTGAAAACGGATTTCATCGAACATAATTCCTAATCTTGTTTGGCAACTCACTAGATAAGAAGCCTTGAATCTGATCGATCCCCCTTGCTCGCTGCGCACATCTTCGTCTTTTTCCAGTCAGGTCGCTACCAAGAACCATTTTCATTGGGTTGTTATCCGACATTGTTACGATGTATCCAGCCCATTGTAGTCGCCCGATTTTCGCAGTCGATCTCATAACTTACAAGCCTGCTGTAATGCTACTTAATGATTAAATTATTTTCTACAGTGATTCAACGATTTCCGAGCTAAATCTAATCTTTTCAAAATTGGTTTAAAATTTAAAGAAGTAAGACCAAATCAAAAACAATCCAGGAAATTCCTAATTGAGGTTACATTTTTCAAAGAAGATTCAAAACTGAGTCTGAACTTTTTTGAAGTTCTTCATAAGTCATAAGTCATGAACATTTTTCTAACTGAGTCTAAACTTTTCTGTTATGTTATTCAATCCTTTTTTTTGCATTTTCTGGAGTCAGGCCACATTAGCTAATTTAATCTCTTTCCTAAATTAATCCAACGATTCCTGCATTGATTAAACTATTTCCGAACTGAATCCAAACTTGTCAGAGCAGGTTTGACATTTTCCTAAGTGAGCCCCAGATTTGTATTAACTGGTTTGCCATTTGGCAAGGACACAGTCTTGTTTAGGTCATTTACCTTTCGTAAAAGTGTAGAAAATTTTCCGAAGTGAACCGACACTTTTTTTGATCTTAAATTTTACAAACGGAGTCCAAACTTTTCTGAAGTGGTTCATAACTAGTGCAAACTTTTCTGTTGAGTTATTGAATTATATTTAATGTTAGTCTGATGTGATTTAAGGCTGAATTAAAATCGATTAAACAACACTCGTTAAGCATCAAATTGTAACATTTCACTATAATCTCAAATGGTCTTGCGTTGTTAATATCCCTGCACTTTTTAAAACATTTGTTTGATGAGAAAATTTCATCCTAGGCTAATATTGGACCCATTTCTCCTATATATTGTAATGAAAGACAAAAAATCGTTTCCTAACTTCAGGGTAGCTGCCATAAATTTGCTATAAAAAATGTTTGTTGGAATTATGAAACCATCAGATGGTATAATCACAGACAAACAGACATAACACTCGCAAGTTGTTCATCGAACAAGCATTTAATGGACAATTTAAAAGTATACTAGTTGGTAGTACCACCACCTGTGGTGCGCATAGTCAATTCCCTTGCGTTTGACGTTTACACACTTCTGCCATCTGTTCAGCGTAGTGCCCACCACAGTGTACTCAACATATGGCGGTAATGTTTTAGCGACAATATTTTACAGTGAGAAATATTGAATGTGTTATGTCTGTTTGTTTGTGGTATAATGGTGTTTGAACTTGTAAGTTACAAGAAGAGGTGGTAAATTATGTGTTTGGCATTGGACCTAGTTGGAGATGCTTAACGTAAAATATCTGACTTAAAGTGGTCATTTTATACGATAGATGAGGAGATGAAAGTATAGAGTTGATAGTTCCGTTAGAGTACGGCAGTGTCAAAATTGTGTATAGAGAGTAGAAAGCGAGCAGAAGTAAATTTTGAGGAAGGCACGAATCCGGTTGATCATTCTCTTTTGCCAGTGGTGGCGGGGGGAGATACCCCTCACCATCCCTCTCCAACAATGGAGTTTGGTAAAGGAGATGATCAACCCTATTCGTGCCTTCCTCAAAATTGACCTTTACTCGCTTTCTACTCTCTATTTACAATTTTCACACTGCCGTACTGTAACGGAACTATCAACTCTATACTTTCATCTCCTCATCTATCGTATAAAATGACCACTTTAAGGCAGATATTTAACGTTAAGCATCTCCAACGACGAAAATCGTTAACTTCGTGCATGAAGTCATACAAACATGATTTGTTAAATTATATAAAACCTGTCAATTCATCATTCAGAGAGTCACAATTCACGATTTTGTGATCGATGAATATTCACTCTTCATAAATTTGCAACTCTTTGAAAAAGAAATTGATGTGTCAAACATTTACATACTTTTCAAGCTCTTCTTGTAACTTTCATGTGCAAAATACCATCTTAACATCTAATGATCTCACAAATCATAAATTAAAAATTATAGCAAATGAACAGTAGTAACCATACCTGAATTATACCACTTATACCAATTATACATTCCACTGCTATCAAATAACAAGAATTCTTTCAACCCGTGGCTTTGATCCCGCAATACCACAAAGGCTGCAAATGGTTTTGCTGGGATCCAACCGAAAGTCACGCCGTCGAGAAAATCGACGCACCTGTAACAAGTTTTGGCTGCATACTACAAAGGTGATTCCCCCGCGGTGCTCCGGAACCACAATCCTAATTTTCTTCTTCGTTGTGCCACCTTTCTGCTTCGATCTTCGCTCCCACAGATATCCCGTTCGATGAAACAAACACACCTAGCTATAATGAAATTACGAGAAAAAATACATTTTAAGATTTAAACTTTAGAAAAAGTTTTACAAAATCATAAACCTCGCATTATTTATAAATTAATTTTAACTATAATTAAATTTTAAAAACAAAATTATTATATATTAAATTAATTAAACAAAACAAACAATTGTAAACTAACTCGCAAAAACACAAACATTAAAAAAAAAATCAAACACATAAATACACACACACACAATGGCTTCTCGAAAGAACGCAAAATTCTCCACCAAAATCCAGTTCTATCTGAAACACAGGGAATCGCGGATACTGAAGCTATGCAACGACACAATCAGCCCGGTACCGAACGATTCGCTCACACGAGCCATCTTCAAGCTGCTGTCGAAGCCGGTGGACAACAGGCGGATCATTCAGCTTCTTGCCGACAAGGTATGACCGGGATTCACTGGGACTTGGGAGGGTTTTGCCTTAAGACTACATTACGTTCCGTTCACAGAAACGCTCCTCCACCAAATCGACTGCCTCGCACAGCACCGTGAAGACGCCCCAGATGACGGCGACGACAGCGACACCAACGACAGGATCCACAGTCACAGCAGCACTCACAGCGGCCATCGCAGCAACGACGGCTACCTCGTCCGCTGCCACCACACCTGCCACTGCCCTGTCGCTGTCGCTGCCCGACTATCAGAAAGATGTGGAACGGTTTCGTGGACGCATCATCTGCCAGGACAACACGTGCATCATCGATCCGGCGGCCTCTCCTAAGAACGACAACAATTCGAATCCTCGCACTCATTCCTTTCGAATTGTCTCGTTCAGCAAGGAGACCTCCGGACCCAGCAAATCAGACAGTTCCTCGTCGCCACTTGGCGGTAGCGACGGTGGGCGAGATTCGGTCGGCGAAGAGCAGGCCCAGAATCTCAGCTCATCGACGCCGTCTGCCGCATCGACACAAGTTAGCCTCAAGGCAATTCTGATGTGCTTCAGCTGCAAACTCAGCTTCGGCACGTGCCGATCGTTCATCGCCCACGCCAAAATGGAACACAGTCTCACACTGAACGACTACGAGCGGATGCTGCTGGAGAAGAACTACAGCAGCGCCATCATCCAGACCAACACGGAGAGGCAGTTTTACTTCTTGGTTCCTTTCGAAGAGAAATCTTCAGCCAATAGCAACAACAACAACAACAACAGCATTAACAGTAGCACTAGCATTAAGTCGACGTTGATGGATAGTGAGGAGAGACTGAGAAGTGGGAGCGCTATCAGCAGCAACGGCGGAAGTCAACAATCGTCACCACAGCAACAGCAACAACAGCAGTCACAACAACAACAAGCGGTGCAATTGCAACAGCAGCAGCAGCAACAACAACAACAACAGCCGCCGCCGCCGCAGCACACGCCGATACAAACGCCGGACAAAAGCCCCGGTTCCATCAGTTTCGAAGGTGGCTTCCCGAAACTCACCCCCAGCAATATGTTCTACGACACGGACACCAAGCTGCAGGCGAGTTGGAAGCTAGCCGCCGAAAAGTACAGCAACGCCATGAACGAAAGCGTAGCGGTGGCAGCAGCCGCCGCAGCCGCGGCCGCGGTACAAGAAGAAAAGAACGCAGCCAGCGGGAAACTGTTGACGGATTTCCTAGCCCAGCAAAAGATGCTGTCGGCTGCGGAGAATCTGTACAGCAAGCAGAACAAGTTCCTGGAGTTGATGAGTACGAATCCACTGGCTGCGGCGGCAGCCAAAGCCGCAGCCACCGGACCGAGCGTTGATGGAACTAGCGATTTTCACCTGGCCAAAAAGTACAATGCAATGGATCTTTACAAACAGTTGATGGCTGCAAACAACTTCCGACCGGATGGGCTGGAAGCGCTCAAAGAAGAACTGAAACCGGAACATCAGATAAGCGTTAAGAAACTGGAGACTGATCCGGGGGCTGCGTTCCGCAGTAATTCCTTTGCGCCAAATATTTCCACGAGGAATTCCTGCAAAACGCTCAAATGTCCCCAGTGTAACTGGCACTACAAGTATCAGGAAACGCTGGAGATTCACATGCGGGAAAAACACCCGGACGGGGAAACAGCCTGCAGTTACTGCCTGGCCGGTCAGCAGCATCCCCGTCTGGCTAGGGGTGAATCCTACACCTGCGGCTACAAACCGTACCGTTGCGACATTTGTAACTATTCCACCACCACGAAGGGTAACCTGTCTATTCACATGCAAAGCGACAAGCATCTGAATAACATGCAAGATCTGAACGGTATGATGAACAAAGGTAATCAGAACTTCCTAAATCTTGCAACCCTTCAGACGAACGAGAAGGTTAACACGTCTCGCAACCAATACATGCCAGCCACCTCGCCGTTGTCCCTGTCCACAAAGCTCACCCCGCAGCAGGTCGTCAAAGAAACGCAGCACAGCAACTACGAACCCAACCGACCCAAGTCCTTCTTCAAGTGTGACATCTGCAACTACGATACCAATATAGCTAGGAATCTCAGAATTCACATGACTAGCGAGAAACATATCAGCAATCTGAATTCTCTGCAGTCTAGCTACAGTCAGCTGAAGAACCTCCAGACGATATCATCGCCGGATGGAATCGACTACCTGAGCGCCCTGAACCTGAATGCCCTCAAGGAGGACAACCCTTTGAATCGCGTTGAAGACTACACCAACAACTCCCTCAAATCGTTGTCCATCCCGTCGTCCCCGTTTGCTCCCATCGATCCCACCCCCGTCAGCACCGCCAACAGTACCCCCACTCCGGAATGCCTCTTCCTCAACAACCCCTCGCCCTTCTCCGGTGGCAGTGAGACCGAACGCAGCGCCATGGACTTCCAACAACAGCTAGACGAAGACAAGAACCCGCTCCACTTCGAACCTCCGATCAGAATCACACTGGACCCATCGACTTACTACACCTGTCTGATCTGCTCGGACTTCGACACCAACAATCTGGAAGAGCTGAAGAAGCACGTGATCAAGGATCGCCTAACCTCAAACATCGCAATGGATAGTATAGTGATCGCAGCGGTCAGCTGCGAATGTCTCCTGTGCGGCTTCCGTTCGCCGACGGCGGACAAACACGATCTCGAACGCCACCTCAAAACGGAAGCCCACCTGAAGCGACTTGATCTGATGATTCATCTGCTCGAGGGACGGGACAAGGCCATCGGTAAGCTGAAACAATTCTGCGGACCGGAGCTGTTCAAGAAACTCTCGCTAATCTTCCCACTGCCGGAGGAATCGAAATTTCCGTACGAAGAAATGCCAAGCATTGGTGAAATTTCGCGTTCTCCCCTGTCGCTACTGCTGGAACCGAAGACGGAACTGATCGAGCGGGAGTTCAACGGCGACTGCGAGGGAAGCCAACCACATCCGGACAACGTGCAGATCAAGTGCAACTGCTGCAACTATTATACGACCTCGCTGGAGAAGATCGGCATCCACAGCCTGTCGGAGAAGCACATTTTCCGGCGGATCTGTTTCGACTACCTGCTGCTCATCTCCAGCGAGAAGAACGCTTCCGGCGGTGGCGGTTCGCTCAGTCCGTTGAACCTGCAGCAGAGCATGAAAGGTGAAGGTAGGCCATTGGATTACGGGATCGTTGTGAGGAATTCTAATCTGGTGATTTGTTTTTCTTGTTTTCTTTTTGCAGATGGTCGTCCGGGAAGTGCTGTGGCCATGTTGCTCCGTGGCGGGCAGCTGATGCTGACCTGCGTGCCGTGCGGTTACAAGACCGATCACATCTACTACATGATTCACCATCTGAAGAAGTCGTGCAAGGTGGAGCAGAACATCAACCTGCTCGGGCTGCGCAACATCTTCAAGTTGACCCCGAAGGGTGAGTAGTACCGGAAGTTGCATAGTGATGGGGATTTTTTTGTAATCGCTGCTGAAAATGTGATGCTCAAAATTCGGAAGGGTGCCAGGTTTCTTTACTTAAGTCAAACTGGTTGGAAGGTACCATTCGTCTCCATGGGGTGACATTTTCCACTAACAAGTGGCGTTAAAACTAGGTGGTTGTTACTAGTCACGCGAAAATGGGACTGTTAATTCTATGCACCAAAACGTCAAATTTTATAAAATTAGAACGTCAAAATCTAAGGCATGTTGGATTCGGGGGGCTGGACAGCTGTAATTTTCGGTGCAAACGATTTAAATATTTGTATTATTTGACAAATCAAATCTCAGCTAACCATGACTTTTATTAGTAATCATCCCCTAGGTAAAAGTGTCAAGATCACAGGGTATAAAAATGAAACTACAATGTGTAAATATATTTGAAAATTTGTATGATTTTGTTAATCAAAATTAATTTCAAAGGTCTGAGGCTTCGACAACTATCGAAATCTTGAACTGTAATTAATGATTAGGAATGAACAGGGAATCATTCCTTTATCAGTTTGTGCTGACACACAGCAAAAAATTCTGAATTATAATTGTGATGTAAACATTCATTCACGTAAACTTGTATTCCATTTCACACAAACGAGCAACTTCTAAGCAATGTTGTTTTCAAATATGGGCATAAACATTTCATGATGTTTCTGAACTTTACACGATTTATAATGTAAGCTTAGATGAGATGTGACGCTCCGTTTATGTGCATCATATTGAACAGAAATTTACACTACTTTTTCGAACTGTGTAGTTTACGAGGGTAAACTTTTATTCGCGGGAAATCGGTCATCGTTTACTAAAGCAGTTGCGGTCTAATCTCAAATCAATCCGGATAAATTATGTTTTACCAGCAATAAAAACATCACTAGAAAACTCCCACCTTATTGCTGACAGCATGCTTCAAACTGCCAGCAATAGCTCTGGCCTCTGGTCCGTGCGCATTTTACCCACGATTGCGAGCGTGCACCACCCAAACCAGCTAGCTATGCTCTCGCTACCACCACCCATCGCATTTATTAGGCCCACAGTTCAAATCATGTATTCATGCTTTCAATTGAATGCTTCTCGTTCTGCTTCGTCTTCCTCTTCTTCTTCTTCTTCTTTCTCCGCACCTTTATCTTCGGCCCTACTTCCAGCCGTCATTCTCATCAACCAGCATTAGCACCCATCGCTCCTTCTCTATCTATCGCCCGTCCATCCTCCTATGCCCATCATCCATGCACTCATATCCATTCATACAAAAAAAAATATCGCGCATTCATACCATATTTTCGGAAAGCAAGAAAACGCAAAGCAGAAGAAGCGCTCTCCCAATATCCCATCTCGAGACGGCTAATACATAGGTGTAACAGTCGGAAGAAGTGTTAGTTTGTTTACTTAAATGAACCATGCCCATTTTTTTATGGCATGTTTGCTATACGAAATGCGCCTCGTGTTTATTGGCGAATTTCACATCAAAGATTGATTAATTGAGTAGGAAATCAGTTTGGCACGGCATTTGTGACCAGCATACACCTTCCGGTAGTATGAAACAGGTCAAAAACTGTTCAAATCCGCAGATAAAATTTTTGTTTTGAATTTCTGTATAGCAAAATAGTGAACTTTTCGTGAACATTAACGGCAAAGAACTCACCAACACTGGGAGACTGTGAGTTCCTGCCCACCTGTTCATTTTCCATCGTGATCCCATCTCCCATCTTCCCTGTTGTGGCAACGGAGCGAACAGAGACAGACAAGCAGACCGCGCACATACCAGTCCTTTTGTTTACTTTTGTAGCTAAACTCAAACGGACTTGTTGGATTGCTTCGATTTGTACCTACCTCGCATTTTATTAAGTTTAGTTTAACTTCCAACTCAGTTACCAGCAGCTACGCGTCTTATAAAGGTGTTTTATGGTTCGAAACAGGAATTTCTAATCTGCGCGGCTGTCAACCGATTAATAAACTTTGCAAGGATTATTTCATGACCAGACTGGATTATGATGCGCTAAGTAAGTTTTTGAAAGCCAACAAAGTTCTGCCTGTAGTTTGTGAAGTTTTTAGGGAAAGTCAGCAATCGAAGATGAGCACCCGCATTCAATCTAAAATGCGTTCATTAATCAGCCACATCCGATTCGATATATTACATTATGATGAATGCAGATACATATCATACGAAAAAAAAAAGAAAATGGAGAACGTTCAGTTAACACCCTGCCCGAGTGTGACGGATGGATGAGTCATTGACGAGAAATTGAATTGGAAACCTTAATCGAATTTCGACTTCGATATGAAAATAATAAAATAAAAAAAAAGTGTGTGATTAATTTTCGAACCGGTTTCCTGTCGGTTAACCGTAACTCGATTGCATGGCTCAGCGTGCGGGCGAGAGCAAAAGCGCGAGTGAAAATCACGTGTGGAGCCTGGCCGCCGTCGTCGGTGGCGCCAAGTTCAAAAGTGGGGAGTTTGCGCCGTTCTTTTGTTTTTGTTTGGGTTCGCTTTTGTTTTAGCGATTCGTCCGCGATTGCGTCGTACTGCCGCCGCCGACGCCACAGCCGCCTTCTCGGGTTGGCTATGATGAGCTTGGGTGCGAAAAGCGCAGATGGTGTGAAGTGTGGTGACACTTTTTTTTTGGGGGGGGGGGAATGCATAATGCATGGTTTTACAACTGCGTAGGGATGGTGATGGAAATTTGCGCCCGAAAAGAGGGAACAAATATTAATTATTTGAACCAGTTCAGACAGCTTAAACATATACAACGAAAGGAAGAACAGAAAAATGCGATTGGGTTCTTGAATAATTTATAAACATTTTAAAATTGGTGTTTTTTTTTAGGTATTCAATGAATTTTGTCAAAATCATAAAAAGTATGGGACACACTCGGTAACATATTAAAAGTACGCTATGAATATCAACATATTTTGATTAATACATATACAGGGTGTCGACTCGAAGTCGAAAAATAATTTCACTGACTTTCTAGTCGGTTTTCAGAAAAATTCCAGTCCACGAAATTCTGTTATTTTAACCTAAGAATCTACAAAGTGATGTGCTTTATTATACCGTAGTGCAAATTATGGTTAGTTTAATATGAGCAGCAGTGTAAGCTTTCGAAAATATTAAAAATAGCATACTCATGGCATGCACAACAGAACTTGGTACTAATACAATTTTTACAGAACATATGACCGACTACCTACGAAGGATGTGAATAGGCCTAGGGTTATAAATACGTATTATAATATAATAATGAATAACTATTGCTCACAACTAGGCTCACTATTCATTACTAAGTAATAGTAGTTGGTTGGTTGGTCGCCTTTATTAAGGAGATTTTCAGCCAGACGCTGGTTCATCTCCGGGAAGTAATAATAGGAAACTTTAATCTATGTCACCAAGCTCTCAATTTGTGCTCATAATTACACAGCCAAATAAAAATCAACCCGTAGACGATCCTTCCTCTTTACATATAAATTATTGTAAAATAACAGCAGTGATTATTCTTGCCTTGACAACCGCACCTGATTTGGGCAAGGGAACGAACGACTGTCTCGCGTTGCTTTCCACTGAAATTTAGTTGGCTTTTGCTAATAAAGAGCAAATGGCTTCTGTCTTCTTGGATATTAAGGGGGCTTTTGATTCAGTATCGGTTGAAGTCCTTTCAGACAAACTCCACGCTTGTGGCCTTTCTCCATTAATTAATAACTTTTTGTACAATTTGCTGTCAGAGAAACATATGAGCTTTTCTCATGGAAACTCTACAGCTTCACGATTTAACTACATGGGTCTCCCCCAGGGCTCATGTTTAAGCCCCCTTCTGTATAATTTCTACGTCAGAGAAATTGACAATTGTCTAAGGGACAACTGCACGTTGAGACAACTTGCAGATGACGGAGTAGTGTCTATGACAGGACCCAGAGAGGCCGACCTGCAAGGACCCTTACAGGATACCTTAGACAATTTGTCTACTTGGGCTATCCAGCTAGGTATCGAATTCTCCACGGAGAAAACTGAGTTGGTCGTTTTTTCTAGGAAGCATAGCCCAGCACAACCAAAGCTTCAACTTTTGGGTAAACCGATCACTCATTCTATGTCTTTCAAATATCTCGGGGTCTGGTTCGATTCAAAATGCACCTGGAGATCCCACATTGAGTATCTGAAGCGGAAATACCAACAAAGGATCAATTTTCTCCGAACAATTACCGGAACGTGGTGGGGAGCCCATCCGCAAGATCTTCTAACGTTGTACCGGACAACGATTTTATCGGTTTTAGAGTACGGTAGTTTTTGCTTCCAGTCGGCGGCTAAAACGCACATCATCAAACTGGAACGGATCCAGTATCGCTGTCTTCGTATCGCGTTAGGATGCATGCACTCGACTCATACGATGAGTCTCGAAGTGTTAGCGGGCATGTTGCCACTCTCTGATCGGTTTTCGGAATTATCCCTCAGGCTCCTCACCCGTTGTGAAATTATGAACCCACTGGTGATTGCAAACTTTGAGAAGCTTCTTGAGCTAAACCCTCAAACTCGTTTTATGTCATTGTACTACGTGTACATAACACAGGATGTCAGCCCTTCGCAGCATAATCCCTATCGTGTTTGCTTCTCCGACTTCGACAGTTCTGTTCATTTTGATTTATCAATGACGCAAGAGATTCGCGGAATCCCAGAGCATCATCGTTCCATGATTGTTCCGTCAATTTACGCTGCAAAGTTTGGCCAAGTTGATTCCGCAAGATCGTTCTTCACAGATGGATCACTAATAGAGTCGTCCGCTGGTTTTGGTATTTTTAACGAATTTCATAGCGCCTCTCGAATGCTTCAAGCTCCTTGTTCCGTATATGTTGCTGAGCTGGCGGCAATACATTGTACGCTAGAAACGATCGCCTCACTTGCACCAGATCATTATTTTATTTTTACGGATAGTCTCAGTTCTGTCGAGGCTATTCGCTCCATGAGGCCGGTAAAGCACTCCTCGTATTTTCTCATGAAAATACGAGAGCTTCTAAGTGCTTTATCTTTAAGATCTTTTGTCATCACCTTTGCATGGGTCCCATCTCATTGCTCGATTCCGGGCAATGAGAAGGCGGACTCGCTTGCAAAGGTGGGCGCTATGGAAGGCGATATTTACGATCGACAAATCGCCTACGACGAATTTTTCTTCATTTATCGTCAACAGTCCCTCGCCAGCTGGCAAAATAAATGGAGTGAAGGGAGTTTGGGACGATGGTTATATTCAATCATCCCTAAGGTGTCGAAGTGTCCTTGGTTCAAGGGGTTGGATGTGGGTCGAGACTTCATTCGTATGATGTCTCGCCTCATGTCCAATCACTACTCGTTAAACGCTCACTTGTTCCGTGTTGGGCTGGGGGACAGTAATCTCTGTGAATGTGGACAAGGTTACCAGGACGCAGATCACATTATTTGGTCATGTGCTGAGCACCGTGGAGTCAGATCCGAGTTGTACGATTCCCTTCGGGCTCGAGGTAGACAACCTAATGTTCCAGTTCGGGATATTTTGGCTAGACGCGATCTGGAGTTTATGCAACTCATATATGTTTTCTTGAAGAATATTAACCATAGATTGTAAGTTTGATTAACCTTGTGTTTAGTTTGTGTTTTGTATGTGTGTGTGTATTTTTTTTGTAGATTTGTTTCTGTAATAATTGTATAATTACAGAGTTGATATAACGTCGATAGGATTAAGTATATGTTTTAGAAAAAGTGACATTTTTGAATCATAAATCATATTCCAAATCTCCTTTTCCCTCTCCCGATCCAAACAATTGTCATCCACTAACCTCGAGAAGACCGCGATTAATCGGCTCCAATCCTTTAATTTTAGATTTAAGACATTTATAATGTATAAAGAAAATGATAACTTGGCTCTGTAAAGTTTATTCGAATGAGCCTGTACAAATAAAATAATTAACAAAAAAAAAAAAAAAAAACCGCACCTGAGGATTCACTGCTCATGCATAAGTCAGTAAGTTTTTGTACGCTCTGGACCTCCATATGAAAACCGTAGACATGGAAAAATATTTTAAGTTTAAATTATCATCAACATTTTATTCTTTCAATGAGTTCACATTACAACGAGAAATTACAAGTTTAATATGTGTTTATGTTCGGATTACTTTTAAAAATGTTTATGATTTTAGCAGAATAATTTTCTCCTGCAAACTCTCGGCTTCTTTTTGAGCATCTTCCAATTACTTTCTTCGCTTATTCTCGAGATGTTTCACCTCTGCTTCTCTCTGGCGTTTCAACAATTTCTTCTTTCTTACGACGATCCTTGTCTTCCATGTAAAGCGAATGCGAATTTTGAACTCGCTGAATAAGTTCATTCGAAATTTGTAAGTTTTCCAACCCGCCTGCACACCATCGTAGATCCGACGTCACGCTACGATTGACTCTTCCCTCATGTTTTCAAAAAGACATTCTGCATTTACCGAAAAACCTCTTTCTGCATTGGCGTTGCCATGCGATAAGCAGCAGATCATTTTCACAACCAATCAATAACCTGTGCCAAAAAACGTCCAGTCGTTCCTTTTTGTCGATAGTTCGGAATTGCTTCACTGCCTTGTCTGCCACATATCCACTGATACGTCCACAATCCGTAAGTATAGTTAACATTTTTTCAAACCACTTTTAGCCAATTTTGAGGCCCCACTGATTACTGTCGGATCAAGACACGATGCGGCTTTCGTCATTGCGTATGTCAAAGGAGACTGATTCATCAGTTTTAAGACGAGTGCTTGCAACATTCCTTTGCATTCCACACGGAATTGCAGAATATGTTTGTCTTGAACGTTAGAAGAGTTTTTGATGGCTTTTTTTGTGTCAAAGCCTAAAACAATCTCCTTCAGTGGTAGATGATTCTTAGCATCATTTATATCGACCTTGGTCACCTGAAACAAACAACAGATTGTAGAACACCAAACAACGCCTTATGAAATATTATATAATTATAACTAATATATGTAAAGCCATAGTCGAACAAACCCAAAATGCCAAAAAATGTAACTTGTATGATTCGCCTAAATTTGGAACAGTAAACCAAATAACTATTTTATGCATACTACGCTTCTTCTTCTACCCATACGTGAGTGACTACCGACTGAGTTGGACGTGTGTGCTGTTTGCTGCTGCGTTCAGGCTGTTGCTGGTTCGAGGAAAGTGTTCGACGGAAGGCTGGTCCGATAATACGGATTAGGAGGCGGATTGGTGGAGTGATACGAAGATAAGGTGGCGGTTAACATCCGCAGGTGATGCGCTATAATTTGCGTGACGGTTTCAATCGGTGGCGGTGATAGAAGAAAGAAAAAGCGTGATTGAGACTGCTTTTGGCAGGATTGCTGCTGAAAGGGCGAAGAGTCTATGCGGGGAGGCCCAGTGTGCATATGTGTGCGAGGGGAGCGCAAGGGGAGTTGCGTTTAAGAGTGGAAATTGTGGATTCCACGCCGAACGGTAGCGATAATTTCGAGTGCGAGAAGGCAGGAAAGGGGAAGAAAAGAAGAAGCTGATAGTGCGGGGAAAATAAAAAGCCAAAAATATAGCGACAAACAGTAGTGTGTGAGTGAGCACCCTAAAAGAATACAGAGTAAAGCGGTGGTGAAATTCTGTGAGACGAAGAGAGTAGAAAGAGAAGCAAAAAGAAAACGGTGAAAGAGAGCGGCAGCGGTTTTAATGCAGCGACAACCGATAGTAGGAGAGTGAGTGCCACATAGGTGTTTCATCTTCTCGTAGTAGGGGTTAAAAGAGAAAAAGAAGGAGAAGAGCAGTGAAGTCCGACCGCAACGCGGTCCGCAAGAAAATAGTTTCCCTAGAAGCCCTTCAATTTAGTGAAGAGGAAGAAAGTGCTGAGTGGTTGCGATGAAGCGCGTTGGTGTCGGCCAAATGTTGTAAAGGATCGTGATCGGATTTACCGGGAAATACCGATTGGAGCTTATGGCCATTAAGGACAGGTAAGTAGTTGGTCCATCAAGGTAAGATAAATTAATAAACATATAAAGTATCCGTTCGATTTTGGCAACACGTTCTCAGTATATTTAAACTGCTTGTGCTCTGCAGTTATATTATTAAATTCTGTTTAATAATTTTCTTAGATTTTCAGTAAAATTGTGGAGCTTTAAACGTCACCTGCAGGCCTGTTCTGCGAGTAGTATGGCTCTCTGTCGCTAGTAGGGTGACGATGGTCGCCTCGTGTGAGGTGACTCTTCATTTGATTGCACGGAGAGTCACCCCACTAGTGCGTGACTTTTGTTGACTCATTGGTGGTGGAGATTCGCACGACTCGCGGAATAGGTCAGATGATAAGATTTGCATTTATTAATGATTTTGAAAAGCTAAGAAGGCAAAATTGTGTTGACAAAATCTAACGGGTAATGCCGATATAAATATATATATATATATATACACACATTAAATGCAAAGGGGAGGGATGGGACCACCAGGGCACCGGATTGAAGCGATTTGGATGGGGAGAGTGGAATTGCCAACTCCCTGTTATTAACATTTCGTGAATTGACGGCGGGCTCTTCTCCCCACTCATTGGGACGTTCCCTCGTATGATGGCTTGTTCTACATCGGGTTGTAGGATTTTATCATTGGAAGGCGATTCTCCTGATCCCGCGGATTGCGCGTAAGTGTATCTGCTTACGGGTCCGCCCCTCCGTTTTTGGCCCTTCTTACAATGGTAAATTGAATACAACCAGGTATCGTACTTGATCAAGTCATACTTGGAGGATGATCCACTGTCTAATGGCTGTGCCTTGCAGCAATGAGTGGTATCCTTTACATACATACACATACATACACTACGCTTCTTCTTCTACCTGGCTTTAAAACTCTTCAAACGAGCTTTCGTCTGCTCTCAACTTACTGTTCGTGAAGCACTTCCACAGTTATTAATTGAGAGTTTTCTATGTCAATACCAATGCATGACTTAGTATATTGTGTGGCAAGCACGATGATACGCTATACCAAGGGAAGTCGGGAAAATTCCCAACCCGAAAGATTCCTTCGACCGGATCGAGAATCTAACCCACCGCCTCCGGCTTGGTAATACCGTGCCTTTGCCAACTAGGCTATCTGAGGCCCCATGCCCTATCACTATTAAAGATAGTTGTTGCGATACAATTTAAATGTGTTGAGTTTGTTTGTTTACGTTCTACTTATAGATCCTTGAGAGTATTACAGCTTACCTGTGCAATATTGTTCAGATGATCAATATTGATAAACATTTGCATAATGCCTCTAACCATTTCAGACATCGCGTTATACAAAAAAGGCACCATAGGGTTGTCGGTCTGAAATTCGCATAGAAATGGCTCAACTTCGACAGCAACTGATTTGAAGAAAGCCAGCTTAGCCATCAGCAGCGAGTAATCCAAACAGTTTTTAACATCTTGGTATGAAGCCGACGTTGGTTCGATATTGTCTTTCTGGACGCCTTGAATAAATTTTCGTATTTGCGGAGTAATTTCGATTGCCCTCTGAACAACACCACTATTTTCCAACCATCGGTGGCCACAAAACTTTAACGGGAATATGGTAGATCCGGAATACATCGTGAAAAGCGCTCATCTAGCTGGTACATCTTTGAAGATATTGTAGATGCCACGCAAATATTTGACAACATCCCAACTGGTACTGCGAACTCCATCCTTGAATGCGTTATGCAAAATATGCAGCCCACAGCTTCCCAGATCTATCAGCTTCTCGCCATCTTTTTGTACGTCTAGCTTCAACTCACGCAAAAAGGCCCATCCATGGACACTTACAACAGCTTCAAAGGGATACAGCCAAGGGCTTCCATAAACGCAGTGAGTAGATCTGATGCCTGGGATCTTCCCAAAAACTTTGACGTCATATACTGAGTTGCCACCTCGTTTTTCGGATCATCCCAGAATCGGGCATTCAAATCCATTTGTTGTTTTATTTAGGGATTCGTCAAATCCTACAAAAAAAAAGCTGGAATTTGCAGTGTTTTTTCCAGCCCTGCTTTATAGTACGGAGCAATGCCAAACATAGCCATGTAACTAATTTTGTCACGTCCTAGCTGAACCTTAGCAGCGATTTGGCTGTCGAAAAACATTCTTTTCATAACAGTCATGTCTTTTTCGGCAGCCCGCAGTGACTTGTGGCTCATTATTGTCTCTAGACACCACAAGATCTCAGCTTTTGTGACATCATTTTTCATCGTGAACTTGTAAATGGTCCTCGACGAGGAAGCTGTTGCTGGAACATAAGGCTGAAGACCAGTAGCTGAATCCTCAACGATCTGAACGACGGATGGGTTTACTGCTCCAGGTGCCATCCCAGGTCTTCTTCCATCATTGGTTGAAATGCCGGGCTCCTGACTCTTTACGTGCATAAGGAACTTTGACAAATTACCTTGTCCTACTCGTTGGCTGTGTCGTTTTGATTTCGTATGACTTCTGAGCGACTGTATGCCCATATTGCTCAGAGAAAACTCGCAGGCACACACAGAGCAAAAAGCATATCCTGGTTTTCCATCGATCTGTTTCGGCCATGATTGGAATTCAGGATCTTTTAACCAAAGGCTTTGAAACACGGTCTTTTTTGTTCCCATTGAACTGCAAAATCTGAAGATTTGAAAACAAATATAAATAATGTGATGAATTTAAGAAAACGAGATATCAATATACCTTTCTAATCATCGGCAGCAAACACAAAAATCAGTTTCTATTCGAAGTAAATTGCAACGCGATGATCAACCACTGAACACTTAAATGTATGCGTTAATACTAAACACCGAACAAATTTAAAACCTGTTCCGAAAATTTAACAAAAATACCGTTGAAAACTTGGCTACAAAATAAAAGGAATCCAAAAATTTCACTTCCGTTTGCTTCAGCACGCAAGCACAGCTGTCAAATGGTAGCGAAATTCTACGAATTACAGGGGGATGCGAAGGACGATATTTTGCCTACGCATGATAGATTCAACATGGCGTCCAATATTTTTGTTTTGATTATTGAAATTATCAAAAAAAAAAAACAGCAGTACAACTGTTTATTGAGCTTCCAACTAATTAGTTCATTGTCCCTCAGTGCTCATTGCATAAAAAAAAAATTCGAAACCGATTGAAACTTTGAAAGTACCTAAATCAATGTGAGGTGGGCGCGTTATATAAGGTTATAATATAATCCAATATATTATATTGGATTTGACAACCACAGCTTACCAATGGCGAATTAGTAGACCAACTACACTTACAAAATCAGGGCGGCCAGATTATTTTCCTGAACAAAGCGAAAGATAACACAGCCAAATGAAACTACACAAAATATGTGTTTTAACACAAAATACTCAGTTAAGCTATTTTGGTTCGATTCAACTTCAATGTTAAATTGGCTAGATTAAATTTTATTTTTTTCCTGACCTGCACTAAAATTCCCTGACATTCCCTGACTTCCAGGTTTTTCCAGGTAGTTGACACCCTGATATAAGCGAGGGGGGCGACTCTATCTACGATGCAGAAAAGATTGTGTTTTGCTGTGGCTAGCTGCACGCACGCTGAGTAGATAGAAAGAAGATTGATGACGATTCTGAAGATTTCCTGCAAAAAGATGATGCGCGATGCAAGTAGATTAGCGAGAAATGAAAGAAGATTTTTCGAAGATTGATTCGCTAGTGTGAGATTTGTTGAGCATCTAGACTTGAGATTTAGATGTGTCACCCCCTCGGATATAAGGCAATCTTAGAATAAAGGGATATTCGGGGCAAATCTTACCAAGTGATAAAAGTAAAGATCAACACAACTTGGCACAAGAATAAATCTTTATCAGAGTGTCCATTCAAATCCCATTTTTCAATTTCCGTTTTTTTCCCGGTTATTAAAAAAAAACTCTGCCTTAAACAATACAAGGCGTTCAAAAATAACTCTTTAGAGATAATGATATAATTTTGTCAGCAGAATACGACTACTTTGCAGGGCTGGTAGCGGGTATTCTATACAATAGTAGTGGCTTTAGTGTCTAAAATAACGAAAAAAAAAGTAAATAAATAATGAGTTTAAAACAATAAAAAAAAAGTAAGAGGTTGCATCCAAGACACGACAGTAGATTTAACGTAGGATTACGGGCTCGGTATCAATATTCGGCGACTGTGTTAAGGAAACCACTTTTTCCCATCACGGAAACGCCTCGTTTTTGATCACCATTGCAACAGTTGGACATTTGTGTAATTTTCAATAGTGACCTATTGAAAATTGATAAAGTGTTTATTTTAGCAGATTCGTAGAAAAATTTCCAATCGATTGCCTTGTTTAGAATTAAATTCCACCGCTATTGACAGAGTTATAAGTGGTCAAAACCTGACCACTTTTCGTAACGCGGTCGAATTTGGTTTTTTTGAAATTGCACCCCCAATATGTTGCCAAAAGACGTAATTCTACGTCAAAATCATTAAAAGTGCCATTTATTGATCGGAAGGATGTGGAACCACGACGTTGCGATTATAAGACCTGTGCTTTCTCCATTGCTCTCTCCATGCTTCGGGATATGATTAGGCTAAAAGCAAACGAGAGCTCATTTCCTCGCATACTCAACTTCGTTTGCTTTTCTGCTGGAGAGAATCGAGGCAAGTGTGTGCGTCGTTCTACCATGTTATCCATAACAATCAAGGCAAATGCTTGCTTGTGTAGGTGAAAGCATATCCATAACACTGAATAAAAAAAGTTTAAAAATCATTGCATCGTCTGCAAGGTCAACTTCTAACATTCGCTGCGATGTTCATGAACAGAGAATGATAGGAAATGGAACTAACATTCCGAAAATTTCCAAATATTATCCCACGGCAAAGTTCGAGTGGTAGAAAACATCATTTTAAACTGCTCGAATATATCCATTTTGAGGTGAACTCCAAGGATTTCCAAACGGTAACTTTTAAATGGAAGTATTTAGATAAATTTCAGGGAAAACTCGCGAGAATTTTTAAGAATACTAAGAAAATTGTAGAGTGGATTCTAATAATTTCCTTGAGGGGATTCTAAAAGTGGTATACAGAGAATTTTGCTAGCTATTAGGTTCAGACAGTGGAATCAACGCCAAAATATATCTAAAGAAAACTTGGGATGATCTAAGGAAAATCTAAAAAAATCCAAAGATATCAAATGAAGAGTTATTTTCTAGAAATGTAGAGATGATCTACATAGATAATTCAGGGATTGGAAATTTTCTCAGGTTCCTTTCAAGAAATTTAGCATTCAAGATTGGGCAAATAGCTTTTAAAATTCTGAGACTTCGAACAATTGTTAAGATTTCATGCTTACAAAATAATTAAGATCCAGGTCTAGGAAAACTCTTCAAACGAGAAATTCGACCTGGTTAGCACAAAGTACAGAAATTAATTTTTAATGTAGGGGAAATGGCTCTAATGTTGGCATATGGATCTAAGATTGGGCCTATCGCTAAAAATCTGCTATTTATCAATTTTATTTAGTTGAACGCGTCATTGGGACGGTACTAATGGATATTTTTGGTCGCTATTGAAAATTTAGTCGATTGCTGAATTTATGTATGGGCCCAAATTAGGGGCATTTAGGCCGACATTATATCCATTTCCCCTATCTCTAGACTAATCATCTCATGATCTTCGAACATTTCCATTCAAAGCATGATAGGGCATGCAAGGAGTTTGAGATGGCACCAGCACACTGCTAAAAAATTGTTACAGTTTAGGCATGTACCAGTCATGGCCTATGTGATTTAAATGGCTAGCATTGGAGCAGCTAGATAATTTAACTGGAGAGAGCTACGGTTAAATAAAAACTCTGGAAAATGCTATTCAATCAAATAGCGTCAAGTCAAACTGTTATTTTATTTTCATGTTGGGTGCATTTCCATTGCGACCAACAATATGACCTATTATGGTGACGCTTACTATTATTTCAACGGTTAAACATTAAATTTGAATATATTTATTTCATAACAACGCTTGGGACCGTGATTAGGGGAGCCTTAAAAGCTTATTGATTTTGAACAAGCAATGATCGTTTGTTCAAGCTTTCTGTAATGAAATCACATAGCGTCTCATAGTTTCAAGGATCTAATACTTAAGAAAATTCTCATGTTTGATAATTATCAGAGTTAGATAGTCAATTAATTTTGTAGTCAGGTTTTCTTAAATCTTGAATATTTAATCATCCGTTAAATCTCAGACATAGAAACCAAAAATAAACAAAAGATTTAGAAATTTCTGGCTGTAATTATATGATGTATGAAATATATTTTGTGTGCACTTTGGTATGCATGTTATAGGGTTAACTACCCCATTCCCGGCCTATTAAGCACAACCCGCACTTAGTCTTTCTTAATCTAGCGTAGTTTAGCACCAAACGGAATGTTATTATTACAGATGGCTTCCAAATGTATTAACCTTTCCATATGTACCGTTAGTTCTGATAAGGGGTCGCGAAATATTCGTTTATTGATAAAAATGCAAAACTGCTTCTGGCGGCTCAACTTGGCCTACGGGTTTTCTTCATTTCTTGGTTTTCTTCTCTTTTTCTTTGGCCTATCGAACGGAAAGAAAAGTGAATTCACGTGCGTCTATCGTTTTCGAGATCTTATTTTGCGTTCTTGCAGCTTGCAAACGTTTGTTTGACACGTTCACGCCGTAGTCATACATATATATGATGTTTTGTGCTCGATAGGCCGGGAATGGGCGATTAGGGCGAAGTAAATTTTTCCCTAACATTAGGAATATGTTATAGATATATTTCCATGAACAATTATTAAAATTCAGAAAGATAAAATATTAATGCGATCCCATACCCATACATATAGGGTGTTTGGTTCCGGGTTTTACATATTTTCAGGGTAAATAGGGCTCCTAAAGTTATGCAAAAATCCCCATGAAACATGGGTCGGAAATGACTGCTAAGTGAGTTATTGAACATTTTATGTTTTTTTATTGCCAACTTTAATTAGCTATATTGTTTAAATCTTAATGTGGTTTTCTGATTTCAACATACCAAATGAAAGATTAAAGTCATACCTATCAAGGCTCCTTAGAAAAAAAACTCGATTTAAGTTAATTATCATACATTAAAATTGAAAAGTATGTTGAAAGTGCTCAACTATTTGGCTCAGCTCTGGTACTCTCTTCGGTCCCAAGCTAATCGATTCACCCCTCGAAACATAGGAAAAACCAATAACCCCTCATTTTATCTGTCAAACTTTCATAGCGAATCAAAACAAACATTGCGTAGTACTAGAATTTAGACTAGAATGGGGTACGTTAATCGTTTGCTTGGGACCAATAGGCTAGTCAAGTAGTTAGCCAATTTAAAATCGTTAGTTTCGTATTGATTGTTGGTTGTACTTCCTCTTCGATGCATCCGTTCGAAGTTTACAAAATTTCTTCAGGGCAGCTCGTTTGGATGACTTCAGTGGCTTGAGTCGGTGGTTGGTCCAAGGATGGTTACTAGATATGGGTGGAGTTGTCATGGGTACAAACAGGTCGATCGCATACACGACAATATTCGGGAAAATAGAAGAGGCAGCATTCCCGTCACGATGTTTTCGAAAAAGGTTGCCATTCCCTCGAGGTCAGTCCTACGGTAGTCATACGATACGCTGTGAATGGTGTCTACAACGTTTAACTAGTGGTTCGGGTGCCTCTTGAATCGAGCTATTAGAGGCGAGTTCACGGCTAAGGAAACATAGATCAAGCGGTCTATGATTTTCATTGAAGATCCCGTTCCGTTGCAGAAGATCAGCAGTATTGTAGCAATCTAGGAGAGATGCTACTAGAGGTGTAATGTATGAGCCATTAGAGCGAGGATGAAAGAACCCTGTTTCATTCGATGACCAGTTGACTGAAGCAAGATTGAAATCACCTACAACAAGGATTTCGTCAGTCGCATTCATCTTGGATACAACCCAAAAAAGTGAATCAATGTGTTGATCGATCAACTCAGAATCGCCAAGTCGATCCGGGGGTAAATACAACACGCAAATGAAGACCACTTTCAACGGTAGCGCTAAACGGTAAAGCTTGATGGGAAAGTGCAGTACTGTTGTCCACTTCGGCCGGATATATACCAGTACGAGGCTGGCAGATGATATTGTGTTGCTGCATCTGTAGATATGTTGTCTGCAACATGTGAAATATTTGAGAGCGGGGCAATATCCGAGCTAGCTTCGCTAGGACATATAGCTTGACTTATGTTACCTGGACAAATGTTGTTTGTAGCAGTACCCGAAGCATTCGCAGGCAGATTAGAGGAGGCTAAGCGGTCCGGCATGCTGGATGTGGCAACAGTAGATGGTGGAAGTATAACAGCAGCGCCAGTCGTCGTAGAATTAATGCGAACATCAGCGGTAGTGGCAAGAACTGTTCTTTCTTGTCTAACGTTGAACGACGATAGCACTGAAAACGGGCTGCTAGAACGATCATGATTGTTCCCAGAGTTTTGATCGGCGACGTCAGCAAGAGAATTGACCTCGTTTATAAAATCAAACTGCAGTTCGTCCAATTCCTCCACGATGCTACGGCTGTGATCCTTGCTGTGATCATCATGTACATCTTGGAAGCACGGTTGAAATGATGAATTATTCGAACGCATAGGATCGAATTCGCACGGCAAAGTGACCGCGTGACTTCGATCTGGTGTCCAACCAGGCGTATTACGGACGAAATTCGCTCCAGGATAAGGCTGAACGAAAAATTGGCTGTCGATTGATAGGAATCGACTCTATCTACGATGCAGGAAAAATTGAGTTTTGCTGTGATTAGCTGCGCGCACGCTGAATAGATAGAAAGAAAATTAATGATGATTCTGATTCTGAATGTTTCCTACAAAAAGATGATGCGCGATGCAAGTAGATGCGAGAAATGAAAGAAGATTTGTTCGAAGATTGGTTTGCTAGTGTGAGATTTATTGAGCATCTATAATTGAGATTTAGATGTGTCGCCCCCCTCGGTCAATCCAGCGCATTTTAGATGGAATGATTTCTGGCATCTCGCACAATTCATTTTGCTACTGCTCGCAGAGCTACCGAAGTAAGGTGATGCGTCACATTTTCTAGTTTACACCATTGTTGACAAATGGACCGCAGTTCAACGGTAGATGAGGGGGAGAATGAAATGCGCCAAAATGTAGGCAGCGTTCAGATCGATAGCTTCAATTAACGATCAAGCTTTTGAAGTTTGCTGGAAGATGGCGTAGAGATGAGAAGAAAAGCGCGCGTATCGGTGTATTGTAGCATGAATGCAAGCAGAGCACTTGACACAGTTTCACAATTGTTTTAATATGCACGAAAATAACTTAACGCGGCACACTAACAAGCACATACGTGACCAATCGCACTGGTACTCAAGATGAACTTGAAATTTATATTTTAGCCGACACTTTTCACTGCAAAAAAACCGATAATAAGTCGCGGTGTATATAAAAAACAACATATAAACATAGCAGTGTTGCCAACATTTTGTTAACAAAAGTCTGGACCAAACACTATAAAACCCAAGACACGATTTTCCCCGACACAAACACCGCTAGTGACACGAAAGGTGAGCTTATTCAGGCAAAAATATTCTTAGTAAACTGTAAATTGAGCGCTTAGTAGTTGACATCTCAATATCAACAAGGTTATCGAAAATAATTCGCAGTTGAGTAAAATTTTAGTCAGAATTTAAAATTATATTACAATTTTATTCAAACTGGAGGTTATTTCAAAGCAGAATATAATATGTAAGGGTTGATGCATATATTATGTCACGCTCTAGGGGGGAGGGGGTCTAAGATTTTGTGACAAGCAATTGTGCCAATGGTAATTTTCTCCTCGTTTTAGCCTGACATAATTAATGCATGGGCCCTAAAAGAAATAAAACAATATTAGTCTAAAACTATTAATATTATTTAATGTTAGATTATTGTTTTAAGTTGAGAGCCGGCAAAATGCTCAATACAGAAGCGTTACAAGCCTAGAAAAAATGAATCCTACTAAATGTTGAGCTGTTTTCATGGGCCGCCAGCATCTGACAATTTCACTGTTAACTCATCATCTAAACTATCTGGGATCGTTTAATTTACTGATTTTTTTTTTCTTTTTTTTTTACGCAATGTGTCGATCGTTTTGCGGATTAATGATACAAACAGGTGAACAGGTTTCAAAATCTTGCAAATTTCTGCTAAGCTGTGTTTCGGTTTACTAAATTTTAGGGAAGTGGATGCCAGGACAAAATTCTGTCGAAATCCGAGCAGTCTCATTTTGTACATTGCACTTAACTTTATCGCTTTTATTTTGACATATGATGGAGGAAGCTAATATCTCGAGCAACATGCCCAAAAAATTGTAAATCTCCACTAACCTCGAGACGACCGCGAGTAATCGGTTCAATTCCTTTAACTCTAGATTTAAGACATTAATCATGTATAATGCAAGAGATAACTCGGCTCTGTAAAGTTTATTCGATTGAGCCTGTACAAATAAATAAATTAATAAAAAAAAAATCTGGAGCAACATGTGGGAATTACTGCTAACCTCGATTTCTCGTGAATATACGCTCATTCTGGCAAACCGGCACCAGCATCTGAGGGGGAAGTTTGCTCTATCAGATCATTTGATAAATAACAACTTCTCCAAGGACATCAGGAAGTTATCTCTTCAAATTGCCGTACAATCAGTTTTTGGTCCCAATCAGCTCAAATCCCATATGGTACGTGTATTCGTTCATACCGGATCGACCGTATTATAGGAATCCAGTGGCAACCGTACTATATGAATCCAGCCAGAATATAGGAATCTTGACTGTATGTCTTTTGAACTGGAACGCAAAAAAAACGGTGAAATGAATTTATATTGCACTTGTTGATGTTACGAGAGCACCAACTCTGCATACGATCCACAATCAGCTGCAACTCCTTACAATCAGCGATTCAATTGATACATATACATTTTGACATCGTTAGCGTAGAATAGCCGGCATCGAAAGCTTGTTAACGAAAAGCGAAAACAGAAGGGGTCCCTTGCGGAACGCCGGATCGTGAACACTTCAGAACGAGAAGCTCCAATCTTAACGCCAAGCGAACGGTTCTTAAGGTTAGATTTGAACCACGAAATGAAGGATCCAGACACTTCGAGTTTCACAAGCTTGCTCAAAAGAATGTTGAGATTTACTCGGTCAAATGCGGCCTTGAGATCAGTGTAAACAGCGTCGATTTGTCCGCCAGAGTCCATGGTCCGAACGCAGAGCGGCACGAATTCGGTCAAATTGGTTATAACTGGCTTTTAAGTTTTAAGTAGAATCCATGCTGAGCCGTGGAGATGTAATTTTTACAAGAGCTGAAGAGTGCCTCATTGATGATGATCTCGAATACTTAATTCGAAGTTATGACTGGAAGATGGATTCTGGGGACCACGGGATGGTCCGGAACATCCGTAAAGTGGTCAATTCATGAATCTAATCCTAGAACTCCGCGGTTTTTACGAAACCACTCATAGACGTCTTATCTGAATGAATTCGGAGTTGTGTGTGGACCCAGGGATTCACGGAATCAACCTCTGGAAGATCCGGAACATCCCTAAAAGTGATCAATTCATGAATCTGATTCAGAGCTGTGACCGGAATATGAACGCACGGTACAACAGAATCGTACTCCGAAAGATCCGGAACATCCGGAACAACCTCTAGTAGACGTCTTATCCGAATGAATTCAGAGTTGTGATCAGAATATGGACAATGGGGACAACGTAATGGTCCTCGAAAGATCTGGAACATCCGTAAAGTGGTCAATTCATGAATCTGATCCTGGTTTTTACGACGTCTTATCAGAATGATTTCGGAGTTGTGATCGGAATGTGGACCCAGGGTATCACGTAATGAACCTCTGGAAGATCCAGAACATCTGTAAAAATGGTCAATTCATGAAACTGATTCTAGAACTCAGCGATTTTTTTCGAAATTAGTCATAGAAGTCACATCAATATGAATTCGGAGTTGTGATCGGCAAATAGCCCCTGGGGACTACGTAATGCTCCTCCACAAGCGGTCATTTCATGAAGCTGATCCTAAAACTCCTGAGTTTTTTTCGAAAACTCTCATAGACGAGAATGAATTAGGAGTTTAGACTGGAATATGGGATTTTTAGTATACCACTAGTATACTATAGTTTAACCTGTTAAACATGTTTACTATTTCACACGCTAAAAAAATTTTCCCAATTCTCCAAAAAGAGCCCATATCTTTTTTATGAATTGATTCCTTAACGCACCATAGGGTTACTTTCAATATCGAGATGAAATCGGCGTGAAAATTTGTATGCAGGGTTTTTTTTTTGGGGCAGGGAAAGGTTCATATGATGGTTCGAGACCCCTCTCCCCTTTGTAAGGGGGGGCTCCCATACAAATGAAACAGAAACTTCTGCATAACTCGAGAACTAAAGGGTGATCGGTCAAAATTTGGTCAATATCAACTTGACGTATTTCTTTCAATTTTGCATTTAAAAAACCTGAACACCCCTCATTTTGAAGGTGTGTGTGTGTAGAATGTTGCTCCTATTTTGATTTTGGAATTCACTCTTCAGTTGTCAAAATGCCGTCCAAGCAAGAAGAGCAGCGTATCAAAATTTTGCTCGCGCATCGCGAAAATCCGAGCTACTCGCACGCAAAGTTGGCAAAATCGCTAAAAGTTGCCAAATCAACCGTTACAAATGTAATTAAAGTGTTTGGGGAACGTTTGTCGACAGCCAGGAAGTCTGGATCGGGGGGAAATCGAAAACCGGAAGCCGCTGAGACGACAAAGAGAGTTGCCGGTAGTTTCAAGCGAAACCCTAACCTCTCTCTCCGAGATGCCGCAAATAAGCTGGGTGTATCGTCTACAACCGTGCATCGAGCCAAAAAACGAGCCGGACTATCGACTTACAAGAAGGTAGTGACTCCAAATCGCGATGATAAACAAAATACGACGGCCAAAGCGCGATCCCGGAGGCTGTACACGACGATGCTGACGAAGTTTGACTGCGTGGTAATGGACGACGAAACCTACGTCAAAGCCGACTACAAGCAGCTTCCGGGACAGGAGTTTTATACGGCAAAAGGAAGGGGAAAGGTAGCAGATGTTTTCAAGCACATGAAACTGTCAAAGTTCGCAAAGAAATATCTGGTTTGGCAAGCCATCTGTACCTGTGGCTTGAAAAGCAGCATTTTCATAGCTTCCGGGACTGTCAACCAAGAAATTTACGTGAAAGAGTGTTTGAATAAACGTCTGCTGCCTTTCCTGAAGAAACACGGTTGTTCCGTACTGTTTTGGCCGGATTTGGCATCTTGCCATTACGGTAAAAAGGCCATGGAGTGGTACGCCGCCAACAACGTGCAGGTGGTTCCCAAGGACAAGAACCCTCCCAACACGCCAGAGCTCCGCTCAATTGAGAAATACTGGGCTATTGTCAAGCGGAACCTAAAGAAGACCAAAAAAACTGCTAAGGGCAAGCAGCAGTTCAAGGCAAACTGGCTTTCTGCGGCGAAGAAGGTGGACAAGGTGGCTGTACAAAATCTGATGGCAGGGGTCAAGCGTAAGGCCCGGCAATTCGGATTTGGAAAAGCGGAAGCCTAACTGAATATTTTTCCTGAATTTTATACTAATTGAACTTGAAAAAGAAATTTAATTTGATTTTTTAAATAAACGATTTCACCGATTTACACGCGTTTTCCCTTGACCAAATTTTGACCGTATCACCCTTTAATCAAGCAAATGGAACCAAATTTGGTATGTGGAGGTTATAGGGGGTAGCCCCTTAGATAAGGGGCGGAGCCATTTCATAGCAAAACGTTATAGTGGGTCTCGGAATTTCGTAAAAATTTGTAGTATTGTTCCTTAGGGTTGATGCATATATTATGTCACGCTCAAGGGAGGGGGGTGTCTAAGATTTTGTGACAAGCAATGCATAAGGTATAGGAAAAACGTCACGATACATTGTCATTAGGGTGACCATTTCCATGTTAGTCAATATGGTCAATAAATCGTTTGTTTTTTCAAAAATGACTTTTTTCAAAAATTTATAACTTTTTAACCACTGAGCCGATTTCAAAGATCAAAATATCAAATGAAATGTAATTAAAAATATAATAATATAAAAAATGTAATTTTGTATTTTTATGGTTTGATATTTTTCCTTGAAAATTTCGGCTTTTTCACACAACATATCAAAAAAATCAGTGATGTCCTTTTTTCGTTTTTGCATTTTTTTTTTGAGAGTGTGAGAATTCAGAACTGAGCTGTCCACTATACAATAGGTCGTGTTGACAGCAACCTTATATTTAGTCGAGATGTCGACTTAAGCAAGCAATTTTTCCGCATGAGATACGATCAGTCTTGTCATTCAGCACAACTTTACTGAAGACAACAAACTTTTATCTAGTAGTACTTTCAAGTTATAGCTAGCAATAAGGTGTCAAATTGAACACTAGCGTCACCTGGTGAGTGAATTTTTAATACCATCATCCAATAGGTCTTATTGATCAGAACAACTTTGTCCAAGACCGCTACCTTCTATCTAGTCGAGGTTGCAAGTTAAACCAATAAGAATTTCAAACTACACCATCCAATAAGTCGCTCGAACAACTTTTCCAAAGACTGAAACCTTCTATCTAGTCAAGATGTCATGTTAAGCAGATAATTTTAAAACAAATGCCACCTGGAAGACGAATTCTGAGTTCAACTGTTCACCTTCCAATATTTTCCATCTGAAAAACTTTTATGAAGACCGCACCACAGTGTGATGCCATAGTAAATTTTGAAATGATTACTGACTTAAAATTACCCTTTGTGCCCTTGTAGGAAATAACGATGAATAATGTTTATTTTCAATAACTGGTTACTAGAGAGGATCTAGTATAAGGAGTGGATTCAAAACAAACTGGCTTGGCAACCTATGCCTAGGTGATTTCTAGCAACACTGTCAATGCAATCAAGATAGGCGCTGCTTGATTAACTCTTGCTTTGACAGTTCGTTTGGCTCAGAACCAGCCAGTCCGCTCCTCTATTATACTAGACCCTCTCTACTGGTTACCAGTTCTAATGACCTAAACTGAATCGTAGAAAGTGGGGTTACTCACTGAGTGAGTCAACAATCGAGCATATGTCGAATATTCGAGAAAAAATGTATTCAGTCTTCACGACCGATAAAAGTAACTCAGTACCTGAGTCAAGTTCAACTCAAAATTGCATGGGCATTGTAGGGGTACCCGTTAAACAAATTCAAAGTAAGTGCTGTTTAAATGGAATTTAAGCTATTCATACTAAACAGGACACGATTTTCAAGATGTTTTTCATGGAAAGTCGAGGAGAAATTTGCTCGTTCCCTGATTAACCCCTATTTTTTGCAATTTCGACTAAAATCCAACTCAATTTTGAGTTACTCTCATTGGCCATGTACTAGTTTACTTATAATGTTAAAAGACGTAATTTTTTTTATTATATTCAAGCAGACTTTTGCAGGAAGATCGAGGATAATTTTACTCACCCAGAAAGTAACCAGACTCTCTATTATTTTGAGAGAAATCATGATCAATTTTGATTTAGTCTCATCGGCCGTGTACGACTTCTAACTATGTGACAACCGCCACATCTACATTCGAACTGAAATAAAATGTACAGGCACGCTCTTTTATAACCTCGCAATAGTCGAAATCGGCTCGACTCTCTTTGTTCTCTCGATAGTCATAGCAAGCAAGTACGTGATTGGTTGATTGCGGCCAAAAAGTTTGATTAAACTTCAATAGTTTACTAACAATAAATAACTATAATATTTATACCAAACAAATCTTACATCAAATCTGAGTCAAATGGTGTGAAAAGAATTGAAATCCATCAATATATGGCCAAGATATAAGTGTTTAAAATCTTACACTATTTCATCACACAATTGTTTGATTTGTAGCCCAGTATAGTCCACAAAGACGTAGTCGTAGTCTTGGGAAGTCGGAGGACAACTTCAGGAAAATCCAGAATCGAAATTGGCTTGGAAATCTCATCAGAACTCTCTAAAAATTCTTCGCATAACTTATTTAGAATATTCATTAGAAATATGGACCGCAATGCTCTTCACAATCAACATGTAATTTCCGCCAGAACTACCTAAGACATCTACTCTGAACTCACACAATTGATTAGGAATTCGAATCAAAACTCTCTAAGAGTTCTTCGCGAGACTCCCTTGGAATTTTCCGCTTAACTATCTTTTTGTTATCCCTACAATGCATTCTAAAATCTCATCCAGATTCTCTTCATAGTTCTTCAAACTGAGTGTGTCCTGAAAATCTATTCCAGTCGAAGAGATTTGATTTTTTTTTCAAAGGTCAGAATCTTATTCCAAAAAGAAAACGCCGCCCTGATTTGTCGTCAAAATGCACGGGTTTTTTTCCAGTGATTTCTAATTCCCGGCGTTTTCCCGGTTTTCTGGTCCCCCTGCGATTTCGAACCGTTTGAGTGAAAATTCCAAATTTTGCAGCGTTGCACCTTTTGAACCTTCCAATAACGAACATATGAAAACCTACAATTAATTCTCTATCCCTCCTCCCACCCATGCAGGCGCCGACTCCCAGGATGCAATGGACTCGGCCTCGGCGGCCACCGGGGACAACAACGGCAACACGGTCAACGCTCTGTGCAGCATCCTTCAGGAGAAGAAACCTTGGAACGGCGAAAACTGCAACGGCAAAGGCAGCACGGGTGGCAGCGGCGGCTCTGCCGGTAGCAATGGAAACGGCAGCAGCTCGTCCGAATCATCCGAAGGAACGTGCAAGGACCGGTGTCTGGTGTGCAGTGTGTGCAACAATTTCTCCTCCAAGAAGATCAACGTCATGCAGCATCTGCTGCAGAATCACAACGTGGGCAACGAGCTGCTAGCGCAAGATTTCCCCAACATGAATGTGCCATCCGCGATGCAGAAGAAACCGTTCGACTACTTGCGCACGTTGACCGAGGCAAGGAGTGCCCAGAACTTGCGGTTGATCGAGAAGGTCACCTTTATGAACGATACCTTTGGCATGAAGGAGAACTGCAACGATCTAAAGCATGGCAATTTGGCGGAAATTCTGGAAAATTTCATGGGGGGAAAGGATGGAGATGGGGAGAAGGTAGAGAAGAACCCGATCCAGACGGTTTCGTGTCCGCTGTGTCCGGAGACGTTCCTGGATCAGGTTAACGTGGAAACGCACGTGATTCGAGTTCACAACATCAAGATGGAAGGCTTGAACCGACTGCTGAAGCTGGTTGATACCTCGCAATTTCTCAAAACCACTAAACAACAACAGCAGCAACAACAACAACAGCAGCAGCAACTCGGCAGTCCGGACAAGTCACCGAAGAAGGAAACCTCGCCCTCGCCCGAGATCAAATGTTCCTTCTGTAAGGTCTGCTTCGATTCGATGGTAGACCTGAAGATTCACTGCAACGAAAGCAATCATTTTAAGCGGAATGCCGAATCGGAGGATCTCGCTTGCTTCCTGAACGACTGCAAGGACGCATTCGACAATCTGTCCGATCTGCATCAGCATTTTAAGGCAAACCATCTGAACTTTTTGATCTCGGAGAACCACACCTACAAGTATCGCTGCAAGTTGTGTCCGTTTGCATTCAAGACGCACGAGAAGTTGAACCGACATCTGTTCTACCACTCGCTGCGGGAGTCAACGAAGTGCTTCTACTGCGATGCCCACTTCAAGAACATCAACTCGTTGACCAGTCACGTTGCGGAGAAACACCCGCAGGAGTCTGCTGCACAGAAGGGCGCCGATGGGCAGCAGGAGTCGGCATCGATCTTGTTCTTCAAGGATCTGAAGAGGAAGATGATGAACCACAAGAATGGGATGAGTCCAAAGTCGGATCGTAGTCAAACGCGGGATAGTGCGGATGAAGATCGACTCAGTGAGAAATCAATGAGTAGCAAGAGTAGCTTGTACTACGAGAAGAGTTTGGACGGGTCGGATGGGGGAGGCGCTGGGGTGGGGGTCAAGTTTTCCTGCAACGATTGTCGGTTCAGTTTTACGGATGCTCCGGCTCTCGAGCGGCATGTGACTACGGTGTTCCATATGCCGAATGAAAAGGACAAATCCTCGGCGGAAGGCCTGGCAGGAATGGTCAACAAGCAGCAGTTGTTCTACGATATCAAATCGGAAAAGTTTACCAATCCGAACAGGCCGTTCAAGTGTACGATCTGCATGGAAAGTTTCACGCAGAAGAACATTCTGCTAGTGCACTACAACAGTGTGTCGCATTTGAACAAGCTGAAGAAGTTCAAGTCGGAGAAGCAACAGCAGTTTCCATTTGCGGTTGGTGGAGAAGTGGGCGGCGATGGGTGTGAGCATGGTGTAGGAGGCAAGGACTCATCGACGGCGGGACAGCAACCGGACTTTAAGGCTTTCGGCTTGCCAATGTTTGGCGAAGTGGGAGAGAAGCGGAAGGATATCGAAGAGAAGGAAACGGCCCGGAAGAAGTTCAAATGCGACATCTGCAACGTGGCGTACACACAGGGAAGCACGTTGGACATTCACATGCGGAGCGTGCTGCATCAGACCAGGGCTTGCCGGTTGCAGGAGAGGAACATGTTCGGTCAGCTGCAGGGCAACGACAAGAAGAAGCCCGACTTTCCACTCATCCAGACCATTCCGGAAAGTCACGAGTCACCAAACTTCATCGACGACACACCCCTGCGCAAGATCAAGTCTCCGGCTGAACAGCAGCGGCAGCAGCAGCAACAACAACAGCAGCAACAACAACAACAACAACAACAACAGCAGCAGGAACCACCGCAACCTCCGCTAATGCCTCAGCAACCTCCTTTGCTGAATCCCATGATCGGAGCGTTCGGACTGGGAGCAGCTGCTGCCGCTGGACTTGATAAACCGGAAATCGCTCTCTGCGAATGCTGTTTCCAGGTATTCCCGAACAAGGCAACCTTGGAAACCCACCTGGACCTAAGCCCCGAATGCTCCGCTATTAAGAAAAAGATCATGGAAAGCAACGCCCCGCCAGAGAACAACTTCAACGAAAACTTCCAACAGCAAGCCCTAAACGAACTCGCCAAGGTAAACAACTCGCTTCCAGGATTCGACCTAACACCGGAAGTCCTCCTCGGAAAAACTCCCTTCCCGCTAGATCCATCCGCCAATCTTATGGATCCGAACTTTTTGAAAAACGCCTCGCTACTACAGTTTGCGACCGATCCGAACAACAAGCTCGGTCCGAACGCCCTAAACGTACTGAACTTTATGCACTTCCACCACCTGATGTCCCTTAGCTACTTGAACCTCGCACCGCAGCTGAACTTTGGAGGAGCTCCACAGAAAGGTCCAGACATCAACTCCAAAACCGATCTCGAAAAGATCATCCCAGTGGACAAGACCAAGCTGTCACAAATGCATCAAAATCTCAACGGCAAATCTACCCTCGAAATGAGCCTCATGCAACACAACCTGGAAAACAAACTCCCTCCGCAACCTCCGCAGCAGCAACCATGCACCCAGAAGCGTGCCAGAACTCGCATCACCGACGATCAGCTCCGCATTCTACGCTCGCACTTCGACATCAACAACTCGCCCAGCGAAGAAAGCATCCAGGAAATGTCCCTCAAAGCCAACCTTCCGCCCAAGGTCGTCAAACATTGGTTCCGGAACACCCTCTTCAAGGAACGCCAACGCTCCAAGGACAGCCCGTACAACTTCAGCATCCCCCCTTCCACCAAACTCAACGTCGAAGAATATGAACGCACCGGCGAGACCAAGGTAACCGATCTCCAGTCCAACGACTCCCAGGACACCTCGCAACACTCCACCGATACGAAAATTAACGAGATCAAGCAGAGTTTCTCCAAGTCCTTGATAGAATCCTTGTCCAAGCACCAGGCCAGTCAGGAGATGGGAAACCTTCAGCTAAGCAAAAACCTTTTTCCGGACAACTTTGGCGCCCCGGATTTTCAAACCCAGCACGAGCAGGTCAACGCCCAACTTCAAGCCAACGTAGCCAGTTTTTTCTCGCAGCAGCAAACTCAGCCGGATATTACGCCCAGCAAAAAGAAGAAAATCAAATCCGAATCCTCGAATGCATCCCCCATCCCAGCGGACCTGCAGATCGATTCCACCAACTCCAGTCCCCTTCCGATGCGTCCTCCCAGCGCCATCTCCCTCAAGAAGCACATGTCCGATCCCCGCCCGCAGCTCGTCGGAACGCCCGTCATGATGGAGGAAATGAAGATCCCAAGTCCCATCGATAGCCCCGTCATCTCCCCGCCCAGTTCAATCGCCGGTGGAATGCTTTCGCAGCAACAAATGGCCCAGAATCAGGCAATCACCTGTTCGAACGGGAAGCGTGCCAACCGAACCCGGTTCACCGACTACCAGATCAAGGTGCTGCAGGAGTTCTTCGAGAACAATTCCTACCCCAAGGACAGTGACCTGGAGTACCTTAGCAAGCTGCTGATGCTCTCGCCGAGGGTCATTGTCGTGTGGTTCCAGGTAGCATTGATGGGTTTAAATAATTTTACCGGACGTTGAGATCATGAACGTTTGTTTGTTTTGCAGAACGCCCGCCAGAAGCAGCGTAAGATCTACGAGAACCAGCCGAACCCGACCTTCGAAACGGACGACAAGAAGGGCATCAACATCAACTACACCTGCAAGAAGTGCAACCTGGTGTTCCAGCGGTACTATGAACTGATCCGCCACCAGAAGAATCACTGCTTCAAGGAGGAGAGCAACAAACGGTCGGCCAAGGCACAGCTGGCAGCGGCCCAAATCGCCCACTCGTTCACCAGCGGCAGCGAGGATTCCGACTCCAGCATGGACGTGAGCCGCCGGGACTTCCAACCGCGGGAAAACGACTTCCCCCTCTAGGGGTCGGCCGACGCTCGGCTAGAGTGTTCCAACTTCTTCGGGAACTTTGGCTAGAGTAGAACAGCAAGCAGAATTTTTCCTGCATCCCAGTGATTCCACAAACGTCTTCTGTTTACCTGTACTGTATCGTGTGCCGCCAGTTAAAACCTATACCTTTAGTTGTCTGAATCCCTCAGGACTTAATTTTAAAAACCACTTCCAGTGATTTCGTACATTCCCATTTCTTTTCTAATTTTTATTTTATTTCGTTTGTCATTAGTTAGTAGCGCTGGCGCGAATTTTTCCTTTTCGATTTTCAAAATTTTCCATTTGTTTTGCCAACATCTCCTAAAATAATTCGACATTCCAACCGTAACTAGATTCGTTTATGTTTGACTTTCCAAAACAAAAATCTAAACTATTTTTATATACACTTTATTGTGAGAGAGAGAGAGAGAGCGAAGAAAAACGTAACGAAAACAATTCCCCGCATCAAATGTAATGTGAAAGTTCCTAAAAGTAAAGCAAGCAAGTAAAGCAAACAAGATGAAAGAGAATGAAGTAGTAAAATGCGAAACGAAAGCATTGTTTGTAACTCATTTGCCATAATTGAAATGAATTGAATGAAAGAGCGTCGAGAAGAACAGCAAACATACAAAACCAACAAAAAACAAGAACTGCTAAACGATTAAACAAACAAACAAAACAAACAAAAAGACATATAGATAATTATATTGTTTTGTCATTTTTATTATTGAAAAATTTTATTGAAAAGCAAAGCAGGCGAATAAATCCAAGCAACATCATGGAGATTGTTATAAAAAAAACCTAAAACAAAACAAAAACCTTGCCTGCTGTGATTCTACTTTGATCCGAAACTTCCTCCACACTTCGAACAGAAACCATGGAAACGCACGGTTGTTTATTTCGCTCACTGTTCTACGAAGGAAAACTGTCATACCGAAGAGTATGACGTCACCCCAAACGACGCACATAAAATTTCCCCCCTCAGCGAGGAGAGAAGGTCGCCGTCGGCGAATGAGAGAGAGAGAAGACATAGCAAAAGAGAGAATCGCGCCGCTGTCGTCGACACGCTTCGGTTGCGATTCCGAATCAAAACAACTGAAGCGTAAACAAACCGACGACGGCGGCCGAGTCAATTCAGTCACCGTGCGCATTTTTGTCTGCCCTTTGTACCACCGCCGCCACCCATACCAAACAGAGAGCGAGCATCATAGAGCATAGGAGGAACAGCGTAATATGTATGCACAGTCCAAGTCCTCCCCCATATGCGGTTAGTAGTGTGTCGTGTCATCGCAGTTGTGAAGAGAAGAAGCCAGGATGAGCGAAGCTGTTTAGGTGAAAGAAAATCGGTGATTTGATTGGTTGGTGAATTGTAGTTTAAATTTTTGCGAAAACTAAAGTGAATCTGAAGACATTCAGTGCTAGTGAAACTGGAACACATTTGTGCAAAGGTGTGAAAATTCATTTCATAATTTTTTTTTTCCCGTGGGTGAAGTCCCCTACCTAAGCAGATCGATTTCCGAGAGGAAAAGTAACCAAAACTCGTTTGAAAGATGTTTGCAGCAGCAGCCAGCAATTTGATTGATTTGAATAAAAGTTCCGTTCCAAATTCTGTCAATAGTGTTTCATTCCGGAGGTTTCGATTGCTGATGAGGTTTCTGAATTTTCCGTAAAACGTAAGGAAAATCTTTTATCCAACGAGGATGACACAGAGTGGCTGCTGCAGCAGCGGAGCACGTGTTACGGTTGAGTGGCTCTTGTACGCGCCTGTCAGATTGCGGAATCCTGGTCGGATACGCGCCAGGCTGCCAAGCACTTACTAGAGAGAGAGAACCGTTTGTGTCCTGGAAAATTTAAATTTGATTAACTCGAGGATGAATGGGGTTCGGGAGACCTGTGTGTGTGTGCATATTTTATCAGTTGATGTCCTCGGTTGGAAGAAAAGATGAAAGGGACAGCTCGGAGCAGAAGCTGGCCTTTTGGAAGGGTTGTCGTTCTTTGAAGAAATGTTTTGCTGGCAGTGTAGGTAGTTACTGAATGTAGATAATTCCAAAGTGATTTGAGATTTGGGCGTAATTGCTTTGGTAAACAAAGACGTCAATTGCCGATTTCTCTTGAATTAAATCTCAATCTCTTGAACAAACTATACCAAATGATAGAGGAATCATTCCTCTACCGCGTTATTAGTTTTCGAGATTGAGCTTTAATTCGTGAGAAATCAGTGATTGACGTGTTTGTTTACAAATGCAATTGCGCCCAAATCTCAAATCACTCCGGTAGTTGTAACTTAACTATATCCCGAAATATAATAATTATAATTTATATAGTATAACATAGGGGAAATGCAGGTAATGTCGGCCTAAGTGTCCCTAATTTTATCTAGAAAAAAATTGATAAATAGCAGATTTTTAGCGATAGGCTAAATCTTAGATCCATAGGCCAACATTAGAGACATTTCCTCTACAATCAGGGTTATTCTGCGCGGCGCGTGAGGTGAGGTGATGCGAGTAACTTGGGATGAACCCGATGAACTCTCACCTTAAGGCCCACGCACATTAGGTCCAGATAGGACGCGTTGCGGCAAAGTGACGGCTATTGTCTAGCTGTCAAATTTACGTCAACGCAACGCAAACGGATCTAATGTGGGTAGCCCTTTATTCTCACAGTCGTTTTTCGGTGATAAAAGTCGTACTGAAGTGACGATTTTAAGTGTCAAAAGTCGTAACCTTCGCTGCTGTCGACTGGATGGAAACCGTTGGAGTTATTATATAAGCGATGGTTGCGGTTTTTGGTAATTTATTACTTATATATTTTTTCCAATCAACTTTTTTATTGTTTCCAGCCAATGATTTCTTCTGCTCAATATGGGTATTTTTGGAATTGAGGTGACGTGTACGGACCGGAGCGAGGACCAGAGTTCGATGTCTGAGGCCATTTTGAAATCAATATGGCGGCTTCCGGTTAGAGAAAATTTTTGAAATTCTGCTAAATACCCCACAAAACTGGTACTTTTGGAGTTCAGGTGACGTGTGAGGACCGGACATCGATATCTGAGGCCTTTTTGAAATCCAAATGGCGGTTTCCAGTTAGAGAAAAATATAAAAAAATCTTTCAAATATCCCTCCTGGGTATTTCTGGAATCGTGTAGATGTGTAGAGACCGGAAATTCATGTCTGACGCTATGTTGAAATCCAAAATGGTGGCTTCCGGTAGAAGAAAACCATGAAAACACTGTCAATTACTCCACAATATGGGTATTTTTGGAATCGGACTGACATGTAGAGTCCGGAAAGCAATGTCTGACGCCATTTTGATGTACAATATGGCGGCTTCCGAATACAGAAAAACTAATACACTGTCAAATACACCACAGTATGGGTATTTTTCAAATCGGGGTGACGTGTAGGGTCCGGAAATCCATGTTTGATGCTATTTTGAAATCCAATATGGTGGCTTCCAGTTACAGAAAAACAGAAAAATACATGTGGTTTTTCCGTCCCTACACGTCACTCCGATTCCAAATATACCCATATTGACGGGTATTGGACAGAATTTCCAAACTTTTCTCTAACGGAAAGCCACCATATTGAATTCAAAATTTCGTCAGCCATGGATTTTCGGTCTCTCCAACATCACCACGATTGCAAAAATACCCATATTGAGAGGTATTTGATAGTATTTTTCAATTTTTCTGAAACTGTAAGCCGCCATCTTGAATTTCAAAAAGGCGTGTGACTTTGATTGTCGGTCCTACACGTTACCAAGATTTCTAAAATACTCATAAGGTGGTGTATTTGACAGAATATTACAGTTTTTATTTAAAGTCGCTACGCGTCACTCCGATTCCAAAAATATGATATTTGACAGAATTTCTAAAATTTTCTCTAACCGGACGCCGCCATCGTGAATTTCAAAACGATCTCAGACATCGATGTTCGGTCCTCACACGTCTCCTCAACTCCAAAAATACATTGTGGCTAATTTGGCAGTATTTCCCAGTTTGTCTCTAACCGGAAGTCACCATATTGAATTTCAAAATGGCGTCAGACATGGTTTTTCGGTCCCTACACGTCACTCCGATTCCAAAAATACCCATAGTAAGGGGTATTAGACAGTATTTCCCAGTTTTTCTCTAACCGGAAGCCACCATATTGAATTTCAAAATGGCGTCAGACATGGTTTTTCGGTACACGTCACCCCGATTCCAAAAATACCCATATTGAGGGGAATTTTACTGAATTTCTCAGTTTTTCTCTAACCGGAAACCGCCATCTTGAATTTCAAACCGACCTCAGACATCGATGTCCGGTCCGTACACGCCACCTTGATTCCAAAAATACCCATATTGTGGATAATTTGACAGAATTTCCCAGTTTTTCTCCAACTGGAAGCCGCCATATTGAACTCAAAATAGTGTCAGACATGGGTTTCAAGTCCCTACACGTTACCATGATTCCAAAAAATTGAGAGGTATTTAACAGAATTTCCAAATGTTCCTTCAACCGGAAGCCGCAATATTGAATTTCAAAACGGCCTCAGACATCCATTTCCGGTCCCTACACGTCATCAAGACTCCAAAAATACCCATATTGTGGGTAGTTTGGCAGTATTTTCCTGCTTTTCTCTAACCTGAAGCTGGCATATTGAATTCAAAATGGTGTCAGACATGGGTTGCCAACTTAACGAAAATTTGAAGCATCAAATTTTTCTATACATTTGCTTAGGCCACAAGGTGTCTTTCCTAACAGAGACATCACATAGTTGGTACGAAACGAAACAAACCGAAGCTGCATTTCCATTCGATCTTCGGACGTGTTCGTATCGTTCATCACGCAGCAACTCAACACAGAGCAGCTCAACACTCGTAGGTCAGGTTGCCAGCAAGATAAATAGTGAAAAATCAACACCGCCACTGTTCGGGTACAGTTGCTCTTCGTGCGATACGCCACAGTGTCATCATCATCATGCCGGAGAGCATCAACTCGCTCACCGTATCCGTGGAGATAGCGCCTACAGATCTCAGTATTCCCCAACAACAACCCGGTATCTTGTACCAAACCCGTCGCTGCCAGAAGAATACGAACCTGAGTGTCATCCACGCTAAGTGTGTCATCATCATCACCTCAAGCTCGTTGCTCGGATTATCAGTATTCTATAGTACAAGTGTAACTAAACCAAACGACCCTTGTCAAGCTCGTCAAGGCCATCAACATTTTTTGCAAAGGGGCTGTCCATAAACTACGTAGACATGTTAGGGGGGGTTGGGAATTATCCACGACCCATACAAATTAAAAAAATAATACTAGATACAGACCTATGGGGTTGTACGGAATGGTGACGTCGGACTACGTGGTCTTATATAATAAATCTTATTTGTTAACTGCAGCAGGAGCTTGTGTTTTGTGTAGGAATAAGAATTTGAGCGGAGTTCTCTCTGTTTATAATTTTTAGTGTGACGCGCTTGACATAGATGGCACGAAGAGCTACGAAGAGCTGCAGCTCGCTGCTTGCAGGAAGCCTTTCGTTGTGTACTGGAGAACACCAACACTCACCACGCGGTGATTGAATAAACACCGTTTGGTGATACCAGATGGAATTCAACTTTGAAATCTGTGTTAGGGAAATCGCTTTTCGCAGGCAATCGGTGATAATTTTAATTATCATAGTAGTTGCACATTCGTGCAATTTTCAATAGTGACATTTTGAACATTTTTCAAAGTCTTAAATTTAACAGATGTGTAGAAATGTTTCTGACCGATTGGTGATAAAATTATTGAAATTGGTCCAGGGGCAGCTGAATTATTAACGTTCAAAATCTTGCATAATTTTGTTACATGCCCCATTTTCGGGTTTCACAAAGTGTACCCCCATATAGAAATCACAGACGTAGTCCTACGTCAAAAATTATGGACAATTGTCTACGCAGGGGGAGCGGGGAGGGGTCAAGAATCCCAAAAAAAACTGTCTACGTAGTTAATGAACAGCCAAAAGAGTGAATTTAAAATTGTTTATAACGACCGTCCACCTCGCTGCCAGACCAGCGCTCGTAGGTAGTCAACCAAGGACCAAAACGTTTGTGGGTTCTTTCCACTAAACAAAGCAAGGTACGCAAGCGTTCTACTACTCCTGCATCGGAGGGCCCTAGTAAGAAGTCCCAAACGGACGCCAGCGCTGTTTCGGATGACGGAGCTAATCGGCTGCTACAGAGCAACCAATTGTCAGTGCTCAGAGTTGAAAATGGCGGTGGTGACGCCGCTGTAATTGCCAAAAAAGGAGCGGATTCCCCCGCTGTTTACCCCGATGAATGACGTCGTCAAGCTTAGGGATGAGCTGGGAGAACTCAAATTGTTCCCGCGATTCAAGATCTGTAGCGTAGGAACAAAGATCACGTGTTCCAGCCTATAGGAGTACAAGTCGGTCGGTGACCTACTGAAGAACAGTACGGATGAGTTTTACACTCACGATTTGCGATGGTGAAACCATTGAAGGTTGTTTTACGGGACTGCCGTCGTACGAAGCGGCTGCCGTAAAAGATGAACTGGTGAGGCTCGGATTGAAACCAGAGACAGTCCACCCAATGAAACGACGGCCTATTCCCAACTGGACCAACTGTTTCTGGTCCACTTCACGAAGGGCTCCACCACCCATGCTGCGCTGTTTCAGGTCATTATCTACTGGGAATCCTAGAAACCACAGCACCGTGATGTGACCCAATGCACAAGTTGCCTCTCTTTCGGCCATGGCACGAAGAACTGTCATATGTAACCACGCTGCGACAAGTGCACTATGGCCCACTCGACGGCGACCTGTGCTCAAGCAGACGACACCGAGGCGAAGTGCGTGAATTGCGGCGGTACTTACCGTGCCACTACTCGGGACTGCCCCAAGCGAACCGAATACATCAACATCAGAAAGAAGGTGGCTACTATCAAACAGCCAGGCCGGCGTCGAAACAAACGTACACTATGGATGAACAATACCCGGCAATCCAGCCTCGTCGCCTGGTCCCAAGTCTCTCACCGCTACCCCAGCATCGCCTCACTGTTGCAGCGGCCCTGCTAAATCAAGTTTCTGCCTCGGCGCCTGGACTATTGTATGCCCGTATTGCCTCAGGCGATTCAGTTGACGAATCTCCATGTACATCGAAGGAACTAGTAACGCTGGTTGCAGAAGTGATCGTCACCCTGCGCACCTGCAAGACTCGATCTGAACAGCTTCATTCTGCCTTATCTCTCCTCACCAAGTATGGACCGTGAAGCTATAAAAATAGCAAATTAGAACGCTTGCTCGCTGACGAACAAGCATCGAGAGCTACTCGATTTCCTTAACACCAAGGAGGTCGACACCGAGACGCACTTGAAGCCTGAACTGAACGTATTCCTTCCCGAATTCTGGCTCGTCAGACGTGACCGCACCTGCTCCGGGGGTGGCAGAGTGGCCATCGCTGCAAGACGGAACATCAGTTGTCGGCTGCTACCAAACTTCCAGCTGAAAACAATCGAAGCCATCGGAGTGGAGGTGAGCACATCACTTGGCCCAAGCAAACCAACATCAGGGACGGGTCGTCAGTGGCCCTCCGGAAAGACATCATCAAACTCACCTGAATGAGGACCTGCAAGAGCGCCACTATACCATCTTGGCCCCGGACGCTCCCACCCGGTTGAGTCGGTCTGAGGTCCATGCGATCATCGACATCTTCGTCAGCAATATGGGACACAACATCTTGCAACCTGTGGCCTTCCAGAAGCTCAGCTCACTCTGCCGGCTCTTCCTGATGGTGGATCGCTGTCTCTGTTCGCAGATGACACATCCATCATCTTAGAGGGTAGGGTCATCGGAGCTCTGACCGCAAAACTTCAGAGAGGCCTGTCAGAATATTTCAACAGCTGGAAGATCAGTATCAACGCAGCAAAGAGCCAGGTCATCGTCTTCCTCATTCCAAATCACCCAGACTTGCTCCGTCTGAGGATAATAACATCAACTTGAACGGCAAGTGATGGAATGGTCAAAAGAGGAGTGTACCTCGGCCTTACACTCGACTGCAAGCTGCTTCTCAGGGAACACATTGACAAAACAAAAACCAAATGTAACATCCTGATGAGATCCTTATATCCACTCATCAACAGGAGATCCACTCTGTCCCTGGAAAACAAACTTCCTGACTATATGCAAATAATCCTTCCTGTAATAGAAGAGGGAGAGTAGCGCAAACTCTCATTAACTCAAATTACAAAGGATCCACACGCTATTTCAAAACTACCCAAATTTGGGTAGAATCCACCCAGATCTGTCAAAACTGAACCTACCCAAAAATGGATAAACTGTGTTTGGAGTGACAAGTTGACAAATGAACAAAATCGATCGAATTCATGTCGATGTTGTTCATCTTTCAACTTGTCGATCCCAACATAGTTTAGTTAGTTTTTGGGTAGGTTCAGTTTTGACAGATCTGGGTAGTTTTGAAATAGCGAGCAAAACAAGTTTTTGAGGATGACCCTCAACAGTACTTCACGAATGAGGAACTCTCAGGTCCATCGCCTGGCTGGTCTTCAGACGGTGGAGTTACGGAGAACAGCTACCATCCAAAAGTTCAGAGATTGTTGTAGGCAATCCGATCATGTGATCATTGAGAATCTGGCACGTTAGGTTAAGCTTTAGATTCCTCCCAAAATCACTCCGGAAAAAGAAAACAATAATCCGTTCAATCTTCTCCCAGTTGACGAGGACGACATTGACTCAGAGGGCAATGACGGAAGTCCTTTTGTTTTCAAAGGTCCTTCAAGGAAGCGATCCAAGAATGACTCGCAGAAAACTAAAAAAAACTGACTCCCAAGCCCCCTTGGATAAATCAAGAGGTCACGGAAATAAACCGAAACCCAATCCACCGGGTTTTAAGCCTGTCGATTATGACAAAGAATTTCCGGGACTTCCGGGAACATCTAAAACCCCAGATGTCCCAGTTTCGCAACCAGAACAGCAGAACGCCATGTTCACGCTTTCTGGAATTGTGGACAGCATTCTCGATCTGTTCAACATCACTGACCCTCTTCGGAGCATCATTAACATGATGCTTCCAATCGTGAAACCTTTTCTGAAGCAATTTGCTTCCAAGTGGCCCCTCCTTGCTTCATTCGTATCCTTCGATGGATAATTTTCCAAAAAATGATACGGTATCTCTCCTTCAATGGAATTGTAGAAGCATTTTACCAAAACTAGACATATTCAAATTTTTACTGCATAACATACACTGTGATGCGTTTGCTCTCTGCGAAACATGGCTCTCTCCAGATGTTAACCTTTCTCTTCACGACTACAACATTATCCGTCTCGATCGTGCAGATTCGTACAGAATCGACCTTCCTCCAGTGTCAGGTATTGAAATTGTCGCATGTCAGGTGAATATTAGAGGTAAAACCTTCAGTATTGCCTCGCTATACATCCCTCCGAGAACGGCTGTTTCTCGGCGAGCGCTATCTGAAATCTGCTCAGTGCTACCTGAGCCGCGGTTGATCTTAGGGGATTTTAATTCCCACGGTACAGGCTGGGGAGAGCTGTACGATGACAACCGCTCAACCATCATCTATGACCTATGCGACGATTTCAATATGACCATTCTAAACACCGGTGAAGTAACTCGAATAGCCAAACCTCCAGCAAGAGAGAGCAGACTAGACTTGTCACTCTGTTCGAACTCACTATCATTGGATTGCATGTGGGAGGTAATCCAAGACCCCTATGGTAGTGATCATTTGCCCATCAAAATTTCGATTTCCAACGGTTCATCTTCACAGTGTCCAATCAACATCGCGTACGATCTCACGAGAAACATCAATTGGGAAGAATACGCGAACGCGGTCCGTGACGGTTCAGAATCGGTCGACGTTCTCTCTCCGTTGGATTAGTACTCCTTCCTATCGCGGCTCATAGTGGATTGCGCGCTTCAAGCACAAACGAAGCCTGTTCCTGGCACTACCATTCGCAAACGTCCTCCCACTGTGTGGTGGGACCAGGAATGCACCGACGTGAATAACGAGAAGTCTGCCGCGTTTAAACAGTTCGTAAATACGGTTCCAGCGAATACTTTGAGCGGTATACGGAGCTAGAGGAAAAGATTAAGAGCTTGGTCAGGGCCAAAAAACGCGGTTACTGGCGTCGGTTCGTCGAAGGGCTATCGCGAGAGGCTTCCATGCAAACGCTCTGGAATGTCGGCAGGAGAATGCGTAACGCGCGTAAGGTTTGTCCCAATTCGGTTCCGGTTCGATGCAACACTCGCGATCCGCCGCTGGAAAACGATGACAGGGACTCCCCGTTTTCGATGGTGGAATTCTCAATTGCTCTTCTTTCATGCAATAACTCGGCTCCGGGAATTGATCGAATCAAGTTCAACCTGCTCAAGAACCTCCCAGACGTCACAAAGAGGCGATTGTTGAACTTGTTCAATCGATTCCTTGAGCTCAACGTTGTACCGGATGATTGGAGACAAGTGAGAGTTATCGCCATCCAGAAGCCCGGTAAACCCACGTCGGATCCTAATTCGTACCGTCCCATCGCGATGCTGTCGTGTATTCGGAAGCTGTTAGAAAAAATGATTCTTCTTCGTCTGGACAAGTGGGTCGAGGTGAATGGCTTACTCTCAGATACGCAATTTGGATTCCGTAGGGGCTAAAGGAACGAACGACTACCTTGCGTTGCTTTCAACTGAAATCCAATTAGCCTATGCTGAAAAACAGCAGATGGGTTCAGTTTTCTTGGACATTAAAGGGGCGTTTGATTCTGTTTGCATCGACATCCTTTCGGACAAACTCCATGCGAGTGGGCTTTCTCCGATTATCAACAATTTCCAGTTTAATTTGTTGTCAAAATGATGAATGAGCTTCTCTCATGGCAACTCGGAAATTGCACGAATCAGCTACATGGGTCTTCCACAAGGCTCATGTTTAAGTCCCCTCCTGTACAATTTCTATGTCAAGGCAGCTTGCAGATGACGGCGTGGTTTCCATGGTTGGACCAACAGCACCGGACCTGCAAGGACCATTGCAAGATACCTTGGATAATTTGTCTACTTGGGCAATGAATCTGGGTATCGAATTCTCTCATGAGAAAACAGAGATGGTTGTTTTTTCTGGGAAGCTTTATCCAGCACAGTTTCAGCTTCAACTTATGGGTAGAACAATCACTCACAGCATGTCGTTTAAGTATTTAGGTGTCTGGTTCGATTCCAAGTGCACTTGGGGAAAACACATTCCTTCGTTCCATTAGCGGCACTTCATGCGGACCCCATCCGGAAGATCTGATAAGACTCTAAAAGACCACCATTCTCTCGATTTTGGAGTACGGTAGCTTTTGCTTTCAATCGGCGGCGGGGACGCACATATTGAAGCTCCAAAGGATTCAATATCGTTACGCATACCATGAGTCTTGAAGTTCTTGCAGGCGTCCTCCCCTTAACAAATCGTTTTGCGGATTTATCGTTCCGGTTCCTCATCCGCTGTGAAGTCATGAACCCGCTGGTGATCGAAAACTTTGAGAAGCTGCTAGAGCGGAATCCTCAAACACGATTCATGAGCTTGTACTACGAGTACATGACTCTGGACATCGGCCCCTCCTCGTTCAACCCCAATCGCGCTGTCTCCCATCATTTCAGTGGTTCTTCCGTGAGATTCGATCTCACAATGAGGCAGGAGATTCAAGGAATTCCAGAGCCTCACCGTGCCCTGATTGTCCCAACTATTTTTGCGAACAAATACCGCCACATCCCCACCAAGAAGAGATTTTTCACAGATGGGTCGGTGATAAATGCTTCCACTGGTTTTGGAGTATTCCACGATCTTCATAGCGCCTCATACAAGCTTCAAAAGCCGTGTTCGGTATACGTTGCTGAACTAGCAGCTATATCGTACACGTTAGAGCGTATTGCCTCACTTCCACCTGACCATTATTTCATTTTTACGGATAGCCTAAGCTTCTAGAGGCTATGCGTTCAATGAGCCCGATAAAGCACTCGGCGTATTTCCTCCAGGAAATACAATCGTCATTGAGTGCTCTATCAAACAGCTCGCATGTCGTCACCTTGGTATGGTTCCCTTCTCATTGCTCTATCCCGGGCAATGAGAAAGCTGACTCGCTGGCCAAGGTGGGCGCTATGGAAGGCGATATTTACGAGCGACAAATCGCCTACCACGAATTTTTCACGATTTCTCGTCAGCAAGTCCTCGCCAACTGGCAACAAAAGTGGAATGATGGTGATCTGGGAAGATGGATATATTCTATTGTCCCACAGGTGTCGATCAAACCCTGGTTCAAAGGGTTGGATATGAGTCGTGATTTTATTCGTGTAATGTCCAGGCTCATGTTCAATCACTGTTCGTTAAACGCCCACCTTTTCCGTATTACGCTTGCCGACAGCAACTTGTGCACCTGTGGAAACGGTTATCACGACATCGAGCATGTTGTTTGGTCCTGCTCCTTGCATCATGAGGCGAGATCCGTTGTGTGTGATTCCCTTAGGGTCCGAGGAAAACAACCCTTTAAGTCAATTAGAGACGTCTTGGCTTGCCGTGATATCGTCTTTATGAAGCTTATTTACGACTTTCTTAAAGCTGTTGATGTATGTGTGTAATGTTTTGTGTTTTAGTCATCCTTTACGTTTAAGTTTTAAATTATGTAGTGATTTTTCGGATCTCGCACGAACACGTTTTATCTGAAGAAAATAACTTCTATGTATTTATTGTTCGACTGTCGTATCTCGAATGTTCTTTTAATTGCGTCTTCTGTTTTTGCTACTTCCGCTGTGGCACGTATAACGGAAAACGCTTTAACTGTTGAGCATCTGCCCAACGGGCTCATTACTGTACGTTTGGACAACTCAAACTGCTACAGCTCGTCCATCCTGACCTCTCTGTTGCCCTCAACTGATTACCTAACGCTCTTCTTTTTAAAAACTAATATAAACACTGTTTTATTTTTCTTTCTGAACTTCCTGATTAGGCACTCCAAGTTATTGTCATTTTAGTTGCTTATTTATCATCTAGATATTCTTCTTTAACGTATTCTCCTGACTCTGATTCGTCTAGGTACTCAACATCTTCGAATTCTTCCTCGGAATCTGAAAATTTAGAGATTTCCTCCTCATCTCTCTTCTGGTATAATCTCATGTTACTCGGATCGAAAACTCCCTCGAATCGGCGATTAGAAACTTGATAACCATCAATATCCGAAATTACGTATCGATTACGATCCAATACCTTTTTGACGATATACGGCCCTCTGAATTTGGGTTTCAACTTGTTTCTCTCTCCTACTTGTTTTACGGTCCGAATAGAAACGAGATCGCCTTCATGATACTGAGTATTCACTTTACTCCGCTTATCGTACTGGTCTTTGTTATATTCTTGCAATTTCCGAATACTTTGCGACGCTGCTTCTCTAACTTCTGATAAATCCCGCTCAAATTTCTCATTCAACTCTTCAACGTAGGTAGTAAGATCGTCCGTGACACTACGCTTTTGAACTATTCCAAACATCAAACGTGAAGGTACATCGCCAATCGACCGGTTAAACGTATTATTTAGTAAATACTCGGCCTCAACCAATACTGAATCGCAATCTTGTGAACGTTCTTCGACTAGTTTACTCAATAACGGAATTAACGTTCGGTTATACCGTTTCTATCTGTCCGTTACCTTGTGGACACGCGGTTGCTACTTGCTGATGTCGAATATCATGATCCTTCACGAACGACGCGAACTGTTTAGACGTGAACGCGGTTCCTCTATCAGTCACTAAAACCTCAGGTGTCGAATACGCGATGAAATACGTCTTAAGATGTTTCATAACTTCGCGAGAGTTTGTTGTCTTCGCTGCATAAAGCTTCAAAAACTTTGTAAAAGCGTCTACGACTGCGAGAATGTGTACGTTCTTACCCTTAGTTAACGTTAACGGCCCGAGATGGTCAGCGTGAATCGTGTGAAACGGAATGCTGATTTTATCAACGATAAGAAGTGGTCCATCCAACTTCTTCAACTTGGGATTGAACGCGATACAAGTGATACACTTGGAAATATGGTCCTTCAACTTCGTCTGCATTAGTGGAAACCAATAAGACCGCTTTATCAATTCGCTAACTTTATCGATACCAAAATGCCCCAAACTATTATCATACTTTTTTTTTTTTATTAATTACTTTATTTGTACAGGCTCAATCGAATAAACTTTACAGAGCCGAGTTATCATTTTTGTTATACATTATTGATTTCTTATATTTAAAGTTACAGGAGCTGGACCGGATACTCGCGGTTGTCTCGAGGTTAGTGGGGATTTACAATTTTTTTTGGATGGGAAAAGGGAGAGGGAGGTTTGAAATGTGGTTTACGATACAAATTTTAATTAATCCTAAAACATGAACTAATTTCTATTCATCTTGAAAACAAACATAAAAAAAACCCACACGTAGAAAATACAAACTAAACACAAGGTTAATAAAACTTACAATCTAATGTTAATATTCTTAAAGTAAACATATATGAGTTTCATAAACTCCAGATCGCGTCTAGCCAAAATATCCCGAACTGGAACATTAGGTTGTCTACCTCGAGCCCGAAGGGAATCGTACAGTTCAGATCTGACTCCGCGATGCTCAGCACAAGACGAAATAATGTGATCTGCGTCCTGGTAACCTTGTCCACATTCACAGAGATTGCTGTCCTTCAGCCCAACACGGAACAAGTGAGCGTTTAACGAATAGTGATTGGACATGAGGCGAGACATCATACGAATGAAGTCTCGACCCACATCCAACCCCTTGAACCAAGAACTCTTCGACACCTTAGGGATGATCGAATATAGCCATCGTCCCAAACTCCCTTCACTCCACTTATTCTGCCAGCTGACGAGTGACTGTTGACGGTAAATGAAGAAAAATTCATCGTAAGCGATTTGTCGATCGTAAATATCGCCTTCCATAGCGCCCACCTTAGCAAGTGAGTCAGCCATCTCATTGCCCGGAATCGAGCAATGAGATGGGACAATTATTATCATACTTAAACATCACCGATTGCTCCATACTAGGCACATATAACAATAGACGATCCCTATGTTTCCGAAACAACAAGTTATCCCGCACTTCATACAACTTACTCTCTCGATTCTCTAAGTCCGCCTTAATCCTGACAACGTACTTACCTTACCAATCAGGCTAAGGCCTTGTTGTTCTCTGCTGTCCGAAGAAGTCGTCTCCACTCTACTCGATCCATGGCCACAGTTCGCCAGCCTCGTAGTCTGCGAAGGGTCCGCAGGTTACCTTCTACTTGGTCGATCCACCTTGACCGCTGCGCGCCTCTTCTTCTTGTTCCTGTTGGGTCGCTTTCTAGAACCATTTTCACTGGGTCGTCGTGCGGCATTCTTACGACGTGCCCAGCCCACCGTAGTCGCCCAATTTTTGCAATGTGGACGATGGATGGTTCTCCCAGCAGCTGGTGCAATTCGTGGTTCATTCGCCTCCTCCACGTTCCGTCATCCATCTGCACTCCACCGTAGATGGTACGCAACACCTTCCGTTCGAAAACACCAAGGGCGCGTTGGTCCTCCACGAGCATAGTCCAGGTCTCGTGGCCGTAAAGGACCACCGGTCTAATCAGCGTCTTGTAGACAGTCAACTTCGTGCGGCGGCGAATTTTATTCGACCGGAGCGTCCTCCGGAGTCCAAAGTAGGCACGATTCCCTGCCATAATGCGTCTTTGAATTTCTCTGCTGGTATCATTTTCGGCGGTCACCAGTGAGCCCAAATACACGAACTCATCGACCACCTCGATTTCGTCACCGTCAATCTGAACTCGGGGTGGGAGGCTAACATTGTCTTCCCTAGAACCTCTTGCTTTCATATATTTTGTCTTTGATGCGTTGATGGCAAGTCCAATCCGTCTAGCTTCAGCCTTCAGTCTGATGTACGTTTCCGTCATCATCTCAAAGTTCCGTGCCATAATGTCAATGTCATCGGCGAAACCAAGGAGCTGGATGGACTTCCTGAATATCGTGCCACTCGTGTCTATCCCAGCTCTTCTGATCACACCTTCTAACGCGATGTTGAACAGCAGACACGAAAGTCCATCACCCTGCCGTAACCCCCTTCGAGATTCAAAGGGACTCGAGAGTGTCCCCGATACTCGAACAACGCACGTCACTCGATCCATCGTCGCCTTGACCAATCGCGTCAGTTTATCCGGAAATCCGTACTCGTGCATAATCTGCCATAGCTGATCTCGATCGATTGTGTCGTATGCGGATTTGAAATCGATGAACAAATGATGTGTGGGCACGTTGTATTCGCGGCATTTCTGCAGAACCTGCCGAATCGCGAAAATTTGGTCCGTGGTAGCGCGGGCACCCATGAATCCCGCCTGGTATTGCCCCACGAACTCTCTTGCATATGGTGACAGACGGCGGCATAGAATTTGGGAGAGTACCTTGTAGGCGGCGCTCAGCAGTGTGATCGCGCGGTAGTTGCAGCAATCCAACTTGTCGCCCTTTTTGTAGATTGGGCATACGACACCTTCCATCCACTCCTCCGGTAATATCTCCTCCTCCCAAATCTTGGCAATTACCCAGTGCAGCGCTCTAGCCAGTGCTTCACCACCGTATTTCAATAGCTTACTTGGTAGTTGATCTACACCAGTTGCTTTGTTGTTCTTCAGCCGACCGATCTCCTCCTCAACTTCTTGAAGATCAGGGGCCGGTAGCCTGTCGTCTTCTGCGCGTGCTCCAAGGTCTGTTGCCGTGCCACCTTCGTTTTCTGCTGCTTCACCGTTGAGGTGCTCGTCATAGTACTGCTTCCACCTCTCAATCACCTCACACTCGTTCGTGAGAAGGTTACCGTCCAAGTCCTTGCACATATCGGCTTGCGGCACGTAGCCTTTGCGCGAACTATTTAGCTTCTCGTAGAACTTCCGTGTGTCGTTTACGCGGTACATATTTTCCATCGCCTCGCGATCTCGATCTTCCTGCTGACGCTTCTTCCTTCGGAAAACCGAGTTTTGTCTGTTCCGCGCTTGTCTGTATCGCTCCACATTCAATCTCGTGCGGTGTTGCAGCATTCTCGCCCGTGCTGCATTCTTCTCCTCTACTAACAGTTTGCATTCGCCGTCAAACCAGTCATTTCTTCGGTCCGGGATTGCAGTACCTAGTGCCGCTACAGCAGTACTACCTATGGCTGAACGGATGTCCCTCCAGCCATCTTCAAGAGAAGCTGCGCCAAGCTGCTCTTCCGTGGGTAGTGCAACTTCCAGCTGCTGCGCGTAGTCCTGAGCAACTCCGGTGTCCCGTAGTTGCTCAATGTTGGGTCGTGGCGTTCGACTTCGACGTGTGTTATGCACCGTCGAGAGTTTTGAGCGCATGCATACTGCAACTAGGTAGTGGTCCGAATCTATGTTCGCACTGCGGTACGTGCGGACGTTGATAATGTCGGAGAAGAATTTCCCGTCGATTAGAACGTGATCGATTTGGTTTTCTGTGTGTTGGTCAGGTGATCTCCAGGTGGCTTTGTGGATATCCTTGCGGGGGAAAAAGGTACTTCGAACTACCATACCCCGGGAGGCTGCAAAGTTCACGCATCGTTGGCCGTTGTCGTTCGATACGGCATGCAGGCTGTTTGGCCCGATTGCCGGTCTATACATTGCCTCCCGTCCTACCTGAGCGTTCATGTCGCCGATGACGATTTTGACGTCCCGTTGCGAACAGCCGTCGTACACCTGCTCCAGCTGCGCATAGAACGCTTCTTTCTCGTCGTCGGGTCTCCCTTCGTGTGGGCAGTGCACGTTGATGATGCTGTAGTTGAAGAAACGGCCCTTAATCCTCAACTTGCACATCCTCGCGTTGATCGGCTGCCAACCAATCACGCGTTGGCGCATCTTACCCAGCACTACAAAGCCGGTTCCCAGCTCGTTGGTGCTGCCACAGCTCTGGTAGAAAGTAGCCGCTCGATGCCCGCTTTTCCATACCTTTTGTCCCGTCCAGCAAAGTTCCTGCAGTGCTACGACTTCGAAGTTGCGTGGTTGAAGTTCGTCATAGATTAACCTATCGCAACCCGGGAAGCCGAGCGATTTTCAGTTCCATGTTCCGAGTTTCCAATCGTAGTCCTTATTTCGTCGCGTAGGTCTGTGCCGATTGTTCCGATCCGTATTTCTTACTTCAGTATTTGCAACTTTATGTTTTTTTCCAGGGCGGCTTGTTGGGCCTGCCCCAACCCCCTGTCTCGCCGGGGGACCATCGTGCACAGCTCTGTTTAGAGTCCCACGCTGGCACTAGGACGGTCCTGACAACGGTCGAATCTCGAATCTGATTTACTTAAACAGTATTTTCAAAAATGGAACTGGATTTCCCATCAACAGCATAGCAATGCATTCGCGATAATGCATCTACATGCTGCATTTTCATACCGGCTCTATGCTCAATCTCAAAATCGAATTGATCTAAGAATAATGCCCAACGCGCAATCTTAGAGTTCACATCTTTTTTTGATAGCGTCGCTTTCAACGAATTGCAGTCCGTTATGATTTTGAAACTTAAATATTCCGAATAGGTAAACGCGGAACCGTTTAACACTGTACACGATTGCCAATGTCTCAAGTTCGAACGAATGTAAAAACCGACTCAGCCGCTGTCGTCTTACACGAATAGAACATAACCGGATGGAACAGGTTATCGTACGCTTGTCGCTGCATCAGTATTCCGCCGAAACCGCTAGCTGACGCGTCCGTATGCAGCTGTGTTTCTAACGCTGGCGAATAGATGCTTAATACGGGTTTCGATATCAAAGCCTCTTTCAGCTTCTCAAATGCTTCGAAATGTCGTGACTCAAACTTAAAATTCTTTTCATGATTGTTCATCAATTCGTACAATGGATTCGCGATATGGTTGTACCGATAAATAAATTTCCGAAAATAACTCATCAAACCAAGGAACCTTTGTAACGCTTTCTCATTCGTAGGAACCGGAAACTTTTCAACGTTCTCAAGATGATAATTACAACGGCCTTATTTGATTAAATGTCACTTCGTAACCGAGAAACACAATATTTGTCTTCAAGAACGAACACTTCTTAACGTTCAACTGAATGTGATTATCAGCTAATACTCGAAAAAGCCTCTTCAGTAAATCCAAGTGCTGTTCTACATTGACCGTACTAACTAAAATGTCATCGATAAACACTACGATCTCGCCGCTCTTTACAAACTCATCTAAAACTTTCGCTACATATCGTGAAAATATGGCGGGCGAGTTTGCGTAGCCAAACGGTAGCTTATTAAACTCATACTGACCACTTTCGGTTATGAATGACGTATACTTTTTTGAGTCTTCCGCGATATCGACATGATAGAATCCATTTTTCATATCAAGCGATGTAAAATACTTTCGCCCCTGAAGCTTACTAATTTGATCCTCAATTATCGGAAGCGGATAATGGTTACGTTCAACAAGCTTGTTTAAAGGTTGATAGTTTACACAGAGACGATACTCTCCGTTCTTTTTACGCGTTAACACAACCCGACTCGAATAAGGCGATTCACTTTCACGAATGATTCCCTTCGACAGCAAATCATCAACGATCTTATTCTGCTCCTTCCGTTCAAACTCGCTTAGACGCTGAGGAGTTGAATTGAAATATCGATTATCTTTGAGCTTTATCTCAACGCAATATTTAGCTAATGGTTCGACCGGTTTTTGACGAGACAAGTACTCAGTTTCAAAAAGTTTATATACAGTACCACTTAACAATCTAGTTTCATTTGTGTCACCCACTTCGAGGTCATATTTTTCGTCCACGAACAAAGAATCTGCAAAAATTATACCGCGAATATCGTTCTCCTCGAAGAATTTTCGACCCAATATCATGTCCATTTTCATCGTACTATCAGCGACCACTGTTAGATTAGCTACGTAAACATCTGATCGAATTATCGCTTTGGTAGCGTATGACCCTACTATATTGATTTGAGAATTATTCGCCCCTACTAGATCATCGTTACTTTGCTTACTGTAGAACTGTGAATTTTGAAAACAACATCTCTTAATTAGACTCACCGGGCATCCAGAATCAGCCAGAGTCTCAATCGTCTGTGCCTTGTCTTCTATGATGACGTCAACTGAGAGCAGCGATTGACCACTAACCTCCAAAAATCTTCCATTACCTTCCTCGTCGTTCACGATTGGGTACGCTGACGTGTTTCCGCTCACTGATGGCTTCGGATCAGCTGCTTCACCGCTAGCTTGCCTTGAATTTGATTCGTTTCTCCGCTTGAAACAGGTTTCCTCACCATGACCCACTTTATTGCACACGGGGCAACGGGGACGACGCTGTGGCTGCGGACAATTTATCGAGATATGTCCGGAACCATGGCAGTTGAAACACTCGTCCTTCGTATTTCGTTTCGGTAGTACTTCCCCAAGTAACCAACAAGCCCGCTAATCGCCCTTTTTGCAATATAAGGCTGATATACGACTGATATAACCCTATATTTACCTTATATCGCAAAAAGGGCGATTATCGGGTAGTTAGCGGGCTTGGTGGTTACTTGGGTCGGCATCCCCATTTGTTCGGTTCTCTTCATGCTGCTTCCTGCTACCCAGATTCATCACACTGGCTTTTGGAACGTTCAATCTGACAGCATAATTTCGACGCTTGCACATCTCCTGGTTCGACTCGCAGTAACGAATGTGTTCGAGTAGCTCATATATACTCTCGTAGCGCCGGGTTACCACACTGTTGTACAACGGATCGTATGACAATCCGCTAATCACGTACTTAATGATCGCCGAACTGCTCAATTTCCCCTTCTGTCCGATGGCATTCATCCGAAAAACATAATTATCGTAAGACTCTTTGCCATCCTTCACGCATTTTGCCAGCTTCCGATGAACGTCCGCTTCGTCTTCATACTCCGGAAAAGCAATACAGATGCTGGCCTTGAAATTTTCCCACGTTCGAATACACTGCCGGACACCAAGATACCACTGGTACGCTGCTCCGCCAAGTCGACAGGATGCATACAACAATGTCGAATTTGACGTCCACGCATACAGCTCTCGATAGTGATCGATTGTCTGAAGCCAATCCAATACACCGCTTCCCTCCTTGAACAATGAGCTGCTTAAGTTCCTCCGGATGGAAATGTCGCTCTCCACCACCGGCACTCATTTTTACATCATCCTTCGTTTCTTCCTCTTCTTCTTCCTGGTCGTCGGCATCCTCATCGGGTCCCTGAGACTTACGGCCTCCCTTTCGTCTCGGCATCTTCACTCGCTCGCTGGAGGATCCAAAATCGCTGTCTCCGGATGGGGCTAAAGTTATGCCACTCGTTTTCGCTGGTCAACGCTGGCTCGAAGCACTCCCACTGGATTCGCTTGACGCTCGAATCTCGGTTTTCGACATCCACAATCTCGATACTTCGGTGCGGATAATTTCGAACACTTCAGGATTGCCACGCTTTACGAAAGGCCAATCCGATCAGGCCAGATCCCACTTCTGAATAAATTGTACTGATTTTTCGGATCTCGCACGAACACGTTTTATCTGGAGAAAATAACTTCTATGTATTTACTGTTCGACTGTCGTATCTCGAATGTTCTTTTAATTGCGTCTTCTGTTTTTGCTACTTCCGCTGTGGCACGTATAACGGAAAACGCTTTAACTGTTGAGCATCTGCCCAACGGGCTCATTACTGTACGTTTGGACAACTCAAACTGCTACAATTAGTTCAAAATGCTTTCCCTTGTCCTCCCTCCAAATGATCAATAAATGTAATCCCTAATCTCGAGTAAACCGCGAGTAATCGGCCTCCGTTCTACTAACATTAGTTGTAAGAAAATGATATTCACACACAATAATGTAAAAAATATTCGGCTCCGCAAAGCTAACGCATTTGAGCCTTGACAAATAAATGGATTATTAAAAAAAAAAGCTTTAGATTAAGTAGGTAGGTTATCAAATTTTTAAATTCATACGAAACCAACCCCGAAATTAGCGCTAAAAACAATCATCACATTAGAATAACCAATTAACTAGAACAAAGATGAAGAGCCAAAGGCTAACCAATTGAAATGGTAAACCATTGTTGAAACATAAAATCAGCAAATAAACGTAAATTTTACTACTACTACTATCAATTTGCTAATGATCATGCCGTCACTGCACATATATATTTAATAGTTTAATAATTTCGAATTTCAGCTGTAATGAGCAATTGCAAGCCTGTTTTGCACTTCTCTAGCCGAGTTTTATCAAAAGCTGTAAGCAATTCTTTAAAATAAACCTCTAAAATGGTTAAAGATTAATTAGCCCTGTATCAGAATGATGTCTCTATGAAGCAACAAGCGACGAACTTCCAGAATAAACGTTCCAAAACGGAAAATGTTTGTCTCAAATGGCTCTGAATGACAAAATCATGTTTGTTTCTTCCTGTAACCAAAACCACCGTTCAACCATCGCACCTTGCACAAGAGGAATCAACACGGTGTCAAGTCCCTTTAAACGCTCCGAACGCATTCGTTTAGCAATCCACCTTTCCCTCCAAGCCGACGAAAGTCAACGACACCGCGCAGCATTGAAGGAATATCCGATTACAACGTCCCTGTGCTCGCCAACGACGACGACAACGACGATGAGGTTCTGAAATACATTCCCCCATTTCCCACCGTAGCTTGAATAGAACAAACCGCAACGTTTTTACCCTCTTCTTTTCCAGCTGCAGACCATGCATTACAATTCATTCAATTGTAAGCAAAACATCCTGGAGTACTACACCTGTACGTATGAAAACATCATCAACTGGGTTATAATAAAGTATATAGGTACTATAGGGCTCAACAGGTCCTTTCACACAGTCATAAATATAGCATAAGAATGCGCGCGGCGGACCTCACGATCCGACTGTAACAAGTGTGTCTGTCGCGCGCAATTTTTACCAACGGACTTTTGTGTCCTAGTTATCCTGGCGCTGCTGTCGTGCAGTTCAATAACAGCACACACACACTTACTTTAAAGATCGTCTTTTAAGTCTCTTCTCAACTTATGTTTTGTTACCGTTAAGTCTCCTACGCATACTTCGATCTCGCCGCCCACTTGTATGGGTTGTGAGAGAGTGGGAAATGGGCAGATTCGCTTACCTGCGCGGTTCAGGTAGGCAGCGCCATTTTAGCCGAGCTCAGCCGACTCACCTGAACTGAAGTCCATCGTAGTAAGCGTAGAAGCGTGGAGGAGTACCCATCGAGTTCTCTCTCGCGCAGGTTGGCCACCGTCGAAGCCTTCGTCGCCGTCGTCCGTAGTCAGTCTCGTTCGCTTCGCTCGTTCCGCTTGGTGCGTTTTCGGTACTTGCTCTCCGCTACGGCGTGTACAGGTCTTACAAAAAAAAAAGATCCACTCCAGCAACTTTGAAATAAAATAAAACAGTGATGAGTGCTTTCTTGGATTCAGAGGAATATTTTCGAGTGTTTCCAGTTGTATTTGGGTGGAAAAGTGCGACGAATCGGGACACTTTTGGGGATTCGACGCTGAAGAATGGAAGATATCACAACGCAACGGAGGAATTCGCACGGGAGGATCGTCCAGCAGCAGTAACCTGAAGAAGGAAGCCATTTCCGAACGGCAGAGTAGACGAGAGTGTGATGTGGTCTGAAATTTGCATATGGCTGTACAAAGGCAGCCGTTGAATGTCATGTACACGCGAGCCGCGTAGAAAGGTCTAGTAAATGTTACATTTTGTGGTTGCTAACTATTGCTAACAAATTCGGACTAATAACTACTGGTCGGCTTATTGCTATGACGATCGTAAAATGTTACTGTCAAGAAACAAAAAAACAATGTATGAGCCTCAGCAAGCGCAACAAAAGAAGCGCGATCCTTTCCTTTATTGCTCGCCGCCTGCTACGACGATCGGCGAATAGACCAGTGGTGGTGGAGGTGGAATGGTGATCGCTCGGTTCTTGTTGCTCGCCGCTGATGGTGGATGAATCAACAGGTCAGCCACAAGTTCAAGGTCCAGAGCCAATCCACTCTACAACATTCTGCGCTGCGCGCCGCGTCGTCGTCGTCGTCGTTTTTTGCCTTTTCCACCGTACACCTTCTTCTCCATTGTGGTGCTGTTACACCACGGGGCATGGGGAGAAGTGATTTTTTTTTTTCACAAATCGTGTGTTCATAATACACATAATTCGCTTTCCTGGCGTTGTTGTTTCACCGTCCGTCCGTGGGGCGATGGCAGAGTGTCTCTCGCGATCTCTTGGCTTTGGCTCCCCCATTTGCAGCCCGTTTTTCCGGTGTGGATCGCTACTGCCAGCCATGAAGGGGTACGGCACAAAATGCACGCACACACACACACCGGCACGTACGCCAGGTTAGCGTTTTCACTCTTGGACTGGGAGGAAAAGCCGGCAACGGGAGATCGAGGGAAAAAAGGGGAATTATGGTGCGGTGATTAGCGAAGGTATTTTTTTTTAATGTGTGTGGTTCATATAGGAGGGGTCTTGAATTTCAAACTGAAGCACTATGAAAGTTAGTTAATAAATTACGTGAAGGTAATTTGTAAAGAATTTGGAACTGTTTGAAAGTGCTGCAGTTACAGTTAGCTCTTGAAAAAGTATAAGTTGTTTGTGAATAATTAGGTTCTCATTAGCCCGCTTATAAATTTTTTGTTATAAAACGCCTACGCATCCGTAGTTTTGATTGTGTGATCTCGAATTGCAAAAAAATTTTGAGAAACTTGTTTCGACAAAAATCAAAGACACGACAGTAGAATTGCTTAGGATTACGTGCTCGGTATCAATATTCGGCGACTGTGTTTGGGAAACCACTTTTTTGTAGGCAATCGGTGATAATTTTGATCACCTAGTGACCTATTAAAAATTGATAAAATATTCCTTTTCAGCAGATTCGTAGAAAACTTTCCAATCGATTGGCTTGTTTAGAATTAAAATCCATCCGATATTGACAGATTTATAAGTGGTCAAATCCTTACCACTTTCCGTAACGCGGTTAATTCTGTTTTTTTAAATGAACCCCAAATATGCTGCCGAAAGACGTAATCCTACGTCAAAACAAAATCGTAAAAATTAAATCACGTGTTAAAACAGAATTGAGTGTATACAGTCAACACTTACTTACCTGGCATTTTCCGACTAAAAAAGTTAAATTAGTTGTCAGTTTTCAACTTATTTTGATGAAATATAGATTTTCATGACCAGTGAATTTTCATTTTGAAATTTCAGGTTCAAATCTAAAAAAATTCCGGTTTTTGGCACGTGATCGACCGTTAGTTTTTCGATCATAACTCAAAACCGGTATAGGGGAAATGGTTCCAATGTTGGCCATGCATCTAAAGATTGGGCCCATCGATAAAAATCGCCTGTTCTTCAATTTTTCTTAGCACAATGCGTCATCTGGACAGTACAAATGGTTATTTTTGGTTGCTAGTGGGAAATTGTCATAAAATGCTGACCTTCGAAACTTATGTATGGGTCCCAAGGGCTAGGTCACTCCGCACACCAATCTTGGGTCATCTTTTTTGACAGTGTGCCGCAAGTGAGCCGCAGCTGTGCCGATTGTGCCGGGGTTAGAGCAAGCTGCGATTGTTTGTAAAATACCCATCCCGGCAACCCGGTATTTCTGACACCTTGAATGTGTTGGTTTGAAATCGGAATGAGGATGACGCGGGAAGTGGTGGGTGTGCGAAATGTTGACGTTTTATGTTCATAGGATGATAAAAGTCCTGTCTTTTAGGGTTTTATAATGCCCTCAAAGGCAGACCAGAAACCTAGCCTATCGTGCTGTGAAAAGCAACGGTCTATCAGTGGCCGGGAAGAGATGGAACCGGTCGAGAATATTGTTGTAGACCGACTATAGAGGATGATGAAATGTCGTCTGTAGTTTGTTTTGTGTGAGTTGCATCATTATTTGAATTAAGGGTGCTGATGGAGTCTGAATAACTGCCTCATTCTCTTGAGCCCACTCTAGAACCTACATTTCGTATTTAGATCTATAAGTGAACTGCTGGTCTGAGTTCCTCTGGTATATTCAATTAGAGTATGTTCCTCAATATACAGTAAAACAGCACGTAATGCTGTGAACAACTTCAATTACAGTTATCCAGTAGTGCCCCATTTTATTTACAACATCCTAATGCCTACGAGATTGTACCGAAGGTGTGCTTATGAATGTGCCCAAGCTGTGCCGAATCTAATTTCAGCACAATGTGCTGAGTGACTTACCCCTTGGTGGGTCTAATGTTAGGGCGACATTAGAGACATTAATTCAACCACTCTGTTTGCTGGGAAAGTTTCATTATCATTTCACTAAAAACAACTGTTTTATTTTGATATACTTGGATCGTTTTCATTAATTTTTTTTTTTTTCAAATATTCCACGGCAAACGATGAATCGGAAAAACTTGACCTCCTCCGATTTGCATGAAACTTTGCATAATTGTTTGTTGTGGACAATGATTCACATTCAAATTCGGTCATTTTGGATCTTGCAAACATTTTAAATTGAAGGACGGATACGGCACTTTTGATCGAAATGACGTCTGAGATACAGTTGTAAAGGAAAATAATGTTTTATTTTCTGGGAAAAATATCAAGTAAAATTTAAAATAATGTTAAAAATCAAAATATTACAAGGGGTATTCAACTCTACACACCTGGTGCCAAGAGTTTAGGCAGTGCCGAAAGCTATGCCGATCATTCCGAAGTAGGCCGAAGTGTATCAATCAAGGTGTCAATATCCCATGAGTTTGGCAACCCTGAAGTTAGACTTTTGTGATTGTGTTTACATTTTCAATTTATCTAATTCATGACCATGTTCATGTCAAATATTAAGCTTCATTCTCATTAGACTGAGAGCGGATTCTGCAGTGGAAGAGGAACTGGAAGCACAAAAAACGAACGGTGGACGACATTTTCACCAGCTGCCAGTAAAATGCTCCCTAACCAAATCAAACCCAGAACTCGAACGGACGAAAGTTCACTCCTACCCTAGAAACAACATTCTCGAAACAGTTCTGATCGACTCAGAACTACGCAACGCCGATTGTGATGTCTCCTACCGTCACCCAATTACACACGTTCAAGCCTATCAAGTTCACGATCCTTGGCAGATGTGATACCTTCCACAAGGTACCACCAATCAAAACCAATGGCCAATGTACCACCAGTGAAAACCATCTAATGTCATACCACTTCATACCTGTCATACCTCGGAAATGGTGCACGATCCAGATAAACTTCGCATCTGCAGTTCAACCATAGAGGTAATTCTAAGACTAGAAGGTCCCGAAATAACATGCACAACTTTTTGGCTCAGCTTTGGTACTCTCTTCGGTCCCAAGTTAATCGATTCACCCCTCAAAACATAGGGAAAACTAATAACCCCTCATTTTATCTGTCAAACTTTCATAGCGAATCAAAACAAACATTGCGTAGTACTAGAATTTCGATTAGAATGAGGTACGTTAATCGTTTGCTTGGGACCAATAGGCTAGTCAAGTAGTGAGCCAATTTAAAATCGTTAGTTTCGTATTGATTGTTGGTTCAACTGTACCCTGTGGTTGTTGTTGATCATCTGCACGCCCATGGGGTCTTACCGAACAGCAAATTACTTAGTGTCGTCATGCGTCATGCACTTTCGAGATTGAGCAAGGCCTTATAATTGATTGATTTGTAAGCCACCTCCTCCTTTTGTGACGAACTAGTGTAATTGCATTTTTGATTGCATTGATCGGTTCCTATAAATCCTATACTGTTTCGCTAAGGTAATCGTCCAGACCTGATGGAATATTTGGGGTTAATACGTATCGACATCCCCCAATAAGTACTGGGACTTGTATGGACATCCCTATGAAGTCCTCTGGATTTCCCATCGAAGTCCATACCAATTGAAACCAATGACTGGCTAGGATACCAAAGGAAAAACGTAGGAGAAAACGATTAAATTTTCATCCCGGAAGACCCTTGGCAAGACCGGGATTCAAACCTGGTCGATATACAAAACCCATCACCCACACCTCCCTTGGATGTGGTTTTTTTTTCTTTATCGTTCGTTCTGCATACCAACCTAGTAAAAGAGAACAAATCCTCCGCAGCTGGCACAATATTGTCGTCGTTCAGAGGATTTTTGTCCATTCAGTTCGCCGATTGCATTCCGCACCGTACCGTCGTATTGGACTTGCTGGGGGGATCCCATCTTGGCGTGAAGCTATTCTGGACGGAACAACGAGCCGCTGGAATTTTCGCTACGAATCGGATGAGATAAACTTAGCTTCATGGTGCAGGCAATACTCACAGCATTTTTCCTTGGAATCCAAAGAAGTCAACCTTAGCAACGATTGGCAAAACGTCAACTTCCGACAGGAATGCCGTTTTATATTATGTTGATTGTATCCTACTTGTCAACGTTTGTCCTAAAGTGCCTTATAGTGTGCCATGCTGTGTTTCGGCACAGTGTGCAGAGTTGATTACCTCTTGAAATATTCCAAAATGTCTGTCCGATTATTTTAAAAGTGAAAACTTTTAGAAAGTTTAAAATTATGGACAAAAGTTATATAAACTGTTATAGAGCTTGCGTGTTGCTAGATCATATTTTTTCTATATTCCAGAATTTACAATTTTGTCTAATGTGATCTTCAACATTTTTGTTTATCTTGAATCTTCTGAGTCTAGAAGATTCTTTTATTTTATAAATCTATACAAGACCAGGTTTGCTAATGACGTTAACGTCTTTAATGCTAATTCCCATTGAAGACGTTAACATTAGAGAGGGTCTAATATAAGAGAGGAGCGGATTCAAAACAAACAGGCGTGCCATGGAATTGGTTCCGGATGTTCCGCATTATGGTTCCATATGGTCCACTTTATTATCTACCATAACCATATCATTCTTACCTTACCAATCAGGCTAAGGCCTTGTTGTCCTCTGCTGTCCGAAGAAGTCGTCTCCACTCTACTCGATCCATGGCCACACTTCGCCAGCCTCGTAGTCTGCGAAGGGTCCGCAGGACGCCTTCTACTTGGTCGATCCACCTTGTCCGCTGCGTGCCTCTTCTTCTTGTTCCTGTTGGGTCGCTTTCGAGAACCATTTTCACTGGGTCGTCGTTTCCCCAATTTTTGCAGTGTGGTCGATGGATGGTTCTCCCAGCAGCTGGTGCAATTCGTGGTTCATTCGCCTCATCCACGTTCCGTCATCCATCTGCATTCCACCTTCCGTTCGAAAAACACTAATTTGGTCCTCCACGAGCATAGTCCAGGTCTCGTGGCCATAGTGGATCACTGATCTAATCAGCGTCTTGTAGATAGTCAACTTCGAGCGGCGGTGAATTTCATTCGACCGGAGCGTCCTCCGGAGTCCAAAGTAGGCACGATTCCCTGCCATAATGCGTCTTTGAATTTCTCTGCTGGTCACCAGTGAGCCCAAATACATGAACTCATCGACCACCTCGATTTCGTCACCGTCAATCTGAACTCGGGGTGGGAGGCTAACATTGTCTTCCCTAGAACCTCTTCCTTTCATGTATTTTTTTTATGGCGACCGTAGAACCAGTTCTAGATATTCCGGATCATGGTTCCACGTGGTTAAATTTGATATCTCTCATATCCATATCAAGTGACATATCAAATCACATCTATTCGACGAAATATGACCAACGGCTCTGAATACGAAAACCATAGATATGGCCACCGTAAAACAAATTCCGCATATTCCAGATGGTAATCTTTGTTATCTTTCGGAATCATATCAAGTGACCCATCAAATCATTTATACTCGACGAAATATGACCAATGGTACTCAAACAACAACCCTAGAGCCATATGGTCACTGGGTAAATTGTTGTTGTTTGTTATGACCAATAGCTCTAACAATTAATAACAGAGCCTTATGGCCACCGTAGAACCGGTTTCGCACATCCCGAGCAATGGCTCATGATCCCGTCCGAAAAGTAAATTTATGGAAGGTTCTGCAAAATACTCCTCCGCGACGTCGTTGATTTCCTCACGTGAGCTGTTTTTTTTTTATTGATGAGCCATCTTTTGAGGTTTGGGAAGAGATAATAGTCTGAGGGAGCCAAATCTGACGAATACGGTGGATGCGGAAGCAAATGGAGCCGTAAGTCATTGATTTTAGCCGTGGTTGCGTTGTGAGGCCGTTTTGCAGCGATTTCGGCCTTCAATCGCTCCAGTAATGCACAGTAATACCAACAATCAATACGAAACTAACGATTTTAAATTGGCTCACCACTTTAGTAGCCTATTGGTCCCAAGCAAACGATTAACGTACCCTATTCTAGTTGAAATTCTATTACTACACTATGTTTGTTTTGATTCGCTATGAAAGTTTGACAGATAACATCAGGGGTGTGTGGATTCATGCAGAACATGCAGGGGTGAGTGAAATAACTTGGGACTGCTTGGGACCGTGGTTCTGGTCCTGAGTGCGCCAAAAATAATAATGATTTTCTTCGGGACCCAGTGGTCTTAGAGTTACCTCTATGGTAATACTAGCTGTTGATGGTTTATTTCTTTTTCGAGGTAGTTCACAAAGAGTATGCCATGACAATCACAGAAAACCGACGCCATAACCTTTCCGACCTATCGAGCCTCCCTCGGCCGCTTCGGAGCACTCGTGCCGGCTTCAGTCCATCGCCGGGCACTCTCTGGGGTATAATAGTGGATCCAGGTTTCATCAACAGGTACCAATCGACGTCAAAAGTCCGCCCGATTCCACATCACCAAGTCCAAACACTCTTTAGAAGTGCTCTCGCGTTTGTGTTTTTGGTCAGGAGTGAGCTTGCGCGGCACCCAGCGGCAGGATAACTTTTTCGTATGCAGAATCTCGCCCAAAAAATGGCGTGTGCGCTCAGTACTAATCTTTGCGGTATCTGCTAGCTCGCGCACCTTCGCTTTCCGGTCATCCAACACGATTTCATGTATTTTTTTGACATTGTCCTCTGTAACCGCATCGAAAGGCCTGCCGCTGCGGACTTGATCGGTAGGAGAGTTGCGGCCACCACGACACTCTCGAAAGTGTCACGTGCCTCATTTGTTAACCTGTGCACCAAACTTTGTTCGTTATAGTTTACCACCACATACTAGTTTTTGTTTTATTTTTCAATCCTCCATGAATTCGAGGGACCTATTCTCAATATAATCACTACCTAACGTAAAATTTAAAGGGCCTATCATCTTGTGTAAACAAAACTTGTAAGGCCCTTTTGGCGTTATTCGAAGTAGGAGGAATTACAAAACTTAACAACACTATCAGAATGAACCAGGGGAAGCTCATAAGTTTTGACAGGCGCACCGGTGCAACCATCAGTAATTGAGAGATTTACAACTGACAAGAGAGTGAGAGCGATCTTTTGCGCTCTCTTTCTCCATTACTCTCTTTGTCTGCAATCAGATACCCAAGTGCACAGCGAGAAATGCACGCTTTAGGCACCCATACATCACAAATGCTCTTCTAATTTAAACTCACTCATTCAAACCGGTCTGCAAGTATGATACACGTCCAAAGCGTACCAGACTGTTGTTTCCGTGTTGCTCCCGTTTGACACGTGACTGCTGAAAGTTTAGTGGTGTAAACCGCCATGTATTGTGGAAAATTGGAGGTATGTTTCAAGAGGTGATAGAAGGTCAATGACATTTATATAAGGTCTGGTCCAACAGGCAGCTTGCTGATGTTAGAAGCAAAATTGTTGTAAACATTGCTGAACACCTGCGAACAGATAGAAATACGTCACTGCCAACATACTGAGAACAGATAGAAATACGTCACTGGCCAACAGCTGTTTCGTGTAAAAGGATAAACATTGCAATAAAATACGAACACCACCAAGGGGTGGTCACTCTACACACTTATTTTGCGCCAACATTTTTCTCAGTGTACCTCAGTGTGCCGCAGCTGTATCGGCAGTGCCATGAAGTAGAAGAAGTCATTGAACTGACTTTTGTTTGCTTGTGAATTGATCAGTTCACGAAGATTTGCCGCACTCTTCTCTCACCCGTAAGTTTTGACAGTTTTGGGTGGTTTGTTTTGGCTCCCATTCGTTGCTATCTCTTTTACTCAGAAGCAAAATGATAGGGAGCTAAAAGTGAGGTTAGGGACCGTGCACTGATCTATAATGCCTTGTTTGGCAACCCGGTATTTTAACAGCTCTTGTTTTTGTTTTGATTTTCAATGTTTTCAAAAACATCCATCTTCGGCGGTAGGCCAACCCCGCACAACGAGCATCAATCATTAGTCAACCAGTCCTTCTGGGAGCCGGCGGAGGATTTGCACCGAATTTGTCACCGCCTGAGTATCATCCGTCGGAGAACAAATATAATAATAATATTCGTATTTTACAAAAATCGCAGCTTGCTCTATGGCTGGCACAATCGGCACACTTGCAGCACACTGAGAAAAATGTTGACCCAAGACTGGTGTGCGGAGTGACCTACCCCTTGATTGAGAACCATTTGAAATCCTTATTAAAAGTACAATAAAAGCCATTTAGCACCAATACTTGTGCCATTTGTCTTTGACGCTTGCTAAGCGCGCTAAAAATAAAGCATTAATCAAGATAAAAAGGAATACATAAATATCGTCCGATCTTGCCAAATTAATTGTTCAAAAATGAATCTGTCAAAAATCCACAAAAATTTTCTCATCATTAAAGTTAAAGAATTACTGAAATTATCGAAACTCATATTGTGGTCTATTTTTAGGTGACAGATTAAATCTAATGTGAAATGTGCCTCGGAAAATCGAAAAAATAAGTCTGCCTTCGGAAAACGTTGATTTGACTAATTATGTTTTTAATTTAGGAAACAAAATACAGTTATATGTTATGTTAATCATTGCTCACAGCCGAGGCAATTTAATGATTTTCGTAATTTCTATTACGGCTCATTGATGAATTGATGAGAATAAAGTTATTTTAAAGGAAAAAACATCTTGAAAAACGAAGATTGTTAAAAAGCAAATGGAATAATAATAATATGGCGATAGCATAAATATTAATTTTCCACAAGCCATTTGTGAAAAAGCTGTTTTGCTTTCATCAAATCGCTAACAAATGCAAAACATTTTAATGCGGCATTTATGAAGATAATTTGCAGACTGAATTGTTTTTATCTGAAGTAATTTTGCTTGATCCTATTCCGTTTAGTTTTATGCTGGCATCGATGGTGGCAAAGTTGCCTGGAAAAAGTTAAACGTCAAAATTTGTTCATAGTTCAGTAGTTTTGTTGCGCGATCATGCAACTATTTTCTACTCCAGCGTTGGATCAACAAGTTGCGTGACATCCTTGATAAGGGCAATTAATCTATTGGAAGCAGTTACTCAGGAAGTGAGTCTACATAACTTGGAACAGGTGGAAGCTCAATCGTTCCCGCAAAGTTTTCCTTCTTCCGGATGAGTTTCCTGTCAGCAGTTTTCCGCAGTCCCAGTTTGGCACTGATGCTATTCGGATCATCATCGCAACGTTATTACTGGAGAAGACTGCCATTGACAATATGCTGTGTATTCCCATCAATGTTAAGCGTCTAATTTGACGGCTTCCAGTGCTTCGTAAACCGCATTCACTTCGCTCCTCCCAGTCGGCTGCTCTGTTGTTGTTGGCCGATTTTGGCGGAGCTGCCCTCCCAGAAAGTTCTGGAATTGGATTCCTTTTCTCTTCCGTCGACAGCATTGCTAGAATTATTACTCAATTATCCTTTGGCATTTCGTTGTGATTCTGCGTTTGAAAGCCCCACTCGATTATGTTTTTCTCTGTCTCTAGGCGGATCAATCTTTTTAGTATTATTTGTAAACAGTGGGAGGTTTTGTGATACACTTCATTGACACCAAAACGCATCAATATATGCTTTTCGACCCCGTTTGAAACCGAACGGTTTCATAATTGCTTTTGTAATGATAAAACGCCTTTATGGAGAATTTTGTTGTGACATCAATAAAACATATACCAATTGATTTACTGAACAGTTTTATAAAGGGATAGAGTGCTGCATTAAATTTATTTTTAAAACTAGACTCTTTCTGATTTTTTCGTTAGACTTTAAAAGGTTTTTAAAACAGCGTAAAGCTGAACTACTGATCAAGAATTTTTTGCACTGTTAAATTCTGTATTTAAACTAAAAAAATTGCTTATTGCCGTTATAAAACCACAATAAATCAAAGTGAAAGCCAAAAGGCTGTTAAATTGGGTGAGGTACTTGGGTGAGGTGAGTACTTGGGTGAGGTTTAAAAGAACTCAAAAACTGGTCTTGTGGAATGAAAAATAGTGCCAAAACCACATCAGGTAGATGAGTGTTTCCTCTAATCCCGTATATGAAACTGGTTGATAGACTGACACTTGCTTTGGGTCTGTCCATAAACTACGCAGATAGTTTTATATAGAATTTAGAACCACCTTCCCCCGTGACGACATTCATTTTGACATATTTTAAATGCTTGCTAACCCCTGAATAGTTACCATTGATACCAAATATTTGGAATCTAAGAACCAAAAATAATAGACAACGAATTTACCTGCAGTGTCTGGTTTCATCATTTACCATCACACGCAACGAGTAGTGCTTCAACCCAGTGTAGATGAATTGCGTTTGTTTTGAATATCTTAGCTGTGAAGTACGAGCGAAACCAACAAATGAGTTGATTATCGCGTTTGTTGATATTCACCACTGCTTGATTATCCAACCGAAATTTGTCAACATCAGAAACGATCCTCAAAAGCAAAATAATCAAACTCATTTTGGGCAAAATGATTATTTTGAATATTATCGACTCCAGAGCCTAAAACCTCGATATTATCATCAATTCAGCACGAGGCAATAATTTTCCATCACTATGTGTATAAAAATCAACACAACACGTTCTACAGCACTATATGTGTGTAATATGAAAATAATCATTTTGCATTTGTTATAATCATCCCCACCAAGATGAAGATGAATATTGATATTGACAACAGCACAGGCGATAATAAACATCCAGCCACAAACGAACAAAAACAAATGTCGACTTCGATACTCAAAGGTTGCCTTGATCAAGAGAATGTGTTTATGTCAAAATTCAAATTCATGCAGGTAGTTGGTCTATCTGTTAAGGTTGTCTTCATTTTCAGCTAAGTTGAGTGTAGAAGGAATGATTTTTATCAGCACTGTTTGCCTGTATACAAACTTTTTTTTTTTTTAATCTGATGCCGTCCTCACGGTGCCGATTTTGATTAATGATTTTGTATTTGAATGTCATTGACTTATGACAGTTAATACCATTGCTACACCAAATATTACTTCAGACCAGGTACTTCCCCTAGATTGCCGAATTGTTTTTCGGGTGATAGCAATACTACAATCTAATTAGAATTGTTGCCTACCCACTGACAGTTCTTCTGTTCGATTGGATGCACTTATCTGACAGTTCAATTGGCTGCTCTAAAGCTGAGTTTAGACAAGGCAAGTCAAATGATCAACTCAGTTGAATTCAATTGGCTTGAAAAGTTGAGCCTGGTTCAACTTTTCTCAATTCAAGTGAGGCTCAACTTTTCAAGCCAATTGAATTCAACTGGCTTGATCGATTGACTTGCCCTGTCTAAACCCAGATTATTTTCTTTCTCGATAACAAATCGACAACATTACAGCAAGTACCTTACCCAATATATCAAAAATCCTTCGTTACTGACCACCCCTAAGAATCATCGCGAAGGGGGCCCCCTCCAGGCGCTGATGTTGACTCTCATCCAGAGCAACGAACGTCACCTTCTTCAGCAGCCATCCGGTCTACAACAAGGAAAACGGCTATCCTATCATTTGCACCGATCTTTCGCTGTACAATTACACACCGCAACATACACATCTTCAGCCAAGCTCTCTAGACTCTGTATGGAAGTGTATAATCGCTCTACATGTGTGCTGTTAAGTCAGTAAAATTCATGAATGCCGACCACCCCCCGCCACCCCCCCATACCTCCTCCATCGAATACAAATTTGATGAGACAGAGTAGGCAAAGAGCGCGCACGCTACTAAGCAACCATCGTCGGATCGTCGCAGCGCAGCGAGGAGGAGACGAGGTTATTGTCGTTGCTTTGTTTCTTCCATGGATTCAGCCTTCTTCGATTGTTCGGTTGATGTTGCTGTTGTTGTTGCTCATCATCGCAGCACACCGCAAAAGAGGAAGAAGTGATGTGCTTTATTAAAAAAGCACCACCACATAAGGCCTTTTTGGGCTTCCTTCCGTAGTCGTCGTCGTCGTCGCCACTGGTAGGGTTGAGGGGGTGGGTGGGGAGCGAAAAAATAAGCAACAATCATCATCACCGCCATCAGTAGATACCTACAGTCGGTTGATGATCTTACCACATGGAAACTACAGTCACAAAACAAGGGGGAAAACCTTGGTCCGTGCCCTGTTCCTGTCCTGCCTGCCTATGCACCGTATTTTTATGTGCATGTGCAGTAGGAGCAAATTGAAATGAACCTGTGACCACGACTACTGCGATCGGGTCGATCCCGGGCGGGCGCGCCAACTACGTTTAAATCCCCCTTTTATTTTCGATTCTTCTTTTACTTGTTACCTTCATCCTCTTCTTTCTTTTTTTTTCGATATAATTTATGATCGTCGACGAGAGTGTGTATTTTTTATATTGCTTATATCCACATCCGTCGTCGCATAATTTTACTTGCGAACGAACGGCACCCGAAAGGCTCTCTTTTGTAAACGCAAACATCTTGTCTATTGCGCCTTTGTTTGTGTTTGTGTCCATTTCGTTTGATTAACATTTTGAACTTTTTTTTATTTTTCTAGCCTCCGGCGCTATATTTCCATAAATGAATATGTGTTTCTTTAATTTTCTATTTCTTCCCACAAGGAAAGCCGTTACATTTATGCTTATTTACTAATGTTTTATCAGATTTTCCATATGTTCGCTTGCATTTACATACGATTTCAACTTTTGTTTATTTAATTTGCTGAATAATCTATTCAAACTTTTCTGGGTCGAACTCGAACTAATTAAACTTTCTTCCCCGTTGCGATGGCGGATTTGGTTTTTCGCCCTTGTTTGGTTTCGCTTTTTCCCCCCTCTTTTCTTGGAATTTCCACCAATAGGTCATGGTGGAGTCAACCAGTTGGGTGGGGTATTCGTAAATGGACGCCCCCTGCCGGACCTGGTGAGGCAGCGAATCGTCGAGCTTGCCCACAACGGCATCCGCCCATGTGACATTTCCCGTCAACTGCGCGTCAGCCATGGATGCGTTTCGAAAATTCTTTCGAGGTTAGTTCATTTGCCAACGGGGATAAGTAACTGACATAACCTCAAAAAGCTATTCCAGATACTACGAAACGGGAAGCTTCAAGGCTGGCGTCATCGGGGGGTCGAAACCGAAGGTGGCCACGCCTCCGGTTGTGGACGCAATCGCCGCCTACAAGCTGCAGAATCCAACCATGTTCGCTTGGGAAATCCGCGACAAGCTGCTCGCGGATGGCGTTTGTGTTCACGATAACGTTCCCAGCGTCTCGTCGATAAACAGGTTCGGGAACGCTTCGTATTTTACCATTCCTTCATCGAAACTAAACTTTCCTCTCATCATTCGTAGAATCGTTCGAAACAAAGCGGCCGAAAAGGCCAAATACAGCTCCCGCATGGATACCAGCATGCAGGACAGTGGCCCACGGGTAGCACCCCGCCAGAGTAGTGGTAACCAACAGCAACCGGGACAGAGCCAACCACCGCAAACTCAACAATCGCAGTCGGCACAGGAATGCATGAACCAATCGATGTCCGACTCGGAAGGCATGATGAAAAGCTCACAACCGCAGCAGGTCGACAGTGTCGGTGCGTCGGCGTCGTACTCTATCAACGGGTTGCTTGGATTGTCACAGAAATCTCTTTCGGGTACCAGCTCGAAACGGCGCAAAATCAAAGAGGATCCTGGTCAGTTTTCTTTGCTTGCTGCGATTTGCTGGATGATTAAAATGTCTCTTAATATCTCCCGCAGATTTACGAAGCGGTCTCTTGGGTAGCATTAAACGTGATAAGGTATTGAATCCGCACGGATGGCATCAATCAGTAATTTTGACCAATTTTCTTGATTTCTCCTCGAAATATCCCCACTAATTGATCGATTTTTTTTCCAGGACACCAAAGATATATCGGACTATGAAGGTATGAAACCACACGACCAGGACAAAAGCAACGATCTCTTCGTCGGCGGGGTGGACTTTGTCAATTCGATGGCAATGTCCAGCGAGGACAATTCCGACAATCAATCGAGCTTCTCCATCAGAGGTTTGCTGGCTGCTTTTCATTCAAGTATAACAACGTTACCAAACCACTAAATTTTCAGGTGAAAAACCGCACAAATACCATCGAGCAGAGGACGCCCTCTCGGTGGGGGTAATCATAGAGGACGACACTTCCGGCCGAAAGCAGCAGCAGCAGCAGCAACAACAACAACACCAGCCACACCCATCCGAACTCACCAAAGTCCCCGGCGGATACGACAAGATCCTAACCAGCGAAATGATAGCCTCGTCGGCGGCAGCCGCTGCCGCAGCGGCGGTGGCCGTCGGTATCAAGAGAACGGAGGCCTCTCCGTTGGCGCAGTCCATCGAATTCCTCAGCGATATGAATAACAACATTTCCCAAAACCAAAACCAGAGCTTCCCGACGACGAGCTACGAGACGGCCAGCTACAGCACCGGCGAACCGGGCCCGGAGACGGCCGTCCTCAATCCGCACATTGCCTGCTCGTCCAACTATTCGGCCTTCCTGCAGAACACGGATCAATTTGCAGGTGAGTGGGGCGGGGGATTTTCGTCTTGGGGGAAGGCGTTTTCAGGAAATGAGATTTATTTCATCTTTGATCTGATCGAGGGATTCACCTGTGGGCAGATCGTAAGATACTTGGGAAGACGTTTGAATCCGTCCCAAGGTTTCAGCCAATACACGGCATTCACCCGACAGCCAACTCGAAGTGAAAACTTGAATTTAACGAATTTCAAAAGTTCCATGCGAAGAGCAGGGAAATCGACAGTGATTATCACAATAGCGGGGACCTTTTCTTTCTTGGCATTAAGCCGGGAGTGTTCAATGGAATTTTGTCTGAATGATGGATCATTCTCATCATTCGTGAGTATATCAAATTGATTGCTCAAATAAATTTCATCAGAAGGGGGATCAAGAGATTGCCCTTTTCATTTGCGTGGTGGCGCCATGGCGACTTCCAAACAGTTTACTATAAGAATCCTGAAGCGGTGCATTTAGCAACATGAAGAGCTAGAGTATAGAAATAATATAGGTCTACGTTATTTCAATAAAATTCGTTCTTCTTTTGTCGTCGCTCCAACGGACTAGACGCTATTTTACGTTGCTCCATTCCTCCCAAGAGGTTATGGGCCCAGGCAAGCTACCATAGCAACCGATAAACAGAGTGATTTTTTTTCCCGCCGTGCGTAAGTTCGTCGCGTTTGGGAGTGTTCCGTCGTTTTTTCAGAGCCGGAGATGACCACAATCGAGAAATTGGGTGTCCCACGGCTAAACGGAAGCAACTACAGTACGGAAGCGTGGGAGAACTTTGAAAGGAACAACGAGCGTACGACGCTCACACCGAAGGTATCCATCCTCAAGAAACTTTGCGACATGCGATGGGGAGGAAATCGACAAGCACATCACCGAGATGCAAGATCTATTCGAACGGCTGTCGATAGCAGGCCAGGTGCTGGATGCTAATTTGCAACTTGCGATGGTCCTTCGAAGCATGCCGGATTCTTTCAATTCGCTTACAACGACCCTAATCAAGACGAAGCTGGTGGACGAGGCAGCGAAGCGTAATTTTGCCGGTGGTGCACATTCGGTACTGAAGGCAGGTACGAAAAGGCATATCGTTTGCCACCATTGCCATAAAGTTGGCCACAAGCAGAAGGATTGTCGTTTGCTGTCCCAGAGCAAGGATGCAGAACCACCAAAGAAACATGACTCGAAGCAAGCCAGCAGACCTACGAAGGCGAAGGTAGTTCGAAGCGGTTCCGACGAGTATACTTTCATGGCAACCATAGGCAGTGACGTCAACCTGTGGGTGGTTGATTCTGGCGCAACGTCAAACATTGCAGCCAACAAGGAGTTTTTCGAGTCACTTGACGAGTCCGTCTCCGAAGAATGTAAAGAAGACCAAATCGACTGGAAAAGGTATGTGTCGTATTCAGTGCGTTGGTGAAGAAGGAAATATCAACAGCATGACCCTCAATGATGCGCTGTTTGTCCCTAATCTTGAATCGAAGCTGTTTTCTCTGTACGATCTGCAACGCAGAACGGCACCACAGGTTATAGCTCTTGGCTCGGTATCTGGCTGTTTGTACAACCTTCGGATCACCCACGAAGCGCATATGGCCAACGGCAATAGTCACTCGGAACATTGTCAGCACGCGTGACCCTGGTTGGCCACAGAGACCCAGAAGCAGTCGCCGAGTTGGGATCGAAGAATCTGGCTACCGGGATCAAGATAGTGAGCTGCGGTGTTAAAGCTGTGTGTGAGTGTTGTTTGGAGGGCAACTTTGCCCGGCTCCCTTTCCCCAAGCAATCCAAGAAGAAAACGAAGCAAGCACTCGACCTCGTGCACACGGATCTATGCGGACCGGTGAACACACCAACGCCAGGTGGTTGTCGGTACTTCATGGCGATTACCGATGACTTCACGCGGTACTCGCTGGTGTATTTTTTGAAGAAAAAGTCGCAAGCAGTTGATTACATCAAGCAATATGTGCAGGAGATGAAGACAACGTTCGACAGGCCATCGGAAGTAATTCGATCGGAGCAAGGTGGTGCGTTCAAAAATCAGCAACTAGATATTTTGTTTTTCGTCAAGAGGGCATTCGGAAGCTGTTTAGTACCAGCCACACGCCCCAGCAGAACGGAGTAGCTGAAAGGAAAAATCGTTCGTTAGTTGAGATAGGATGCCAGAATGCCAAAGCAACACTGGGCCGAAGCAGTAAACACAGCGTGTTACCTCCAGAACCGTTTGCCGGAAACGTCATCCGAACTGTGGACTGTGGAGAGAAACCAGACGGCACCCATCTTCGATTGTTCGGATCACAAGCCTTCGTGTGGGTCCCAAAAGAGAAGCGTACGAAATTGGACCCAAAGTCGACGAAAATGACCTTCGTCGGTTATTCGCAGCAGCACAAGGGCTACCGTTTCCTGGCTCTAGCGACGAACAAGCTCGTCGTATCTCGAGATGCCAGGTTCATTCCAGCAGATGAGGTTCGGGAAACCGTGTTTTATCCTTTCAAACCTATTTCCGTTGAGGATGATGAGAAACCCGTTGTTACAGCCGATAAATTCGAGTTGGAGCTTTCGGAGTCCGATGATGACGATTTCAAAGGGCTCTCTGATCGGTAGCCGTAAAAACAAAGGTGTGTTAGCGTTGCGGTATCATTGCTAGTGTGCAATCAACATGATGAACCCCGTACCTATGATGAAGCTATACGTAGCCAGGAACGCCACGAGTGGAAGAAGGCAATGGATGAGGAATTCGCAATACTTCAAGAAAACTCGACATGGGATCGTGAAGCTGCCATCGAAACAAAAACTAGTCGGATGCAAATGGATCTTCAAGAACAAGCTTGATGAGTCTGGCCAAGTGATCCGCTATAAAGCACGACTCGTAGCACAGGGCTACAGTCAGAAGTTCGGCACCGACTACGGCGAGGTTTTTGCTCCAGTAGCCAAACAAAACACGCTTCGAACGCTGTTGACAATTGCCGCTCGTCGATCCATGCAAGTCAAGCACATCGATGTGAAGTCAGCATACCTGCACGGAGACCTCACCGAGACCATTTACATGAAGCAACCAATGGGCTATCAAGTAGGATCTGAGGACGAGGTGTGTTTGTTGAAGCGTAGTATATACGGGCTGAAGCAAGCGGGTCGTATCTGGAACCAAAAAATCACGGAAACGTTAAAGCAGCTTCGGCACAAGCAATCCAAGGCCTCTACGATATGTTGATTGTGAGTCCCGACAACAACGAATACAATTCAGGCTCTCGTGCCTGTGGGATGTCACCAACTACCTCGGCATACAGGTGGAGCAAACGTGTTCCGGCAGTTTCTTGTTGCAAACGGAAGATTCCTGAATGGTTTGACATGGGCCAAGCGAAGCCATCGAAAATATCCACGGATCCTGGGTATCCAAACGTGAAGCAAAAGGAGGAGGAGTGTATGCCATCCGGCGAGCGTTACCAGAGTCTGGTTGGTGCTTTGCTGTACGTTGCGGTGTGCACCAGACCCGATACTGCGATTGCTTACGGTACCTCAACGCAACAGCTGACTTGAAGCTTGAGCTTGGCGGAACCGGCGGTCTCGAAGGATTTGTGGATGCAGACTGGGCTGGTGACAAAACGGATCGAAAATCAAATTCCGGGTTCGTTTTTGAGCTCGGAGGTGGTCCAGTCAGCTGGCCGCTGAAAACAGCAATGTGTCAGTCTGTCGTCTACAGAAGCTGAGTACGTTGCGCTATCCGAGTCTAGTCAGGAGCTACTCTGGCTGTTGAAGCTAACGGAGGACATGGGCGAGGTCGTCGATGGGCCAGTGGTGATGCACGAGGACAACCAGAGCTGCATCGCCATGCTGTCATCCGAAAGAGGGAGCCGACGAACCAAACACATCCATACACGGTTTAACTTTGTGCGAGAACTGATGTCGACTGGCGTGATGGAAGTCAGGTACTGTCCAACGGAATCAATGGCCGCAGACATACTCACGAAGCCTTTGGCGAGAGTTAAACTGGAGAAGTTCCGTACCATGATGGGTCTGAAGTTCTTCGACGTTGAGGAGTAGTGAAGCGGTGCATTTAGCAACGTGAAGAACTACAGTGGAGAAATAATTTTGTTCTAAGATAGCCATGAGTTATTTGAATAAAATTCGACAGTGAGCATTCATAAGGGCGTATACGCGTTGATCGATTCTCTTAATCGATTTTCTCTTTTGTTAATAACTCGCTAGATTTAACGTTTGTCGGTGCGTTTGCTGTTGCTTTTGATAGCCAATGCAACCTGTTACAACTCTACATTGAATAAATTCTACAAAATTGTTTCGCTTAGCTGTATCAATGCAAAGAGAAAATCGATGAAGAGAATCGATCATCGCGTATAGGCCCTTATGCATGCTCACTGTCGAATTCGTTCTTCTTTTGTCGTTATTCTAACGGACTAGACGCTATTTTACTTTGCTCCATTCCTGCCAAGAAATCCGAAGGATCGAAGAGGAATTTCCCACATCAATATCCAAGCAGGATTACCTCGGGTAGGGTAGGAAAATTTACAGGTAGCAGTAACGCTTCCTTTAACAAAAAGCAAATAAATCCGCACGTTCTGTTGCTGAACTTCTCGGACACGAGCATCTTCAGGCAAACTTTGATAATCTTCATTGTAACTGCTTTCTTGTCGTTTAGGTCCTGTAGAAGTAACTTTAACCACAACGCCTCCTGAACCGCTTCAGATAGGGCGGTCAATTTTGCCTCTGGAGACGATAGGTAAACACTAGATTGTTTCCAAAAGCCCATCTTACGATTCCGTCGCTGACTTTGAAGATAAATCCCCTGTTAGATTTTCTGTCAGCACAATTCTCCGCCCAATCCACGTCCGACTAGCCAACAATCCCATACTCTTCTTCGTTCCTGCTTAGTAGTAACCGGTAATAAACAGTTCCTTTCAGATACCGCACCACACATATCAGCGCTTGTCAATCGTCCTGTGTTGGACAACTTGTTTTTCTGCTCAGCATTCGCAGTCGAAATATCCGGTCGCGTTTTCACAGTAACGTAGAGAACTTAGCCAATCAACTTCTGATATTCCTTGTTCATTGGCAACGGTTCACTAACATCCTCTTTCTTGCCGTATCCTGGATCAAGCGGAATACTGGACACCTTTCCTTCTGCCAGACCACTCGCCTCCACGACCTCGTTGATGAAATTCCGCTGATTCAAGAAGAAACCACCTTTCAACCTCCATGTCCAGGTAGTAGTGAAGTGCTCCGAGCTCGCTAATTTCGAAAGACTTCTTCAGGGAACAAATCAGCGTTTCAGCCAGTTGTCGATCCTCGCTTGCTACAATCAGATCATCGTCGTAGACTAGAACGTAGCACCAGTGACCGCTCCTCATCTTCCTATACAAGCACGGATCCGACTTGCACCTCTCGAAACTAGCCCGTTCAAGCTCGTCATGCAGCTTCTGATTCCACACCCTGGATGCTTGCTTTTATTTTTTCCTCTGTTCGGGACATAAACCTACTGCGACCAGTAATTTGATCTATTGTAGTATATCCCGTGTCCTTAGTTTAGTGCATGTCGTATTACTTCATCACTATTGAGAAATGATGAAGTATTCGGTTTTGATACAGTTGTCATTCTTGCCTTCATCGCAAGGAAAGGTCCCGCTATTTATACCCTTCGGAGTGTTGGAACACCCTCCAAAGGCGCCCCCCTTCGTCAGTTAAAATTGGATTGCTTAGCAACAAAATTAAGGAATGACACCGATAGTGACCATGCATCAGAACCCTAGTCTTAATCACTTCAAACTAGGGAACAACGAATAGAAGATTAGGAATCACATAGATGAAGACTAACTAGCTCATTTTTTCCTTGTTTCAAGATCATCCTCGGTCCAGGCAACCCGAGGACTTATCACTATCAACAAGGCATAAAAAGTAACAAGGACTAAGATGTGTTCTTTTGATTACTGAAAAATCCTGTTCCGCTAGTTTGAAGTAGTAAATACTAGGAATCGGTGGTAGATCTTACATCCCGTAACGTACCACGGAAAGGTGATCTACCCACGTTACGGGGCATGCTTGCTTTAGATCATACAGTCTTTTCAGCTTGCACACTTTCTGCTCATTACCCTTGGCTTCGAATCCATTAAGATTTGCTCCTCAAGATCGCCGTAGAGGAACGCGATCTTGACGTCATACTGCTTAACATCCATGAATTTCTTCGCAGCTATCGCCATCAACGTCCGGAAGGTAGTTTGGCGTACCACTTGAGCGAACACCTCATCGTAATCGCTCCCGTACCAAACAAGCTGAATCTCTCCTTCTGCGCAACGCTTGACCTTGAACACCCACTTACTGCCAACTGCTTTTCGTCTTGGTGGGAGGTCCACTAACGTCCAGGTATCGTTCTGCTTGTTCATAGGACATCGCTCTCTTCCACTGTTCCGCATACGGAGATGCCATCGCTTCAGCAAACGATCTCGGTTCATCACAAGTAACACCCTGGTCTTGATTCGGAACGGCAACAACTCCACTGAAACCAGACTGTAGGCTGCCTTCAGAATCGTCAAAGCCTTCGAAGTCGCACGAGCTTTCTGCAGAAGTCTGTGAAGATTTTGATTGCACTGAATCGAACAATCTTTATACTTGCCGGTGAATTTGTGCTCCCTACCGCTGCGCCTCAACACCTGTGATGTCAGTGGATTATCGGACGTCTCATCATCTATGGGTTCGCTTGGTTGCACTGGAGAAGAAATATCATCGAAGTCCACTGGAACAACCACTGGTTTCTTCTGGGATGCCATAGAACGAGCTTCTGAACCTTCACCAATACAGAATCAAACAACCGGTAGCCTTTCGTATCCTCTTCAAATCCGGTCAGCACACATTCTCTCGACTTCGGATCCCACTTTCTTCGCTTTGGTTTCGGTACTTGTAACATTGCATTCGTCTCATACCTCTTCTGGTGTTAGATTGTGACCACGAGTAGGGGACCGGTTGAATTAATACACGGCCACAGCTACTGCTTCCGCTCAGAAAGTTTCCAATAACTTTGCTTCAAACAACATGGAACGTGTTCTTTCTACAATTGTTCTTAATAGGACAATTGATGAAACACGTCTGGTTGATAGTAGTGTGAAAGATGAACTACACGGATAGACATCTTAATTCGATGATTTCTACGCCAACATCCCCCTTAACCGAGTTTCGAATTTGTGAGCCGGAATTGGCTTGATAAGAAAATCCGTTGACTGGCCACATGCTGCAAACCGAATCACGTTCTCCTCAATTTTCTTACGAACGAAGTGATGACGAATATCGATATGCTTGCTGCGTAGTGAGTAACCAACTTCTCTTTCAGCTAGATGCATCGCACTCTTATTGTCACAAAAGATCGTGACCTTCTCAGAAACGCCGGATAACTGCTGTCGTAGTCCTCGTCACCAGATAGCTTCCTGTACTGCTGCAGATACTGCCATATATTCTGCTTCCGTTGTTGACAAGGCTACTGTGAATTGTCTTCGGCAATTCCATGAAATTGGTCACCCTGACTTCATAAAAACGTAAAAATGGCTGACTGCATTAAGGGCAAAACTAATCTCCGGGCGCGTGCATTGCGCTAGGAACTGTAAACTTCCTACCAACTCTCGAAATGGAACTCTCTGCATTTGCTCCCATTCATCCTTAGTGCTTGGACTCATCTGTTTAGTCAGCTTCTGGTTGTGATCCGCCGAGGTTGCTACTGGATCACAGTCCTCCATACCAAATCGTTCTAGTAGCAAATCAATATATTGTTCCTGATCCTAACATACATTGTCTTTCCGCCTCATCACTCAAATTCCAAGGACTTTGTTGGCCAATCCGAGATACTCCATTAAAAACTTTGCTGTTAGCTGATGGCATAATGTAATCATCCTGTTGGCGTAATGCTCCATAGTTTCGCAATTCTCAAATTAGTTTGCATTACTCCCCGAACTGTAGCTGCTTCCCGAACAGGGTAGAAATTCTCCGGCTCCAGGAATAGAATAATTTTCCCTCTGGCCTGTCGGTCTTTTACTGGAACGACGGGTTCAAGAGTACCAACGTCTTTCTGCGGCGGCTCAACTGCATCGCAAAGATCTGCGACTTCGAGTTATGTGTGGACAGCAAATTTCCAGGTCGTCCAGTTCTCTAAGCCGTTCGATTCCGGGGTTCAATCTCAAATATTATTATTTGATTGATGGTATTAAAATGCTGTACCTATCCTACATGAGGACTGAACCAAGAAAAAGAAAATCGCTTAGAAACAGAATTGAGTGTATAATACAATATTCTTTTGTAGTGATTTTGGATATACATCTTCACCATAGAGGGAATTCTAAGACCAGAAGGTCCCGAAGAAACGTGCCTAACTTTTGGGCTCAGCTCTGGTACTCTCTTCGGTCCCAAGCTAATCGATGCACCCCTCAACATATAGGAAATTCCACGAACCCCTCATTTTATCTGTCAAACTTTCATAGCGAATCAAAACAAACATAGTGTAGTACTAGAATTTCGACTAGAATGGGGTACGCTTATAGATGCACTTGGGATCAATAGGCTAGTCAAGTAGTGAGCCAATTTAAAATCGTTAGTTTCCACCGGTTGTCTTCACTATCGTACCTAATGGCCCAAACGCAATGTGGCCGGAAGCGGAACGGAAACTGAAAATTTGACAGTAGTCACAAATGACATCAAGATGCCTAACCGAAGCCGATTTGTTCCTAACTAGTTTTCAATCCGACAAGTAGGCTTACTCAGATCGGGCTTTTCCGCTGCCGCTTTCATTGTGCTTGGGCCTTAAGGTGATTCCTTGTAGAGTCCACAAATGGCCGCTACGTGGGCTATACATGCACTTCCACTTCGAATTTTCAATAAAACAAATCTCGGAAATCAGTGCCCAATTTCACCTGAAATTGCTACTTCATGTATGCTGCAGTGCAGTAAACGTGGAGTACCAATTTAATTGTAACACGTGTCGTGAAAGCTGATATTTGTGCACTTAAAGTTTCGAAGTGGTTCCGAGAATAAGGATGTCACAGCAATTCGCCTAAGGGTAATAATCGAAAGTTCTTGCATTTTGCTTAGTCACTTTTGAGTAAACTGCAATCACCCTCTCATACTCTAAATGTGCCTCTGATCAAAGCGCAGGGACATGCATACAGATTGAATAACAATGCAATAACATTGAATCATTGTAACACTAAAAATCCCTCTCATTCCAGCGGCGAACCCGGAACTGATCTTCCCGACGGCTTACACCCAATACGCACCTGGCTACGGATCGTTCAACTACAATACGGCATTCACGAACAACAACCTCTGTCGAGATCTCGGACAAATTCACTACCCGGAGGAACAGTAATAGACAATTATTGCACCAACAAACAAACAAACAAACAAAACATAAAGAAATGAAGAGAAGAAGGTAAACGAATTTCAACAACAACAAAAATGGCATTTAATACACACATTTTGAAAGATTTGAAACGAGCAACAGACGAGTAACAAATATTTGAAACATGACAAATTATATAAGTGACATTACAGATATTAGGAGAGAGTTGATTTTTTTTTGCCCTCCGAGCGAAAGAAAGTCCCAACACCCTTAGCAAGGATTGTGATATGGAAAGTGGAAAACTGTACTCACCGGTTATTCTATACTGCTTTATACGCTTTTACCTCTCTTTATTTTATAATTTCACCAATAAATTAAGAATTGAGATTATTTGCAAGGTCTGCTACTGCTGCTGCGGCTGCTACTGCTGGGTTGTTTGTAGTGGTAGTTGTAGTGGTAGTAGTAATATTAGTAGTTCCATTATTAACAATAGCACTCGTCGATGTGTTGTTGTTTTGCTTGTGTTGCTGCTTTTGCTGATCTTGCTGCTTCTGCTCTACTAGCTGGATATTCTTCTTTGATGCGTTTTCGGAATGTTGGTCGCCCTTCCACAGTCCATCGGTCGAATCGTCCGAATCATCAAACTGGCTCTTCCACTGCGAGGCCAATGTCAGAGCTCCCTGATACTTGGGCGTCTGGTGCTGACTAGCGTTGTCGTCATCGATGATGGCATGCTGGGTGATGGAAAAGTCCCGACAGCTCTTGTCGTCCGCCAGGCTGCGATACTTGGCCGATTGAGTCGCAAACGACCTCAGGCTCTTGCCTCCCAAATGCAACGATTGCCGCTGGGTGAGCGAGTTCGGTTGACCACCGTCGCCACCACTTTGCTGCCCGTTGGTTCCACCGATTCCACTTGTCAGTTGACCATCACCGGGAGTGCAGCTGACCTCGTCCGCTTCGGCCTTTAGTTTCGATTTTGCCTCCGAAAAATTGGTGGTCTCATTTGCCTGCGAGTGCTGCTGATGGAGACTGTCGATCGAGGAGGCAAAGTCTTTTATGTTGACCGGCGGAGCCGTCAGGATCCGTAACCGATTGCCGCCGTGCTTCGACGGTTTGTTCACGTCCGTGTGGGCCCGGACCAGTGGAATTTCCGGCTGAAAAAAAAAAACAAATACCGACATCAGCATCGTTCAAAGCACGAGATAGTTCCGATTGACTCACCTTCACCTTGGTGCCCTCCTGGCTGGCAATCAGGGCATCCTTAAATGCCTGACGAAGCCGTGGGTCCAACGGATCTACGCCGTACTTTTCGTTCTGGACGTTGTTGTTGTTGTTCTGCTGTTGGCCTCCGGCACCGGAACCGGTCACCGAAGCAGCGTTCGGAAGCTTTGCATTAGCGTTGACATTGTTGCTAGCGTTGTTGGCATGTTGCGGCTTCATCGACTCGATCGGTTCCGTGTGCATGACCTTGACCGAGTCCTGAATCGCTTTGCGTTTCTGAAACGAAGAACCAGGTTTTGCTGTACTGGACTGGATTCCAAGCAAACACACAAATCCCCCCGACTCACCTCCGTCAGATCGATATCCTTATGTTTCTTAATTAGTTCACTCTTTGGTACGGCTGCGTTTGATCCTTTGGCTTCCCCGGCATGGTCGGCGTTGTTTTCCTCCGTCTTTTCCCAATCGAATGGATCGGTTTCCTTCACGCCACGTCGCTTCATGCAGCGCTCGAACAGGGTCACTAGCATCTGTATTTTTTTTTTTTCGTGGGGGAATCGAACATTACTAACATTCTTTGAGGGATACTCACAACACTGGAACTTACGGCATAGTCCGGCTTGTCAGCATAGTTAAGCGATTGAATGTGATCTAAGAAGTACTTGAAATCTGAAGGCAAGTGCTTGAGTAGCAAACGATGATCGTATTTCTCCTTTAACAAACCAACCTGGAAAGGACGAAAGAAGGTGCTAATCGTTAGCTAATTGAAATCACTGAGAACATTGGTAGAGCGGAAAATGCACCACGAAAAAACAAAAAAGTAGGCCGCGCTGAAAAACTGACGTGTTTTGGTTTTGCTGCAGTTTTTCTTTTGTGACTTTAATAAATTTTAATTATTTTCTAAATGTTTAATTCTACACTTTTGATTGAATTGAATTTGGCAAGTGCTGACACTGTAGGATACGAAGAAAATAGAAGAGAAGGAAGATCCGTGCACTGCGTTTGTCGTTTGTCGTTAATTCCAAGCGAAGGGAGGAAGCCATTCAAACAAGCTCTATCAAAGGCCGGACCATTTCAAATTCATCACCGTCAAGCAGTTGGGATTTGGGATCACACGTAACCAGGACTTTTTGGATTATAGAAATGGTGCTGCATTTGGGAGAGGCATTTTGATCCAGCTTAGGAAACACGAGAAGGCGGACTAATTACAAATCATTCGGGTGAGACTCTTCCTTTTTATTTGTTTACATTATATTTCAATCAGTATTTGTAAAAACATTACCAAATATGGTCCTAAAATTATTGAGGAGCTCGGCTAGCTTGGTGGCTGCCGCTTTTGCTTACTGAGTAGAAGATCTTGGATTTACTCCAAGGGGTTGGTCACTCAGCATAGTGTGCCAAAAACACATACACTGATAGGCAAAATAAAGTGCCCACCCCATCATTTTTTGAATTTCTCTCATTTATTTGGTTCAAATTAAAGTAAATACACTGTAGTATTTTTTATATCTTATTCTTTATATTCTTTTTAAGTTTCACTTATAGAATACCAGATAAAAAGAAGAGACTGACTCGAAGAAAAAAAAATCAAAATGGGTGTAAAAAAGAACAGTGACAAAAAAAAGTGCCCACTGCATTTTAACTCCAGAAAACATAAAATAAAGTAAAAGAATACCAGCCTAATAGTTAATGTGTCCTCCTTTGGCCTTCAGGACCAGCTGCAGGCGCTTCGGCATGCTCTCCACTAGATTCTTCAGGTGCTGTGGATCTAGTTCTTCCCAGGCGCGCTCCAGGGCTTCAAAATAGTTATTTTTATTGGTAACACCAGTTTTGTCAACCCTGGCATCGAGAATCGCCCACAAATTCTCGATGGGGTTGAGGTCCGGGCTTTGTGGAGGCCATTCCAGTGGTTTAATTCGACATGACCGGAAGAAAGACTTAGTCTTCTTGGCAGTATGCTTCGGATCGTTGTCCTGCTGGAATACGAATTTCTCCTCAAGGCCCGTCTGGATCAGCGAAACTTCCAGATTTTCCCGCAGGATGTCGATGTAGGAATCTGCCGTCATTATCCCGTCGATTTTCACCAGGCTTCCCACTCCACCCCACGAAAAGCACCCCCAGACCATCACATTTCCTCCTCCATGCTTCACCGTGCCTTGTATGTGGCGCTCCTGAAGCTCCTCACCCGATCTACACCACACACGAACCCGTCGCTTCCGGTTGAACAGTTCGAATTTTGATTCGTCCGTCCAGAGAACCGTTTTCCAGAACTCTAGGGGCTTATCAGCATGCTCCTTAGCAAACTTAAGCCGTTTGACTTTGTTTGCCTTGCTGATAAATGGGCGCTTCCGAGCAACTTTGCTGTTCAACCCCTGTGCTACGAGACGGCGACGAACAGTTCGACTGGAAACTGTTAGCTGAAGAGCCTCCTGGATCTCGCGGACAGTTACCTTCGGGTTCTTCTTCACTTCACGCATGATCTTGGTGTCCGTTCTCGCATCCGTTTTGCGCATCCTGCCTCTGCCAGGGCGATCCACCACTGATCCGAACGATTTCATTTTCTGCAGAATTTTCCCGACCGCTGTTTTGCTGATATTGTACTTCCTAGCGACAGACCGGTGCGATTCACCGTTTTGCACATCACGAACAACCAATTTTCGGATACACACGGGAATTGCTTTCGAAATCACTACGTCCTCCATTTTTTTCAACTGATTCAAATGCGATCACGTGTACAAATGCACCAGTTCCACCCGTTTGCTTCAATACATGTCAAACTTTCAAAACAAAAACAATCGAGGGGTTTTCCGATGGAAACTTATCGAAAACATACCGATTTTTGAAGTGGGCACTTTTTTTTGTCACTGTTTTCTTTTTCAATCCAAATTGATTTTCTTTTACTTCAAGTAAAACTTTATATTTTCAGTATTCCATAGGTGTAACTTTAAAAGAATAATAAAGGTAAGACATCGAAACAGACTACGGTGTGTTTATTTGAATTTGAACCAAATAAATGAGAGAAATTTCAAAAATGATGGGGTGGGCACTTTATTTTGCCTATCAGTGTATGGGAACACCTGGGCACACTCATTGGCACTGTTTGGCACCCATGGTACATATATTTTATAATCTCTAATGTAACTGGTATCACCATAGAGGTAACTCTAAGACCAGAAGATCCCGAAGAAACGTGCTCAACTTTTTGGCTTAGCTCTGATACTATCTTCGGTCCCGAGCTAATCGATTCACCCCTCCAAACATTGGAAAATCCACGAATCCCTCATTTTATCTGTCAAACTTTCATAGCGAATCAAAAAACAAACATAGTGTAGTACTAGAATTTCGACTAGAATAGGGTACGTTAATCGTTTGCTTGGGACCAATAGGCTAGTCTAATAGTGAGCCAATTTAAAATCGTTAGTTTCCACCGGTTGGTATTAATGAGCAGTTTCACTAATATAAGCGTTTTAAGGTCCCTCCAAACTGGCGCGGTTGCGAATAAATTACGTTAACCGCGGTAGCGAGATTCGCGTGGGTACCAACGGGTGGAAACTAACGATTTTAAAATGGCTCACTATTTGACTAGCCTATTGGTCCCAAGCAAATCGTTTAACGTACCCCATTCTAGTCGAAATTCTAGTACTACACTGTGTTTGTCAGTGATGGAAAAGTTCGCGAAAACTCACTATGACGCGTGAATTTTTCCCTTGGCGAACTTCGTGAAATATCGCGAACTTTTCCAACGCTGGTGTTTGTTTTTGTACAAAACCGAATTCCGACGAACACGGAGACAAGGAAAAAAAACCGACGATGTCACTTTGCTAATTCAACTTTTTAATTTTCTCTGTTTTTTGTTGTTTACAGTTCGATGGTTTTACATGTTATGTTTTTGGAAGGAAAAAACATGTGCGAATCGCTTCTGCACTGACAGATGGGTGCAAGGTAGATGCGGATGTGGTGTACGATTAGAATTGGGGGCTCTCGCACCGGAACATCCTCCCCCGCCTTGAGGCCACGTGCCGCAAACCGATGTCAAAATACAGACCTTCTGTACCGGGCGCTGGTACTCAGCTTGACCACGCCGCAAGGTAACAGTCCGAACGATTCCAGCTGCATCTGGATGAAGCTTAACGATGCGTGCCAACTCCCATTGAGCCGGCGGAGCGTTCTCATTTTTCACCAACACCAGTTGATCCTCTTTAACATTCGTTTCCGTAACTCGCCATTTAGTACGCGGTTGCAGCGTAGCCACATATTCGTCCCGCCATCGCTTCCAAACTTCGTCGGAGTATTTCTGCACAAGCTGCCATTTATCCAGGCGGTTGGATGGGATATGCTGCACATCAGGTTCCGGAATGAGATTCAACGGTTGACCAATCAAAAAATGACCGGGTGTCAAAGCTTCGTAACTATCAGGATTGCTCGATAGTGGACAGAGGGGTCTTGAGTTTAGGCATGCTTCGACTTGAGCCAAAATCGTTGCAAGTTCTTCGTAGGTGAGTGCTTCCGAACCAAGTACTGCCAAGAGGTGCTTCTTGACGCTTTTAACACCTGCTTCCCATATTCCGCCTCGATGCGGAGAGGACGGAGGGTTGAAAACCCATTTGATGCCCAGATTAGAGAGGAAATGTCCTGCTGTCTTACTGTTATTCTCCAGAGTACGTTGCAATTCGTGCAGCCAACGGTCGGTACCCACGAAATTTGTCCCATTATCGGACCAGATTTCGTTTGGATATCCGCGTCTAGCGATGAATCGCTTAAGCGCGGCGATGAACACATTGCTTGAGAGATCACTGGCAACCTCCAAGTGTACAGCCTTAGTCGACATGCACACAAAAACCGCCAAATAACCTTTTGTGACTTTGACTCCTCTAACGCACAGCGCATGAATCTTGAATGGGCCGGCGTAGTCAACGCCAACGTGGGTAAATGCGCGGGTTGCCATTACACGAGGCACAGGCAGGCTGCCCATGAGCTGATTGGCCGTGTGTCCCTTCATTCTTACGCATCGAATACAGCTTTGAACTGTTCGTCGTACTGCTGCCTGTAGTCCGATCACCCAGTACTGCTGATTTACTGTAGCTGTAAGCAGAGTGGGCCCCGCATGGAGATTTTGCAGATGAAGTTCTCTCAGAAGAAGTTCCGTTACTCGATGGTCACGTGGGAGAATGATCGGATGTTTCACATCGAATGAGTAGGGAGAATTCTGAAGACGGCCTCCCACGCGCATCGTTCCAGTATTGTCCAGGAAAGGGTGTAGTGCTGACAATCTGTTCTTGGCCGGCAACTCCTTTTCCTTTGCGAGTAATTCCATTTCCTGCTTGTACACATCGAATTGTGCAGTTCTAGCTATCTGCGCCTTAGCCGCATACAGTTCGTCGGGTGTCAGCGTAGGTTCACATTCCATTCCCTTGGTAGCTTGCACAAATCTATTTACATACGCAAGTGTTCGAACAACCAAATTGAAGCTTGATCGCCGTTCAATCAATTCCCGCTCGACGTCGTAGTTGTCTCGAGTAGCTTTCGGATTGGTATGCAGTACCTTGAGTTTCCGCACTTCCAAAAGGTTTTCATCGTCGACTGGATCGTAGGGTTCAGCATTCCAAAATTCTTCATCCTTGCATAACCACTGCGGTCCGTTAAACCACAAATCAAACGATACAAGTTCACCTGGAGTTAAACCACGAGATGCACAATCCGCTGGGTTGTCTTGACCGCTCACGTGGTTCCAGCGATCACGAGGTAAGAAATCCAGGATCGCAGAAGTACGGTTGGCTATGTACGTTTTCCACTTGCGAGGATGAGCAGACAACCACTGAAGAACTATAGTATTGTCTGTCCACGCCCAATGCTCCACTTCCAGATGGGAGAGTGCTTGAGTAATTCGCTGCATAAGTTCTGCCAGTAAGGCTGCTGCGCAAAGCTCCAATCGGGGCAGCTAAACTTGTTTAATCGGCACCACTCTTGTCTTTGCAGCCACGAGGTTCACCAAAATGTTTCCTTCTTCGTCTCTTGCTCTGCTGTACACCACAGCACCGTACGCCATCTCGGAAGCATCCGAAAACCCATGTAACTCTACCTTGCCGTTGAAGCTCGCGATGAATCGTGGAATGCGAATCTGTTCGACGAGGTGAAGGTTTTCCTTAATATCTATCCACATTGTCTCGATAGCAGGAGGAAGTGGATCATCCCAGGAAATATCACTCAACCACAGTTGTTGAAATATAATCTTGACCTTCACAATCACTGGAGACAGCCATCCAAATGGATCGAACAGCCGTGAAGAGTCCGAGAGTAACTGACGTTTACTATTCACGCTATCTGGTGAGAGACTAACCTTGAAGGAAAAGACGTCTTCCTTAGGCAGCCACTGTATCCCTAGTGCCTTGACAGCGTCTGGATGCTCCGCCAGTTTAACGTCTATTGGTGCTTGCTCTGCATCTTCCCCATCTCGTAGAAGTTCTGAACGATTGGATGTCCATTTACGTAGGTTGAATCCCGCCGATTTCATGATCTCGATAACTTGGTTCTTTAGCTCCCTTGCTTCATCCATGTTCTTCGCACCTGATAGGAAATCGTCGACGTACATATCCAAAACAATCCTCTCCGCTGCGCCTGGATACATCGAGCTGTAATCCTTCGCTGCTTGTCTCATGGCTTCAATTGCTAGGTATGGTGCAGACTTCGTCCCGTATGTGACAGTACAGAGACGTTAATGTTTGATTGGCTCACTTGAGTTCTTACGCCATACAATCCGCAAGTAATCTCTGTCTAGTGGATGCATCCATACTTGACGGAACATCTTTTCCGCATCTGCTGCGAACGCCACCTCATTTGACCGAAAACGCAAATGAACAGAGAAGAGTTCCTGGTTCACGTTTGGTCCGGCTAAGAGCCGATCGTTGAGAGACACACCAGATTCGGACGCACTGGAGGCATCAAAAACTACCCGAAGTTTCGTCGTCGTGCTCTCTGCTTTCATCACTGCATGGTGGGGGAGGTAGAAACTTTCACTAGCCTTCACGCTTACTTCGTTTTCCGGTACCTCCTCCATATGGCCTAGAGCGAGGTATTCTTCGATAAAATCCGAATACTGCTTGTGGAATTCTGGATTCCGGTCGAAACGTTTCTCCATCGATCTCAACCGTTTGATGGCTGCCGTGAGTGACTCTCCCAACGCAGGCTTCGAATCGTCGAAAGGAAGTCGCACGATGAAGCGTCCCGAATCGTCCCGAGAGAGTGTGGACTGGAAGAACTCAGCCGCCGCCTGTTCCGAAGGAGTAAGCTGTTGTGGCTTTGGAACCTCCTCCTGCTCCCAAAACTGTCGCAATGTGCGGTTGATGTCCACCTCGGCATGTAGATTGATGATGGAGAAATTGTTAGGTACATCTGTCGTATAGATAGCTTGATTACCAGATACGATCCACCCAAATATCGTGTTCTGGGCCACAGAAGTACCGCATTTGTCCTTGACTTGCCCCGATTGGAGAATAGCAAGAAAGACATCCGAACCCAAAATTATATCGATTGGCCCCGGCTGGTTGAATGCCGGATCCGCTAGCGTTTCCTGAATCTCCTTCTCCAACAGCTTCGTGTTCACCTCGACGCGTTGAGCAGGCAACGTTGACGTCAGCTTACCCATTACGAACGCACTAGGTCGTAGAATTACCGTTTCGTTGAACCGATTTGCCATGATAAGCTTTACGACTCCACGAGTTGTCCCTGCATGCTGCTGCCCTAGTCCAGAGACCGCTACTTTTCCGCTTGTACGAGGAATACTGAGTTTGTTGACGCAGGCTTCTGTGATCAATGATGCTCCAGAACCCGAGTCAATCAAAGCACGAACCTTCAAAAATCCACCGTCGATGGTTTGCACATTGACAAGCGCTGTCGGTAGTACAAACGCTTCCTTCATTAGTTCTGGTGGAACCTGAGTGACCAGTGAGTTGACTACAGGATCTGAATCTTGCGCTCCTTGTACAGACTGCTTCGGCTCGGTAGAACATTCTTCATGCTGATCTGATCCATCTCCCTTTGGGCACAATAGCGTATGGTGCCGTTGTTTACAGTCCGCATTGCGACACACCGATTTCGAGGTACACACTCTCACTGAATGCGAAGGACGTAGACAGTTATAGCACAACTTCGCCTGTTGTACTAGTTCACGTTTGCACTGTAGGTCCATCTTCTTAAAATCTTCACACAGATAAATCGGATGCTCACTGGAGCATTTCGCGCACTTTTGTATCACTGAGTTCGTATACAACGACTGCATCCTTTTCTCCGGCTGAGACATCTTCTTCACAGGATCCGCTGTATGCTTCGAAAAGGCCATACAGGTTTCCAGCGCGTCGCACCGGTTGTCCAAAAATTTCAGGAACTCCTCGAAGGACGGATTCTCAACGTCGATTATCTTCTGAGCCCACAAGGATCTGGTATCCTTATCCAGCTTCTCCAACAACAGGTGGATCAGCCACGGATCTCGCTGATTGTACTCCTCTCCCAGAGCATTTAGTTGTCGAACAACCTCATCCGAAGTTGTGACCAGTTTGCGTAGGCTTGCGGTAGTGGCGGTGTTGACCACAGGCTGGTCAACGAATTCACGAACAAGAGCAAAAACCGTATATTTTTTCTTGTCGTAGAAGCTTGAAAGAGCCGCCCACGCTTCCTTGTAATTAGCGTCCGATATTGGGAATGAACTTACCAGACGTTTGGCATCACCCGCCAGATACGACACCAAGTACTGCATTTTCAACGAATCGCGCAGATCGTTGCGTACGTGGATTATCTGCTCAAAAATATCTTTGAAGGCTCTCCAATTCTTTCGCTCACCATCAAAAGTTGGTACACTGATCGGAGGAAGTCGCACATTTAGGAGGGGTGCATGATTCGACACCTGTTCTCCTCCAGCTGGATCCACACCACGACCATTATACGCGAAATTTCTACTGATTCTCCTCTATCTCGCTTTGCGTCTGCCGGAATTTTATTGCGAGCTCCTTAAGCTGCTCGAGCCGATCTTCCACTTCCCCATGCGATGCATTTCGCTCGTGGATTGTTTCGGCTGCAGCTGACTCCCCCTTCATTTGCACCAACTGAGCATTTCTACGACCGATCAACTTATCCATCACGATTCGCGACGTTATCCGGTTCGAAGGACCAAATGTACAAAACCGAATTCCGACGGAACACGGAGACAAGGAAAAAAAACCGACGATGTCACTTTGCTAATTCAACTTTTTAATTTTCTCTGTTTTTTGTTGTTTACAGTTCGATGGTTTTACATGTTATGTTTTTGGAAGGAAAAAACATGTGCGAATCGCTTCTGCACTGACAGATGGGTGCAAAGTAGATGCGGATGTGGTGTACGATTAGAATTGGGGGCTCTCGCACCGGAACAGTTTTGATTCGCTATGAAAGTTTGACAGATAAAATGAGGGGTTCGTGGTTTTTCCTATGTTTTGAGTGGTGCATCGATTAGCTTGGGACCGAATATATTACCAGAGCTGAGCCAAAAAACTGAGCACGTTTCTTCGGGACCTTCTGGTCTTAGAGTTACCTCTATGATATTACACACTCATAAAATAAATCACATAACCAGTGGAAAATATCCATGTGAATTTCATATAACTTTCATGTGATCCCATAATTGTAAATTGCACCACTAAATCACATGAATCTTTTGTGTTCAATGAAGTTTATATGATAATTCACATCGAATTTATTATGTTATGTGATATTCAGATACAAATCATTAATTTTGTTATTGGAAAAATATTATGTGCCTTCCTAATAGAAACTACGTGAACACTTTTTTCAGTGCAGATTTCTCACCACTGGTGATCACGGAAGTTCATGGAATTTTAAAGAAAGTTTGTCAAACTTTAGAAAAAAAAAATAGCAAAACTTAACTTCCCCTGGAATGCATTATCATCAGAAAAATTTGCAGATCTTCAGAAAATTTCATAGACAGAACATCAGGGAAGTTCGCATAACTTCAGAGAAATTTGCAGAACTTCAAAGAAAGTTTGTAATTCTTCAGATAAATTTGCAAAACTTCAGAAAAATTCGTAAGGCATCAAAAATTTTGCATAATTTCAAAGAGGTTCACAGAACTTCAGAAATGTTGATAGATCATCAGAGAAATTTGCAAAACATCAGGAAAGTTCATAGATCATCAAAGAAATTCAAGTTGAAGATTGATAAAATGTATTCCGAGGAATTTGCGAAAGTTCAAGGAAGTTCATCGAATATTAACGAATTTCGTAGAACTTCAGGGAAATGTGAAAAACTTCATACATGTTGAATATTTCCAGAAGAATGATCATACTGCAGTCTTGGGTATTTACGATAATTTCTGATTTTCTTTAAACTCGCGGACAGTCCATTGAAAACTCACTTTGAATTCACTCTTAGTATTCTCCTGATATTTCAGATGAATTATCTCAGGAATTTTTTGACGTAGGACTACGTCTGTAATTTCTATACTGGAGGTACACTTTGTGGAAACCGAAAATGGAACATGTAACAAAATTATGAAAGATTTTGTACGTTAATAACTCAGCTGCCCCTGGACCAATTTCAATAATTTTATCACCAATCGATCAGAAATATTTCTACGCATCTATGTCCGACTGAAAAACTATTGAAAAGTGGTAATGTCAAGCATTGCCCAATTTACAAATAAAAAGTGATAATTTTATCACTATTTTCATTAAATAAACATTCTTCCCAAACCCAGTCGCCATAATCGAGTACCACTTGGTTGCACATCATTATGCTTTAACCTGAAAAGATATAAAACAGCGCTACTGTCTAGCATCAACTCATAGTCATCAGGGGCCTACCAAACTTCGACCCCAAGATGATCGAAGCCGAAATCAAGGACCGGTACAAGCTGGCCCCGATCGCTGTCTCTCGGATGACGAGGAGAGACGAAAACGTGAAGACGTAGCCGGATTGCCCTTTGCTGGTGCACTTCCTGAAAGGGACGGGGATCAACTCCATCATCGTACGGTGGGAACCATACCGTGGCGGCCATCGTGACGTAACGCAGTGCCAGCGGTGCCTCAATTTTGGACACGGTTCATGCCACGCTGCAGAAACTGCGCTCACGAACACGCCACTTCTGACTGCCGTGCGGATGGAGCCGTGGCGTTAAAATGCGCCAACTGTGGTGGAGCACATCAAGGTTCCGACAGACAGTGCTCCAAACGCGAGGACTTCAAACGCATCCGAAAGCAGTCGGCAAGCAACAATCAACCAGGACGCAAGAAGGACCCCAGCATTCCGGACGGACGATTTCCCGCCTCTTCGTGCTCCGCAGCAAAGGCAAGCAAATTCGTGGGTGCAACCCACCCCCTCTCAAGAAGCTTCCGGTGATTCTGCTGGACATAGATAGACCCCCTCCTGGATTCTGGAGACAACCACCAACGCTAAACAACAACCCCGATCTGTTCTCAGCGGATAAACTGATGGAAATCTTCGTCAACATGATCGGTGCTCTTCGTAAGTGCCGCAATAAGCCCGAGCAGATCCAAGTAAGTTCATCATCCGGTATGACGTCTAAGCCGCTAACTGTCGTCACCTGGAATGCTTGCTCTGATGAAAACAGATTGAGCTTGCCGACTTCCTTCGCAAGCACAGCATCGACGTGGGTCTTCTAACCGAGACCCTCCTAATGTCCGGCGACAGCTTCTGGTCGCCTGACCACAACATTATTCGGCTTGATCGCACCAGCTCTAGGGGGAGGAGGGGTGGGGGTGTTGCAGTCGTCGTCAAGAAAGGAATAAAATACCGCACTCTGTCCCATACCGCACCACTATCATCGATGCCCTTGGTGTGGAGGTGAAGTCGTTGACTGGATACGTTCAGTTCATCGCCGTCTACTGCCCTCGACAGTGTGCCGCCAGCAGCGGACTAGCGACTAAATTCAAGAAAGACCTGGCCACCATCACCCGTACCAGTTCCCGCTTCGTAGTTGGAGGAGATCTAAACGCTCGCCATGAGGCCTGGCGGAACTACCAGCAGAACCAGAACGGTCGTCTGCTGTTCGACCACTCACAGCATGGGCTGTACTCCGTTTGGTTTTCGGATGAGCCAACATTTATCTCACCGGCGGGCAACCCATCGACGCTAGACCTGTTCCTGGCAAATCCGACCACCAACCGATGGTGGCTTAACTGGGCCCAGTTTGGACGCGTGGTAGACAGGCACATCATCGACAACCCGCCGCTTGACACCGTGGAGGACATCGACCGAGCGTTGGAGGTACTCCACTAAGCCATAACCGTGGCTGACGAGGCGTGCTTCCGACGAGTTCCTGTGAGGGGTTAAGTTTATTACCATTGATTCCCACACCCAACTCTTGATTCGCCTGAGAAATGTTCGTACACGCCATTTCCAAAGAATCGGAGATCGAGCGAGGAAACGTGAAATGGCCGATCTGAACAAGGAGATTGCCTCAAGAAAGGTCTCACTCCGGAACGAAAGTTTCGGACGGCTTGTCCAGAATCTGGACGACCGCTCCGGACCATTCTGTAAAGTTGCCAAGGTCTTAAAGACGCACCCTAAACCCATTCCTCCACTCAAAGATGAAAATGATGACGATCGGCTAGTAATCACCCCTCAGGAGAAAGCAAATGTGATTGGTGAGTATATTGCCAAATCGCACTTGCTTGGCTTCAATATCCAAAGTCCGCTCGAAGTTCAGGTTGAGCAATGCGTACTCAACCTTGATTCCTCCCCTTGTGCTAGCCTTCCGGAGGATAGAATCACAGTGGAACAGATTTGCTCAGCGCTGAAATGCATCAAAAACATGAAGGCCCCCGGGTTCGACGGAATATTCAACCTAGTGTTGAAAAATCTCAGCATGACGGTTCACTCTCTGCTGGCTGCTGTCTTCAACAGATGCTTGGAACTGCCCTACGTTCCAAGTATCTGGAAGACAGCGAAAATCATACCTATTCGCAAACCCGGGAAGGACTCAACGCTAGCTTCAAGCTACAGACCGATCAGGCTCATTTCAGCGCTGAGCAAATTGTTCGAGAAACTTATTCTCAATCGTTTGCTCAAGTTTGTCGAGGAACATAACATTCTCCTACCGGAACAGTTCGGGTTCAGGAAGGGGTACTCCACAAATCATCATTCAGTACGGGTGATGAATAACATCCGAAGTAACAAGGCTGTATCCAAGTCCACAACCATGGCATTGTTAGACGTTGAGAAAGCGTTTGACAATGTCTGACACAACGGGCTTGTATACAAGCTTTGTAACTTTCCTTTGCATCTTGTCAAAATCACCCGTAACTACCTTGAGCAAAGGTCGTTTAAGGTATCGTTGAATGGTTGTCTTTCAGACACGTTCTCCATTTGAGAGTTTCCCGGACGAACCTGGACTTGACTTTCACCGCGCTGATTTTGGAGGATTACTTGAAGCGCTTCGCCAAACTGACTGGCACATCCTTGAATCCGCTGAAGATATTGACATTGCTGTAGAGTACTTCACCAGTGTGTTGATGAGTTACTTGGTTGATTTTGTATATAACCGTTATCTGTACAAACGCTACTGCAAACGAACTCAGGAAAATCTACGCAGACATCCACGACATTTTTGGAAATTGGTCGACTCTAAACGGAAGGAGAATGGGTTACCCGTTGAGATGGGCGATGACGTCGTCTGCACGTCAAATCACAGAAGCTTGTAGAGATACACCTAGTGGGGTCTGTTCTCTGAGAAGCTTTGCGATCACGTCGATTCAGGTGGACTCCGCAATAAACAAATTGAAATACTCTGTGTCCAGTCCAGATGGCATACCGTCATGCATCCTGAAAAAAAATTCCCTCTTACGACACTTTTCCACATATCATTACGGAAGCGTAGTTTTCCCACTAGCTGGAAAACATCGGTCATGTTCCCCGTGTTTAAAAAGGGGGATCGACAGAACATCGAGAATTACAGAGGAATAACTTCGTTGTGTGCTTGTTCGAAGGTTTTCTAAATCATAATAAATGATGTACTTTTCGACTCCTGCAAGAATTATATTTCTACGGATCAGCACGGCTTCTACCCCAAAAGATCAACGTCTACCAATCTCGTCCAGTTTATTTCGTTTTGCATACGCAACATTGATGCTGGTGCTCAGATCGACACTGCATACACTGATTTGAAATCAGCTTTCGATAGAGTTGACCACGGAGTATTACTGAAACGTCTAGGAAGAATTGGTGTCTCTGCGGATCTTGTTAGCTGGTTTGGATCATACCTTACGGATCGTAGCCTCACCGTTAATATCGGATTTGAATCATCGGAACAATTTTCAAACTTATCTGGCGTGCCACAGGGTAGCAACCTGGGTCCTTTGTTATTCTCACTCTTCATCAACGAGCTTTCTCTCGTACTACCATCTGGCTGCCGTGTGTTTTAAGCTGATGACGTCAAAATATACATGATCATTAAAGGTATCGAGGACTGCTATGCTCTACAATTGCTGCTGAATAGTTTTGCTGATTGGTGCACCCGGAACATGCTGACGTTGAGCATCCATCGTTTCATCGCAAGCTCAACCCGATTACGTATGATTATTCAATTAATGGTCAGTCCCTTGAGCGTTGTCTTCAAGTTCGTGATCTTGGTGTCATCCTGGATTCAGCGCTGACCTTCCGATCGCGCTACAACGATATTATCTGTAGAGCCAACCGACAGCACTGGTGCGATCGATTCTGGAATCCAACTCTGTAGTATGGCGCCCGTACCAGTCAACCTGGACTGGTAGGATCGAAGCAATTCAGAGAAAATTTGTGAGATATGCCCTACGACGCCTTCCGTGGCGAGATCCGTTAAACCTACCACAATGTGGAGATCGATGACCATCAGCTTCGAGTGATACGGAACCAACAGGAATAGGGACATCGTGATTGAATGGCACTTCTGGATCCAACGGTACAGCTTCATCTTGAATTTCATCAAGCAGGATTTCCCATGGTAGTTGCTGCGTCGCTTGCGCTGGATCATCAGACGTGTGACGAGGACGCATTTGGTTTACATGCGACCTCACCAGCTTCGATCTCCCGTTCATGTCCAGTGCAACGATATTGTTGGCCTGCACCAGTGTACCTCGTGTCACACGTGCCCCAAGATCTTCGGCAAGCCCCACGCCAATGGATGACTACGATCAGTTCCAGCTTTCACGCTCACAAATTGCGGCACGGCAAGCTGTTTCGAAGGACTTGCCTACGTTTTCCGGCAATCCAGAAGAATGGCCGATCTTCTTATCCATGTTCAATAGCACGACAGCTATGTGTGGATTCTCGGAAGAGGAGAACCTGGTGCGACTGCAAAGGAGCTTGAAGGGGAAAGCTTACGAGGCCGTCAAGTGCAGACTGATGCATCCCGGTAACGTACAAGGAATTATGGATACGTTGCGGATGTTGTACGGTCAACCAGAAGTCACTGTTCACTCGCTGATTGGGAAGATAAGCTCACTACCAGCGATTCGAGAGGATCGACTGGAAACGTTGGTGGATTTCGCAGTGAGCGTACAGAACTTTTGCGCTACAGTTGAGTCATGTGGTTTGGAGGAGTATATGTACAACATCACTCTGTTGCACCAGCTTGTCAGCAAACTACCACCAACAATCAAGCTCAGTTGGGCTCAACATCGGAAGACGCACCTGACAGTCAACTTAGCGATCTTCGGCGAATGGGTTTACACTCTAGCGGAAGCAGCAAGTTCGGTAACGTTTCCTACCGTATCATTGGAAGCAAAACCTGGCCGCAGCGATATTCGTCGGAGCAAAAAAGGAGACAGTTATCTAAACGCGCACTCTGAGTATACGGTTCCTCACAACCCGAAACCCAATACGTCCTCAAAAGCTGCAGTAGATCTTCCACCAACACCCACCAAGGAGACGTGTTTAGTATGCAAAGGGAGCTGCAAATCTGCGGACAAGTGCAAACAATTTCGAGACTTGTCCAGGGATTCCAGGTGGGCCGTAGTCAGGGAGTTTGGACTCTGCCGCACATGCCTTCGCCAACACAAGGGAAACTGCAAGGCCAAACCTTGCGGCAAAGACGGATGCACATATAGGCATCACGAACTGCTACACAACGACCAGAACAGGAAAACTGAAAACAGCAACACTCAGAGCGGAAGCCACCAATCGTCTCAACCTGAAGCTAGTAGCTCCGGACATCGTTGCAATACACATCAGATAACATCAAGCTCTGTGCTGTTCCGCTACCTCCCGGTGGTGCTTTCAGAATTAGGGAAGGAGGTACACACCTATGCCTTTCTGGACGAAGGTTCTGCGCTGACACTGCTCGATCAAGAACTGGCCGATGAGCTCAACTTAAGTGGAACTTCGAGTCCACTCTGCCTACGATGGACTGGGGGAACTCAACGCCACGAGAAGAATTCTCGTATTGTCAAGCTTCACATTGCTGCAAGACATCACGAAGCCAGGAAGTTCCAGCTAGACGATGTGCGAACAGTTAACGAATTAATGCTGCCACAACAAACTCTAGACTTCAATGAGCTAGTACGTCTGTATCCTCACCTTGAGGGGCTGCCCGTCGAGTCATATCACGACGCTCGTCCACGAATCTTGATAGGAATGAAGCATGCTCAACTGGGACTGACGCTGAATAGCCGTGAAGGAGAACTAGGTCAACCGATTGCGATGAAGACCCGACTGGGATGGACGATATGTGGAGGATTGTGTTCCGGAGAAACGCCAAATATGTTCCACTATACATTCCACGTACGCTCCTGTAGCGATGAATCCGACGAAGGTCTACATCTAGCCATGAAAGAGTACTTTTCCCTCGATAGTCTCGGAGTTATGAAGCCAGACAAACTGCTTCAGTCATCCGAAGATGAGAGAGCTCAGTCACTTCTAGAGTCCCGCACACGTTTCAATGGCGAACGCTACGAGACAGGCTTACTGTGGCGATACGATGACATCCGCTTGCCGGATAGCCGCGAAATGGCACTGCGTCGTCATCAGTCCTTGGAAAAACGTATGGCGAAGGATCAACAGCTGGCGGAAGTACTGCATGAGAAGATCAAGGACTACATAGCAAAGGGATACGTTCGCAAGCTTTCCGACGACGCAGTTAAGCAGCAATCCGGTCACACTTGGTTTCTACCAGTATTCCCAGTCACAAATCCAAATAAACCCGGAAAAGTGAGGATAGTGTGGGACGCAGCAGCTAAGGCACACGGAAAGTCCCTGAATTCCGCTCTGCTGAAAGGTCCGGATCTACTTTTCTCTCTTCTTGCGATTCTGCTTCGATTCCGTCTGCATCCGGTAGCAGTAACTGGAGACATCCGCGAAATGTTCCACCAGGTACTCATTCGCGAGGAAGACCAACGATACCAATGCTTCTATTGGTTAGACAAAGAAGGAAGGCTCGGGGTGTATGCGATGAGAGTCATGACCTTTGGGGCGTGCTGTTCTCCGAGTAGCGCTCAATATGTGAAGAACATTAACGCGGAGCGATTCAAGAGTGACTATCCAGCGGCGTACGAAGCAATTACGAAATCGCACTATGTCGATGACATGTTGATCAGCGTAGCTTCCGACGGAGAAGCAATTCAGACAGCGAAGGACGTTAGACACGTTCACGCACAAGGTGGCTTTGAGATACGGAACTGGATCAGCAACTCTAAACGAGTGACGTCAGCGATGCAAGAAGGAAGTACGGAGGAAAAAAGTCTGGATATATCATCAGAATTGTCCACTGAAAAGGTCTTAGGCATGTGGTGGAACACGAAGTCCGACGCCTTCACCGTCAAGGTTGGATGGAACCGCTACGATGGGGCTCTGCTGAAAGGTGAAAGACGGCCTACGAAACGCGAAGTTCTGCGTGTCCTCATGACGATATACGATCCCCTTGGACTGATCGCACACTTCTTAGCCTACCTGAAGATGTTATTGCAAGACATCTGGCGATCCGGTGTTAGCTGGGACGAGGGAATAGACGACGATGCGTTCACGAACTGGCTCACTTGGCTAAAAGTCTTGCCAAACGTCGAAAGCGTTCAGATAGCTCGATGCTATTGTTCCGCATACCTAAACAGCGAGGCCGATGAGGTGCAGCTTCACACGTTCGTTGATGCTGGCAAGAGTGGAATGGCAGCTGTATCATTTCTCCGTTTCGTTAAAGATGGAAGAATCCACTGTTCTCTCGTCACCTCTAAAGCTAGAGTAGCACCGTTGAAGCTCACCTCGATCCCTCGGCTGGAGTTGCAAGCAGCGGTGATAGGCACTCGGCTCACTCGTACGGTCGTCGAAACCTTGGTTATGCAGATAACGAAGAAGTTTTACTGGTCGGACTCGAGAGACGTTTTGTGCTGGATCAACTCCGACCATCGGCGGTACACTCAGTTTGTCGGATTCAGAGTTACGGAAATTCTAGAGGCTACGGAAGTACATGAATGGCGATACGTACCAAGCAAACTAAACGTAGCAGATGACGCTACAAAGTGGAACGTGCTTCCCGATCTATCTGCTGACAGTAGGTGGTTCAACGGACCAGATTTTCTCTGGACAACCGAAGACAAATGGCCACAGTCTGCAATCCGGAACGAATCCACAGACGCCGAACTCATAGCAAACCTTTCTACACACCACGTTGTTCCAGAACCGATCATCGCACCGCGGACTACTCCAGCTGGGAACGACTGAAAAAAATAGTCGCGTGGGTACTGCAATTTGCAGCAAACTGTCGATTGAAACTACAAAAACTGCCGACTAAAACGGGACCGCTCGTCGAAAGTGAGCTGTCCGCAGCTGAAGCATACCTGATCCGCATCGCGCAGCAAGACGGCTATCCTGAAGAACTCTCCACCCTGCGGAATATGCCACAAATCGTAGGAGATCTATCACCGCCGCTGCCGAAATCCAGTTCACTGTACAAGCTTACACCGTGGCTGGACGAACGCGGTATATTACGAATGAGAACTCGTATCGCAGCCTGCCAGTACGCCACTGAAGACGCGAAGAAACCCATAATCCTACCTCGAAAGCACCACATCACTACCTTAATAATATCCCACTACCACAATAGATACCACCACCAAAATCACGAAACAGTGATTAACGAACTGCGGCAGAAATATCAAATCGGCCGCTTACGCTCGTGCTTCAAACAAGTACGCAGAAATTGCCAAAGATGCAAGAACGATGGTGCAACACCGAATCCTCCAATCATGGCCGACCTACCTCCTGGTCGCCTAGCTGCATTCTCTCGCCCGTTCACACATACCGGAGTCGATTACTTTGGTCCAATTGAGGTCGTCGTCGGCAGAAGGGTCGAAAAACGCTGGGGGATGCTAGCCACGTGTTTGACCGTTTGGGCTATACACATTGAAGTAGTCCACTCACTGACCACTAGTTCATGCATCATGGCAATCCGGAATTTCGTCGCTCGGCGTGGCCGACCTCGTAAGTTCTACAGCGACCTAGGAACCAACTTTGTCGGAGCGGCGCGTGAAATGAAGAAACTTGAAGAAGTGATCGACCACGATGAGATCATGCGGGAGTTCACCAGTACCGAGACCGAGTGGGTGTTCAATCCCCCGCTGGCACCACACATGGGTGGAAGTTGGGAGCGGCTGATACGAACCGTGAAAAGCAACCTGATGGCCGTCTGCACAACGAGGAAACCGTCCGACGAAGTGCTTCGAAACACTCTCACCGAAATCGAGAACGTGGTAAACTCCAGACCAGTAACACACGTGCCGGAAGATGTCGATTCCGCTCCAGCTCTCACCCCGAACCACTTCCTGCTTGGTTCATCCAACGGAACGAAACCATTAGTCACGAGTAACGACTGTCGTCTCGCCCTGAAGCAGAACTGGTGCACCTTTCAGGTTCTGGCCAATTTGTTTTGGAAGCGGTGGGTCTCCGATTATCTGCCAGAAATCACCCGCCGGTCGAAATGGTTCCAGTCTACGAAGCCTATAGCTACTGGAGATGTAGTGATCATCGTCGACCCTAAGATGCCCCGGAGTTGTTGGCCAAAAGGGCGGGTCATCAACACAACCGCCAGTCGAGATGGCCAGGTCCGGTCCGTAACCGTAAGGACAGCCTCCGGAGTCTACGAACTGGTCTTCCGAGGAATGCTTCTGCTGGAGACGTCGACTGCGGTGTGTTTCGGTTTGGGATTGAACGATACACCGAAAGGAATGTCTGCAGGTGCTCCAGTGTGGGTGATCCTTCCCCCTTGGCTAGCTTCTTGGGGCCACGCTTGAGTGAATCAACGAATCGCTCCGCTTGGCCGTTGGACTGCGGGTGGTAGGGAGCAGTGCGGAGATGGGTGATACCATTTGCACGGCAATACTGTTGAAACTGCTCGCTGGTGAATTGCGTTCCGTTGTCTGAGACCAATGTGTATGAGTTGCCGTAACGAGAAAACGTTTCACGCAGCATATTCAGGGTTGCAGTTGTGGTAATGGATTGAGTGCGAAAAATTCCGGGCCACTTTGAGAAAGCATCTACCAGAACGAAATAGTAGTATCCATGGATCGGACCAGCAAAATCGATATGGACACGTTGCCATGGCTTGTCCGGGAGAGGCCATGACTCCAAGGTTGCTTTTGTCGGGGACTTCGCTACTTCAGCACATGCAGTGCACTGACGGACAAATTGCTCCACATCGTCGTCAACGTTAGGCCAGTAGATGTAACTTCGGGCCAGAGACTTCATTCGGTCCATTCCTGGGTGTCCACGATGCAGTTGACGAACGATCTGCTTTCGAAACTTTGATGGGACGACGATTCGATCACCGAACATAACGCAGTTGTCGACAACTTGAAGTCCATCTAGTCTGGCGAAGAACTTCTTGACATCAGGATCAGCAACTTGCTTCGCATTTGCTGGCCAACCTTTGTTAAGGAAATTCACCACTTGCTGAAGAACTGGATCCTTTCGCGTCTCAGCCACAATCATCCGGTGCGTGACTGGAAGGTTGCTGATGGTGTCATCGAGAATTGCTTTTGCTTCAGATTCGACGCACACGGCGGCTATGACGTAATCCTCATCTGGTCTATGCTGCGATGACATTAGCCGGGATAGAAAATCTGCATAGCCAAAATTCGTCGATGAAACGTGTTGGATGTCGAAATCGTACAGCAGAAGTGTCAAGGCCCAGCGCTGCAAACGGTTTGCTGTGTAAACAGGAATACCTTTCTTTGAGCCGAAAACCTTGAGTAACGGTTGATGATCGGTTTGCAGGAGGAAGTGTCGTCCATACAGCATTTTGTGGAAACGGGTGACAGCGAATATCAGGGCCAATGCTTCCTTCTCCACTTGTCCGTAGTTCATCTCTGCTGGGGTCAGTGAGCGCGAGGCGTGCGCAATTGCCTTCACTTCACCGGTCGGGAATCGATGCATGATGACAGCGCCAAGGCCGTACTTCGATGCATCTGTTGAACAACGATTTCCTTGGACGGGTCGTAGTGTGTAAGCAGCAGGTCGGAAAGTAGAATGGCCTTGAGCTGCTCGAAAGACTTCTGACTTCAGCTCGCATCTTTCTTGAGGAGGCTGTCCAGAGGAGCCCTGAGTTGCTTCATATGCTTAACGAATCTACCATAGTAGTTGACAGCACCGAGGTAGGAACGGAGTTGCTGGACATCCTTCGGAGACTGCATCTTGGAAATGGCTTCTGTTTTTGAAGGGTCAGCGAATACCGTCCTTATCCACGATGTGTCCGAGAAACTTGCTCTGGGAGAGTGCGAAACGACATTTTTCGAGGCGTAGGTGAAAGCCATACTCACGGATCTGCTCGAGAACAGCGTAGAGACTGCGATCGTGTTCCTGCTTGGTGCGACCAGCGATGAGGATGTCGTCCAAATACGGCTTGACTCCAGGGATGCCGGCCACCATGCTGTCGATGATGCATGGAACAGTCCACGATGCGTGTTGACCGTGAGTAGCTTTCGCGATCCCATCCTCGTCGCCAATTGTTATATCCGTAACCAAGGCCAACAAGTAAAACAAGCTGTTGTTAAGAGCTACTATTTATTACGTCTATCTTGGTTGGTGGTCGGATAAAGAATCAATCTCTAACTTATGACAGTCAGGCAAGGCCTACTACAGAGTTAGGTGTATATCAAGACCCACAATTGAAAAGGCCTCAACTCCATTTTGTAAACAAACCTTATAAGGCCATTTTCTCGCGAACCGAAACCTACATTCGCAAACCTAAAACACAATCGGGTAGAAGAGAATTTCCCCTACCTGTTCATTTTGTTGGTTTGCGTAGGCGGACTTCGGTTCGCGAAAAAAAGGCCTTACAAGGTTTGTTTACAAAATGGAGTTGAGGCCTTTTCAATAGTTGGTCTTGATATAGTAGTTGTAGGTTAGTTGTAGTTGCAAATAGTAGTTATAAAAGTAGTCTCCTTTTTCGAATCCAAAACAAACCAGTCCCACCAAGGTGGTCATTCTCTAAAACAGGCCTGATTGGACAGTTCCTAGTAATTAATAATAATTTAAATAAAAAAAAAACTAAAGTTTAAAAGACGCATCTGTGTCACTTGATAATTCATACATGTAAAGCACACAAATACAAGAAATTAAGATCATTTAAAGTAAAGTAATTGCAAGGTTCCAATCGAATTCCCGGTTCTCCCGGTTCAGTGGCCACCCTGCAGATGTTAAAAAATCAACGGCAGAGGACGCAATTGTAAAGTTGTGAATTGTGAAATTCGCATGAATCACGTGGTCACACATTTTTCTGAGCAAAGCGAAGTTTCGGGTACGAAGACGGCCAAATTACGATTAAATCGGATTAATGATGATGATGTAAACATTAAACACCATAGCATATTATGGAAAATACACAGGGCATTCGCTGTATGTTGTGTCAAGCTGAACTGCTGGTACTTACTTGCTCCTTATCCTTAATTTTACGCCACGGAAGCTGGCCAGTAACAAACTCAACAAGCATATAGAACAACGACCACAGATCGTCCTGCCGACCCATTTCTCGATTTTTGTGCGCATTCAGCGAAGCATACCTAAAACATTAAAGAAGAAGGTCCGTTAGACTGCCATGTTGGTGATTTTCCCGCTCGATCGCAACTCTCACCTAACAGTGCCCCGGAAACCGGCGGCTGCCCGAGGACATCGAACCTCACCGGTACCGGTGGTATACTGTCTAGCTAAACCAAAATCCAACATGTAAATTTTACGATTATTGCACGGTAACCTTCCAATGGCAAAGTTGCTCTGCAAAAACAAAACAAACGTTAGCTTAAACATAAGATTCAGAACGTCTGCGAAGTGCAACACTAACTGGCTTAATATCACGATGAAGAAACCCAACCGAGTGAATCGACTCGATCGATCTGAGTATCTGGAGCCCGATCCGCAGGGTGGTACTCAGCGAGAACGCCCCGCGGGCCTGCGATCGACGCAGTTCGGCCAGATTTTTGCCCTGCAGCTGCATGACCACGTAGTTGAAACGATCGTTCCGGCCGCACCCGATGAAGCGGCAGATGTGTTCTTTACCTGAAAAAATACATGATTTCTCCGTTAAAATTGCCCGTTTGAAGTCGGTGGTGAAGCAAGACTTACCCTGCAGCTTCTTCAGGACGGCCACTTCCATCTTCAAGACCTGCTTCGGCTGGCGCGCGGACTCCACCTTAAGGGCCACCTGTTCCCGCGTGATCAGATCCTGACCCTCGTAGATCTCGCCGAATCCGCCTCCGCCGATCTTTTTCAGGACCTGTAGAAATGGATAAATGTTATGATTCATACTAAAGATCGCTCGGGGTGGGGTAAACGAACCTTCCATCGCTCCTTGACCACGTGGCCAGCCTGGAGCAAGTCTTCCATAGTTGTGTCCGTAATTTTGGGGCCGTTCAGTTTGTCCGTTTAGTCAAAAAATATATATAGAGGGGTTGATAAAAAGCTTCGCTTTTATCGGGCTCGTTGTTGTTGCTCCTCTATTGCTGATGCGGTTGGCGACAGTTGAGTCTCAGGATTCACCCGAATGGAATCGGGATCCTACCTAGTGCTCAACTACCACCGATGCTACTCCGATACGGGGTTTGGTCCGACTCACCGACTATACAAGTGGGAGAAGGAAGAACGGAACCTCCAGGGCACCAGTTGCCTATGGTGATGCTGAGGATGATAGTGACGACAACAGTAGATACGAGGAAGCGAATTTTGCTGGCGGTTTACGATGACTAGTTGATAAATAAGAAAGCTTTCCGCTGATCCAGGAGCTGCGGCCGGAAAATGTGCAGCATTTGGAGAAAAACGATATACGTTATGTATTTAACTTTAACGGGCAAGCCGGGGTTGAGATTCAGTTAATCGACAGATTTTCGATTTGCTAATGTCTTCTTGTTCTCTCTTACATTTAAACATTAAATGTCATGGTCATTTGAGTATATCACACTTTTTGTTATGGTTTATTTTGGCATTGCTTAACTATAGGTCGTTGTACGAATGACTAGATTTGGATCGGCTCCGGGTGGCTCTGTTAAGTGAAGAAACAATATAAAAAAAGAACACAAATTATAACAAAATAATACCTGAAAATAAAACTAAGAAAAACTCCATTCACACAGTAGGCCGAGTAGAAAATCGCGGCACGCTTCGACGAAACCCTGCGGTTTGTAAATTTTCACAAAAACATTTTTTCCACGCAACGTCTTCTTTGGTAGACACACATAAAAAAAAATCTCAAAACAATTCCCAACTCACATTCCAAATAGTACACACGACGCTCAGCGAGGTAAACAAACGCCTGAAGATTCGCTCAACAGTGCTCGACGCGAACCAGACGGCGAATTAATTGGACTGACGTTAAATTTTGAAACCAATCACACCCGCATCAACAAGAGTAGAGGAAAAGTAAATCCCTTTCTCTTGTCCATCCATTCTTCCGCGCCTTGATCCAAAGCAATAAACCATCGGCAGGTCAAGAAACGTTCGTCGTCGTCGGCGGCGGACGTCACAATGTTTGATCTTGGGACACTTCCGTGCCCAGCACAGCAGGGCGCAGGCGGCGGCGGCGGCGATCGGTGGGGATTGCACACGTGGTTGACAAATAGAACAAAACGCGGAACACTGGCTGCGAAAGAAGATACAATCGCAGCAACCAGTGAGTAGTTGTCTTCTACTTGGGTCTGTTAACAAATTACGTAACGCAAAAAAAAAATCCAATTTTACACTACCCCCTATAGAAAAACAGAACATATTCACCTAAGTGTTCTTCTAAAATACCCATAATATTATCCTCAGCATCTCCTTCAAATTCTTCTCAGGACATGCTTAGGACCAGGGCTATGCATTTTCGAAACAAGGAAAAGAAAATGAACTATCCACAGAATCGCTTCATTTTGAGCAATATCATTTTCGAGTAAGTCATTGTGTTTCTTGTTATCGAGTCACGATGAACATTCCTCCTTTCAAACATGACTTGACTATCGCTTCTTTCGTTCGTCAAATGCTTCAGTTCATTTCATTTGAAGCAAAGACTTGTTTCAATTAACGCAATGAATTACTCGAAAACTACTTCCTTCGTTCACTTTCACTTCAATTCGGGCTCATTCGACTTGTCATGCATCTCGTCTTCAAGCATCAAAATATAGTATCCGCAAAATATCAGTTGCCGATAGGGATGGCATCCGGATTATATGTAGTAATAATATATTATTTCATATGTTAAACGAAAATTAAATTAACGAGGCCATTCTGGAGTCCAAGATGGCGGCCATCGGGGTCAGGAAAAGTCTCAAATACCCTACAATATGGGTATTTTCGGAACGGGGACAACGCGTAGATGCCGAAAATCGGTACCAGATACCATTTTGGAATCCAAAATAGTGACAATTGGTTTTCGGAAGTGTCAAATACCCTAAGATATGGGTATTTTAGGAACGGGAACAACGAGTAGATGTCATAAATCGATATCCAACGCTATATTCGAATCCAATATGGCGGGCATCAGAAGGTGTCAAATACCCTACAATATGTGTATTTTCGGAACGGGGACGACGCGTAGATGCCAAATATCGATATTCGACGCCATTTTGGAATCCAAGATGGCGGCCATCAAGTTTTATAAAACGAGTCAAATACCCTACAATATGTGTATTTTCGGAACGGGGACAACGCGTGGATGCCGAAAATCGATATCCGACGCTATGTTGGACTCCAATTTGGCGGCCATCGGGTTTCAGAAAAAGTGACAAATACACTACAATATGGATATTCTCGGAACGGGGACAGCACGTAGTTGCCGAAAATCGGTATCAGATACAATTTTGGAATCCAATATGGCGGCCATCATGGTTCAGAAAGCGTCAAATACCCTACAATATGGGTATTTTCGGAAGGGGGACAACGCGTGGATGCCAAAAACCGATATCCGATGCCATTTTGGAATCCAATATGGCAGCCATCAGGTTTTACAAAAAGTGTCAAATAAAGGGCGAACACGAAATTATTGCGACACATTCAACAGGGCATAACTTTTTTACCATTGGGTAAAAATCAACCAAATTTTGCACACTTTCTCATTGATGTGTATTGTGTACATGCTGTCAAACTCGAAGTCGTGTTTTTCGATTCAACGAAAATGGAGGTGAACCAACGCGAGTTGAGAGAACAAATTCTTTCCCTGGAATTTCCTGATCTGTCGCACCGGCAGTTGGGAAAAATGTTGAACATTCACCATTCAACCGTCTCCAGAGTGTTGAAGCGGTTCCAGGAGCGGTTGACGTTGGACCACGGCAAAGGAGCTGGAAGAAAACCGGGACCGGAGAACAAAAAGACGGAGGGAAAGGTGAAGCGGATGATTAAAGCAAATCCCAACGTCTCAAGCCGTGATTTGGCTAAAAAGATCGGCATGTCGCAGAGCTACGTCCAGAATGCAAAGAAGAGAGCTGGACTACATACATACAAGGTACAGAACTTCCCAAACCGCGATGAGTGGCAACAATCGACGGCTAAAACTCGGGCACAGAAGCTCTACGAGAAGATGCTGACAAAATATGGCTGCTGTGTGATGGACGACGAAACCGATTTTAAGCAAATTCCGGGGTTGGAGTTTTTCACCAGCAAGAGCAAGTTTGATGTGGACGACAAATTTAAGAAGAAGAAAATGTCGAAGTTCGCCTCCAAATATCTCATTTGGCAGGCCATCTGCTCTTGCGGACTGAGGAGTTAGCCTTTCGTGACAAAGGGCACAGTAAATGGCGAGATCTACAAATCTGAGTGCCTCGAGAAGCGCCTTTTGCCGTTCTTGCAGCAGCACGACGAAGCTCCGCTATTTTGGCCAGATTTGGCATCATGCCACTATTCTAAAAGTGTCCTGGAGTGGTATGAGGCCAATTCTGTCCATTTTGTTCCAAAGGACATGAATCCGCCAAACTGTCCGGAGCTGCGCCCGGTGGACCAGTATTGGGCAATAATGAAGCGGGAACTGAGAAACTGGTACCGGATGACACTGTAAAGACTTTATTGGAGGGCATCAAGCGAAAATGCGTTCAATTTTACACTCAAGGCTCCATCGATTAACTTTTCTTTTGATTTTTGAAGTAAATATATGTATAAAACTACCCTAAAATTTTGGTTTGATTCTAAACATTATAAGAAAATTGGCATGACATTTTCGGTGTCGCAATAATTTCGTGTTCGCCCTTTACCCTAATATCAGGGTATTTTTCGGAACGGGGACGACAAATCGATATTCGATGCCATTTGACATTTCTTCTGAAAACGAAAGCCACCATCTTGAATTTCAAGATGGCGTCGGACATCAATTTCTGGCTTCTAGATGTCATCCCGATTCCAAAAAATCCACATTGCTCGGTATTTGACAGTATTTCACAGTTTCTCTGAAACAAAGCCGCCATCTTGGATTTGAAGACGGCGTGACATCAATTTTCTCTCATCATTTCATTTCAGATCTCATCCCCATTCTGAAAATAACCATATTTTAGGGTATTTGACACTTTTCCGCAAATCGAAATTGGATTTCAAAATGGCGTCGGATATCGATTTCCATCCTCTAGACATCATCCCGATTCCAAAAATACCTTTATTGATAGGTATTTGACAGTATTTCCTAGTTTTTATTAAACTGGAAGCCGCCATCTTGGATTTTTAAACAAACCACCCGACAATGATAAATTTGACAACCACATGCACCGCTCTATGCGCATACGCTAAAATGAACCGAGTGAACAATCAACAAAAGTCATGAAAACTGCGCGAACTTGGATCGAACAGCTTCGCTTCAATGCAAAAGTAAGTTCATTTGACAATGAAAGAAGAAATGAACACGAGTCAAGCCAAAACAAACAGCATGAAAACTGATCGAAAGTGGTTCTGCTCGAAGAGAAGACATAATGGCTTTCAATTGAAAGTGATGGTTTACAGCTTCATTGTCACTTGATGATTTTCGATTGAAAGTGACTTTGTGGGGCCCTGCTTAGAGCTATCCTGAGAATTTGATTCCCTAAGATTTATCCTTTGAGCTTTTGTCATAAATTAGTGGGAAAGAAGGGTGTCCACGTTGAGGAAAGTATCATTGCAAGCAGTTGATATTGTATTTGCTACGGAACGGTCAGCAGCAGTCAGAATCCGTAAAATATTTATGGCTGATTTCAGCTAGATTTTTGTTAAGGCAAAAACACAGAAAATCACTTAATTTGAACAAAACATTATAATTTTGAAAACTTGTAACTTACATGTAAATTGTTCGGAAAATCATTCTCAAATCTCGTCCATTGAGCCTCTCTGAGAGAATCAACTAGCAAGCGAATATGGCTAGCAAAACTCATGCTTGAGATGCATATTCACGTACTCAGACTCACAATGCCGAAAAGTCATTCCAGCTTAAGGTGAAAGTGGATCGGTTCAGAATGACTATCGATTTTATATAAAATAACGCTGCAATTTTTTGAATCGTATTTCTGAAAGTTCAATTTCAGGATCACAATCATAGTGGTCGCTAACTTTTCTCATCAATTAAACAAATATTTCGTATGAACGGTCATATTTGACTTCCGTAGATCGTTTCAAAATACTGTTAGGAACATTTCCTCCGAAGACAACATACCTGTAAAATGCATTATTTCAATACAAACCATTGTTTTGTAACGCAACTCGAAGCATTAGATTTCGATTTCCTAAGCAACCAACTGACTTTTGCATGTATCTGTACGTAAGCAGTCTCCAGGTGGAAGAACAATGTGATTTGGAACACTAGCACAAAACAGAGAAGCGAAAAAAAGCCACACTACAGGGCGATCCACAAATGAATTAGCAAAGAAAAATTATCAGCACCGAGAGCATGATCAAGCTCGAGCGTGACGTTTTTCGTTCGCAATAATTGATGAAGATTGTAAGATACCTTTTATCGATAATTGAAAACGGATGATATTCGGCAATGTCATCTATGCGTTATCGCAAGAACTCCATTATGAAAGTGCTTGAAAATATTTCTAAATTGAGCGTATTTCCATAGAGAAGACCAGAAGGTCCCGAAGAAACGAACTCAACTTTTTGGCTCAGCTCTGGTACTATCTTCGGTCCCAAGCTAATCGTTGCACCCTTCGAAACATAGGAAAATCCTCGAACCCCTCATTTTATCCGTCAAACATTCATAGCGAATCAAAACAAACATAATGTAGTACTAGAATTTCGACTAAAATGGGGTACGTTAAACGATTTGCTTGGGACCAATAGGCTAGTCAAATAGTGAGCCAATTTAAAATCGTTAGTTTCGAATTGATTGTTGGTATTTCTTAGTCGAGTTGGAAACGCGTGTATTTGTGAAATAATAAAAACAATTCAAGTGTGTGTATGTGTAAGCTAATTTAAGGATACTCTGCGAAAGTTTCAGCCTATTTGATGGAGGTTTTCTGGTATATCTGGATATTTATTAAAGATAAATGGAACTATTTTAGAAATCACCCACCTTTGCCATTGCTAGATGAAATATTTTTCAAATCAAAAGGTTCCTCAATTTTCACATGTTGTTTCACAAGTATTTGAGGATATTCTGCGAAAATTTCAGCTTATTTGATGAAGGTATTCTGTTATATCTTGGTATTTTTAAAGATAATTAGATAAATTGAACTATATCTTCATATATTGTAGAAATCGTCCACTTTTGCCATTGATCAATAAAATATTTTTTAAACCAATTTGATCTTCAAATTTAACAAGTTGTTTCACAAGTATTTGAGTATATTTTGTAAAAAATTTCAGCATTTTTGATGAAGGTATTCTGATACATTCGGATATTTTTAAAGATAATTAGATAATTCCCTGAACTTCGGCAGAAATTCCCTTAACCTCGGCAGAACTTCTCTGAACTTCGGCAAGACTTCGCTGAACTTCAGCAGGAGTTCCCTGAACTTTGACATGCCTTCCCTGAACTTCGGTAGAACTTCTCTGAACTTCGGCACGAGTTCTCTGAACTTCGGCAGGAGATTTCTTTTATATGGCTTTCTCAATCTAGGGTAATCCAAACAGTCGGTTTTGCATTTCCCTGTTTGGATTACCCTAGACTGAGAAAGCCATATAAAAGAAATCTCCATACGTACCAGTCGAAAAATCTAATAAATCACTTCGGCAGGAGTTCCCTGAACTTCGGCAGGATTTCCCTGAACTTTGGCAGCACTTTCCCGAAGTTCGGCAGGCCTTCCCTGAACATTGGTAGGACGTCCCTGAAGTTCGGCAAAACTTCCCTGAACTTCGGCAGAACTTCTCTGAATTTTCGCAGAACTTCCCTGAACTTCATCAGGACTTCGCTGAAGTTCGGCAGGCTTTCCCTGAACTACGGCAAGACTTCCCTGAACATTAGTAGGACTTCCCTGAACTTGGAATCTTTGAATTGAAGTTGTCACTTCAGTAGTAGAATTATTATAATCATACAGGGGGGTAAGTCACTCTGCAACCTTGAGTCTGTGCTAATTGTGCTGCTTGTGTGTTTTTGGGTGTTTCTACGTGCCAAAGGAACTGTCATTACATCAAATGAAAAATTATGTTTACTGGCAACCTTAACGTTATATTTTTTCGTTCTATATTTTTTACACCTCAGTCCATTTCTCAGGTGGGCAGAGGTGTAAAATCAAAACAAGTGAAGCACATTTTTTGGCCATGGGAGAGTTTGGCCGAACAAAAGGTACCACGACTAACCCGTTTGGACAAACCGGATCTTCTGGTCTCGGAAACCAGTGACGCCTAGAGCCTTTGAGGCTACAGCCGCCTAAGAATTATTGGAAGCCAATACGTCTTCTTCTTTCCTCTTCTTCTTCTTCTTCGCATTTCAAGCTTATTGCATATCGCATATTAGCTTATTGTGTGCTCTCAACTTAGTGTTCTAGATGCACTTCCACAGTTATTAATTGAGAGCTTTCGATGCCTGTACCATTTTTGCATTGGTATAATTGTGTGGCAAGTCCAATCATACTTCTATGCCCAGGGAAGTCGAGAAAATTTCCAACTCGAAAAATTCCTAGACCGGATCGGGAATCGAACCCAGCCACCTCCAGCATGGTCTTGCTTTGTAGCTGGGGCTTTACCGACTGAGCTAAGGGAGGCCCTCAGCCCCGATTTACGGAGATGCTGGAGGATTTTCCCGATTCACCCGAGCGTTGCTGAACATTAACCAGTGCCGAAGTTGATTATTAGGTCGGTTCCAATTGGCTTTCATCCCTAGAAAAATTCATACTATTCATAAGTTCCGAGCAGATCGGTATTTCCTTATGCTTTTTCGATAAGATCACCTGTACTTCACACACCTAACATATCTGGAGCTTCCATTTCACGGCTGAATTTTTTCACAAAGGCGCTTCTCACCTAGCGATTTTTCGAAGGAATTACTGGAGGGATTCATTGCTTCCACTGGAGATGGCCTCTACTACTGCATTCGGAACCCTGATCCTTCAGTTTGGCCAGTAAATTGAGTGAGGAATAAAACAAAAATATTAGAAATGTAAACATGTTTGGCAGGGTTGCTTCCACTCACTTGCTATACAAAAAAGTTTTTCTGAAGAATGAAATCATTAGATGCTACTATGATATTTTGTACTTGTAAGTTAAAAGAAAAGGTTGTGTTAATTTTGCGTTCAGAGTGTCACAACTAGCGATTTTACGATTCGTGAGCGGTCCCTCAGGGTGAGCGCTCACGAGTCGTAAAATCGCGGATTGTGACTAACTGAAAGCACATTTGACAGGTTTTATGTGTCAAACACTTGCCTTTCAACGTCTTCTTGTGTCTTACAAGTACAAAATATCATTTGAACATCTAATGATTTCAAAATTCCGGAAATCATTTTTTATCGCAAGTGAGTGGAAGCAAGCCAGTTGGCAGTGGTTCCAGAATTGATGGAAAATTTGATGTAACGGAAGGGTGTTGAAGTGTGTTTTTGGTGTGTTAAAGTGGGTGATAGCACAAGGTGGCAGAGTGACTTACCCCCTGTAATTATACAAGAATATTGTGTTTACGAATACAGGTCAAAATTTCGATACTTCTCATCTTCCTAATTTGCAATGCTTGTTGGTATTGGTGCATTTTGAATTTGGGTGTCGTTCGAACGGGTGTGGATTCAGTATCAACGGAAAAGCATTAACTTTCACCTTAAGGTGAAAGTGGATCGGTTCAGAATAGTATTCAGGTATTTTTTTTTTCAAAACGAACTAGTGGGTCATTGGACCGGATGTTATTAAAGGGTGATACGGTCAAAATTTGGTCAATATCAACTTGACGTATTTCTTTCAATTTTGCATTTTATAACGTGATAGATTGATGGATAAGATTTTTTGAAGATTACATGAGACAAATTTGTAAATTGTTCGATTTCAGACTTCAAAACACCTTATGTTTAAAATATTGCGTTATTTAAAACGTCTCAGATTATTAAAAAATCTTGAACTAATATAAAATTTTAGGGACATATTGTCTGAAGAATTTTGATGAAAATTCCAAATGAGTTCAGGGGAAAATTCTGAGTACAATTTTAAAGCAATTAGCCTACAAGTTCCAGGTAATTGTGAGAAGATTCTCAAGAAAATTGTCAGGAGAACAAAAGGTGAATTCCAAGGTAGTTCTAAAGATACTATTATCAGGATTATGAATAGAGCTCCAGGGAATTCTAAAGTAACTCTGAAGAAACTTTGACACACTTAATGAGAATATGGATACATTTCTGACACTACCCTTAATGATCACCTACGACTGAAAATCTCTTAAAAGTTAATCAATCGGAGAATTAATTCCATGAAATGTCGCATAATTGCGAGGGACACGCAGAACATTGTATTGAGTGCGTTGTATGCAAAATACTACAAGACATCATGGTATTTGTAGTAGCATTAAAGTAATCAAAACTATTGAAAGAGGAATCAAAGTACTCAACAGTATTTAAAGAGGTGCTAAAGTAATGAAACTGCTAGGAACAATTTTGAAGAAGACACTTTTTTCAAATGTTGCCGTGCGCTTTGGTCAGGGAGCGTATAGGGCGTCGTTGTGCCAATTTGGTCGTGGCACGTTTCGAGTATGGGAGAGTGATAGCAGTTAGATCAAAAGTAGTTGGTAGTACTGCCACTTGTGGCGCACACAATCAATTCCCTTGCGTTTGACGTTTGCACAGTACAGCCATCTGTTGAGTGTATTGCCCGTTACAGTTTATACGACAGGTGGCGGTAGGGTTTACAATCAGAAATGTTCAATATGTTGTGTCTGTTTGTCTGTGATATAACATTGAGGCACAGACAAACAGACGTAACACTTCATTGTGTATCTTCGTTCACGCATTTAACGGTTGATTTGAATATTATCAGTTCCGCGAACTACTCGCCGCAGCGCTGGCATCGACTTACTTTGACGTTTCTATACATTCTATAGAACTTTTATTCAATATTGTTTGCGAGTTAGCGAGAAATCTTGTTTTCCACGAGAAGCCAGAGAGATGTCGTTACTGAGGTCCTATGTTTTGAGATACTATGTTTTCAAGAAAAACTTTTTCAAAGTGTTACGTCTGTTTGTCTGTGATTGAGGTAACGTTAGCATAAAATCAAAACATTGATAAACTTAACGCATCACTTTCAGAAATACTTCACTTCGTGATGGGGAAGTAACCGATGCATTAGCTACAAGCTGTAGCACGCCATGATAATATGTAATAACGAATAAATTTAGTTTCAATTCATCAATCACACCAAGCAGACCTATTCACTCAATTTGTCACATTAGGTTATGGGCCCAGACAGTTGCTATGGAAACGGCTCTGTTTGGTGAAGAAGAAAATTTTTGACGAAAATGGATGGCGGAGTCTCGGGTGAAGGCTCGAGTGGACGAGAAAACGGAAGAGCCCCGGCTAACGGACGAACGCCGGGAAGTTCAGTTTCGTTGCCGGTGAGAGATATTTTACGTAGCGTGGAGAACTACAGCTTCTGGTCCTTCGCGACCAAGATGATCCTGATCATGGAACGAACGTGGTGCGCAGTGAAGGAACCGCAGGAGGGCGATCCGGAGGTTAGTGAAGATGTTTCCGAGCAAGCTTTGGCCACGGTATGCTTCAGCATCGATCCCAAGATTTATGGGCTGGTGCGCAACGAAAAATCCGCGAAAGAGGCTTGGTACAGTCTGCGGAATACGTACGAGCACAGTGGTTCCACCAGGAAAATTGGACTGCTGAGAAGGCTTGCGGCTGGTTGGCGCTGAACACGATGAGGACATCATATGCCAAACGACGCAGGAGTACGTGAACAAACTTTTTTCGACAAGTCACCAGCTATCGGAGGTCGGTTTCGAAGTCAACGATACTTGGCTGGCGAATCTGCTGATGAAGGGTCTACCTGGGATTGGAGTCGTCGGCTATGAAGCTTACGGCGGACGTTGTCAAGGCGAAAATTTTGCAAGATGTGAAGATCAGCAAGAAGCCAAACGAAGATGGAGCGTTCCACACAAAAACGGAGCAAGAAGAAACCTACCGATCCATCGAGCGTGAAGTGCTTTCGGTGCAAGAAGTTGGTACACTATAGTGGCCATGCTGCATATTTCGCGGCGTTTAATACGGTACAGTCGACCAAGGACGATGTTGACTGGATTTTTGATTCCGGAGCTACAACACATCTGTGCCGGAACAAGGACCATCTGAAGGCTACAGAGGATGTGTCAGCAAACATCAACGTTGCGAATGGCACTGCAGCTGCTGTTGTTGCCAAGGGCGCCGTCAATTTGGAAGCAGACATTGGAGGTACGTCTTGTGAAATAACCATTAGTAGTGTTCTGTGCGTTCCAGCTTTGGCGTTAAATTTATTATCCGTGAGCAAGATGTGCCAGAACGGGTATCAGGTCATGTTCGACAAAGACTCTAGTAAAGTTGTCAGCACTACGAACGAAGTTGTGGCGATGGACTCTACAAGTTGGCGTTGGCGAAAAGTTCATCAGTTCACTTGGCTCGAGGGCAGAACAGCTTCCAACTATGGCATCAGCGGATGGTGCACGGATCGGCTGCATGAGGAGACTCAGACTGGAATGGAGTTTGAGGATACAAATTTATTTCTATGTGTACCGTGTATCCAAGGCAAGCACCAACGACAGCCGTTTAAGGCGAAGGGTCACAGGACTGAACGTTTGCTTGAGCTGATCCATTCTGATCTCTGTGGGCCGATGGAGACAATATTTCCTAACGTTTACCGACGATGCTAGCAGGAAGCCGTTCGTCTATTTCCTGAAATCAAAAGCAGATGTGTTAGAAGCGTTCGAAGATTGCAAGTCGTATGCAGAGAACCAGACGGGTGCGATGCTGAACTAGACAAGCGATTCTGGGCGGAAGCAGTAGCCACTGCTTCTTACGTGGTCAACCGATCACCGACAACCTTCGTGTGTTTGGAAGCGAGGTAATGGTACTCGTTCCCTAAACTTGAAGCTGGACGACGAACAATAGGGGTTGGTAGAATTCTCGGTTAAGGGGGGATGATGGAGAAGTAACCGATGAATTAGCTACAAGCTGTAGCATGCAATGACGCAACCGAAAAACCCAGAAAAGGCGGAATCATGTTAGAATCAACCAAGGACGATCTACGGAAAAAATTGCCTGTGAAGCACGGAATCAAATACGAAGCGTTAGAGAAAAAATCCAAGGGTTTTCAAAAGAATAAATCAACGGCGGCAGACCAGCGGAACATGGTGAGACCGGGCCAATTATTGTTTATAAATTAAATATCAAAACTAAACTAAATACGCGCTAGGTTTGAAAAGAATATGTTCGAACCTGGAAGTGAGTGAAAGTAACCTCTGAATGGGCGTAACTCTCCAAAAATTCTGAAATGGGTTACAGGATCTGCAATAGAGCTATCACCTTCTTCAAACCACGACAAAAAGGTCAGACTAGAAATGTTGTGAAAGTTTTTCGTCACTCACTCGAGCTAAAGCTCATCCTCAAGGGCAAAAATTTCAATTATCGGTGACGAAAATGTGCAGCTTTTGATGTCATCTAAATTTGTAATGGAATTAAATTAATTAAGCAAAATAAATCCATGGAGCCGTCAAAGTGAACTAGCATCTACGTTCGTAACTGCCAAGACAACAATGATGTAAACAAGCTTTCACGAAACTACCATTTTTGTCATTGATGAAAAAGTTAATCGGTGACAATATAACAAATAATTCCGTCAATATCGCCTGAAAAACTTTCAAAGACTAGGACATTTCTGAGCACTCTTTACAACACCTCGTCAATTCTTCATCCTTGAAAGTTCTTCATTGTACCTGAATAAATTTTGTGTTAAAAAAACGGAACGTAATTTGTGAACAGACCCTAGGAAAAAAGAAAGTTTCTTCAATTGAGTACCATCGTAGGAGGCGGCTTTAGAGTGAGCTGTCAGATTCGCTTTCGTCGTGGGTGGTTTGAGATAATGGACAACGATTCGTCAAAGTCGGTTTGCGTTCAATGTTGCGTACAAAGGTTCACGTGGATTTATAAATAAAAGCGTGAATGTCTCGGTTTCCTCTGTAGGTATCGGTGGGAATATTGTAGCGTCACGTAAATAAGCATGCAGCCTACTCTGATCTCCTATCTCCTGTCAGCAGAAGAAAAACTAAATATGTATAATGAATGAAATTGGATCTTAATTAGCACTGACACATAGGCAGCGACGAGAGAAAAGAATCTTCTGCTCGATTAAACGAAGATTGAAGCATTGTTTTATTTTGGTTCGCATTTTTTTCCTCACGGATATCATCTACTTCTTAGAATCAGCTGTTTATGTTACGACCCTCGGAAAGAACGATGCGTCTCCATTGAGTCGCTTTTTTAAAAATAACGTCTACCGGTGCACCCACGACGGTTGTTTGCGCTCAAGAATGTGTGCGTTAGGAGTAGGTACCTACTTGAAACACTGACGCTATATTCGAACCACTCGTTTTACACCATCGGCTATAACACCTAATCTCTCACAGCACCGTTGCGATAGGGCGTCGTTAGCAGATACTTTCGATAAAAGCAGATCTTGTGGCCCAAGCGGAGCGCACTCGAACGAGGTTCAGTTTCGCTTTTGAGGAAGTTCTGTTTTCACTCGCTCATCCAATCCAAGTAGACCTAGGGGAGGAGGCAGCCAAACCGGATAATGATGTTCAGGTGGGAAATCAGACGTGTTTTCCTTCCTTCCTCGTCGTCGCCACGGCCTACTTTGTCGGTCGCAGAGTTACGCGATCTTCGCAGCCAGTGCGCCGCAGAAGCGTGTGAAAAAAAAAGCACACACACAAGAAAATTGAAAATGAGGTGGAGAAGAAGGCGATGAGGGAAATTCTTCGGTCGAGTCGAGAAAAACCCGCTTGCTGAGGCGTGTGTTTTCGTTCCCGTCCGGGGGGGTGTCAGGTAGGTACGTAACGTTGTTCGTTCCCGGCGCATATTGGCGATATACCGTCCGGTTCGACCGACGCACAGTGGGCCAGAAATGCAATTTAGGCGAGGACAAAACCAATCGCTCTTAAACGAAGCATTTCCTTCTGAGAAGCTTCTCGTTATAACAAAAACCTTCTAGTGGCATAATGAGATTGTTTGAGGCTCCAGGCGGAGACCTAATGTCTTCAGAAAAGTTGTTCTTAAAAAAATAAGCAACTCTTCTGAAGATGCCAAAGTTTCACAGCTTTCTGTTTCTGAATTCTTTGGAAAACAAATACAAAATTGATGGAAAAAATTATGAAATGTTGAACAAACTGTATTTCATTCAGTTTTCTATATTTTCATAAACACCATGTAAGGTTTTTTTTCGGAGGATTAAACTGGATTTAACCACAAATTTTTGAGAAAATGTTGGAAAACTTCAAAATGTACGGTTGATTAAAATGCTTCTGTTTATTCCGTTGGCAGATATTTGCAAAAACAATTGGTACCAATTTGAAGGATAGAATCCACACTACCTCTCTGGATTGGTTTCAGTTCGAATTCTTGGGAATACCGTTACTTTTAGGTGGAACATGTAAAAACTAGTTCACGGTCTCCCTTAGCTCACATCGGCCCAGCTACAAAGCAAGACCATGCTGAAGGTGGCTGGGTTGGATTCCTGATTTGGTCTAGGAATTTTTCGGGTTGGATAATATCTCGACATCGCTGGGCATAGATTTGTGATTGCAAAGCCACGCAATTCGGTATACTGAAGATGATGATAGTGGTCTACCACTCATTGTAGCACGGAAACTAGTCCGATAGCTGTGGGCTCTCCTCACTGTTGAACTTGATCAAGCTTAATAATCTCTGATTGTCATCAGCAAATCGCTGTATGAAGGGCCAAAAACGAATGGATGGAATTGATAGACAATTCGCCTATTCATTTCCTTGGGACAGTTAAGAATCTCCTTCCAACTATCAATTGGTCAGAAAATGAACCATGCAACAGGAAGATGCCCAAAAGAATGGGGAGAAGAGCCCACCCTTTATCCACGAAATGTTAGCAATAGGGAGTTGGCATCTTAACTCTCTTCATCCAAATGGCTTCAAATGGGTGCTCTGATGGTCCCTCCTTATCCCGAATTTTTGATACATACTAATAGGTGTAATAATATACTTCGCTGGACATAGAAAATGATTGTACATGCCAAACAATTATGCCACATATTAATGCAAAAAGGAATAGGCATCGAAAGCTCTCAATTAATAACTGTGGAAGTATATCTAAGGTACTAAGATAAGAGCACGCCATAAGCAAAAATGCGATAAGAAATAATCTTCAAATGCGAAGAAGAAAAAGAGGAAGACGAAGATGCAAAGAATTAATGAACTGCTGTATTATTACAATAGTTCGGTTTTAAATTAGGAAATGGTAAAAAATGGTTTTTGCAAACATCGTAAATTGTAGAATCGTGTTGAAAAACCTAGCATACTGAAATGGACCGATTGATTTGAAAAAGAGTTTTAGATTTTCGCCACGAAATTTTAATGACTGACCCACAGTGCGGTGACGACGGATGGCTATAAAGGCAAGTGTAGGAACATCATCATTGCTTAACCACTTTCACGCGATCTCTCCTGATTCCGTTATTGTGCTGCTGCAGGTGTGTTACTGCCCATGTACACAATCGTATATTCTGGTCTACAACGCAGTCTGACAGGGGTAATTGAAAATATGGTCATTGGGAGAGTGTGGAGTTGCTGATTTGGGACTTGCTACTCGTTAACCAAATGAAAATTTAGTGAAATTTAACCTTCAAGATTATGAGGAAGAGCAAGAATCAAGTCGACCCAGTTTAAAAAAAAAGGATCTATCCACATCCGGTTGGAAAGAGTATTTTCAGACTTGTCAAATGCTGAATTTATTACCTACATAGACAAATCTAGATAGAGCTGGAATTAGGGCGTAACAGCTTTCGTAAGCAATGACTTCTCTCGATGATTTCTAAGAATTCAAGGCACGCCCATGCAAACCAACATAACCGTCGCGTAGGGGAAGTCTTCTAATACCCGATGGTGATGATGATTTGCGTTGGCGAGCCTTGACTTTCTAGAAATCATCGAAAGAAGTCATTGTTTACAAAAGCTGTTACGCCCTAATTCCAGTTATACCTAGAAATAGATGCATATCTTCAGAAAGGCTTTAAGACCAACGCACATTGCATCCGGTAAAAAATAAATAACAGAGCACTCAATATGATAAAATATCATGCCGAACGATAGCTACTGAATTTTACGGATTACGGTACCAAATCGATTTCAACTAAACAGCTTGATGCCGTTTGTGCCAACTGTCAAACTTGCCATTTCCGTTCCGCTTTCGCCCACCTAACGTTGAGGAAAATCTGATAGACTAGTGATTGAGCTGTTGCAACGTATTGCTAACGGATGCAATTTTCGTGGTCCTTTAGAGCAAACGAGAAATATTGTCACGCTAAATTTGGAGCTGGTAAGTCACTGAATTCGCAGTTTTGCGCTCAACCCATCTCAAAGCCATGGGCCCCGCTCATAACTGTAGTTAAGGGAAGTACACACAAAACTAGAGTACGCAATATTCCTGAAAATTTTGGAACATTCCTGAACTTCTCCATAATTTCTCCTGAATTATCCATAATTTTTCGAAACATATTGTAGTTGTCCTGAAATGCTCTTATCAATCCTCAAGTAATCGCAACATCCTTGAAAATTCTGCAATTGGCTTTCCTGAAGATCTCAGAATTGAAGTTTTCGGAAACTTCCTGAGTATCTAGTTAACGAATTGAACTAAACTGAGGTCATTGATCTTCTCTGATGTTCTCGAAGTTACCTGCAAGTTCTACACCTGATGATTTTCCCTGAAAATTGTTGAACTTCTGTATAGTTCTCAAAATATGTATGATGTTTTCTAAAAACTGTCATTTTCAATGCAAATCGTAGCTAATCACCCATATTTTCATAATACTGGATGAAATCAACAGCATTATTCTGATAATGAAAATAATGCCAAATTGGATAAGAAGCAATGGTATACGAATCAAACTAAAAATGCGATTTTCTCGAATTGCCAATTTTCGCTATAGGACGGACATGCGAGGAGCGGCAGTAAAGTTTCTCGAAATTTTCAAGGAATTCTTGGAGCAGTCCTGCATTAATCGAAACTAACCTTTACAGATCTTTAAACTTCCCCGAAATTCTGGACTCTTTCCTCAACATCTCTGAGCTTGCCTGAAGATCTCTGAACCTAGCCTGTCACAGGTTCTTGGAATTTCTATAAAGCATTCACAATTTTCCTCCAATTCTTTAGACTTTTGTGACGCTTTCATGGATTCTCTGATTTATTAGAACTTCTTAAAAGTTTCTGCAGTTTTCTTGAAGCTAGTGGAACAAGCCTTGATGTTCTCGAAGGTTCCCTGAAGTGCTCAAAATTGTTTAGAAGTTCTCAGATCTCACCTTATTATCCCGCAGTCTGTTCATGACCCAAGTAACCATAGGCACGTTATTTAACCTTTTTGGCTAGCAAAAAGCACTGTCCCTAACACAGATTTCAAAATCGAATTCCATCCGTTCTCGCCGAGCACCGTATTCAATCACCGTGTGTGGTGGTGTCCGGTCATCATCAACAGCAGCAGCAGTGCTTTTGGCGTTGTACATTTCTCTCCAGTACACAACGAAAGGCTTCCCACAAGCAGCCAGCTATCAAGGCTGCCCTCAAGAGCCCTCGATTCAACGAAGAAGGAGGAAGAAGCCGCACCGCTACTGATCGGATTCAGTTGCTCATCGTGAGCCGCTGTGGGCCATGTACGCCAAGCGCATCACCTGCGTTCCAAACAGTATACAGTTCGCCAGCCTCACCCGTGTAGAACACCTCTCATAACTCAGCATTACTAAACCATCACGACAAAACGGTTCTTTTCAGGACCACCATAAATAATTGCTATTTAAGAATTAATTTTCATTGAACGTTCGCTCGCCTTGCTGCCAGCCAGATCACGCCCAAAGCTCTTTGATAATGTACCCAGCAACCAAACGTTTGTGGTCAAATGCGTAACAGTATTGAAGTGGTACATACAAATTCTTGCAATGACCGAATACCACATTGTCAACACTTCGAATTAAGAAAAGTTTTTTTTCCCGGGACGTTAGAAAAAGCAAAAAAAAAATCGAATTTATATGATTGATCGCGAATATCTCGCGTTTGTAAAATTTTATCAAAATCAATTTTCGCTTTTTTATTACGTAAAATTGAATAAACCAAAAATTACGTAATTTTTTCATCAGAAAACGAGACGTTTCCGTGATGGGAAAAAGTGGTTCCCCTAACACAGTCGCCGAATATTGATACCGAGCACGTAACCCGACGTCAAATCGAACGGTCCTGAAATTCTCAAGTTTTTGGAACTACCCTAAAGTTTCCACAATTTTTCGGATGTTCATTGAACTGTCCTGAAGTTCAGAACTTCCCGAAGACCTCTAGATTGACCAGAAGTTTTTCTGAAGTATTTCTAAAGTTCCTGAAATGTTCTTGAAGTTACTGGCGCTGTCATGAAGTTCTTCAGTCATCATCAAGTTTACAAAATTTTCTTAAAGTTTAGGGAAAAGCTCTGACGTTCTCAGAACTTACCCTTAAAGATCTTTAAACGTCTGCAAAGTTCTGAACTGTCCTGAGGTCAGGGATGGAAAATCATTTACATTCATTTCGAGAGTTCATTTACATTAATTTGCCTCTAACTTTTTTCATCAACAGAATACCGTTAAATGATGTATAAAGCTTTTGTAGCTTTTGATATTAACTTCAACTTTTGTTAATAACTAAAATCTTAATCTCTTATGCATGATGAAATAGAGCTGGCAGAACATGTTATTGTTTTTCAGTGAATGCAATTTACATTCACTGAAAAACAATGGGGGGTTCTTATCGCTCTGATTCATCACGCATAAGAGATACAGATTTGAGTTGTTTACAAAAGATGTAGCTAATATGAAAGCCTACAAAAGCTTCAAACACTATGTTAAGGAATTCTGTTGATGAAAAAAGTTCGAGGCAAATGAATGTAAATGAATGCACGAAATGAATGTAAATGATTTTCCATCCCTGCCTGAGGTCCTTGGAGTCCTTCCATGAAGTTATTGAAACTACTCTGGATATTTGGGATATTCTCCTCCAAAGTTCTCGGTCCATCCTAGGATCGATATGACATTATTGCATTTTTTGCCGAAACGCGATTTGCAAGACCTTCCAGACAGTTTGCATATGAAATCCTAGCAACGAGCTGTAGACTTGTAAAATTATTGTGCCCTGTCATATTCGTAAGTCACAACTTGCCATTCTGTTCGTGTAAAATGACGGACTGTTCCTTACACGCTGTGTCCGAAATGGTGAATCAATCAACTTTCATGTACATCGGGTTTTTCTTCGCCAAAACTCACATTTCTAAATCGGTTCATGTTAAAATATACTGACGGGAGAAATTTGAATTATTAAATTTTATCATAATTTACCATACAAATAATAGATTAAAAAATCTTTAAAAACCAACCGATTTAGGAGGGTTCCATCTGACTTTTTTGAAAACTGTAAGGCCCCTTGGCGAGCGAGGGGTCCATAAATTTGAGCTAAGGAAAGTGGCAATCTCATATTTTCATCAGTTTCGACCAATCAAGCGAATATATTTAAATATTTAAAGACCATGTGTCAATGGTCAATATTTAAATACCATGTGGCCTGGTTTCAACAAGAATTACTCAAATGTAAAGCTACCTTAAAAGCGAATCAATTGTACATCATATACGACTGAATTTGAAATAACAAATTCAGTTTGTTAATGTTTGTTATATACGATGAAACTTAAACATCACGCGATGAAATTCTTTCGATTTTGTAATTAATCTGTAGTATTTTACAATGCATCTGTGCATTGTTTGTTATACGACTTCTGGTTGTCTGGGCGGTCAAGGAAGCAATCAATCTTTTGGATCAAGCTACCTAAACTTTTCAGTCGTTCGTTGTTTCTCGGAAATGCTCGAATATGTCGTGGAACAGGTCCCCCTCAAAATGAAAATATAAACTACTACATTTTTAAGGAAAACATCGTTGCAATTCTCGGGGCTGGGTATTTCGTCAAAGATCATTTAAGTAAGAAATATATACACGGAAAATGAGAACGACCCAAATTTGAGTTTAGTTCACTCATAATCGCCAAAAGTGCAGGAACTCAGCGATGAGTAAAATTTGTCTCATGGTTTCCTGTGGAAAACCTAAAAAATCTGCCGGAAAATGAGTAAATTTACGAAAATTTTATTCAGTTTCGGACTAGTACCAATAGACTGAGTGAATCAAATCTTTACTTTTCTCAAATTCGGGAATTTTTCCCTGGAAAATCCTGGAAAACCTGGGAAAACATGAGGCAAATTTACTCATCGCTGAGTTCCTGCACTTTTGGCGATTATGAGTGAACTAAACTCAAATTTGGGTCGTTCTCATTCGCCGTGTATAAAATAAAAGCACAACAACTAAGCAGACAAGGGAAGTAACGCCGTTGGTGCTCGGGTCATGAGTTGATGGGTCGATAGATAAGGTCCAGATGTGGGAGCTGCCTTCCTGGCTTCGGTAGCATTGGTACTCAGTACGAAAAACAAGATCGACGGAGAACAAATCCAGGGGAAAAAATAGGTCAGGGTAAGTGCACCAGTTTTGGCCATTCCTCAGAAAAAAAAAACGATTAAATCACAATTTTCGTGCGTTTTGTGGACCGTCTACCGGAGGAAGCGAGACGATCAGCTTCCACATTGCCCTGAATTTCGCAGTGACCGGGTATCCAGGTGACAGTAGTGCCAGATGGGGCACTCGGGAGCAGTGTTGGGAAAATATCAAAAAATCAAATCTCTCCAATGCCCAAGATCACGCTCGATGCGGTTGATTTTACAAGCTTTTATATTGCAACTCGGAATATCAAGCTAACAAAACTCACCAGCTGCAAATCTCAACAAACTGTGGTGAGATTGAGTTTCATGATTTTTGCTTTACACCCGAACGCAACCGAAATTTTAATAACGGTTGGTAGCAGTCCCTCCGCGTCTGCCATCGTAGAAGAGTAAAACGAGATAGCAAACTATACTTTCTCTTTCCAAGAAAACGGTGTGCAACGGAATCATTGTTGTGTCGAGTCAACTTTCAGCTTGATTTTTGCACGTTGTGAATAGTCTCGCAATATCAAAGGAGCTTGAAAAATCAATATCAAGCATGATATTTTGTTCCAATATCTTCTTCTTCTTCTTCGCATTTCAAGCTTATTGCATATCGCATATTAGCTTATTGCGTGCTCTCAACCTAGTGTTCTAGATGCACTTCCACAGTTATTAATTGAGAGTTTTCGATGCCTGTACCATTTTTGCATTGGTATAATTGTGTGGCAAGTCCAATCATACTTCTATGCCCAGGGAAGTCGAGAAATTTTCCAACCCGAAAAATTCCTAGACCGGACCGGGAATTGAACCCAGCCACCTCCAGCATGGTCTTGCTTTGTAGCTGCGCCTTTACCGACTGAGCTAAGGGAGTTCCAATATCACGCGTGATATTAAGAGCGTATGAGAGCATAAAAATATAATTTGATTGGTGATTTTGCCAACACTGCTCGAGAGCATGGTCTGTATCCATGGGTGAGTAGGGTGTTCGGCATCAATGGCGGCTACAGCAATGGCTGAGTCGGTGAGAAAAGGACGATTGGTTTGCTTGATGGAGTGGAGATCTCAAAGAAAGCGGCGGCGGCTTCAGCCAAGAACACTCTGCACTGGTCTGGGAGGAGGTAACAAACCCTAGATTCGGGGCTGGAGATCCCAATGCCGATTTTACCCTGGGAAAGAGATCCGTCAGAGTAACGTAAGCTATATCATTTGTATCGGTGTTCGATTAGGTTACGGTGGGTCTGGGTAACGGCAAGGGGGTTGGAACCGACCTTGAACGTTTGTTTCATTGCCTGATCGATGGCAATTTTGGGCAGGTTCCAACCCCTGGCTCTACACCAGTGGACCCTTGACACTCGGGGGAGGGTCTGGTTAACAGTTCTGGTAAGGAGTTGGTTGGCCTCCTCGAGGAAGAATACTCCTTTGCTAGAACCCGTAGTCTTTTCAAGGAATGCGATGGTCCGGAGACAGATGGTCATGTCGATAAGTCGGTCAAAGGGGAGTATGCCGTCCTAATCCAGGGGTGGATACAAGCAGACCGGAGGTGATGCCCTTTGATAGACAGTAGATAGTTTTTCTACGAGGGTCGTTCGAGCCATACACGTGAGTTCGATCCCGTACGATGATCGCCTTGGAGATACGGATTCGTAAGTGCCGGTTGCTGTCGGGATGGCGTCTGATGAGGGAGCGGAGTAGGTTCAGTCGAGTTTGGCAGTTGGCCTTAACCTCATCGAAGTGGGCCTTGAAAGAAAGGCTGTGGTCGAGTCGCACTCCGAGGATTTTGACGGTGTTTCGTTGCGGTATAACCTGGGTGTGGACAAAGACCGGTGGCCATGGGTGCAGATGTGGTTGAACGAACTTTTCTCCGCCGACAACTGGAATCCGGCACCAGATGCCCAACGATGCACAAACTTAACGGCCTGTGCTAGTTTCGTCCGGAGGATTTTGATAGCATTCCTAAGGGCATAATGACGATATCGTCGGCGTAGACGAAAATGAAAATGGCTACTGGGAGATTGCAGAATACACCATTCAGACTGACAATAGCGTACCAAAATACGTATTCGTCTCGTGACCGTGTCGAAACGCATGCTGCCGATGATCTAACAAGCTGTGCTCATTGAAGACGCTGCAGAGACGACGTTTGAGCATCCATTACCTGGTTTGCCAACCTTACAGATAGGGACAACCAGGCTGTGATGCCATTGCCGTTGCGGAAAATCCAGACATGTTCCGTTCTGTTTTTCAGACTTGTTTGGACGTAGGCGTCTTCCCAGACGCGTGGAAGCGGCAGAAGCTGGTGCTGCTTCCGAAGCCAGGAAAACCCCCTGGGGACCCGTCAGCATACAGACCCATCTGTTTGCTGGACACCACTGGGAAACTGCTTGAGAGGGTCATCCTCAACAGGCTGTCGGCCTACACCGAAGGTGTAGACGGCCTGTCAAGCAGCCAGTACGGGTTCCGAAAGGGCAGATCCACGGTGGACGCCATCCGCGACGTCATCCGCGACGTCATCCAGACGGCAGAGGTGGTCCATCGGAAACGAAGGGGCATTCGCTACTGCGCGGTGCTAACCTTAGACGTGAAGAACGCGTTCAACAGCGCGTGCTGGGGGGCGATAGCCCGCTCGCTACACCAGCTCCAAATTCCCGGAGGGCTGTATAAGATTCTGGAAAGCTACTTCCAGAATCGTGTGTTGATGTACGACACAGAAGATGGCGAAAAATGCGTTAGAGTCACCGCAGGTGTGCCACAAGGCTCCATCCTGGGCCCGGTGTTATGGAACGTCATGTACGATGGACTGTTGAGGATAAAATTCCCGGTAGGCGTGAAAATTGTAGGTTTTGCCGACGATGTCACGCTGGTAGTCTGCGGGGAATCCCTCGAGGAGGTAGAGCTGACAGCGGGCCACTGCGTCAGGCTTGTGGAGGAATGGATGAGAACCAGGAAACTGGAGCTCGCCCATCACAAGACGGAAGTGGTCGTAGTCAACAATCGCATGTCAGTACAGCATGCAACGTTGACAGTCGGCGGAAGCACAATTCGGTCTGTGCGCTCTCTAAAACTCTTGGGGGTCATGCTCGACGATAAGCTCAGCTTCGGCTGCCACGTCGAGTACGCCTGCAAGAGAGCGTCTATGGCTATCCCGTATGATGTCAAACAGCTCGGCAGTGAATGCCAGTAAGCGCAGGCTCCTCGCTGGGGTCGTAGTATCTATCCTCAGATACGGCGGCCCTGCGTGGGCTGCGGTACTCGATATTGACTGCCACAGGCAGAAATTAGAGAGTACACACAGGCTAATGTGCTTAAGGGTGGCCAGTGCATACCGCACTATCTCGAGAGAGGCCGTCTGTGTCATAGCAGGGATGATGCCAATCAGCCTTATCATTAAGGAGGATGTAGCGTGCTATGACGCGAGGACCGTTCGAGGGGTGCGCAACAACGCGCGAGTTGTGTCGACCGCGAGATGGCAATTGGAGTGGGAAAACTCCACAAAGGGGAGGTGGACTTACCGCTTGATACCTTCCGTATCAAGCTGGGTCAACAGGCGCCATGGGGAAGTAAACTTCCACCTGACACAGTTCCTGTCAGGCCATGGCTGCTTTAGGAGCTACCTGCATAGGTTCGGACATGCAAGTACTCCCACCTGCCCCACATGTGCTGGTGTCGAGGAGACCGCCGAACACGTCGTGTTTGCCTGTCCACGTTTCGAGCCAGTATCGAGCGCTATGCTAGCGATATGCGGAGCGGATACCAGTCCGGACAACATCGTTCATAGGATGTGTGGTACCACCGAGAACTGGAGCGCGGTGGTGACTGCGGTCACCCACATAGTTTCGGTATTACAACGACAGTGGCGAGCCGAGCAGCAGTTACCTACTGCCCGACCAGATCGTTAGAGTATTGCTAGAGAGGCGCCATAGCGCTACAGTGGCCCCTCCCACGAAGTAATGCCTTCGGGCGGTTCCGGGGAGGCCAAGGGCCAAGCGCACAGGGTAAGGTTTAGTGGGTCGGAAGTGAAATTCTCCCATCCCCACACCCTGAGTTCCTTCTCAGGTGTCTGTGAGCAGATTCCCCCCTGTATAAAAAAAAAAAAAAAAGGCTGTGATGCCATAGCGACGGGAGGGAGTCGCTTAACCATGATCTGTTGAACAGATCCAACAACTTGAGTCGACCAGATAGGTTAGAAGCGGATAACCGACCGCAACAGGGCGTTAGAATCGTCGTCGGGGATACGGAAGTTGGCGATGGAATTGACAGTTGCGTTTTGCTTACGCCGAAAGTCCGCCGAGTAACTGTCGATAGCTGACAGCGATTGAAAATGGGTTCCAAGCCTATCAACGATGACGGCGGGGTCCGTTGTGGTAGTGTCGTCTGTCGTCTGTCTATACATCAGTTATAGTAAACTTGTATATTCATAAAAAAATATAACTTTTAATTTAAGAGACCATATATCCCATTAATGCCCAGTGTTCTATTTATCTATCTATAACGGGTTAAAGTTTATTGTTTTTTCCCGGATCTCCCGTTAAATTCCCGGTTAGCTGGGCACCCTGCCACTAGGCATTAGTTTTCACACTGGCAACCAATTATCAATGACGTTTGCATACCTTTTATTTATTTATTTATTTGGAGGGAAAAGCCCACACTAGTGAGCGCAAAACCTCATCATTTCAGTACCGACAGATACATTATAAAACAGATTCTAAAGTCTAACACGAGGGATATTAAAATCAAAGCAATTATAACATTTGTTGAAGATCTTGCACATGCTTAGTTAACGACTCATTAGCGCCGTAGTTTGTACGAAAAATCCCGGCTTCTTGAATAAATAATAAGAACGTAAATTTACGCATCTGATATTGACATTCAACTGCTACTGAAGTGAACCGCAATTAATGTCCGATCGTAGGAGATCAGCGATGAAGGTAGCTTTAAAGACGCTTCGGTGAAATTGTAGGGACATCAAATTACAGCGACTTTCATTTCTAGGGCGATTGAAAGGATCACTCCAGGGTAGCCAACGAAGGACGAGACGTACAAATCTTCGCTGAATGGCCTCAATACGATTCACCCCGTTGCTGTAAAAAGGAGCCCATAATACGGAACAGTACTCTAATGTGGAGCGGACTAGCGAACAATAGAGTGTTTTTAAACAGAAAATGTCCCTAAAGTCTTTGGCGAAACGAAAAATGAAACCAAGTTGAGAAGATGCCTTAGCGGAAACATAAGCCACATGGTCCTTGAAGGTGAGTTGTGAACCAAGTAGAACGCCTAAGTCTTTAATGGTAGATTCGTGGCTTAATATTTGCTTTTGCAGGCTGTAAGCATAGCAGATAGGTGATTTTTTCCTGGAAAACGTTTTAATGGCACATTTAAAAGCATTTAATACCATCCTATTCTTGTCACACCGAGCAGCAAAAACGTCCAGCTGCTGATGAAGAAACAATGCATCACTTCGATCTTTGATGACAAAGTATTATTATTATTTAACTTTATTAGGGAGGCTTTCAGCCTTGGGCTGGTTCGCCTCCATGACAAAGTATAGTTTGAAATCGTCGGCATAAGACAGCTTCAGGCAACGGATCTAAAAGTGAACGTCATTCAGATACAATACAAATATGAACGGTCCCAGATGACTACCTTGAGGTACACCATAAGAAACAGCGAACGGTTGAGAAAAATGATCTCCAATCTTCACTGACATAGGTCGACCGGTATGAGGTATGAGCGAAGCCAATCAAGAAGGGAACCGTGAAAGCCAAGTCGCTCTAGTTTGGCCACTGAAATGTCGTGAATGATTTTATCAAAAGCTGCGGAAAGATCGGTGTAGATAGCATCCACTTGATGACCTCTTTCCATCTTGCGTATGATTGATGATGTGTATTGAACGAGATTTGTAGCGGTCGACTTCTTCGGCATGAGTCCGTGTTGTTCAGTCGCGATGTAACTAGAGCAGGTGTGTTTTCAATAATCTAGCATCAATAGTTCAAAAAGTTTTGAGAGTGCACATAAAGGACACCGACTGCTTATTGTCTTTTTTGAAGACAGGGAAAACAAAAGAACCTTCCAGCAGTAGGGAAAGATCCCAGAATCCAAAGAGAGGTTGAAAATGGATGCTAAAGGTGCGGCCAGCACTCCAATACAGTTCTTGATAACCGCGGAAGGGATTTCGTCAGGGCCAGTGTTGAAAGAATTTTTCAAACGAAGGCCTGCTCTACGAACATCATTAGTCGAGATAGGCGGATGCGGCCCAACAGCAGAAAGTACGGGAACATCACTTACGGCGGCTACGATGTGCTCGTTAGGTAAATTTTCTTTGACGAAGACACTGCTGAATTGTGACATGAACAGGTCAGCGATTCCCTCCGTATCTTACTCTTCTCGATCCGTATTGTACATGGTAGAAGGTAAAGCCGATTCCTTCCGTTGATCGTTCACATGATTCCAGAAGCTCTTGGGATTTGCTTTGAGTTTAGTTTGTAGATGGCGCTGAAGGGCTTGATAAAGCTGTTTGTTGAGCCACTTAGATTGTTTGTTAACGAGGTTGTACGGTTTACAAAATGTCTTCAAGGCAGCTCGTTTGGATGACTTCAGTCGCTTGAGTCGGTGGTTGATCCAAGGAGGGTTACTAGATATGGGTGGAGTTGTCATGGGTACAAACTGGTTGATCGCATACACGACAATATTCGAGAAAATAGAAGAAGCATCACGATCTCGGAGTTCATCGTCCCAGTTGATGTTTTCGATGTTACCTCTTGAACCGAGCTATTAGGGGCGAGTTCACGGCTAAGGAAACATAGATCAAGCAGTCTATGATTTTCATTCGAAATCCCGTTCAGTTGCAGAAGATCAGCAGTACTGTAGCAATCTAGAAGAGATGCTACTAGAGGTGTAATGTATGAGCCATTAGAACGAGGATGAAAGAACCCTGTTCCATTTGATGACCAGTTGACTGAAGCAGGAGAGTCAAAATTCCTGAAGTGGACCACTGATTTTTCACAAATCATTGGATTCCATTCAAAATACGTCTATATATTGCTCTTACCACGACAAACAATAACCCAAAATATTTCGGCAAAATTCGCATTTAAACAAAAGTTATAAACAATTAAGTTTTTTTGACCCTTTTTCGAAAAAAAATCTCATCTCTAGATCGGGCCAATGAATTTTTCTCCAGTTTTGATATTATCACAAGAAGACATGTTTCTTCCAAAATCACTAAAATTTATTCATCAAAAATGTAATTTGTTTATAATAATTACAATTTTTTATAAACAAATGCAATTTTTTTGGTGTTCCCCGCGCGATACAAGATTGCTTTTTTTTTAGAATTGTTCCCTGACTTTTTTCCCATACAGAACCGTTTCAACATTTTTGTCACCAGTATTGGGAGCCGAGCTATAGCAATTTTTGTAACGCGCCGCACCAAGCGCGCGGCGCCGCGACCCGCCGCTCGCGCGCGAAGCGAGTCGCTACGCGCTCTTGGTCCGAACTCGTTTCCTCGTTTCGTCTTTCCCGTGTCTTTCCCGATGCGTGAACGCGCGAGCGGCGCGACGCGGCGCCGTGCGCTTGGTGCGGCGCGTTACAAAAATTGCTATAACTCGGCTCCCAATACTGGTGACAAAAATGTTGAAACGGTTCTGTATGGGAAAAAAGTCAAGGAACAATTCTAAAAAAAAATCAATCTTGTATCGTGCGGGGAACACCAAAAAAATTGCATTTGTTTATAAAAAATTGTAATTATTATAAACAAATTACATTTTTGATGAATAAATTTTAGTGATTTTGGAAGAAACATGTCTTCTTGTGATTATATCAAAACTGGAGATAAATTCATTGGCCCGATCTAGAGATAAGATTTTTTTTTCGAAAAAGGGTCCAAAAAACTTAATTGTTTATAACTTTTGTTTAAATGCGCTTTTTGCCGAAATATTTTGGGTTATTGTTTGTCGTGGTAAGAGCAATATATATACGTATTTTGAACGGAATCCAATGATTTGTGAAAAATCAGTGGTCCACTTCAGGAATTTTGACTCAGGATTGAAATCACCAACAACAAGAATTTCGTCAGTCGCATTCATCTTGGATACGACCCAAAAAAGTGTATCAATGTTGTTTAATCCGGCTTCTTTGACTTTTCGAGAGTCGGATTATTGAGGGGATACTGTATGGCAGCCCCGTGTTTTCAAGAACTTGAATAAAATTCATTTTTTTTTCATTGTTATTACACCTTTAGCACACACACACAAAACGTGAATCCATTCGTATTCGTATAGTATTTCTCTAAATGATCGGAGATTTAAATACCTGTAAAATATCACTCCCTATGAAATACTGAGAAATGCAATTAAAAAAGAAAAATGTTTGGGTAAATTTCTAGAGAAAGAGATTACTAAATAATCATTAAAATTCCATCAAAATTTGCTTTCGTAGCTCTCATTTCGAAATCATTAGACTCCTATCGGTATCCCCATGGGGCAACTTTGGTTAACCTTGATCTAATTAAGTAGTGTCCCATTTCCCCTCCCGCTTAAGCTTTGCTGAAATTAGAGAAACCCTTTGCCTCCACCATTCGCTGGTCGAACAAAGTACCAATATACCAACAGAAAGCAGCTCATCGATGGTAATCCAATCCGGTTCTTCTTCCACTTCCCTCTTCGACCGTCTTCGGCACCACAATGAGCTCCACGCGAGCAAAAACAGCGCTATAGACCGCACACTCCACAAAAAACACCCAACCAAGCAAAGCACAAAGTGTCACGCCAATTCAACCATAACAGCAGGGTGGAGCACTTCTTCGGCAGATGGGACCCATTCCCGTCATACACAAATTCTTTCGCGAGTTAAATTACGAATGCTGTAAAACACGTATGCCGAAACAGTGCCGCACCCTACGCGGCCATGGCTACTACGACGACACCAGCCACCCATCATAGAGTGCGGCGTCCGGCCAACTGCTGCATGGCATGGCATCATATGTATCTGTCTCCGCGATGTGACCGCATAGTAGGCAAAGGACAAGGAAAATGATAAATCAATAGGATGTGGGGACACACAAAAAAACAACTAATTTTCCTGATTGTGTAGGGTTAGAGAGGCCAGCTGAGGTGACACCCCATCGGCTCTGACGGATGATTAGATCAACAAATGGGATGGATTAGATAATTTTTGGTGGCTTCTCCCTACGACGGACGACGGACGACCGAATGAGGCATTGCAGTGTCTTCGATACTAACTTCAACGTGCTTCGGTTCTCCTTGTCGCCACCACGACTGAGTGCCATGCATTGCGTGTTTTCCCTTGGCCATTTGAGTTTTTCCTGCTGCCATTATTCGTCGATTCTAATTGCCATCCGCAGCGAAAAATCTGTTCTTTTTTTTTCTGTTCCAGGGGTGGTGGTCCGGGTTCTTCTTTGTTTGATTCACCACCAGTGCCCGATACGGCTGACGTTTGCCATTGCTTCAAAATCGATACACTTTTTTCGGCACGTGAAAACTTTTCACTCGGCAAATCTTCACATTGCACTTGTCCTGAACGATACACAAAAGGTGTACACCACGGTCAAAATCAATATTCCTGGAGCATGTCTCACTTACTGTGACACTCTCTTCGACACCGCCGGACTAAAGCGAGCAGCGGCAGGCTTCGATTCACATTCGTCTGCTCCAGCATCAAAGTGGGCTTTGGTTGGGAAACTGATCACTCATCACTGCAATCAGCACAGCTTGCTTTGTCGCACTCCGATCCCATCAACACTGGGAATTGCTAACGTCATCCACACAAGGCAAACACACCCTGCTTCAGCACATCGCATCAGGACACTCAGGGACCGACTGTCGTTATTCGAAGAAAAAAAACTACGCACTCACACAATCATACACGGAAAACGCGCTTTCATTCACGACAAAAGACCTCAGGATACGGCAGGCTGATTCCTTTCTTTTTCTTCCACCAGGATACACGTTCATGTTGGACAAGTGTGCCCATGCCCAAGTTGCTACAAATAGCAACACAGGGGCGGCCGTGGAAATTTGCAACAGCACAAAAGAAAATATGTGTGCATGTTGTATGTTGTATGTTCATGTTGAGGAAAAACGAGAGCGAGAGCGAGAGAGAGAGAGAGAGAGTGGAAAACTAACGAGAGAGAACACCCTTCCGAGCTTGTTCGGAGATGATTCATGGAGGAAGGCACCTACATGTTGCGATCCTGCAGCACGGTTTTGCATGCCATGGGGAGGAAACATGCCTATGACTAATGCTTTTCTCGGGAAGGGGGGTGGTGGACAAAGGAGGTTGACATGTCAGGTTTCGGAAGGAATTAAGAATCGCGAAAGAGAGAGAGAGAAATGTGTAGTCGTGGATTGGAAAGTGTCAAGTGGCAGTTGAGGATTGTAAACAAAGAATCATAAGCATTCTACGCTGACGTCACTCACTCAGAATGGTAGCTTCCTGATTTGGAATAGTGGACCGTGAAGGTTTAAATTAATTAAGGGAGTTGAGACTACGTACATAGTTTCTGGACAATTTTAGGTGTGATTAGTTATACATTTCACAAATCCATAGGTCTTCGTTAACAAGGCTCAAGGGCGAAAGATTTCAAGGTCAAGTGCAGATGTGCTGCTAAGGATACGTAAAAAGGAACAAAGAATCTTTGAAATCCGTCCAGTGCATCGTGCAGGCAAGTCAAATCAAGACAACTTCTTGGATAAAGCCGGACCATTGCATGGCAAGTTCAGCACCAGCAAGACTATGTTGGAAAATCAAGAAAACTTTAAACACTGTGGCAAATGAATTTCAACGATAAGAGGTAAAATTTGATTCTTTCATTATGAAAAAAAAATATTGGTTTGTATACATCAAAATCATAACTTCACTGTTTGGCACTAACCAACAAATTGACAGCTCGCTCCTATACAAAGTCCCATCAAGGGGCGCTGAGATGGTGATTGTTACTAATGTAATCGCACATATTTAAATTTTAAAATAGTTCCAATTTACCAAAATTTATGGAATTTTGGATTCGGCAGACAGCTCTAGCAATGGCAAGTCATTACAATGATTTTACGAGAACTTCAAGGACAAATCTAAAAAATCTCCAACAGCAGCCTACTGCACTGTATCATTCTCGATTAGCACGTGAAAAGGGCTTAATTTCTAAGATCGATTCACTTCATAGTTTTTTTTCTTTTTGGTTTTACCAAGGCAACAATAATCAATTTCAGGTTATGGTCAACCGAAAATGATCCAAGCTTGCATTTGCAGTCATAGGGCAAATGGCTCTAATGTTGGCCGATGGATCTAAGCATGGGTCTATCGCTAAAAATCTGCTATTTATCAATTTTATCTAGATGAACACGTCATTGGGACGGTACTAATAGGGGAAAGCGATGTAATGTCAGCCTAAATGCCCCTAATTTGGGCCCATACATAAATTCAGCAAACGACTAAATTTTCAATAGCGACCAAAATATCCATTAGTACCGTCCCAATGACGCGTTCATCTAGATATAATTGATAAATAGCAGATTTTTAGCGATGGGCCCATTCTTAGATCCATAGGCCAACATTAGACCCACTTCCCCTACATATTTTTGGTCACTATTGAAAATTTAGTCGATTGCTGAATTTATGTATGAGCCCAAATTAGGGGCATTTAGGCCGACATTACATCCACTTCCCCTACTATTCCTAAAAGTGTAAATCGATTAAGCGGTAAATGTCAAGAAAATGTTAGAGAGAAATATGTCACGACATTTTTTCCCCATACTTTTCAGTAGATATTTGTGTAGTCAAAAAGCACCAACATTCTCAGAATCAAAGGAGGTGTGCTAACATTTTATATCAATACCAATTAACGGATCAATAAGCTCCTATTCTTTTCTCAGAATTGCAGGTTTTTCATTACTTCACAGGTAGTATTTCTGAGAAAAAAAATAAGAAAGAAAACTTAAAAAAACCAACTGCCCAAGAAATTGCGAGACTCAACAAATTCACACCCAACGGGGTTTCGCATTGCCGAGAGACAGCCCCCAAACTCTCGATGATAACACATGTAAAGTTGCCGCACAAGTTTAGAATGTTATTTTTAACCTGTCAAAATAATACTCAACAACAATAACTCTTCTCCGTTTTTACTGTGCACCATCGCTGCCGCCGTCGCCGCCGCCGCCTCTGCCGCAGTAGCAAATAAATAAGTTCGCTGATTCGGTCGATTTTCTGCCTTCCTCGGGATCCTCTGTCATCCCACAATCGCTCGAATCAAGAAAAAAAAACACAACACTTATATTTACGTCACACATTGTCCAACACCTCTCTTCTTTCTCGCACTCTCTTTCCCCGTCTCTTTCTCTCGTTCTCGCTCTCTTTCTCTTTGTACTTTTCTTCCTTTATCTGCCACTCACATTTTGTGACACTTTTTTCTTCGTACCTTCTCCTCCCACTCCTGCTCATCACGGTCCATCCACCCACCGAACTTCACACACCGTTCCGCTTAATTACTCACTGCTGTGGCTACTTTGCTTCGATTTTTTCCTTGCTCTCCTGCAGCTCATCAACTCCGAGATGCAGTAGGCGGCGTTCCATATTTCTTTTCACACTCACTCAGTTCCGATTCGGCATTCGAACACTCGGAGGAAAAATGTATCGATTCGCACTCGCTGGCTGTTCTATCCTTCCTTATTTGCACAAGGCTATCACATTGATCCTGCTGCAGCAGCGCTCATCGAAGGAGTCTCCTGGTACGTTGTTGCTAACACTCGCGCACACACACCAACACAGATCCCGTTCAGCACAGTTTTCCCGGCCTACTGTTCCTTCTTCGACCAACATCGGAGAAGCAAATTGAGAGAGGGAGAATGACAGCAGGTCGATCGAATAATCCCCTCCCAGCAGCAGAAGAAAATGCCTCCCATCCCCCACGGCCTGCCTGGACCATCCATCATTATAAGCACCCGTTTTTCAAGGAAAATTGCTCCTTTCGCCACTCATTCACACAAGCAAACAAAATAAATCACCTCTAAATCATCTATCGTAAATCAAACGCAAACGAGAAAACTAGCAGTTTTTTCGCCAACTCCCGGATCGAATTTTCCACCCAGCTGCCAGGACTCAGCACCCCCAGCAGCAGGAGTCAACCACCGCACCGCACCACACGACAACTGTCAGCAGAGTGTGACAAAACCACGGAAATAAAATCAGAAAAAGCAGGATTTTTCACTGAACAACCACCGGAACGCGAACACCGACAACGACCCGCCGGGACCCAGAATATGGGGCACCGTTTCGGACAGAGCTAGCCTCCGCCCGGTGCGTGCAATCCGGTCGAATTTCCCATTTTCCTACGGCTACGCAAGTCAGAAGAAAATTACCGTCCTCCCGTCCTTAGACCATTTTTGTTGAGAGACAGACAGACACACACGCACGCACAGACGGCCACGGACTGTGTGCGTTCCTCTCTGCTGCGCCTGCGACGAACGACAACTGAACGACGACTGAACTGAACTGAACGAACGGAACGAGAATCGATACGCCAGCATACTGGCAGATAGGCCTGTCATCGTCGGTCATGGCATAGGCCAGCGGTTGCCAACCGGCACTGAGACACGTACCCTGTGTATGTTGATTACTATACTTTGGTAATTATGTACGATGGACAATGGGGTGGGTCAACTGCTCTTTCAATGCGTAGTGAAGTCCCCAACAACTGGGCAAAAATTGAACGAATTTGGTCATAAACTCGATTTGCGGGAAACGGAACGATCCTATTCATTTGCTTACCGAAATCCAAATATTGCTCAAATTGCACCAAAACTCGAACGTAGATGGAGAATACTATACAAAACAACTTTGTTGAAGACTGCAAATCGATTTGATCTTATTACAAAAAGTTACTAATCTTTCTTTCTTTATACACTTTGCGGTATATTATGATGAAAAATTAAAAACCTACATTATCTAGCTTCAATTTATTCGCTGAGGCAATTTAAACCAACAGCACGAGTCTCCAGGCTGCGAACCGCTGGCATAGGCGACTGAAATGCGCCCGGCTGTGGAAGGCAACTAGTGCAATTGAACGAAACTGAACGAGCGGAAGGAATACCTTCTTTTGAGTGATTGCGATTTCAAATTCAAATTTCAGAATATGTACATCAAGAACATCACTGCCGTACTCTAATAGTACGTTCAGACTACAGAGTTATAACATGTTATATTGTTATCTTGATGGTGGTCTCTGTGTTGCAATTATTTGACAACCGTTATAACATGTTATAACTCTCCAGTCTGTACAGCGTTTAACGGAACTATCAACTCTATACTTTCATCTACTCCATCTATCGTATAAAAATTACCACTACAGTATGTTATTTGAAATTAGCATCTTCAACTGAGAATTATTTGTTAAATAAGATATCTTTGTTGGGAACAGTGGAGATGGAAAGCAATTGCTTTATTCTAGATCCAGCGACCCATTTAAACTTCAAGTATCAAACCTTTTAAATGCATGCACACTGTACTGTCAGATTTTCAAAAGGGAAATAATCAGACATAAGAAATTACCGTTCTTTATATTCACATGTTAACAGTTAAATTACTAGCACTGGATAAAATTCAATACTTTACCTGAATGCAATTTTCAGCAACAATTTCCAACCTGATGAATGTTGGTGTCTATAATGGAAAACCTGTTAAAAGAGAGAACTGTTAGATATTTCCATTTAATTCCATTACCTTAATGGTTTGTCGTTGTCCGATAAAAGTAACGTGTCTACCGTATGCGTGATAATGTTTGCACCATTGAGCAATGTCAAAATTAAAAAAATTATCAAAAATTTCGTTTTCCTATTTTTAAATCTATTCAAAGGGGATGTTTCTCAGAGTCTTTAACTATGTTAATCTTCGATCGAGATTCCACTTGCTGCAATTACGGCTTCCACACGCTCCCGGAATGCACGGTGGATCTGGATCCATTTCTCTCCAGGTACGGGTCAATGTTTGTCTGAGGCTTGCTGTACTCGGGTGGCGTTCAGAACAGGCCTTGGCCTTCACGACGCGCCATATTGAGTAATCCAGCGGATTAAGATCGGGGCTGTGTGGCTGCCACATATCCTTCGCCCACTTCTGAGTGCGGTTCGAAGTGTGGCACGGAGCCCCATCTTGTTGAAATACAACATTTGGCTTCGGACCGTACTGTTCTTTGATCCACGGATGAACATACTTACTTAAAATCCCGATGTAGTCCTCCGTGTTGACCTTGTCGCCTTCTGGAATGAACACCGGGTCCATTTTTTTTGCCATCGCAAGCCACCAATCCAAACACCATAACGCTAGCAGGATGCTTGGTCAGATACACGTTCTTGTGCTCGTCGGCCACGTCTTTTACCGGTAGAGAACTAATATACCGGTCAGTTCTGGAATTTGATACGGAATCGACGGTAAACATGCTCTCGTCGGTGAACAGGATTACCGGATTTTTTCGCTTAAGGAAGTTCAAGATTTTCTCGCATCGTTCGACTCGTAGCTCCCGGATGCGGTTGGTAATCATGTGAGTTTTTTCCGTGCCCTCGACTTTGACTCGCGATCTTCGTTAACGATCTTCCGTGCCGTAAAGTCACTGATCCCGTGTTCCTTTGCCATTTTCCTTATTGAACGCAATGGATTCATCTGAATCTTCCTTTTGATAGCAGCGACCCTCGGAACCCGAGCTGACCTCGGACGACCTGTGGCCACCATCGCGGATAGTTGTCCTTTCTTTTCCCGGTCTAAAACCCTTTTGACGGTCCACTGGGACACTCCCACGGCGATTGAAATGTCTTTTTGCGACATTTGCGCGTGGGACAAATCACGAACACGCTGCCACTTCGTCGTCGTGCAACTGTCAAACTAAGTAAATCATTTTTTTCGATACACAGCCTACTACGGTATGAGCTATAGGTTACGTGCATGCAAAGCAAACCAAAGCATTGTATGCACAGGTGAAACGGGAACCTTATTTGTACGATGGTGCAAACATTATCACGCATACGGTACATGGTTGGTTGTAGGTATGTGATACATCGAGTGATTCCGTTTATTTCACCTCTGTTAGAACATAGTAAGCGTTGGTATAATTGTTCAATAAAACTTCATTTCGCTACTTGCACTCTAACTTGAGTAGACGTTTCTATCAGGAAAGTTTCCATAGTTACGGCCGTTGTTACCGGCCGAAAGTCACCAAAGAAGCGAAGCCATGCGAAGAACTCGGTGTTCCGGGGATAACTTGGACCCTTCTGGAAACCAGACTGCAGCCAAACTGGTGGCACTTCAAGTCAGAATGCGCCAGTGGTGAGCGATGAGAGGATTCCAAGGGGCAGAAGACCTGAAACAGTCTGAAAACGACGTTTCAAGGCTGCGGACGATACCGGAAGATAAGCTTGCTGAGGAAGTTGACCAGGCAGGAGCTGGAAGATTGTTCGTCCGTCGAGGAGTACGTCGATGAAATCATGTCCACGAGCCACAAGCTGGGAGAAATTGGTTTCGTGTTGGATGATGAATGGTTGTTGCTGATCCTGCTCATGAGCCTCCCAAAGAACTACGAGCCCATGATCATGGGACTGGATGCCTCAGGTATCAAGCTCACGGTGGATATGGTGAAATCGAAAATTCTTCAAGGCGTCGCCATGGATACCAATGTCAAGTCAAGCGGTGCTGCCGGAGCGCTAGCCACTCGTGAAATGAAGTTCCAGAAAAAGAAGGATAAGTCCGGTGTCAAATGTTTCAAATGCGACAAGCTTGGGCACTACGCGTCCGAGTGCCAGGGGAAGCTGAATTCGAAGCCCGAGAAAGGATTCCATGGAAAGCAAACGGCTTTGATGGCGTGCATGAAATCGAAGCTGAAGACGGAAAACTGGATTTTGGATTCAGGAGTTCAAGCCAGCCAGGGCATTCGTGGCAAAACCCGGGGAGAATCTGGAGCTGTGGCATAGACGGTTCGGCCACCTGAATCTGGACAGTGTGAAGCGTTTGGATGACACACACTTACTTCCTGAAATCCAAAGCTGAGGCATTTGATGCGTTCGAAGAATTCAAAGCGTATGTCGAGAAGCAGACAGGTAAATCTATCAAGCGTTTGCGAACCGACAACGGAATATAGGGTAGGATGGTGCAAAACGCACCCTTTAAGCAAAATCGTCAATGGCTGGCGAATGGAAGCTAAAATCAAGAAGAAAGTAATGGCGTTTGGTTCATTACCATGTTTTCTACAAAGATCGAGTGATTTAGAACTACAAAAGGAGGGGGCGACCCCGGCGTAGTGGTTAACATCCATATCTCTCACGCCAAAGTCACGAGTTCAAATCTCACCCCCGGACAAGTCACGAATGACCCAAGAGTGTTAAAGTGACTATAATAATAATAAAAAAAAAAAAAAAACTACAAAAGGATGATTTTCCATGGCTTTCAAGGTATTTTTTAAATTGCTTCCAAAATGATAGCGGGGCAAAACGCCTGATTCATGATGCAATATGCACCACAACATTGGGACAAGACGCACGACAACAATGGCCAAAACGCACCACAACATTGGGGTAAAATGCACCCCATGGTAAACAAACCATAACCCCTGCAAGTAGATAATGCAAAGGGATGCGGTATTTCAAATGATTATTTCTTTATGTTACATCAAAAATAAGGTCTCAAAATCTCAATAGAATGTTAAACTGTGATTCATCAAGCAAAATATCTAAAAAATATACGAAACGTAAATTTTTTAATTTTTTTTTTGTGATACATGATGATAAAAGCTTAATTTACAGTCGATGATTTTAACAACTGTGTCCTGTTTTGCACAAAATGCAATTTTTTTAAGGAATCAGTAGGTCAATACATGATTTTATGATCAAGAATTATTTGTTAAACCTCCAGTTGAAAACAATCACAAACCGTTACCCGGAAAATGCATCTGAGGAAAAGTTATCGCTGTTTTTCTATAAGTGGGCATTTTACCCCAGGGGTGCATTATGGGCTGTTCTCCCTTACTCGGTTGCCTACAATCCGCAACAAAACGGACTTGCGGAAAGGATGAACCGGACGATCGAAGAACGCGCCAAATGTTTGCTCTTCGATGCTGGATTGAACAAGCGGTTTGAGCAACAATCAATACGAAACTAACGATTTTAAATTGGCTCACTACTTGACTAGCCTATTGGTCCCAAGCAAACGATTAACGTACCCCATTCTAGTCAAAATTCTAGTACTACGCAATGTTTGTTTTGATTCGCTATGAAAGTTTGACAGATAAAATGAGGGGTTATTGGTTTTTCCTATGTTTCGAGGGGTGAATCGATTAGCTTGGGACCGAAGAGAGTACCAGAGCTGAGCCAAAAAGTTGAGCACGTTATTTCGGGACCTTCTAGTCATAGAGTTACCTCTATGGTTTTAGGCTGAAGCAACCTTAACGGCGGTGTTCTTGATTAAGCAACCGTGCGCTACCTCATGACGATGAAGGCCAAATACGATCTGCTGGTGTGCCAACTGGATGCGGTGACTGTATTCTTGCAATGTGAACTTCATGGAGAGGAGATCCACATGGAAAAATCCGGAAGGTTTCCGGGACGCGCGGGTGCCGACTCAAGAAGACCCTGTACGGGTTGGAACCAGAAGGTGGTTCGGAAACTCAAGGCGATTGGGTTCCAGCGATCTAACTATGACTCCTGCCTGTACTTCCGGTTCGGCGACGGAAAGGTGATCATCATTTCTGTCTATGTGGACGACTTTCTATTGTTTTCCAACGATCAAGCCCTGGTGGACGAAGTCAAGCAACAACTGTGTTCAGAGTTCCAAATGAAGAACCTGGGGAACGTCAAGCACATCGTGGGACTGCGGGTCATTCGATCCGATGGCTTGGTAGCCATAGATTAGGAGCATTACATTGACAAACTTCTGCAGCGATTCCGGATGGAGGGATCCAACTCCGTATCGACACCTCTGGACGTGAACCAAACAGTTGACGAAAGTAATACAACCCGAATCTGTGGAAGAGAAAGAGAAGATGACGAGCACTCCGTTCAAGGAACTCGTCGGTGGTTTGCAGTTTGTGGCGCAGTGCACTCAGCCACGCGGTGAGTGTCGTCAGCAGCTTCAGCCATGAACCTGGACGGCAGCCAAACAAATTCTACGGTACCTGAAAGGTACAAAGGACTATAAGCTGGTGTATTGGGCCAACTGCGAGCAGAACTTTCAAGGATACAGCTATGCGAATTGGGCGAACGACGTCGAATCTCGGCGTTCCATTACCGGCTACGTGTTACTGCAAAGTGGAGGTGCTATTTCTTGGAGCTCGAAGAGGCAGTCCACCGTAGCACTTTCCACCACCGAAGCTGAATATATGGTACTCTCTTCTGCCACCCAGGAAGTGGCATGGTGGAGGGGATTCCTGCAAGAGCTTCACGGTGTCGAAATTTCCGTTTCGATCAACTGCGATAACAAGAGAGCAATAAGTCTGGCGGAGAAGGATGTCGGCTACTCTTCAAGAAACAAGCATATAGACATCAGGCATCATTATGTACAAGATCAGTTAGATTTTAAAGCTATTACATTGAATTATGTCCCATCTAACCTTCAGGCAGCAGATATGTTCACGAAAGCACTAGCGAACACAAAGCTGTTTGAAGATAGAACAAATGTTAGAAATTCAGAATTTCCCACTTAAAACAGCACGCCGACTTGTTGTGCTGCATGAGCCATGTCCGCTTTCATTCCCGTTCCTGCGGGTTACGTCCCTCTTCACGTGCTCACTCACTCAAGTATCCTGGGAACCTCCAGAGGTGCAGAGGGACAACATGAAAAACCTCCATTCTGAGCGGTTGCTTGACCTGGGCCCAGGTCAAATTCCTATTAGCTTGCTTGATTTCCTTGTTGGGGTTTTGCTGCCATAAGCCCCTGTGCCTGTGACGTACTGATGAATTTGATTCACATGCTTCACACGCCGGCCTGCAGTGATATTGTCGGTTGTATATTATTTTTATTTTTATATTGTTTTTCGGCTGCCAGTACGCTTCCAGCAACAATTTCCATTGGGGATCATTTGATACGTTTGGGTTTCCTTGCACATACGACTTTTTCCTAGATACAAGCTTCGTCCAGTATACATTGGCTGTCTCCAACCGGCATGATCCTTTCTGTCTGCTTCCTCTTGCCGGTGCAAGTTTAATTCTTCTTTGCGTGTTCAAACTTTCTCGCTACTTTCCTCCTATTGAGAACTTCTGGTCGTGTTCCCATTTGTCCTCAGGCAGTTAATATTAGTACATGATAGGAAGAAAGAAATAGAACAAGTTAAGTGTGAGCCGCACGCATTGGTTACTTATTTGGGTCATGGTGTTGTGTTCCCTATTTATTTGCCTCTATTTCGCTCTCAGATCGCAACGTTTAACTCACTCCCTTCCCTTACACTATTATGGTCGGAATAGAGAACCCATATTCAGTAATCTCTCGCGAACTGCGATGCAGAAGATATTAATAGCAAACTAATCTGGAACTGGTCTAAGACATATAACCCAGTGAACTGCTCATTTGCTAATAACTTTGCACACAGTTGATGGAACATATTTCTTTTTGAAGCAGTAGATATAATAGAGTGTAAGCTTGTTATAGATATGTAAAAAAAAGTATATTTTAATGCTAGTAGTAAACTGTATTTGTTTTTGCGTTGTAAAAATGAGGTGAGAAATGCTCACTACACATCTCGGAATTTAAGTGTTAAATTGATTAGTTTTAATTCAAGTATTAAGCTTTACCTAATCTTAGCATATCTATAGTAAACTATGAAACTAACCTATCAATTACTTTAAAGAAAAATAAATTTCAACATCTGAGTGAAAAGTTATTACCAAATGAACAGTTGGTGTGTACAACTGTGCATGCCAAGCATGGGCCCCATATGGTACATTTTCTCACTATGAACCTGTCATTTCTATCTCTGTCTTATCTTAAATGCCAATGGTTTGAATGTATCAATATATATATTGGAAATGACGTTCAATCAAATAAACCCATACCCCACTCACTTGGCCAGGCTACAGAATCGTCCAGTGGGTAGTGCGCTCTACACTCTAAGTTCCCTTTCTTTCAAATTCACCCCAAATTTTATATTTTACCCCTTTGAGTGTCGATTAATCACAATGAAACATTGTGACAGATGTGGTGTACCTTTAAACTTCCATTTCCTACATTCCTTTCTGCTTAACTTTAAACAACAATGTTTGGTCATCGTTTCCAAACCCTACTTCCAAGCACACAATGTGCTTACCAGTAAACTTACTTATTTCCTCATGCCACCACACCAGAAGCCCACAACTAGGTCATAAGACCGTAAGCTACGACGGTCACTCATGCTCACGTAAGAATGTATGACATGCATGTGTAGAGAGAAACAGAGAATCGTACGATAAGCTAGGCGTAAACATTCTCTTGAAGTGTAGCTGAAGTACTAGAATGTAAGATATAAAATATGAGTGGAATAAACAACTAGTGTGATTCTTGATCAATTCTTGTGTATAGTCGTCACGTTCGAAACTCCAACTAATGGCTAATGGGGGCTACCATACAGAGCATGGACTTGAGGTTACTAGAGTATTAAATAATCTAGGTCCTATTTAGGACCTAGGCCAACGCCCACCATGCTTGGCATACACAGTTTTGGTCACGAACTGCTCATTTGCTAATAACTTTGCACACAGTTGACGCAACATAGTTCTTTTTGAAACAGTAGGTAGAATAGAGTTCAAACTTGTTATGGATAAGTAAAAATAGTAGATTTTAATTCTAGTAATAAACAGAGAAATGCTCGCTGCACATCTCGGACTTAAAGTGTAAAAAATCATTTTTGTTGGTTCAAATGTTAAGATTTACCTACTCTTTGCATATCCGTAGTAAACTATAATTCTAATCTATCAATTACTTTAAAGAAAAACAAATTTCAACAACTTATTGAAAAGTTATTAACAAATGAGCAGTTGGTGTGTACAACTGTGCATGCCAAGCATGGAGAGCACCATGTGGTATAGATTTGGAACGAAATAAAGCCTTACTACAGTCAAGTTACTAAAAATGTATAAATCTAAAATTTTACACTGTTAGCTGTTGGGTGTCAAGCGGCTTCGGTCAGCAAAAAAGGCAGAGAATCTTCGGTGAAGCATATTCCGTGTCAAGTGTAAATTGAACACCGACGCTACTCGGTTGAACACTCGCTGCAAGCCGTAAATAGCGCTCCCTTAGCTATAATTAGTTCGAAGAAGTGGCAGTTTTAGCATAAGACTGGTGCGTAGTGATCGAGGTTGAACATTAATGTTCACTTGTTGCAGAATTGCTTCGCAGTAGATTCTTCCTTGCAGAGTATCGACGACGGTTAAGGCTCTGAAAACATCTCTTCAGATACGTAAGGGCTCGACATTGATCAATAGGCAGTGATTCTCGTAGCTTGGAAGCCGAATTGGGTATCTCCAAGGCAGCTTACGGAGCGCGAAGCGAAGAAAACGTCGTTGCACAGATTGAATTCGCTCGGCCACATTATCGTAGTTCGGGCTCCAGACTGCAGAGGAGTATTCCAACGTAGATCGTACAAGAGAGCAATAGAACGATTTCAAGCAGTAAATGTCTGAAATTCTTAATAATCTTGAAGACAAAGCCTGGAGAGGTCTGGACGCTTTGTCGACGACATACGATATATGGTGTGAGTATGCCAGCTTTGAGTCCAGAAAAACGCCTAAGTCTTTCACGCAATGCACCCGTTCCATAGTCGTGCCTAGTAGTTTGTAGTTGAAAATAATCGGTTGATTCTTGCGTGAGAAAGTCTAGATCAACAATTAATCATTTTGTTCGACCATTTTCCACAGAGATGGCGCTGTTCCGCTGGTAGGAAGTGATAAAAATCCCCATATAAAAATTGAGAGAAGTGGGAATAATTCGCTTTCGGTGCATATTCAGGTGAAAAAAAGTGAATGACAACCTAAAGAAATTAATCAGGAACTTTACCGTTCAGTTTTTTTTCGAGAAATTATTGTTAAACAAGCTACAATTAATTAAACATGATTTTTCCCCACACAGTTTTACCTGCTTTACTACCAGTTCCCAGAGAGCCAAAATATTCAAATTTGAGAGAGAAAATTTGCTCTCACGACCTCAATCTCTCAACATGCCATGTATTTTGTTGACACTCGATTTGTGATTTCCCTTTCATAGATAATAAAATAGAGTACCTGTCACTACAAAACATATCTGGTACCTCTATATATGCATTTACTTCAACATTTGAAATCCCTCCTTTTTTACATATTCTGCGCAAAAGATAATTTATGCCCCGCCCCATACATAAAAATCGGCGGGAAAAATCTGTGAGGGGTGAACTATTTTGTGTGCAGAATGTGTAAAAAAGGAGGGACTTCGAAGAATAATCTAAATGCCAGATAATAATAGAGGTAGCAGACATGTTTTGCTCTGCAGTGTCCTCGGTGAACAATTATAGGAAAACAGATTGTGTGTAGTTTCCGATAGATGTCACCGCAAACAACATCAGTGACATCTGATGGAACATGAATGCAGAAGTTTGACAAAATGATTAATTGAAATAGGCGGACCAACCAAACGTAAACAATGGCTTTAAACACTAAATTCTCGAGAATCAAAACGCTCCCACGTAAACTAACAATGCCATTCGATAAAGGAAGTTGCTCTATCAGATGATGGTGTTAGGTTGTTTGGATGTGCTTTGATTTTCGAGGATTTTGCGTTTAAAGCCATTGTTTACGTTTGGTTGGTCCGCCTATTTCAATTATTGGTCTAGAAGTAATGATTGTACACTTAGCTGGGTTGACTACCAGTCGGTTTAGACTACACCAGTCAGCAGAAAAACTTTCAGATCGTCTGCAAACGATAATCGTGGCTCTGTGATAACACGGTGAACGTCGTCGAAGTAAAGGAGAAATACCAATGGTCCCAGATGGCTACCCTGAGGTATACCGGACTTTGCGCAGAAACTTGCTGAGCGACAAGTACCCAAAGTTACTGTCAGCTGGCGCTCCGTAAGGTATGAACGAAATCATCTCAAAACATTTCTACCTATCAATCAAGCTTAGCGATCGCAATTTCGTGGTTCAACTTATCGAATGCTGCCGTAAGATCTGTGTAAATAACGTCCGTTTTGGGTCCGAGCAATCAAACGGTCTATGATGTAAGACGTTAGGCACAGCAGGTTCTTAGTTATGGAACGCCCACTTATTATGAATACGTTTTTCAACTGCCGCATGAAAACTGTCCCCTGAACAAAATCTGAGTTCATCAAAAGAATTAGGTTCCAGTTTGTATTGCCCGGAACAATTATCCAGCCAAAGCGTGACCATGTTTGAATCTCCGAATCTTTGAATTACACGGTGGAAGAAACTTGCTCTATCATTAGTTGACCGTCCACTTACAGATTCTTCCCAAGGGCATGGAACTACAGGGTAAGCTTGAGAATGCTTCCCGACTGGAACAAACGTTTTGTCGTTTGGGAAAACACAACGGAAGGCCTCAATTCTATCCGAGGAAGCTGGATAACCTAAAAATAAACGCACGAGACAAATTGCGTGCAATCATTTGACCAGTTTGTACCTTTTAAAGGTCGACAGCTAGCACGCCTGAGCACAGCTAGGCTGGACCTCATCACCGTCGTATTGGTAATCAGCTCGAGATTGCTTAGCCAAGCGCTTATGCTCGAAAAACTTGCTGCATATTGGATACAATTTTTCAGTAGACTACTCGTCGAAATCATGAATCTTGACCTTGACAACGCAACGCAGCTTCCACACAGATCCGACGGAAGATACAACGGCATCCCTTTTTGCAGAACTTCTTGCGTATTTTTTCCATTGTGATACCTTCGTTTCACCTTCTTCGATACCAGCCACGCATCTATACATCACAGACAAACAGACGAATCTCTTCATCTTCGTTCACGCATTTAACGGTTGATTTGAATATTATAAGTTCCGCCTCCCTAATAAAGATAAATAATAATAATATTATAAGTTCCGGGAACTACTCGCCGCAGCGCTGGCATTGGATCACTTTGTCGTTTCTATACATTCTATAGAACTTTTATGCAATATTGTTTGCGAGTTAGCGAGCAAGCTTGTTTTCCGCGAGAAGCCCGATAGATGTCGTTTCACTTTTTCAAACAGTTACGTCTGTTTGTCTGTTTATAAATGATATTGCTATAATACAAAGAAGCATATTAATACAAAATGTTCAAGGTGCTTAAAAAGTATAGACAACTTACCCGCAGTCTTCTTAATATCCAATCGTCTATAGGGCAAATTTTCAGAAGGCAGCCACGGATTTGCCGTTTGAATACTGATCACGTAATTGTAAAGCTCAGCCGGATTAGCTATTTCTGGGGCAGTTTTCAACGGGAAAATAATGAACTCTTTCCTGGATATATGCGCTCTGACCAACAGCGTATTGTTTCAATATGAATATGAACTTTTCTGCCTCGTTCGGGTCATATCCAGTTTTTACAGCGTTGAGATTATTCCCTGAACGACCACGGGTCCAACAGGATTGGGTGATCTACGAAAAGCATTTTACTTAAAGAAAATAACAGTGCTAATAGCCAACCCAACAAACAATTTGAGCTGAGTAATAGCTGAACAAGCCATTTTTTATTTGAAGAAGCTTATTTTTGTCTCAATAAGCTCTTATACAACTGTCAATGTTTGTTGGGAAAACAGACAGACAGCCACCGACTCTTATTTCTAATACTGAATACTTAGGCACAGATTACCTTGGTTGACATATTTTTCTCATTTCACAGATATCGTCAACGATTTCTACCGAATTTTCCAAGGCACACCTTCTTCGTCGCATTCATACTATGCATGAAAAGATACGAACGCCTAATCAAGTCACCATTTTTCTCTTTTACACCCGCAAAACAAATCCACACTCCACGGCAGGCGATTCCAACCAGAAACCACCATTCGAATGGGAATGAGCTTACGCAAAACATATGCTCACTTGCCATCCCACTCCCACCCAAGCGATCACCCATCAGCGCTGAAAATGAACCAAAACAACATCACACGGCGGGAGAGAGTGAACACTGGAACACGTTATCAGCCGCCATCCAAGCAATCCGTGCGAGTGTTCATCCACCACCATGTGATGACACCACCAGCCTACTGCTGCTGCTGCTGCTGGCTGGTGCTAAATAGGAAGGCCGACAACATAGTAGAAGCGATTCGAAGCGATTCGATGCGATAGCAATTGGCAAAGCGAAATGCAGCGGCAAGCGAAGCAACCTATGACATAGTGAAAGCGTTTTTGAAAACATTACAGTCGCGCGCGCAGTGCAAAATATTTGTTCAAATTTGTTATTCAGCATGGATTCATATATCACATATTCACTATTCACATAAATCACTATTTACACTTACTTGTTGCCTCTCCTCCCAGCTCACAGGAAACTTGTCGCCAAAGCTTATCGACCATCAACCGGTTCCGGTACTGTTTCAATGTTTTGTCCCACAGCGCTTTTCTCGTAAAAACGAGAGCAATCAGATTTTCCGAATCGATTTCGGTGTCCATTTTTCCTCACTAGAATCAGTCCACTTGCGTTCGAAGGCGTCAAAACACAACACGAACAGCTCTGTCGCTTTGCTGAACGCTTTACACCTCTTCGCATCGCTTTCACTATGGCTGGTTTGGGCGATTCCCATAGAACGCTCATAGAGGGTGCTTTCACGCAAGCGCTCCGCTTATTGCCAACGAATCGAATCGCTTCGAATCGCTTCTACTATGTTGTCGGCCGAAGGATGATGAAGATGAATAACTCCTCCAACGCCATGCGAGAGCGAACCAGACGACTTCATTCGCTCGTTCACTGGCCACCGCGCTGAACGCGTTTCAAATTCGGGAAAATGTGCAATTGAACAGTGTCGCTAGCGCCAACCGAATCCTAACGGTGTGTGATTGCAGATTTCGGTACAGGAGTTTTGTAATTTGAGAAAACATTTAAGGACAAGAAGAGTTTTAAATTCGTGATAAGTCCCAGTGGATAGACTATAGAGGCGGTCCAAACTGGAATTGAATTCGTAAGTATAGTTTGGACAACGCTATATGCTTTGCCTTCGTCGTCCGTGTGCGGCGGTGCCTTATTAGCGTTTTGTGTTTGAAATGCAAACATCGAAAAACGGATCTTCAGGGTGTTCGTCGCAAGTGAAGGGCGGAGTTCGGACGGGATTTTTTTTTTTCGGGTGTTAGGTGATTGTTTCAATAGTGATTGTGATTTGGAATTGAATATCTTGTTTGTGGGTGCTCAATGCTATCTATATGAATAATTATCTGAAGTACAGTGTTTCCTTGCACGTGAATGTGGGTGATTCATTTCAATCATTTTTCAATCGAAACAAAATTTAGGTCAAATTGAAAATTATCTACCGAACATCTCAAATAAGTGAGAAAATTACTGTAAGTTGGAAAAATTAATTGTTAAGTTAATATTCGATACATTTTAATGTGACCATGAAGACATCATCCATTCTTCGACAAACGATTCAGGAAAATACTAAGAATTCTACCAAATGAATGAACAAATTATTCAAAGAACATAATTTATACAATTACAGAAGTCCCACTTCTATCCCCGGGAATCAATGGTCATCAATCTGGGTAAATGCAGACAGCACTCTCTGCACCAGGGAGAAAGTGGCGAGCAGGTCCCCGAAAACCGATGTTGGCATTTCAAACACTGAAATTTATTGTCCATTTACACACCTCTGGTGCGCATTATCTTCTTTCACTTGTAGGAAGTGATTTTTTTTGTTACCAACCACTATGTTTGATGGAATCTTCATGCGGAGACATTTCATCAAGTGGTCAAATTGGAAAATACGGTTCGAATGTAAACGAAATATGAGTGCTAGTATGCAATAAATTTAATTTTAAATTTTCTGATTTGGGTATCGAAATATGAATCAATACGTTAAAAATGCTTTTGATTAACAATTCAGAACAAGGTTTAGTATGGATTCTTTGTACTTTTTACCAGAATTTTGTGCAACCAAATGAGATTTGAATTTGATTCTTTTTTTTTTCTTTCATAAAGATCACAGAAACTTTCTTGAAACACGGAAGAGAAAGCTTCTAGACTCGTAGGCTGAGAGCACTGCTATTCTAATTGTAGATCTTTAGCATTTCTGGGATATCGAGATATGAACCGATGAGAGTTAAAGTGGTAAACACATAAGCCATTTTTTGACGCAGGACTACGTCTGTGAATTCTATATGGGGGTACACTTTGTGAAAACCGAAAATGGAACATGTAACAACATTATGAAAGATTTTTAACGTTAATAACTCAGCTGCCCCTGGACCAATTTCAATAATTTTATCACCAATCGATTGGCAACATTTCTACGCATCTGTTAAATGTAAGACTTTATCATTTCTCAAAATTTCACTATTGATAATTGCACGAATGTGCAACTGTTGCTATGATAGTTAAAATTATCACCGATTGCCTGCTAAAAGCGATTTCCCTAACACAGATTTCAAAGTTGAATTCTATCCGGCCTCATGAGCATCGATAGAAGGAGGAAGAAACCGCACCGCTATTGATCGGAATCAGTAGCTCTTCGTGAGTTGCTGTGGGCCATCTATGCCAAGCGCGTCATACTAAAGCGTATAAACAGAACGTAAGCGTATAAACAGAACCCCGCTCAAATTCCTATTCCTACACAAAACACAAGCTCCTGCTGCAGATAACAAATAAGATTTATTATATAAGACCACGTAGTCCTACGTTACCATTGCGTACAACCAACAATCAATACGAAACTAACGATTTTAAATTGGCTCACCACTTTAGTAGCCTATTGGTCCCAAGCAAACGATTAACGTACCCTATTCAACAATCAATACGAAACTAACGATTTTAAATTGGCTCACCACTTTAGTAGCCTATTGGTCCCAAGCAAATGATTAACGTACCCTATTCTAGTTGAAATTCTACTACTACACTATGTTTGTTTTGATTCGCTATGAAAGTTTGACAGATAACATCAGGGGTGAGTGGATTCATGCAGAACATGCAGGGGTGAGTGAAATAGCTTGGGACTGCTTGGGACCGTTGTTCTGGTACTGAGTGAGCCAAAAATAATAATGATTTTCTTCGGGACCCAGTGGTCTTAGAGTTACCTCTATGGTACAACCCCATAGGGCTGTCCCTTGTAGTTTGTCATATTGGAGTTTTTTGCATTAACGGCAAGGATTTATTAGAATAATAACGTAACAATGAGATTTGGTGACTTGAACACATGTTATGCACTATTTAACTTTTTGGTAGAGGGAAAGGGGCATAATGAGCACCATAAGTAGTGAACACATTTGTGGTGCTTTAAAGGAATAAAATTCAAAATTTTAGACTTCTATTCTTCAATACAACCTGATGATCAAAAGTGTAAAATTAGTTAATTTGGATCTTAAAAAATCCAGCTTTCAGATTGGTTGTCAACGGTAGCATATTTTAGAGGTACGAGCGAGTTCATAACGAGCGATCCACACCTGCTACTTACCTTACCAATCAGGCTAAGGCCTTGTTGTCCTCTGCTGTCCGAAGAAATCGTTTCCACTCTACTCGGTCCATGGCCACACGTCGCCAGCCTCGTAGTCTGAGAAGGGTCCGCAGGTCGCCTTCTACTTGGTCGATCCACCTTACCCGCTACACGCCTCTTCTTCTTATTCCTGTTGGGTCGCTTTCGAGATCCATTTGACTGGTTCGTCGTCGGGCATTATTACGACGTGCCCAGCCCACCGTAGTCGCCCAATTTTTGCAATGTGAACGATGGATGAATTCGTGGTTCATTCGCTTCCAGTTCCGTCAGCCATCTGCACTCCACCGTAGATGGTACGCAACACCTTCCGTTCGAAAACACAAGAGCACGTTGGTCCTGCAAGAGCATAGTCCAGATCTCGTGGTCGTAGAGGACCACCGGTCTAATCAGCGTCTTGAAGATAGTCAACTTCGTGCGACGGCGAATTTTATTATAATATATAGTCCAAAGTAGGCACGATTCCCTGCCATAATGCGTCTTTGAATTTCTCTACTGGTGTCATTTTCGGCGGTCACCAGTGAACCCAAATACACGAACTCATCGACCACCTCGATTTCGTCACCGTCAATCTGAACTCGGGGTGGGAGGCTAACATTGTCTTTCCTAGAACATCATCCTCTCCGGTATTTCGTCTTCGCTGCGTTGATGGCAAGTCCAATCCGCCTAGCTTCAGCCTTCAGTCTGATGTACGTTTCACCATCGTCTCAAAGTTCCGTGCCATAATGTCAATGTCATCGGCGAAGCCAAGGAGCTGGATGGACTTCCTGAAGATCGTGCCACTCGTTTCTATCCCAGCTCTTCTGATCACACCTTCTAACGCGATGTTGAATAGCAGACACGGAAGTCCATCACCTTGCCGTAACCCCCTTGAAGATTCAAAAGGACTTGAGAGTGTCCCCGATACTAAAATTAAAAGAAATATATTAAAAATTACAACTCTGGAAAATGTAATTTTTTCGAACTTATACTTAATTTTTGGTAGTTCTGTACTATGGATCAGTAAATAAATCTGGGCTCGAAGAAATATCCAAGGTACCGGACTAAACAATAATTAGAATAATTATTAGCAGAATCCGAATAAGGCACACACAAAATACATAAGGATCCAATCAAATTCCCGATTCTCCCGGTTCAGTAGACACCCCCGTCAAGGGCAATTCGTAGAAGATCAGCGAGAATAAAAGAAAGAAACGTTATAGAACTTGGAAGAACTTCATAGATCTTCAGCAAACTTTGTAGAAGTGCAGCAAATGTTAACAGGTGTTCAGTTAACTTTGTAAAAGTGCAAGGGAATTTTAAAGAGCTTCAGAAAATCTCATACAAGTCAGAGATTTTTTTTTTGAACAGCTAATTCAATAGAAATACGGGGAACGTTGCAGAACTTTTAAGAACTTCGTAGAAATTCAGAGAGCTTTGTAAAAAATCGGAAAACTTCGTTGAAGTGCAAATAGAAGTACAAGAAATTTTGAAAAACTGAGGGAAATTCGTTTTGCCCAAATGTTCAGGAAAATTCGTAGAAAAGGTTCAGAGTCTGACCGGAAGTTTGCAGAAGTCCATAGATGTTCGGAGATCTTGGTCCAATTAAGAGAGCTGGAAATAGCTGGATAAGTGTACCAGTTAAGGCTAAACGCAGGCTTGCTGAAACACCTCAAACTCACTGGAGGTTTTAAAACACTCTTGTCCTGCGAGTTTAGCCAGCTCACACCTCGAGTGAGTGGCGGCAGTAATATGGAAGAAGTATGTATGTAAAGGAAACCACTCATTGTTGCAGGCACAATCATTAGACAGCGGACTGTCCACCTCGTACGACTTGCTCAAGTACAACACCTGATTGAATTCAATTTACCATTGTATGAAGGGCCAAAAACGGAGGGCGAACCTGCAAGCAGATGCACTTACGCTTAGTCCGTGGGATCAAAGAGAATCTCCTTCCAACAATAAAATCCTACAACCCGGTTATCTACAAGCCATCGCACGAGGGGATGTCCCAATGAGTGTGGAAGAAGAGCCCGCCTTCAATTCACGATCTGCTAACGACAGGAAGTTGGCAATTCCACTCTCCCCATCCAAATCGCTTCAATCGGGTGCCCTGGTTGGACCGTCCCATACCCAGCATATAATGTGTCATATAATAATGGAATGAATGTTTAGAGAACAATAAAAGAAAGATCTCTCCCGATATGTTGCAAAGGAATCCATGACTTCACAGCGATTTCGAAGAGCGAAGATTAGAGGACGAATTATATCCTTCTGCAGTTAAAAAAAAACTGAAAGACTCTCGATAGAACTACACGATATCCTGACATCCGAACACGGTGAACCGGCCTCCCAGGAGGCAATGCAATTCGCAGGCACACTTACAACCACTGGTTACAAAAAACAGCCGTGCAAGAAACGGATCCAATAACGGTCACTCTCGCGAAAGCACACCCGTCGTCGTCAAACGGCAAAAAAGGAATCGGTGGGCAATTTTGTGATACGGAATTTCCACTTAAAATCAACAAATGCAGGAATTTCACCACACCCAACTGCGAAACACGTTCAAAGGCACTTTTGGTACACTTTCGATTGAAAACACTTATTTTTTTCAAAAATATTTGCGAACGAACCAGCATTATGAACTGAAATTAAAATCCTCAAATTTCTGGTCCGGGAGAAAAAATCAAACAGATAGCGCCAAATTTTCTGATGCTTGCAAACATGATGAATCATTTTTTCTTTCTCGATTTTAAAACTTCTCGGAAAGCGACCACCAACCACACACGTCCGGGAGGCAGAGTTGCAGCGCTAATCCGGCAAATGCAGCTGAAAACATAAGAAAGCGAACGCACGCACAAAACAGAGAACAAACATAAAACACAACCGTATCCAAAGGGGTTCGAAACTGCACTCCGGCAGGAATATGAAAGAAGTAAACAAAAACTCCTCCAGAGAGAGGGAGAGTGAACTTCAGCGAGAGGATGATTTGACGTGAGGTGCGCTTTTCGAGACTCCGGATGACTTTTTTGTTCGACGCAAGAAGCTCAGAGTTTGAGAACGGAGAATCACCTCACCGCTGACAGAGAGTCACATGACTCGCAGAGTAAGGGGGACTGTGTGAGAAATAGGAAATTTGGATAGGAAGTTTAGCAATCTTGGTAAAAATTCAGTTGTAATTTGTATAAACTATGGATAAATAATAGAACTTCGTAGAAGACCGGGGAACTTTGTTAATGTTCAGGGAACGTTATAGAACTCCAAGGAATTTCATCAATCTTAAATAAAGGAAATCAATCAATCTTCAGGAAACGTCGTAGAAGTTCAAAGAATTACGTAGAAGTTCTAGAAACTTTCCAGAAGTGCATACAACTTCATAGGAGTTCAGCTAAGTTTGTGCAAATAAAGAACTTCGTAGAACTTGGGTGAACTTTGTAGAAGTGCAGAGTGTGTTGTAAAACTTCTGCAAATTCCATGCAAGTTCAGAGAACTATGTAGCGGCGCTGGTGGTGTAGTGGTAAGCGTGATGACCTCTCACCCCAGCAGGCCTGGCTTCAATCCCAATTGGCGCCGCCGGGATGTTCTGAGGCATAACATCTCTGATCACGCCTTCCTTCGCAAGGAAATTAAAGCCGTTGATCCCCGGTTCATGAGTTGATGGATATATAGGTAGGGTCCGGGTGTGGGAGCTGCCTCCCTGGCATTGGTGCTCAGCACGGAAAACAAGATCGACGGAAAAACAAATCAAGAAAAAAAAACTATGTAGAAACTTCGTTGCAGTTCAGAGATTTTTCTTTAACTTCGTTGAACTTCGTTAGACTGCGGGGACCTTATAGATGTTCAGGGGACATCGTAGAAATTCATGTAATTTAATAAAATGCGGGGAACTTTGAAGTACTTCAGAGAACATTGTAGAAATGCAGGGAACTTTGTTTGGAGAACTCGGTTGATGTTATGGGGAATTTGTTTAGTTTCAAACTCAATAAAAGTTTGTTTTAACTTCAGGGCACTTCGATAAAGTTGAATGGACCTGAAGATCAGGAAACTTTGTAGAACTTCAGCAAACTTCGCAAAAAATAAAAAAATGCTTATAAGTTAAGGGAATTTCATTGAAGTGCAGCGAACTTCATAGTAGTTTAGCGAACTATTTTTAGGAGCAACTTCGTAAAACTTCATAGAAGCAAAGATTATTTGGAAACAGTTGAGGGAATCTCGTTTAGCCCAAATGTTCAGGAAAATTCGAAAAAACGGGATCTTCCCGAAAGTATGAACAAGTCCATGGATGTTCTGAGATCTTAGTCGAATTAAGAGAGGAAAACATAATTATGAAACTCGAGAGAAGATCACGGAACTTCTTTGAAATTTTTTTTGTAGGGGATCACGGGGTAAGACGACCACCCTATGCTATAAATGTAATCAAAACTATGTGAAATTACTGCGATAAATTAAGTGAAAAAAAGCAAATTTATCTGTAGAGTACTTCTTTAAATACACTGCACAGTGGTCCTGGAATGCTCAGAAACGAGTAATTTGAGTGACTTTTTGTATTCGGCATAAAAAAAATTGTATAAAAAGCGCCATCTTTTGGTAAAAAAATATACTAAACTTGTACTAAACTATTAATCAAAATATATATTTTTAGTTACTCATTCTAGAGATGTGCGGTCTTCGACAAAGTTGTTTATTAGTCAAAAATATGAAACCCTAACGAAGACGTCAAATTTGTGGCGTTAGTTTGTAAGGTAAAACATAGTTAACTATGTTTTATCATCAAAAGTAGTAGTTTTTATATTGAAGAAATTTAGTAGAAATTCGGGAAATTTCGTTGACGTTCAGGGACTTCTTAGATATTCATAGGAGATAAATAAATTTATTCAATTAATTAAATGAATAGACAGTTTCAATATCAATTCAGTCGAGCTTCAGATTATTTTGAAAAAAAATTAGAATTTTGCAATAATTCGGGAAAGCTATGAAGACCTAAGAACTTTATACAAGTTTGAAAAATTTCGTTGAAGTTATGGGAACTTTGGGTTATTTTGAGAAACTTCTTAAAGCTTCAGGGCACTTTATAAAACTTACAATTATTTCTTAAGACTTCTTAACTTTTTAAGCCTTAAAATAGGTTAGGAAATTCCGTAGAAATTTGTTTAACTTCAGGGAGCTTCATCAAAAATCACCTATATTCTAAAAATGTCAGGTTACTTTTAAGAGTGCAGCAAACTTCATGAGAATTCAGCGAACTTTATAGAAGTCAAGAGAATTACGTAGTAAAGGAACTTCGTAAAACTTCATAGAAGTGCTCGAATTTTTCAAGTTCATAAGAGTTTCGCTCAGTGACCTTCGCAGAAGCTAAGCAAATATTGCAGAAATTCATCATATTTCATAGAACTTCAGGGATTGATTTCAAAATTAAGTTTCCAAAATTGTTCGCTCAGATATTTAAGGAAATTCGTAGAAAAGGTTTAATCTTCAATCTGATCTTTGGAGAAGGTCATGGATGTTCTGAGGTCTTGCTCGAATTTAAAGAAATTGAAAGACGTAACTTAAAACTTCGTGGAAGTTGTGGAGGCGAACCAGCCCCAGGCTGAAAACCTTCCTAATAAGGAAAACTCAACTTAACTTAACTTCGTGGAAGTTCAGACAATTTTCAAAAAGTAAAGATTAGGAAGGTTTGAATATGTTCAAGGAATATTACTGAGTACGGTGCTGACGCAGAATACCAGGTTCAAGAATCAGTGGGAGCTAAATGCTGGATTTTAGTGGCTTCACAACCAATTTTCAAAATTCTTACACCAATTTCTTACCCATTTCATCTAGTTGACACCTACTGAATATTTATGTTTTAGGGATGTTTTTTGCCTCCCTTAGCTCAATCGGTAAAGGCGCAGCTACAAAGCAAAACCATGCTGGAGAACACTAAGTTGAGAGCATGCAATAAGCTAATATGCGATATTCAATAAGCTGGAAATGCGAAGAAGAAGAAGAAGAAGAATGTTCAAAATTCCTCTGAAGCGCTGTGAGCGTGACACGCTCCAAATAAAACTACATATTTTGAAATAAGTATGCCTATTTTAACTGAAATCGTCTCTCTCCACAGTTCTTCTTTAAATTTAACTAGGTCAGCATGCGGACCCGATTTGAAAGAAAATACAATTTTTAACATCCCTAGAATGCTGTATGAGACCTCGCAGCTGGCAAATATAAAGAACTACTACATACAAACACCTAAGCATGCCGATCGACAACTCTTCCTTCATGATTTCTCATGCATAGATTATCTTATATAGTCTCGCTAGCCTCTGCGGACAGAGGCCACGTGGGCTCTGGGTTTGTAATCAGTGCTATGGGTCTATTCGTGAACCTGCGGTCTTGTTCGCAATGGCACCTTGGCTGGTCGACGTTGGGGTGTGGTTACGGTCCTCGAACGGGACTTGGGGCCTCCTCGTAGTATTTTGAGCTAAGCTCACGCCAGAACCTTGGCGACTCTTCGGGGTTGCGGTACACTGGTGGGCTGGATTTACAGACAAGCTTGCTGATACTTTACGGGACTCTGGTTCCGGTTCAGCTGGCTTAGCTAACCGGTAACAGAACGGCTCAAAGAGGAATACAATCGTTCGGTGAGGGAAATATCAAAGGGGGTAGGTATTACAATAGGGCACTGCTGGTTTTAATTCCGGGGTTCATAATCATTTTATGGGTGATTAGGCCTACCAATGTCCAACTTGTCCAGGTACTTCTTCACCGTTTGGCCGGTTGCTCCGACCTCCCGGCCCAAGGCGCGGAACGATGAGACCACCTTTCCCTTGGTCTTCCTCTTCAGCTTCTGCTGCACTTTATGGTCCCGCAGCACCGTCGAGCGGCCGGAACCAGGCTTCCGTTCGACGCTCTAATCTTTCTACAGAAGGGAGAGGATGTTGTAAATGCCGGATCGACTATATCCGGCGGACACGTAGTGCCTCACGATGCAGCTGGCAGTACGAACAAACCATCAAGCGTAGTTGCTTGACTGTTTTCGCCATGGCTGCTACAAATCAACTGATAACGCTGTCAACTTTTTTCTGTACACTACAGGGTTGCTATGATTGGTGATGCATAGGCGGATTCACCACCTGGTAATCGCATGAAAAATCGCTAAATGCATACGTTATTCTAAAAAGTTCAGGTCACTTTCCATGAGTGCAGCAAACTTCGTAGGAATTCAGAGAACTTTGTAGCAAATCAAGGAACTTAGTAAAACTTCATAGAAGTGCTGGAATTTTTTTTTTTTTTATTTTAAAGCTCAAGGAACTTTGTAAGAGTTCAGCTCAGTGAATTTCGTTAAATTATAGGAAATTTCACAGAAGCTCAGGAAATATTGCAGAAATTCAGCATATTTCTTAGAACTTCAGGACTCGATTTGAAAATTTAAGTTCCTTAAATTGTTCGCTCAGATGTTTAAGAAAATTCTTAGAAAAGGTTCAAGGCCTTTCCTGATGTTTGGAGAAGGTCATAGATGTTCTGAGGTCTTGCTCGAATTGAAAAAAAACTTTACAAACAACGTTATGTAACTTGAAACTTCGTGGAAGTTGAGAAAATTTTCAAAAGATTAGGAAAATTTGAAGATGTTCAAGGAACATTAGAACAATTTTTTCGCCCTTCAGGATTTGTTGGCAAATGCGACCTTCGCCACCTGCTGAGTACGGTGCTGACGCAGAATATCAGGTTCAAGAATCAGTGGGAACTAAATGTTTAACTAGCTAGATCTCAGTGACTTCACAACCAATTTCCAAAACTCTTTCCCCAATGTCAAGAATGCAGATTTAGGTGGAAGGATATATTTTGAGCCTGAAATTGAAACTTTAGACTAAAAGTCTCTTCTACAAAGTTGTTCCTTATAGTTAGGCCCTCATTTTTATGACAATGAATTCTAGGGTGGTAGGGGAAATGACGGCTTCGGCATGACAGACTATCTTCGGCAACCCCTCAAACCATAACAAAACAGTCACCCGTAAAAACGGGTCCAACCAGATCAACAAGATGAGATTGGTACCAGTTTTTGGTAGATCTTACACCGTAACGCACCACTTAGAGGTGATCTACCAACGTTACGGGCAAAATGAAAACAAATGCAAGAGCTTTAATTTATTGAAAATGTCTCATCTAACCAAGCGGAGGAGCGATCGAGTCTCGAATTCGAAGCGAATTCTAAACGCAACCCAATTGACTGCCACCGATCATGCAATCCTTCACGCAGATGACTACTAACCTATTGCCGAACCTTTCTCCCCTCAACAGCATTATGTTCCCATTCTCCTCCCTGCAAGTCGAGTACAGCAACTTCCACCGTTCTTCGCAAATCATGTCCAACGCACTGAGCATGACCAACTCCGGCTTCCCCCACTCGTGGATCGTGTCCGGGCAGGACTTCTGCCCCATTACCTACTCGTCGATCCAGTCGCACAACTCGGCCGTGTCCAACAACCTCGCAACGGTGGAACCGGGACTCATCGAGCTACGCAAGGAGAAATCCCGTGACGCCGCCCGGTCCCGTCGCGGCAAGGAGAACTACGAGTTCTACGAATTGGCCAAGATGCTGCCGCTTCCGGCGGCCATAACCAGCCAGCTGGATAAGGCTTCCATCATCCGACTGACGATCAGTTACCTTAAGCTTAAGGAGTTTAGTGAGAATGGTGTTCCATCATGGAACAAAGAACCGATCGGATTCCAGAACTACACGTCTCCGCAGTATTTCAACGAGATGTTCGAAACTCACCTGGGAACGCACATTCTACAGTCGCTGGACGGTTTCGCCTTATCTACCGGTGTGGATGGACGGTTTCTGTACATTTCTGAGACGGTATCAATCTACTTGGGTTTGTCTCAAGTGGAAATGACCGGAAGCAGCATCTTCGATTACATTCACAAGAGTGATCACGCTGAAGTGGAACAACAGTTGGGGGTTAAAAAGAATTCCGAATACTACAGTTACTCGGATGAACCTCCGGAAAAGACGGTACTGAAGATCGCTAAGGATAACAAACCGCTTCCTGGTGAGGCCTACGAAGGAGTTGATCGTGCGTTCTGCCTGCGGATGAAATCCACCCTTACCAAGCGTGGATGCCACTTCAAATCCTCCGGCTACAGGGTGATCCTGTTGCTGTGTCACCTGCGGAAGAAGAACAACTCCACGGATGACCATAGCGAAAAGCAAACTGTGATCGGAATGGTGGGAATTGGGATCGCCTTGCCACCACCCTCGCTGCACGAAATCAAACTGGAATCGGATATGTTTGTCTTCCGGACCAGCTTGGATCTGACGATCATTCACTGCGAAAATAGGTAAGTCCATGAGATTTCGATTTTGTTATTAATTTAAGAACAAACCTTTGGCTATTGCAGAATTTCCAGCTTTCTGGACTACACGGCCGACGAGTTGAACGGGAAGAGCATCTACATGCTCTGCCATGGACAGGATGCTCCCAAGCTGAAGAAAAGTCACAGTGAATGTAAGTTTAACCATTTGATGAAATGCGTTTGATCTTCGAACAAACCCCCAACTCTTCTTTGCAGTAATCCAAAAAGGCCAGGTACTGACCCCATTCTACCGAATCTTGAACAAAAACTCCGGCTACTTCTGGATCCAGACCTGCTGTACGATGGTCTGTCAGACGAAGAACATGAGCGATCAGACGGTGATCTGCGTGAACTATATCATCACCGCTCCGCAAAAGGAAAACATGATCCTGGATATCTCGCAAATGCCAAATGTTAACCACAACGATTACCACATTGGAAGCAAAAGTGCTGCCACTGCTGCCAAGCGAGCGGCGGCCGCCAACATGGAGTACGAAATGGAAGGCAAAGACAAGTACGGCGAACTCGCAGGCAGTCAACCGGAACCGTACCACGATGGGGGGCACGTCGATCACAAGGAACTGATCGAAAAATCACCGCACAAAGCGATGGGAGGCCTGGGAATGTTCGACAAGAAGGATTCGCTGGACTACAACAAGGACAAACATCTGGAACGGGAAAAGGGCTGCACCAACAGTAAAGTGAGTACATTTAGGATTTAGCAATTGAAATTGTCTTGGGACTAATTTGAAACTTACAATACAACAGCAACAACGACTCAAAGCCGGCAGTCCGATGATGAACATGTCGGCCAATGAAAACCAAGGAATCGAGAAGAAAGCCGCCAACGGCAAAAAGAACATCTCCAACCGGGCGAGCGTGATTCGGGTGCTGAACAAGACTTCGTCGAAGAAGATCCTACAGGAAAATCATTGAAACGATCAATTCTACTAACAACAACACACATCCCCCCTTCCCAAACGTACTAAATCGTCCCTCCCTTCATTGTATGATCTATGATAATGCTACGCCGCATGAGAACAACAATACTCGTGTCTATTTATTGCTTCAGCCAGAGTTATCCTCTTTCAAATAATACTCGTGTCATTTACTTCTGGAGCCGAGAATTGTGCATTTTAGGCAAAAGCGAAAAAGACAAACCATAAACAAAGCATTGTTATTCTTCACAATCGTACTACTATAAGCAAAGTAACCACAGTGTCAGTATATGTTATATGAATCATACCAAGTAGTATTTGTAATTATTATTAAGTTAGTAAAGAACTAGTAATGAGCGGCGAAAAACAAAATCCACAGTGAGTAATAAAAAAGAAAAAGTATTATGTTTTAGTACTATTGGATATTAGTCAAAATTAGTTCGCTGCGAGTTGGAGCTTTGATCCGAAATAACCTTGTTTGTTCATTTCCAAAAATAATATTTCAAGCAGTGTTGGGAAAATATCTTAAAATCAAATCTCACCAACAATCAAAATCACGCTAGATTTTCGTAGACAACATTCAACAAGCAAACAACTGCAATTGATATTTAGGCCTATTCTGCGCGGCGTGTGAGGTGAGGTGACAGTAAAGTGATGGTGAAGTGACAATTGTCATCTCGGGTGAGGAGACTCTCCATGCAAATCAAATGGAGAGTCATCTCACCCGGGGTGACAATTGTCACTTCACTAGTGAAAGTGAGTCACCTTACTTCACATCACACGCCGCGCAGAATAGGCCTAATTAACCACTTTATTTGAGCACTTAAAATGACGTTTACTACCACTCGAACTTTGAAATAAAACATTATTTTGAGATTTTTTTATTCTAGTACCTCGAGAAAAGTAGCCAACATTTGTGCGTTTCATAAAAAAATAGAAATTATTTGGTCCAGTTTTGTTAAATCGCTGGTAGAAAGTCACGCCAAAACTGCTTGACAAAGTGGTCAATTGCAAGCTGTGATATCGTAGCTCGGAATATCAAGCTAACAAAATTCACCAGGTGCAAATCTCACCAAACTGTGGTGAGATTTAGTTTCATTATTTTTGCTTTACACCCAAATGCATCCGAAACTTCCACAACGGCTGGCAGCGGAATCATTTTTTAATCAGATTCAACTCTTAAGGTCCATCCACATTAGATCCGTTTGCGTTGCGTTGACGTAAATTTGGCAGTTAGACCACCGACAAACCGACATGAGTGACCATAGCAAAAACAATAAAATTTCTGATCAAAGCTCACTACTGACATCTGGCTCAGTGTTCGCGGGAAATATTTAGCTAAGCCATGAACCCGCATGCAAAAGTTATGGATTGGTTCGTGTCTGATCTATTCTGGTTTAATTATTTTTTATTTAGATCAATACATCCTATGGTTATGACAGTTCGGATCACTTCACATTCAAATCGGCCGTTTAAGATTTTCGGGCATAAGTCAGAATTGAGTGTCATGTCGGTTTGTCGGTGGTTAGGCAATAGATTTAGCTGTCACTTTGACGCAAAGCGTCAGATCCGGATCTGAATGTGGGTGGCCCTTAAGCTTCAAATTTACGCGTTTTAAAGTCAATAGTCTTGCGCTTGTAAAATCAATATCAAGCATGATATTTTGCTCCAATATCACACGTAATAAACATCAATTTGTTAATGATGATGCCATTACTGATTTCAAGAATTCAAGTCATATTCAAAAGCCAAACTTGAAACAAAATGCTAGTTAAATGTAAGAGTTGCCAGTCTTCTTGATTTGTTGTCACGTCTGTTTATTTTCTCGATTCTTCGACGCGGATATTCCTCTGGTTCGTTCGTTTTACTGACTAGTTGGTCATTTCCTCCCGACAGGTTATGGGCCCAGAGGAGAATCGGTGAAAAGTTCGGTTTGTTTGGTGAAAAATAAACGCGATAGTTTACGGTTGAATCACCGACAAACCGACATGACACTTAATTCTGACTTGTGCCCGAAAATCGTTAACGGCCTATTTAAATGTGCAGTGATCCGAACTGTCAAAACCATAGGATATTTTTATCTAGATAAAAATAATTTCTCCAGAAGAGATCAGACACAAGAAATTCATAACTTTTGCAAACGGGTTCATGGCTTAGCTAAATAATTCCCGCGAATACGGAGTCAGATGTCAGTAGTGTGCTTTGGACAGAAATGTTACTGTTTTTGCTATGGAGCTGGCTGATTCGCTGGACGAATCCAGGAAGAATTTCCACTGCCAAACTCAGAAACAGCAATCTGGAAATTCCAGGTGGAGATGTTCCTGACGCGAGAGGACTTATGGAATCACGAGAAGACGACTGCTTCATCTCAACTGTCACTTCTTATGCGATATGAAAGTAGGAAAAGAGTGGAATGTTGAGAAGCACTAGTTAGAAATGGATGTGCTTTTCGAACAGCTGCAGAATACGGGACTCGAGTTGGTGGAAAAATTGAAGATTGTGATGGTTCTTCGCAGTATGCCAGAATCCTGCCGCTTCCTGGCATGAACTCTAGAAGCTCGACAGGATGAGGACGTAACGATGCAGTTAATCCGATTGAAACTTAAACACGAGTATCGGAAGTGTGCCGAGCGGAAAGGACTATCAACGGCGGCAGAAGAACAAGTACTCAAGACGCAGGCTGGTAAGCCTAGGGTTTGCTTATTTTGCAACAAACCTGGACACTTCAAGAAATAATGCAGGAAGTATCAGGCAGTTCAAGAAAAGCAGCAGGAAGGTGAATATTCCGGAGGCAAACCGGGTGCAGGCAAGAAGAAGCATGCGAAGCAGATCAAGGAGGAGGATTGCGAAGCTGTTAGCTGTTCTGCGCGGGAAGTGGACGAAGCTGTATGTGCAAATGTCAAGGAAACTGGTTTGTTGACGTTTGACAGCGGAGCATCCTGCCACATGACGAGCTGCATGAGCTTTTGTGACAAGCTAGACGAATCGTCGGTTACTACTGTGGTGATGGCTTACGGTAAGTGGATGTACCAGATTTGGAAAGTGAGTTATTTTCGGTCAAAGTCATTTACACCCCTTTCCTTCCAACCCCCTCAAATGAGATTGTACGCAGTTTTAAAAAATCATGTTTTGAGATAAACGCGCGTCTCGAGCCGAGAGCGTCCCATGGTGGGATGGCGGGACGCTGCTTCGAACAATGGCCTGTAGAAACTTTTCTTGTGCGCGGATCGAAAAACCCCTTCAACACAATATAGTAGACACTCATACCTTTCAAAAAATGCAATAACAAAAAAAAAAAATACTTTTTGAAAATTTGGAATGAGAACCTCTCCTTAAACGATCAACATCCAGATCACAATGGTCCAGAAGGGAGAATTTCAGCAAAAAAAAAGTGCATGAAGATGAAGTTTAATCCGTCTGGTGTGTTTAGAAAAGTTTTTAGTTGAAAAAAGGCGCATTTGATGAAGGGGTCGTTGAAAATTCTAACTCTTTTAGCTGACAATTTTTTATATTGAAATAATACACCATCCGCTTCGGGGATCCAACATTCCCAATATCAGTGGTGGTCGACGTGGCTGCCGATTTTGACCTCATCGTATTAAACGACGGTTCCCCAACCTTTACGCGAGGACAGATCGACACTGCTATCGACGTCTCTCTTGCCAGCAGCAGAATTGTGAATCAACTACAGTGGTACATGGTGGTACCAACCGGTGGAAACTAACGATTTTAAATTGGCTCACTACTTGACTAGCCTATTGGTCCCAAGCAAATCGATTAACGTACCCCATTCTAGTCGAAATTCTAGTCCTACACAATGTTTGTTTTGATTTGCCTTAAAAGTTTGACAGATAAAATAAGGGGTTCGTGGATTTTCCTATGTTTCAAGGGGTGCATCGATTAGCTTGGGACCGAAGATAGTACTAGAGCTGAGCCAAAAAGTTGAGCACGTTTTTTCGGGACCTTCTGGTCTTAGAGTTACCTCTATGGTGGTACTGTTCGGACGACCCATTAGGGAGTGACCACCGTCCAATTACCATTTATACGACTGTCCACCGGAGACATCCCGTCGTCCTAGTTGGCGGTATGAACTAGCTGATTGGGCCTCATATGAGATGAACATCAACGACAAGCTCAGGCACAGGGAACAGAGTTGCGACCTATCACAATCACCATCAACAAACAGCTGATGGTAGTAACGCTTTGTACATTCCTATCAATGTGCTCGTCGAAGCTCTCTCCATGACCATCCATCAAGTTGACGAAAGAAGTAAAAAGCAACTGATGAATGTCGTCTTCTGTTGTGATCCATCACCGATCTGGTCATTCCTGACAATCACGACACTCATCTGTGCTCGTTTTGAAGCAGTTGCTGCTTTGCTTGCTTATGTGAGTGTGTTGGTGAGTGAGCCCAATAGCTTCCGTTTAATGTTGCCTGCTTTGTTTGTAACTCACACACTCGCGCCTGCCGAGACGAACTTGGAATGCGTAGGCATTATTTTCATTTTCTTCTGTCGTTTCGCTTTTTCTCATGATCGTACTGCAGAAGTCTTCACTGTTTTCGTTGTGCTTTTCATTATCAGCAGCGAGTGTAACGTTTTGCTTGTGAGCAGCGACCATTACTGGTGATTGTTGATTGCCATGGCTCTAACTCTCACTGCGTGACAAAACTATCTGTCAGCGATAGTCGGTTGATGCGAAGACGAGTGTTACGTGAGTGTCATGATATTTTGCATCACTGACAGGGAAACAATCAATGTTGAAGAGTTAACCAGCACCATTCTAACCACTGCATCGGAGTCCATACCGAGGACCAGTGCAAACGCGGGACGCAGGGCCTCGCGCTGGTGGTCCGCCGAAACTCGAACCGCCGTTAAAGCGAGGAGAAAAGCATTGAGGAAGGTAAAAAAAAAACTCCCCATCGATCATCCGTCAAATCATAAAAGAGGCCAAGACAAAGAGCTGGGAGGAGTTCCTAAACTCTATCAATAGCAGTATCTCCACAACGGAACTATGGAAAAGAGCAAACGCTTTAAGAGGCAAACGGCCTGGTAATCCGCCAGCAATCTGGAGTCACTGGGGACCCCGTTGTAGTCGTAAACGAGCTTGGTACATATTTCGCCAAGCTCAGTGCGATCGAAGGATATGACAACGAATTTCGACAGAACGAGGCCATCGACAAAACGTTGGAGTCCATAGCAATTCCGGATCCAGAACCACCATCGACCATCAACCAACCATTCTCGTTATTGGAAATGTGCTACGCATTGGCAAATGGAAAAGGTAAATCCGTTGACCCAGACGACGTTGGCTACCCTCCCCTCCGACACCTCCCACCTTGTGGTAAACAGCTCCTCCTGGATATCTACAACAAAATATGGACTGAGAGAATATTCCCGACACAATGGAAACACAGCCTGGTCGTTCCCGTTCCGAGAAAGAACACACACTCCACAGACCCACAAGGATATCGGCCAATATCGCTAACTAACTGCATCTGCAAGGTAATGGAGAGAATGGTGAGTCGACGCCTGACTGAATATATCCGTACAAACAAGCTCCTAGACGACCGGCAGCACGGCTTTCGTCAGGGTTTTGGCACCAACACTTATTTCGCCACATCAACGATGCTCTGGAGAACAACAAAAACGTAGACTTGGCTGCGTTGGACCTCTCCAAAGCATACAATCGAACCTGGACACAGGAAATCTTGGCTCAGCTAGCGAAATGGAACATCTCTGGTAACATTCTTCGTCCAGAACTTCCTTAGCAACAGAACCTTTCAAGTGACCGTCGGAAACACAAGATCAGGATCGTTTAGGGAAGATACTGGGGTCCCTCAGAGCTCCGTTCTGGCCGTCACTTTTTTCCTGATAGCCATGAACGGGGTGTTCGGGATCTTACCACGGGACATCCACATATTTCTAGGATAGAGCTAGAATTAGGGCGTAACAGCTTTTGTAAACAATGACTTCTCTCGGTGATTTGTAGAAAGTTAAGCCTTGCCGGATAGGGGAAGACCTACCCTACCTGATGGTTATATTGATTTGCGTGGACGTGCCTTTAATTCATAGAAATCATCGAAAGAAGTCAAAGTTTTTCAGAAAGTCAAGATCTTTTCATTGGTGGAGTGGTTCAGAAAATTCTCACTACGTGGCGCTAGTGCAATTTTCGCATATACAATAACTCGAGATCATTCCGTCTCGCACGCTGAGCCGATCAAGTCGCATCGGTCTCGTTGTACGACACTAGTATTCGAGTTTTTGAGTTTTTCCCCACGCGAGGGTTTTTTCTCGCCAAAGTAAGTTGGCATAGTGTTTAAACAACTAGTGCGCGAGTGAGGAAGCCGTTAACCATACGCCGAGCGCTTTGCTTACGGTCCAGCTTTAATCACCATCATCGCATCATCACATCATCCCATTGATAGCAACAACGAAAGCACGTTAAATTGCCTACCGAGGCGACCGAGGCATACCAGCTATCAGGTTATCGACCCAGCAGCCGTTGGGGCAAACAATAACCTCGCACCAGTCATCTGCCGCCTCAGTGTAATAGGTATACCGTGTCGCTTTGTTTTCACCAGTATCGCATCTCCCCGCATGGTCCAATATTAGATTAGGTTGGGTCATAATTAGGGTGATTCAAAATTTTGTAAATAGTATATATCTATAATTTTTTTTCTCTTGTTTTTTTTTCTCGTACTATTTATAAGTAGAGCATAGTTAGGGTGATCCAAAAACATTTTTTTTTTGTATATATATTTTTTTTTTCTTTTTTTGTTTTTTTTCCTTCTTTCGTATTACTCTTTATTAGAGTAAAACTATATAATTTTTTTGTATTTATTTTTTATTTTTTATTTTATTATTTTTTTTTTTGCATTTTTTTTTGATACTATTTGAAATTACTGTAATTATTTGTAAAATATTTATTAAAAACACCATTGTGGCGATATTTAACCGCAATGGATGAAAATGATAAAGGCGGGGGATGGTCGCTTTCCATCTCAGACGACGAAACTCTTAATTCCTCACACGAAAGTCTCGAGGAAGTTGTGGAAATGGAAACCCTTGACGTCCCAGTTGACTCGCTCTCCAGCAAAAATACTGGAGCATATCCCAAGAAAAGGTATCCCCCACAACCCTCTCCCCCACCATCACCTCCTCGTCCTGCACCCCCCACACCATTGCCCCCAAAAATCTCTGCGCTCCCCCGCCTAAAGGCTTACCCAGAAGCCTCGAAAGGCCCATGGGTTGTTTTTTTCCGGCCCAAACAAAAACCTTTGAACATTCCGAGGATCTCTAAGGATCTAACAACACATTTTTCGGCCGTTACCGATATTTTCAAGGTAACACCAATAAAACTGCGCGTTACCGTTGATGACCGGAAGCAGGCTAATCAAATTGTTGCGTGCGAGCTTTTTTCATTGGAATACCGAGTCTACATACCCAGTAGTGAGGTAGAAATTGAAGGAGTGGTCACCGAAGCGAGTTTGACTAGCGATGATTTCTTGGGTCCCGATTCCTTCGGAATCTTTAAAAACCGTGCTCTGCCGAAGGTGAAGATATTGGACTGCCTTCAAATGCAGTCAGTATCCGTAGTAGGCTCCAAAAAAACTTATTCCTTGTCAAACTCGTTTCGTGTGACCTTTTCGGGTTCAGCGTTACCTCACTACGTCGCTATTGGCAAGGTTCGGCTGCCTGTACGTCTGTTTGTACCTCGGGTAATGAACTGCTCGAAATGTAAACAACTTGGTCATACATCGGACTACTGCTCGAACAAACCACGCTGCGATCAGTGTGGCGAGCAACATCAAGAGGGCCCTTGCGGTGCTCCTCCAAAATGCGTGTACTGCAAGGAAAGCCTACATACCCTGACTGACTGCCCGAGGTATAAACAGCAGGGAGAAAAACTTAAGCGGTCTCTGCAAGCTCGCTCCAAGAGAACACTAGCAGAACTCTTGAAGAATACCGCTTCATCTTCTCAGACCACACCAAAAAGCAGTAACACGTTCTCCATTTTGCCAGTTGATGATCTAGACTCTGACTCAGAGGTCGGTGAGGGTAGTCCGTTTGTCTTTAAAGGCAATACGAGAAAACGAGCAAAACAACACAACACCGAAAAGCCTCGTAAGGCCACTCGTACGGACCACCCTTCCACCTTGGAAAAATCAAGAGGTAACGGAAATGCACCGAAGCCCATTCCACCGGGTTTTCAACCTTGTAATTATGACAAGAACTTTCCGTCACTTCCAGGATCATCTAAAACCCCAGATGTCCCAGTTTTTCGGCCAGAAAAGCAGCTGAATAATCAGCAAGAACATGCCCCCATGTTCACGTTTTCTGGTATTGTGGATAGCTTCTTCAGTATATTCAATGTCTCTGACTCAACGAGGAGCATTATTAATTTAGTGCTGCCAATGGTGAAAACTCTTTTGAAGCAACTAGCTTCTAGGTGGTCCTTCCTTGCATCGATCATATCCTTTGATGGATAATTCTCCGAATGAGGTCGGGGATATGATCTCTGTTCTTCAGTGGAACTGTAGAAGTCTTATGCCAAAACTTGACACATTTAAATTTTTAGTTAACAATTTACTTTCTGATGCATTTGCCCTTTGTGAAACATGGCTCTCATCAGACAACGATCTTGCTTTCCACGATTTCAACATTATTCGCCTTGATCGGGCAGATTCGTATGGAGGGGTGCTTCTGGGGATTAACAAGCTCCATTCCTTCTACAGAATCGATCTGCCTTCGGTGACAGGCATTGAAGTTGTTGCATGTCAGGTTAATATTCGAGGTAAATGCCTCAGTATTGCCTCAGTATATCTTCCACCGAGAACCGCGATCTCTCGTCAAAGTTTCGCGGATATCTGCACGGCTATGCCGGAGCCACGGTTGATCTTGGGAGATTTTAACTCTCACGGTACAGGCTGGGGGGAACTGTACGACGACAACCGCTCAACCTTGATATACGACATGTGCGACTTCTTCAAAATGACAATTCTAAACACCGGGGACGCAACACGAGTAGCCAAACCTCCAGCAAAAATAAGCAGATTAGACCTCTCACTTTGCTCGAGTTCACTATCGTTGGATTGCTCCTGGAAAGTAATTCAAGATCCCTACGGTAGTGACCATTTGCCAATCAAAATTTCTATTACCAATGGTTCATCTTCTACTCGCTCGGTCGACATCGCGTACGATCTTACGAAAAACATTGACTGGCGAAAATTCGCGACCGCGGTTCTTGATGCCAGTCAATCGGTTGACGTACTTCCTCCGCTGGACGAGTACTCCTTTCTCGCGCGTGTCATCATCGATTCTGCGCTGCGAGCACAGACGAAACGTGTTCCGGATGTTTCCGTCCGCAAGCGACCTCCCACCCCGTGGTGGGATAAGGATTGCACCGACGCGAACAGCGAGAAGTCCGCCGCGTTTAAACGCTTCCGCAAACACGGCAAGGTCGGGGATTTCGAGCGGTACACCGACCTCGAGAAAACTTTTAAGGACTTAATTAAAGTAAAAAAACGCGGTTACTGGCGTCGGTTCGTCGATGGTTTGTCGCGAGAGACTTCCATGAGAACACTCTGGAATGTCGGCAGGAGAATGCGAAACGCGTCTACACCGATTAACGAAGACAAGGAGTACTCGGACAGATGGATTTTCAGCTTCGCGCGGAAAGTTTGCCCGGATTCGGTGTCGGTTCAAACCAACGTTCGTGATCGTCCGTCGGGTAGTAACGAAATAGATTCCCCGTTTTCGATGGTGGAATTCTCACTTGCTCTCCTTTCATGTAACAATTCAGCTCCAGGAATGGATAGAATCAAGTTCAACTTGCTTAAAAATCTCCCAGATGTCGCGAAGAGACGCTTGTTGAACTTATTCAATCAATTTCTGGAGCACAACATTGTTCCGGATGACTGGAGGCAAGTAAGAGTTATCGCCATTCGAAAACCCGGTAAACCCGCGTCGGATTATAACTCGTACCGTCCCATCGCGATGCTGTCCTGTATACGGAAATTGTTGGAGAAAATGATTCTTTTTCGTCTAGACAAATGGGTCGAGTCGAATGGTTTACTTTCAGATACGCAATTTGGATTTCGGAGAGGCAAAGGAACGAGCGACTGTCTTGCGTTGCTTTCAACTGAAATTCAACTGGCCTATGCGCAAAAACAGCAAATGGGTTCAGTTTTCTTGGACATTAAGGGGGCTTTTGATTCTGTTTGTATCGATGTCCTTTCGGATAAACTCCACGATAGTGGGCTTTCACCAATTATGAACAACTATTTGAGCAACTTGTTGTCTGAGAAATATATGAGCTTTTCTCATGGAAACTCGACAACTTCACGAATTAGTTACATGGGTCTCCCCCAGGGCTCATGTTTAAGCCCCCTTCTTTATAATTTTTATGTAAAAGACATTGATGGTTGTCTTGATGAAAATTGCTCGCTTAGGCAGCTTGCAGATGACGGGGTTGTGTCCGTTATAGGGCCAAGTGCACCGGACCTGCAAGGACCATTGCAAGATACCTTAGACAATTTGTCTACTTGGGCTATGAAGCTGGGTATCGAATTCTCTCCGGAGAAAACTGAGTTGGTTGTTTTTTCTAGGAAGCATCATCCTGCACAGTTACAGCTTCAACTAAAGGGTAGAACAATCACTCAAAGTATATCTTTCAAGTATTTAGGTGTCTGGTTCGATTCCAAAAGCACGTGGGGAAAACATATTGCGTATGTGAAACAAAAATGCCAACAAAGAATCAATTTTCTTCGTACAATTACTGGAACTTGGTGGGGAGCACACCCGGAAGATCTGATCAGGTTGTACCGAACAACCATCTTGTCGGTTCTAGAGTACGGTAGCTTCTGCTTTCAATCCGCGGCGAAAACACATATCCTGAAGCTGCAACGGGTTCAATACCGTTGCCTCCGAATCGCGCTTGGCTGTATGCACTCGACGCATACGATGAGCCTCGAAGTACTTGCGGGTGTTCTCCCACTGACAGATCGTGAGTCTCTATTACGAGTACATGACGCTGGAGATTGGCCCTTCTTCATTCAATTCCTCTCGTGTTTGCCTCCAAGACTTTTATAGTTCCTCTGTAAATTTTGATCTGACCATGTTGCAAGAAATCCGTGGAATACCAGATCACCATCGGTCGATGGTTGTTCCCTTAATTTTTGCAAACAAGTACCACCATGTTAGTAACAATAAGAGTTTTTTCACAGATGGGTCAACTATAAACGCTTCCACTGGATTTGGAGTATTCAACGAATGTCATAGCGCCTCATATCAACTGCAAAAACCCTGTTCCGTATACGTTGCGGAACTAGCAGCCATATTTTACGCAGTAGAGCAAATTGCCTCACTACCATCTGATCACTATTTTATTTTTACTGATAGCCTTAGCTCGTTGGAGGCTATTCGATCAATGAGGCCGATGAAGCACTCCTCGTATTTCCTGACCGAAATCCGAGCTAAATTGAGTACTTTATCTAACTGCTCCTATACTATCACCTTAGTTTGGGTCCCATCTCATTGCTCAATTCCGGGCAATGAGAAAGCGGACTCGCTAGCTAAGGTGGGCGCTATGGAAGGCGATATTTTTGATCGACAAATCGCCTTTGCGGAATTTTTCTCAATTACCCGTCAGCACGTCCTCACCAACTGGCAACAAAAATGGAATGAGAGTGATCTGGGAAGATGGTTACATTCTATTCTCCCACAGGTATCGAACAAGCCATGGTTCAAAGGATTGGACATGAGCCGTGACTTTATACGTGTCATATCAAGGCTCATGTCCAATCACTACTCGTTAGACTCGCATTTCTTCCGAATCGGGCTCGCAGGCAGCAATTTGTGCGCTTGTGGTAGTGGCTATCACGATATCGACCACGTACTTTGGTCATGTACCCTCCATTGTGTTGCTAGATCCGAGTTATCCGCATCCCTCAGGGCCCGAGGAAAACAACCTATGCGGCCCGTTAGAGACATCTTGGCGAGCCGAGATCTCGACTATTGCAATTTAATATATGTGTTTTTAAAACGGATAGATCTGAGGATTTAATAGTTAGTGTCATCTTGTGTTCCCCCAAGTTGTTAGCTGCCCATCGGTGTACCCCCATGTTTGTCTTTTTCATCAGTTGGTCGCTTAGTTCGAGATCAAGAGCACATTGCTCTCCAAACCTTGTGTTCTCAATCCCTACCCTGCCATCCATTTGTTACAATTTGTTACCCCTAACCTCGAGATAGCCGCGAGTAATCGGCCCCCGCTTTACTAACGTTAGTCTTAAGAAAATTTGTAACCTAAACAATGAATATCGGCTCCGCAAAGCTACGGCAAATGAGCCTGGAAAAATAAACACATTAAAAAAAAAAAAAAAAAAATAACTCGAGATCCTGATCAGATAGAAAGTTACTGTCTTCGGCAAACTTGTTCAGGGGGTCAAATATTTTTGGCTGGTGGACAGTAGTTCAGAATTTTCTGACTACGCGGCGCTAGTATACACGTGAAATTCTCATATAAAATATCTCTAGATCCTGACCAGATAGAAAGTTACTGTCTTAGGCAAAGCTGTTCAGGAGATCATACCCTTTTTGCTGGTGAACAGTAGTTCAGAATCTTCTCACTAGGTAGTACTCGTATACATGTTAAGTTCTCGCATGTGATACATCACTAGATCCTGACCAGATAGAGAGTAAATGTCTTTGGCAAAGTTGTTCAGGAAGTCAATATCTTTTCGTTGGTGGAAAGTTGTTCAGAATTTTCTCACTACTCGGTGCTAGTATACACATGCAATTCTCGCATATACAATAGCTCGAGATCCTGAGCAGATAGAAAGTTACTCTTTTCGGCAAACTTGTTCAGGGGGTCAAGACTTTTTGGCTGGTGGACAGTAGCCCAAAATTTTCTCACCACGTGGCGGTAGTATACGTGTACAATTCTCGCGTATGCTATAGCTCGAGATTCTGAACAGGTAGAAAATTACTGTCTTCGAAAAAGTTGTTCATGAGGTCAATGCCTATTGTATGGTACACAATAGTTCAGAATTTTCACATTACGTGGCGTTAGTATACCCGTGAAATTCTCACATGTAAAATATCTCGAGATTCTGATCAGATAGATTTCGCTAGTGGACAGTAGTTCAAAATTTTCTCACTACGTAGCGCTAGAATACACGTGAAATTCTCGCATGTGGTTTGTTTCGAGATCCTGACCAGATAGAAAGTTACTGTTTTCGACAAAGTTGTTCAGGAGGTCAAAGCCTATTGCTTGGTGTACATTAGTTGAGAATTTCATAAGCGGCGCTTGTATACACGTAAAATTTTAACATATAAAATATCACGAGATCCTGACCAAATAGAATGTTACTGTCTTCGACAAAGTTGTTCAGGGAGCCAAGGCCTTTTGGCTGGTGGACAGAAATTCAATTTTTTTTGCACATCATTGCGCACATGTATACATGCAATTATCGCATTAGATATATTTCGAGACCTACTAAACTGTCATTGGCAAAGTTGTTCAGGAGATCAAAACTTTTTCGTTGGTCGACAGTATAGAATTTTCTTGCTTTGCGGCGCTACGTGAAATCTTTGCATTATATAATATCTCGAGATCCTGAACAGCTAGAAATTTACTGTATTTAGCAAATCTGTTAAGGAGATAAAGATCTTTTGGCTGATGAACAGTAGTTCAGAAATTTCTCAAAACTTGGCGGGCGATTCTCGCATATCAAATATCATAAAATAAAAATACAATTTACATCACTTTAAGTGGGATAAGACAAATATATTCTGGATTTCTTTTACTGGTGAAGATTTTCATGCAGATTTGTGGATACATAAATTGGGGTGAGTCTTCTACTTGTATACCTCTGATAAATTAGTGGTAACACGTATCTCAGATGGAAAACATTATCTTCAAAGAGTCTCCCTTTCATTTTAGGCTTATTTAAACATGTCTTATCGAAGGGATGTATACCAAATGTTCAGGGAATGACTTATCGAGGGGATGTTTTCCAAAGGTTCACCCAAAGTTACACTATTTTTCAAAATTTACTTTGAAGAATCATGATTGATTTTCTCATAATTGACCTGAAAAACAAAATTTGAAATTTAAAGTAGTAGTAGAACCCTTATGCTATACCATTCATACCATTCAAATAACCTAAGGAGACCAAAAATTTGACGTAAAATGAGAGAGCTTTGAACAAAACACATTTGCATGTTCACCATCCGGAAGAACTTTGCCGCATGTACAACTTTGACGATGACAGTTACTTCCTGACCTTAAGCTATAGTATATACAAATATTTTACATGCACACTAGCGCCATATACCGAAAATATTCTGAACTATTTACTGTTCACCAGCAAAAAAGCTTTGATCTCCTAAACAACTTTGCTGAAGACAGTAATTTTCTAGCTGTTCGGGATCTCGAGCTGTAGCATATATGAGGACTGCACGTGTATACTAGCGCAGCGCAGTAAGAAAATTCTGAACTACTGTTAACCAGCCAAAAGATCTTGACCTCCTGAACCACTTTGCCGAAGACGAACTTTTTATTTGGTCAGGATCTCGAGATATTTTACAGGTAAAAATCTCACGTGTATACTAGCGCCGAGTAGTGAGAAAATTCTGAAACATTGTGCATCAAAAAATAGACTTTAACCTCCTGAACAACTTTGGTCAAGACAGTAACTTTGTATCTGGTCAGGATCTCGAGATATATCACAGGCGAGAATTTCACAACTGTCCACGAGCAAAAATTTGTGATATCCTGAACAACTTTGCCGACGACAGTAATTTTCTATCTGGTCAAGAACTTGAGATATGTTATATGCGAGAATTTCACATGTATACTAGCACCATGAAATGAAAAAAAAAATCTGAACTACTGTCCACCAGCCAAAAGACCTTGACCTCCTGAACAACTTTTTCGTAGACAGTACTTTTCTATCTGATCAGGATCTCGAGATATCGCATATACGAGAAGTGTACATGTATACTAACGCCACTACTGTTTACCAGCCAAAAAACTTTGTCGCAGACAGCAACTGTCTAGCTGATCAAGATCTCGAGCTAATGAGCTTGAGCTTGAGCTTGTGCTTGAGCTTGATTGACCGCCCACGGTTGCTACTCTGTTACTGCCAGATCAGCTGTAATTACACAGAGAACCAATAGACGATGCTTGGGACTAGCAATCATCCTCAATGTGTAAAAACTGGTGATCTTAAATTAGGCAATACCAGCGCCGGCCGCGCCCGAACACAGGTCAAGAAAGGAATGGGAAGGATTGTGTTGACATGACACTCGCTTTGATGGAAGCCGAGAACACCTCTGCACTTCCACGAGTAATCACTGGGATGTTGGATAAGAGGGTTGGGTTTGCAACAGAGTTCGTTTTGGTAAACGATAAGCTGAATTGATGTCCTAACGATCATATAACGCGAAGGAGCTTGGGACTAAACCCACGGTCTTCTGCTCAGTAAGCAAAAACGTTTGCCACCAGGCAGACGAGCACCTTTTTAATCACCGAGTTGCTGTTTTTACCATGTAGTACTATTAACAAATAAAACGATTGACGAATCTTGAATGTGGATGGGCCTGAGATTAGACTCATGATGTTCTGCTCAGTAAGCAAAAAAGGTTGCTCTAAGGCCACCGAGCCCATCATATCACATAATACCGTTGCTCAAATTTGTGTATCCATTCAAACCCGGAACCAACGACAACAAATAGTTTCCATAAATCTATTTGATATGTAAGGATCTGGGACCGCGTTTTTCTGCTCAGTAAGCAGGCCACTGTAACCGACGATCTTTCAAATCCGAAAACTAAAAACTACGAAAAAGTACTTAGGCCTTCATTAAGTTCCACTTTCACGCGACGTTCAATGACAGGGTCCTATCCAGGATTACATCTGAAATATCCAAATCTGGCCAACGCCCACCCTAAACCTAAACCTGTTCTAATCCACCTGAAATCACTAACGAATGGAAGACTTTGACTACCCAGCCATGCAATAGTCTCATTCCGTGCCTTATGGCAACTTGATGATTCTATTGCGCTCATCTTTTGGCACCACCCAGGGGAGACTTGGTCCTGTACCCAATGCTTAACTTATCTCCATTCCACTCAGCTACTCGCAATTTCTTGTGATATAGTGGGCGGAATATTATTATATGAGACAATTCAATGCAGACGTCTTTCCAAATTTGGCAGATCGACAGGTAATCGGTGAGTTACCACGATAGTTGCTATTCAACAACTCGACAACGTCCCATCGTCAACGCCTGCTATGAGAATTTCCCTTTGCAGACGCCAACGAAATGACGTCATCGAGCTATCGATCAACTACCCTGGTTATCGCCTGGTACCTTATAGCACGATGCTAGGAGGCGAACCGGAAGAATCGATGAGCTACCTCCCCCGATCAAGACCTCGAGCTAATGAATATGCGAGAAAGGCACGTATTTCAGCGGTGCATAGTGAGATAATTCTTAACTATTGTCACCCAACAAAAAGATCTTGACTTCCTGAAAAACTTTGTCGAATACATTTACTTTCTATCTGGTCAGGATCTAGAGATATTTTATATGCAAGAGTTTCACATGTACAGTAGCGCCACAAAGTGACAAAACTTTGAACTACTGTTCACCTGCCAAAAAGCCTTGACATCCTGAACAACTTTGCCGAAGACAGTACCTTTCTATCTGGTTGGATACTCGATATATTTTATATGAGAATTTCACGTGTATACTAGCGTCGCGTAGTGAGTAAATTCTGAACTATTGAGCACCGAGCAATAGGCTTTGACTTCCTGAAAAACTTTGTGAAAGACAGTAACTTTCTATGTGGTCAGGATCTCGAGATGTATCACATGCGAGAATTTCACATGTATACTAGCGCTACGTAGTGAGAAAATTCTGAACTACTGTCCGCCAGCGAGAAAGCTATGATCTCCTGAACAACTTTGTCGGAGACAGTAACTTTTTATCGGGTCAGAATCTCGATGTATTCCATGTTGTAATCAATTAAGTCCAATCCCACGTAGTATGGTAACAGTTTACGCGGTTTCCATTTACATTGTCCCTATTATCCGCATTTTGTAGGTGTTTACTGTAATCAATGTTTAGCTTGTTAAGATTAAAACAAGTTTTTTGAGGATCAGCTTGATTGGTAACTCAGCAACAAAATGGCAATGGAAAACAACAGCGCGAGTAACGGAGGGTTAAATCCATCACCAGCTCTCAGGGTGGCAAAGGCCATCATAAACAGTAAATTGTTATACAGTGCCGAGATCATCTGTCGAGCGGCTGTCACGACAATTGACAAGCTGAGCGCCACATACAACCGCACCATTCTAACGGTCTCAGGGCTCCTTCCATGCATCCCAGCGCCCACGGCCTGCATTGAAGCTGGCGTTCTACCCTTCAAACACATCTTCATCGTGGCGGTCTCTTTCAGAGCACTGAACTTTTTGGAGAGAACAGAAGGTAGTGATCAGTGAGTCTTCCTACTTGATGAGGCCAATAAACTGCTGCACTCCCTGACCCAGCAGGAACTTCCCAAGGTATCAACAATTCATCGTATTGGGGACGAAGCATGGGACGCCGCCCCTCCGCGTATTATATGGAAATTAAAGGACATCCGGAAGAAAGATCCTGGTACAATCTCGACTGTACAACGTTTCAGTGAGCTAGTATCTACAAAACTCAGAGGCTACCAGCTAGTCTGCACGGACGGCTCGAAGGCTAGCGGTAAGGTGGGGATCGGGGTCTCCGGTCCACAGCTTAACTTCCATAAAGGCTTCCAGATATGACTTCCATCTTCTCTGCCGAAGCGGCAGCGATCTATCCGGCCATCACGGAAGTAGATTCTACACGGAAAGCCATCGTCACTGATTCTGCCAGCGTGCTTAAAGCTTTGGAAGCGCAAAGGGTCATCCGTGGGTTCAGGAAATCCGCAACGTAGCAAAGCAAAATACAATTTTCGTTTCCGTGGAAACGAACGGGCCGACAGTCTAGCGGCAATTCGAAAGGACTCGCTGCTACAGATGAGATACCAGCACCAGACATTAAAAACTGGGTCAACTGAGCAGTAAGGAATGCGTGGTGGATTTAATGGAACCAAGAAACACGGGCTTTCCTGAGGAAAACAAAAGGAGAAAGGCAAATGGGTCGATGTCATGAGCTGGCGAGATCAGAGAGTTGCAAAAATGAACTTACAAAACAACACCCAAAAGCGACGACAATTCACAAGATCCCCGATGAGAAACCTAATAGCAACTACTAAACAACGACAACACGGCACACAAAATGATCTGAGACAACCCGGCACGAAATGCGAACAGAGACGGTAACGAAATGGTAACCACAACAGGTAAATCCCCCTCCTTCCCTCCACCAACCGATAAAGACCCAGCAACGAAAAGGTACGCGACCTTAAAATCCAAAACGCACAGCAGTGATTAGTTAGAGACAATACAAATAAAGCAAAAAAATATATTGTAGAACTCATCATTTCCATAATCTTTGTTATAGGAATTTGCTAGCATGTCATTTCGACATGCGAGAAACTGAAATAATTTGTAAAACGTTCTCACTGAATTGAATCGAAAATCAATGAGTGACTTGTTTTTGGCTCAGATTCCACCCATTTGGATTGTTTTTATCTACTAAAACAAATTATTTAAGCTGGAATTGATTTGGTCTATCTAGCTACCTGTGAGTGTACTTGAAAGAGACTTAGTAATTAGCCACAGCATATTCACCTGTAAAATTTCACTCGATTCTGCGATCAACGAAGCACGTCGCTATCGTCAATCCAATAAATTCAACAACAAAAATCATGGAAAGAACGATAAATACGCAATACATTTACTAAATCCTTACTCAAGGTTAATTCTGTTCAACTTGCAGCACATTTCTCGTTGCTTAGAACGGAATGAATAGTTTTGAATATTTTTAGTTTTGGAACATGTGTCAATATCATTTATGTGAAATATGAAAACTGTTGAAATCTGTGAAACAAGATTATTTTCCTGGTGAAAATAAAATCCCGATGTTTTCACGGTTATGATGACTTGTCACCTTGAAGTTTGAGTGAACGAAACTCAAATTTGAGTTGGTTTAATCGGCCGTGTGTTGCTTGTTCTGACTCCTTCAGTCCCTCCTCTGGCAGAACAAAAAATGTGGCGCTTGCTTCGGGAGATTCGGATAGTTTTAGACATCCAATCGGAGCCGGCTGACTTCAATTAAGTTGTCTATTATCGATCGATTCGACCATTCCTTCATAGACCGAGGAAACGGTAAATATATACTATTCATAGTGTATACTAAGTCTAGTTGAACTTACGCTTACGGTTGCTGCTGCAGCAGATAAGCACTATCCGATAGTAATGCTTATTCCAATGCAGTACACTCGCGATTGTTTGTATGCTGCTTTCGATTTAATTATTCGAGTTCGACTATCCCTACTTAGAAAAAATTGCAAACAATCATCGGAAAGTTAAGGAATTGCGTTTGATTTAACTGCGTAGCGATAAATAAATATAATGTTATCATAGCATCCATCCTATTACGTTCAAGTTTATTCAACCAATCAAATAAATTGCTTATTATTGTCGCCTCACTCAAACGCTATCGACTGATAAAAAAATCCAAACTAATAAGGGAATAATGATAATGGAATAGTGCTCATTTCGCGATTAAAATACCGTCGCTCTTTCTCCTACGAGAAGACACATAGTTAAAAACAAACGTCGTCGTTTAGTTCAGTTCTTAAATAATAAAGAAAAAACAAACTAACCTCTCTCTCTGTTTCGAGCATCAATCGCTTCGCGATTTCAGTTTTGTGATCTAGGACGGATGGGACTCTTCCTCTACCTACTATAGGCACCTACCCCTTACTTCTTCTTTTTGCCCTTTCGTTTTTTCCTCTTCGACCCGCCATTTCCATTGGTACCAGCAATGGGAATGCCACTCGGTTTCTCCTGACTTGCACCGTTGTTCTTCCGTTCTCCACCACTTACCTCACCGAGCGAACTGCCTGCCACTTCTTCGTCCTCCTCATCATCTTCGTCGTCGCAGAACACGGCCTTCAGCTTCTCGTCATGCAGGGTCATCTTCTGCAGTTTGCTCAGACTGTGCATCTTTTCGAGCTCCTCTTCGAAAGCTTGCGCCGCAGGATTCTGTATCACTTCACACCCATCGTAATAGTCCAGCCGTTGGTGTTGCTGCTGCTGCTGCTGCCCCTGATTTTGTTCTTCTGCCAACTCGGTTTGATGCGTGTAGAAATCATTGATCAAGCGCTCCCGCACCATAAACACCGTCCCGATTGCACCGGTTTTCTCCTCGTAGTGGCGGAACTCTTCATCCTCTTCGTCCTCCGGCTGGTGGAAAAAAGTTTTCAATTCAATAATGGCATGCTTGCGTTACATAATAATATAATAACTCACATGTACTCCTTGCTGATGCTCCTCCTGATGAAGCTGATACTCATGTACCTCATCGTCCTCCTCATCCTCGTCCTGTTCCGCCAGCTCTTCCTCAGTCATGCTCTTGGAAAGATTCAGTCTCACCTTCTCGTTCTGTTTCAGCTCCCGCAGTACGTTCTTCATCTTGTCGTTGATCGATTCGTACCGACCTTCCTCGTACGAAAAACGTGTCCCGTACGTCGACGGTGACGAGGCAGACGCGAACGAATCATCCGCACAGTCATCGTTGTACCGTCCGATGATGATATCGTTGATCTGTCCGTCTCCGCCGCTGACGGCAGGGTTGACCACCTCCACAATCGTCTGCAGCGGGTTGACTTCCTCCGGTTCCGGATCACTATCGCAATCGTCGTCCTCGTGGGGGTGCTGAGGAGCGGGAACCCCGTCGGGGTGGTCGTCATCGTCGTCCTCCAAGGAAACATCCGCCGCTTCCGTTGCATCATCGTAGTCAGGAGACTGCAGTTGCTGCTGAGCGGGTTGCTGTTGCCGTTCGTTGCTGCTTCCCGACGAGGGTTCTTCCAGTTCGAGCATGATGATTTTCTCGCGCATGGTTTCCACCTAAAAGGGGGGAGGTAGGGGAAATGAGGCATTGAGAAAGATGCGGAAAGGAAAGGGTTTTTTGACGAAACCCAAATTCAACGTGCTGGGACATGCAGTTTTCTAGGAAAAGCTTCAGCAACAAAATGGCAACTAGTTGCATTTTAGTAAGCGGTGATCGTCTGCTTGCTTGTTATAATCTCCATATATTTAGACAGTGAAAGGTTAAATTGTTAGAATATCTATTTTAATACTGTTGGCTGCATGCGTGATGAGGTTAGTCGACATAATTTGTTCAAATTTTGGTGAATGTGCTGCTGGTGTGCAATTGCAATGTCTGACTGAGCTGGATTATTAACGGATTATTTCACACTGAGATTATGATGAAATCATAGATCAACCTTCTATCAAAAATTAACCCTCTTCTCCCCATGATAGAAAGAAAGGAATGCATTTTAAAATACAAACATTTAATTTTACTAATCAATTCCATTCACACATTGAACTTAGATCCAGAGTGGATTGATTTTCAGTATCAAATAAATTGAAATAAATCAGAGGATGGACATGTTTTTCTTTTGGTTCAGGGATATGCGCATTTCCCACAAATGTGAAATTTGAACACGTTTTTGACATTCTGAACTTAAAAGTTACAATACTTCCAAGAAATTTTCAAGAATTCGTTGCTCAGTTTTGAAGGCTCTTGGAATTTTATATAATTTCTAAAGACCTAATTTCATGGAGTTCTGGTAAAACATTTTTGAGAGAAACATCAAGTGTAATCTGTATTCAAGGTAGTTCTGAGAAATTTTAGAGTTTCATGGGGAGCCTGAGATAGTTCTGAGTAGAATTTCAAGAAAACCCTGAATTGTATTCAAAGTAAATTTTAATGAAAACTCAAAGGAATTTCCGAGGGGAACGTCACATCTAAATCTCAATTCTAGATGCCCATCGATGCCCATACTTGCATCGTACCTCATCTTTGTGCAGGAAATCTTCAGAACCTACTCAGCGTGCGCGCAGTCAACAGCAGCAAAACAAAATCTTTCCTGCATCGTAGATAGAGTCGCCACCCTCGGGATTTTCGGAGGAATAGAACTCCTGTGAACATCAGAGGAAAATTTCAAGTGCATTCTGTGGATAATTTCACGAAGTTTGTGGGAGAAAACGAATCCGGAGTACAAGTCCTTGGTTTTTTTTTTGAGAATGTTAAAAAACAGGATTTCATTTAAATCTGAGAATAACTCCAGGACATCTTCAATGAAATTCGGAAAGCAATTCCAGAAGAGTTTGCCAAACAAATTATGAGGAGAAATCTAAGAAATGTGTGAGGAGAAATGTAAATGAATTCTTAGGAGACTTTCAATGTGAGTAGATTTCCAAGGGAAGGAGTGAGATTCAAAAGGAAATCTGAAATGAACTCAGTGAAATTTCTGAGAATCTTTCCAAAGGGTTTCTTACTGAGGAGAATTTCAATGGAATTGCGAGAATTATTCTAAGTGTATTCTGGTGATATTTTTTAGAGAATTTAGAGAAGCGTTCCAATCGAATTTCTAGAATAATTCAATTTAAGAGAATACAAAGCAAATGCTGAGGAGAAATCCACGTGAATTTCCATGACAAATCTTCGTTGAATATGGAATGGACTATTCTGAGGTCTTCAGAACTACTTGAAAGATCCCAAAGATTTTCCTGAAGTTAATTAAACTGCCTGGAAGTTCGTTTGTACTTCGTTTGTTCGAACTTTTTAAAGTTTCATAAATTTTCCTAACGATCATGGACCCTCTCTACAGTTTAGACAATTCGCTAAAGTTCTCGAAGCTTCTTTAAATCTATGTTGTTTCTCTAATGTCAACGGAACTGCTCCGAAGTTCTCTGTTCTTTCCTTAAGTTCTCATATGGAGGCGAACCAGCCCAAGGCTGAAAGCCTCATTATAACTTTATTAATAATAATAATAAGTTCTCAAAACTTTTCTAAAGTTTTTATGAAGCTTGTTGTACTGCCTTGAATCTAATCTAATCTAACACCAACACAGCCAGTTCTTGAAAGCATCCTGGGAAATGATTAATATACCTCCATCATTTTTCTTGTCCATTTGATATATGTTTCACATCAAAGATCTTCGTCTTTTTCTTCTTCTTCTTCTTATTCTTCTTCTTCTTCTTTTTATTCGGATTTAAAGCTTATTACTTATCGCATATTAGCTTATTGCGGGTTCCAGCATGGTCTTGCTTTGCAGCTGCGCCTATACCGATTGAGCTAAGGGAGATGCATCACACATAACATTAATTTAACTGTCCTTAAAATGTTTAAGCTTCCATGAACTTCTGACCTTATGTGAAGACCTCAATAATGAAAATCAGGGAACTATTTAAAATCTCCCGCTATTTTTCTGAAACTAATAGAACTCAACTCCCCCTAGTTTTGGAGTGTACAAAACTTCTTTGAAATGCTCCCGCTTTTTTCTAATGTTCATTAAGTTTCCTGACGTTTACGGATTTTCCCTTCAGTTCTCGAAATTTTCCTGAAAATCCCTGCGCTTCTGTGAAGTTTTCGAACTTTTTCTGAAATTTCTGGAACTTCCTTAAGCTCCCGCAATTTTCTTGGAATCAAAATGAAATAATTAATATAGGGAAAATGGATGTAATGTCGGCCTAAATGCCTCTAATTTGGGCCCATACAAAAATTCAGCAATCGACTAAATTTTCAATAGCGACCAAAAATATCCATTAGTACCGTCCCAATGACGCGTTCATCTAGATAAAATTGATTAATAGCTAATTTTTAGCGATGGGCCCAATCTTAGATCCATAGGCCAACATTAGAGCCAATTCCCCTAGTTCTAAGATTTCCACTGAGGTTCTCAAGATTTTTCTGAAGTTCGTGGAACTGCCTTTAAATTATCGACACTAATTCATTGCTTCTTCAATAATCTAGACTTTCCTGATGTTATTAAAACTGCCCAAAAAATTTCAGAATTTTCGTAAAGTTCTCTAGACTGCCCTGCATTTCTCAGTATTCTTGATAAGGACCCACAATGTTATTGAATTGCCTTGAAGTTTACACCATTTTCCTTAAGTTTTATAAACTCTCTTAGAGCGAGACCTTTCAATTAGAATCGATTCCTTGGGATGAAGGCAAGAATGACAACTGTATCAAAACCGAATACTTCATCAGTTCTGCTCTGAACAAAACGAAATTCTCGTAAACACCTTTAAACCTCCCTGAAATTCACTGGACTTCTGTGAAGTTTCTGAAATATTTCTAAAGTTTTCATAAATTCTCTAAAGGTCTCTGTACTTCCCTGAAATCCTCGGAACATCGTAAGGGTTCTCGATTTTTTTTCAGCACGTCATGGAAGTATCCGGAATTTTTCCAAACTCACACTTATAAATCTTTAAACTGCTCCAAAACTCTGGACTAAAGTTATGGGAACTGCGCTTAAATTCACTGAAATTCTTCAAAGACCTCTAGATCAAGCTAATCTGAAGTACTTTGAACTTCTTAAAAGTTTCCGGTGACGTTCTCTGAAATTTAAGGATCTCCTTTAAAGTATCTTTAGGAAGATTTAGGAACTGGCTCAGCTTTATCAACATCCTTTTTAGATGTCGAAAAATCGTAGTTTAAGATTGATCCAGTGATGGAAGCACTATTTTCAAAATGCTTTTTACCTATCATGTGACTTTTTAGAGTTTGTTTACCCATATTACTGAGAGAAAACTCACATGTGCATAGCGAACAGTATGCGTAGTTTGGCTTTTTCTCAACTCGCTTAACCCATGTCTTAAATTCTGAATCATTTAGTAAGGTATCTCGAAAATAGGTTGACATGGTCTAAAAGTAAACCCATAATGATTACAGGGACTCAAAATAGGCATGACATAACTGACAATTTAGCTAATTCTGAATACAAGTGCACTTGTACGTTGACACATAGGTTACACTCAAAAAATTCCACACGTTTGATCGAAGTGTTTAAACACTTGATTTTTTAAATGTACAATCACATTTACTTTAAGTGTATTTCACCTTGGTTCAATGTGTTATACACGTTAATTTATAATGTTTCAAATTTTGAAATGTTGAAAATCTCTCACTATCTATTCAAGTGTATTGCACATTGAATCACACTACTGTTCAAAACAGATGGATTTAATGTGTTTTGCATTTCAATGCGATGTGAATTGCTTGCTCAGAAAGGTAAACATTGAAAACAAGAGTTGTGACTTTATCCTATCAAATCAACCCGCCTCATATATGAGAACAACCGTGGCACAGTGAGATCGAATGAAGACTCCAGCAGCAGCACACCCCAACAGTCCATGACCGAATCCCAAATCAGACCCATTCAAAAGATATGTGAAAGCTCTGGCCTCTGGCAGTTTTGTTTATATATTTGTCGATTCATTTTTAGAGTCGGTAAAGTAGAAGTCGGTAAAGCAGAATATTGAACTATTATGTGTTAAGCTATTGATATCACCAAATGAGGCACATAGAATCCAAGTGTGTCACAATTCAAATCCATAGTGTTCAGGCATGATTCATAGCATAAGATTCACACATGAAATGGATGTGTTTCACAATAAGCGCAAAATTAAGTGTGAGACACATGATGATGACGTGTGGAATTTTTTGAGTGTAGGCTCAGATTTGCCAATCACAAAAATAAAGAAAACCCTTAAACTGTTCACACTCATTTTGTTATACTACACATTTAAGTATTTTTCAATTACAATTGCTTAGTTTTAGTCATGAATCAATGTTTACAATGAAGCAGATATTCTTAAGCTAATAACGTACAGTAGACTACAGTGGGCTGCTGATTTAGTGCGGATGCCAAAAGAAAGGATAAGGAAAACAATTACCATAATAGCCATAAAAAATGTTATTGACATTAACGTACCAGGATAGCTGGACAATCAGCATCCTAGATTCTAGATCGATGAAAATGGAAATCTTTTTACGACCATTTCAGATTTGATTATATGAAATTTTACACGAATAGGTAAATAAATTTCGAGTTTTCACAACATTACAGAAATGTCACAGCCTTCCTAAAAAAAATTTAAAATTTTAAATCAACAAAGTAGACGGCTGCAGTCAGTCAGCGATAAAAGGCTATCGAAGTGGGAAGCGGGACCCACGAAGTTGCGTCACCGTCAGCGTCAAATTTGAATCTGATCAAAATTGACGGACAGACGCAGCGTTATTATTTGACAGACGAACTCCTTCGCCAACGTTGACGATGACACATGAAGCGACGGAAGCTTGCTGCATCTGCGTTAAATTTGAATCCCATCAAAATTGGTTACTGTAGCCCTTTACTCTTATGACAAATTCCATCAAGTATCATTCTGTAGTGCGCGAAAATACGCGGGCTGCTCCTTTCTGAAAAATCCGTGAAAAGCTGAAGCCGTCAACGAGAAATCTTCTTCTTCTTCTTCTTTTCTTTATTTAACGTCGGTCTCTGTCCCGCAATCTAGTGCCAATCACTGACGGACATCGATTGCCATCCATTGACGGCAATCGAATGTGCAGGAAGGCAGCTTCCACACCTGCGTAGGATATCGCACCCATTCACAACACACATGGGCCGGGACCAACGGCTTTACTTCCCTTCCGAAGGAAGACTTGACCAGAGATTTTTATGCCTCAGAAAAATCCCACCGACCTCGGCTGGGATTGAACCCAGACCCATCGGGGTGTTAGAAAGCAGTCACGCTTACCACTACACCACCGGCGCTGGCTCAACGTGAATTGACGGACGGGACTTCGCGTCATGCACGGCCAATGAGAACGACCCAAATTTGAGTTTAGTTCACTTACAATCGCTAAAAGTGCAGGAACTCAGTGATGAATAAATGCCTCATGTTTTCCTGTGGAAAACCTTAAAAATCTGCAGAAAAATGTGGAAAATTGACGAATATTTTACTCAGTCGAGGAGAAGTACCAATAGACTGAGTGAATCCAATCTTTACTTTTCTCGAGGGGGGCGACACATCTAAATCTCAATTCTAGATGCTCAAAAAATCTCACACTAGCGAATCAATCTTCGAAAAATCATCTTTCATTTATCGCATCTACTTGCATCGTGCGTCATCTTTTTGCAGGAAATCTTCAAAATCGACATAAATCTTCCTTCTATCTGCAGCTAGCCACAGCAAAACACAATCTTTTCTGCATCGTAGATAGAGTCGTCCCCCTCGACTTTTCTTATGTTCTAAGCTTGACAAACATGAAGCAAATTTACTCATCGCTGAGTCTTGCCCTTCATGTGATTTATGAGTTAACTAAACTCAAATTTGAGTCTTTCTCATTGTCCGTGTGTGAAGTCGTCAACATGAGGTGCTGATGAAAAAAGCGGTTTGACCTGGCGTTACAACTGTCATTTGACAGATGAACGCATAGTTGTTTGGATTGCACTTTCTTTTGTGTATAACTTTTTATTGCATGGGTAAAAATTGATGGAATTTTTAGTTTAGAGTGTAATGTTTACATGTGCAAAATCTCGCCACAATCTGTCTTGTGGTTATCGAGATGGCTTCCAAGCAAGAAGTGCTTCGACAAACAATTATGGCAGCGGTCGGTCGTCAATCCAGGCCAGCCCCACAGGTGGATCGTGAAACAGTTTGGAATCGACAATTCAGCCGTGTCCCGTGTGGTAAAATTGTTCAAGGAGACACAGACGACCCAGCGGCGTTCTGAACCTAAGTCACCACCTTATATTTTGAAATGGCATCAAACATCGATTTCGGGCCCCTAAACGTTACTGGGATTGCGAAAATATTCACATTTATTAATTTATGTTATGGTCAACAGGTAAAATATTCACCCTAACGACAGTGTACTTATTCTAAACAAATTAACATAAAATACTCTTGAAATTGTACTTATTTCTAAAACGGGAAGTCAAATAAATTGTACCATCTGTTAAAGATGCGAAACATCCTCAACATGGGCTCACTCCTTCCGTAGTTGGTTCGTGAGAGGCGGCTGTTCAGGAAAGCATGCGATCGTAGATCACCGACAAACCGACATGAAACTTAAAATTAACTCTTGATCGAGAATCCATAACGGCGGATTCAAATGTGCAGCGATTCCATCTGTCAAAACCATAGAAATTTGTTATCTAGATAAAAATTAGTTGCCCGGAATAGATTAGACACAAACCAACTCACAAATTTTGTATGCGTGTTCGTGGCTAGGATACACATTTTTCGCGAACACGGCGGCAGATGTCAGTTTTGTGCTTTGATCAGAAATGTGATGGTACTTTGTATGGTCATTCATGTCGGTTTGTCGGTGCGTAGATTACGGCAGCGGGTATTGATGTCGATACTACTACCGACGAAGCTCGCCATTGCTACGTTGAAGCTGAGCTTGGAGTCGATCGGTATTCCGAGATCCTTGATAGTCGATTCACGTTTCAAATTTATGCCCGTCAGGGTGAAGTCATGGTGAAGAAACGAACACTTGCGGCCAAAGTAAATTACAGAGCATTTCGAGACATTCAGTCTCATGCGATTAATACGACACCCCTCAGCGAAGACTTCCAATTGTTGCTGCAAGAAGATGGCATCACTAGTTTCTTTTATCACGAAGTAGAGTTTCAGGTCATCCGCATACGATAGTTTAAGGCATTTCAGGATGATATTGACGTCATTCATGTACAGAAACAGAAATGGCCCAAAATGGCTACCTTGAGGAACGCCGGATGTCACGGGGAAGAATGAAGAAACATAGTCTCCAATCTTGACAGACATGTTTCGACCAGTTAGGTAGGAGTGGAGCCAAGTAAGCAGGCCATCGTGAACACCTATCCTGTCGTATTTGTCAACAGCTGCGGAGAGGTCTGTGTAGATGGTATCTACTTGATGGCCACGTTCTACTTCACGAATGATGAGCGAAGTGAACGTAACTAAATTGGTCGTCGTGGAACGCTTAGGCATGAAACCATGCTGATCCGTCGAGATACAGTGTCCAAAACTTTGAACCAATTTTTCGAGTATAATCAACTCAACAAGTTTGGAGGTAGCACTTAACGAAGCTATTCCACGGTAGTTTGAAACAGTCCTGTTGCAGCCTTTCGTGTGGATTGAAAACACGAAATACTCTTTCCAGCAAGCTGGGAAAAGGCCAGACATCAAGGAGAGATTGAAAACGTTGGCTAGAGGTGTCGCGAGAGCAGTCAGGCAGCGTTTGAGGACTAACGACGGTACGCCATCTGGACCGGAATCCGTTGAAGATTTTAGCTGCCTCCCGGCTGAAATAACCATTTCGAATGGTGATAGAAAATGGATGGCTGGAGAAGGTTGAGGGAGAGACGTTACTAGATGCAGCAATTACATCCTGAGTGCTGAGTCGTTCGTTGTTGAAAACACTGCTGCATTGTGTGCGAAACAAGTCGGCAATACCCACGATAGAGTTCACTTCCACTACGCCGTTCGTCATACTTGAGGGTAGTCCGCTTTCCTTTCTTTGAGCATTCTCTCACATGGCGCCAAAAGCTCTTAGGATTTGATTTCAGATGGCGAAGAACTTCTGAAACCAGAAGTCACCATCTTGGATTTCAAGATGGCGTCTAACATCGATTTTCGGCATCTGCGTGTCATTCCCGTTCTGAATACCCATATTTTTTTGATTTCAAAATAGCGTCGGAATTCGATTTCCGGTTTCTAGACGTTACCCTGATTATAAAAAAAATCGTGTGTATTTTGAGAATTTTGGTGTGAATTACAAGGTGATTTTTGGACAGTACTTTAGAACAGGAGAATCATGAGGAAAATTCCTTGATAATCCTGATATTAAGGGAATTCTGAGGAGAATTCCAAGGTAAGAAATGGAGAAATTTTCTAAATTTTGTGACATGAGAAATCCTCGTTTTTCCCGATTGTTTTTGATTACCGATCTATCCCGGTTCAGTGAATTTTAAGGGTGGTCGGTGTTTCTAAAATGGAAAATTTTGGAAATTCCGGCAACACTTGGAATCGCTCTTTTGGGGCTTTTTCATTACTTTTTATTATAGGATGCTAACGTAAGTAAAATCCAGTTGAATTTTCAGTTAACCCATCGCAAAATAGATAGTTTAATGCTATTAATCTCCCTATCAAAATATAAACTTTCCTCACCGCCCCACTTTGTGTTTTCACTGAAGGTGCACTCCCCGAGCAAAGCTAATCCTGCTTTCAATGAAATCAATTTGATTGCTAATTTTGCATTCATAATATTTAACTGAATAAGGGCCTGGCGTAAATGGTTAGCATCCATGCTTCTCACGTTGAAAGACTTGAGTTCAAATCTCACTCCGGACCAAGTCCCCGGCAAGGTGACAGATAACCTTAGTTTCACGTACCCACTTGCAAATAGTAGATGTCGCCACACAACGTAAACAAAGGGATTGTCCTTCACCGCCGTAATGGAATTTTTCTATGGGAAATCAAGTTTTTGTTTGCCCATGTGTGGATGTCAAATAACAGGCAAGCACGAATTTATGATTTTCGTGGTGAAATGAAATAAATCCAAATGAATTGAAACCGATTGATGGAGGTTCGATGTAATCGAATGGCAACAAAAAACGTTGCTGTCTTGTATTTTATTTTGCTCTTGAATATAATCAACCTTCAGAGTGTTGTACGATTATTTAGGCTTGCCCTAGCTTCTGATATGCAAACTCATTAATCACCACAAAAATTTCAACGTTTGGAAATACATATTACGAACGGCTTGAAAATAGAATCATAATGAGCATCGGCAACATTCATCAACATGTTTTTTTTTGTAACAATCAGGACTTATTTTAGAGCAGGATGCAGTAAACATCCATCGAAATATCCTGATAAAATTGAGCATGGACTTGTATTTAAAACGCTGACTTGAGGAACATGCCAAAAACTTTAGCTGAAATTGTTAGAATTTCCTTAAATTGTAGGAATTTCCATGAAATAGTTGGAATTCCTTGAAATTTGGTGGAATTTTCTTACAATTCGTGAAATTTCTATGAAATTTGTTGGAAATTCTTTGAAATTCATAGGAATTTCCTTAAAATTCGTAGGCATTTACTTGAAATTCGTAGGAATTTCCATGAGATAGTAGGAATTTCCTCGAAATTTGTTGGAATTTCCATGATTCTCGTTAAAATTTCCTTGAAATTCGTTGGAGTTTCCTAGAAATTCATAGAAATGTCCTTGAAATTCGATGGAATTTCCATAAAATTTGATAGAATTTCTTTGAAAATTGTTTTAATTTTCTTGAAATTCGTTGGAAATTGCTTGTAATTCGATGACATTTCATTAAAATTCGTATGAATTTCCTTGGAGTTCGTCGGGATTTCATTGAAATTTGATAGAACTTTTAATTTCTGGAAATTCTTAAGATTTTTTTTTTAAATTTTGTGGAATTTCCTTGAAATTCGGTGGAATTTTCTAGAAATCGGTATGAATCTTCTTGATTTTTTTGAAATTTCCATGAATTTGTTGGGATGCCCATGAAATTGTTGGAATTTGGTTAAATATGTTGGAATTCCACTGAATTCATTGGAATTTTTTCTAAATTCGAAGGATTTTCCTTAAAATTCATAGAAATTTCCTTAAAATTCTGCGGACTTTCGTGAAATTCTTTCGTGATCTCGAAGATCGTTAAACTTTCTTTGAAATTCAATGGAAATTCCGTAAAATTTGATAGAATTTTCTTGAAATTCATAGGAATTTGCATTAAATTTTGTGTAATACATTTGAAATTCGGTGGAATTTTCTAGAAAGTCGTAGGAATTTTCACGAGATTGATATAATTTCCTTTAAATTGTTCGAATTTCATTAAATTCGTTGGAATCTCTTTGAAATTCGCTGGAATTTCCTTAAATTGATTGTTTGAATTTTCTTGTAATTCGTTGGAAATTGCTTGAAAATCCATGAAATTTCCTTAAAATTCTTGAAGAAGAATTTCCTTGAGGTTCGTTGAAAGTTCTTTGAAAATTGATGGAACTTCCATAACATTCCATTGAATTTTGTTGAAATTCTTAGTTATTTTCTATAAAGTTTGAGGAATTTTCTTGAAATTCAATGAAGTTTTCTTGAAATTCGTATTAATTTTCGTGAAATTTTTGAAATTTCCTTGCAATTGTTGTCATTTCCATGAAATTGTTGGAATTGGGTTGAGTACGCTAGAATTTTATTGAATTCATTGCAATTATCTTGAAATTCATTGGAAGTTTCTTGAAATTCGTTTGAATTTTCTTGAAATTCGTAGGAATTTCCTTAAACTTCGTTGGAATTTCCTTAAACTTCGGTCGAATTTCCTTGAAACCCGTTGGATTTTCCTTGAAATTAGCGTTGAGATTTTCTTGAAATTCGATGGAATTTCCGAAAATTTTTGGAACTTCCCTCAAGTTCCTGCCCTGAAGTGCTAAGAACTTTCCTAATGCCGTATGATATTTTCTACAGATCTGTTAACTGCCTTTCTCGGAGATCAGGTAATGTGCATAGACATTTATTTAAAACGCTGGCTTGAGGAACATGCCAAAAACTTTGAAGGCATTAAGAATTATATCCACAACAAAAAAAACAACAAAATTGTTTTTATACGCCTTTTTAATAGAAACTTAGCGATCGATTTAATCACTCGTGGTGAATAGGAGGACGTCAAAAAGAGTGTTGTGAGCAGAAATTTATGCTGTGAGACATAGGAAGCAAAACAATTTGACGATGACAATCATTCATTTTTGTTTTACTAATCATATACTTCTGGTTCTGTACTGCTCAAATACATGCGATACACCAAATAAAAAAAGTTTCATAAACTGAATATGTATTGTACATACTACTGAGAATCAAACCGATATCAGTCGCTTGGATCACTGGAGTTTCTATGTCGCTAATACTAGTTTTGTCGCCGGACGTCGCGTATTTGGCGGCCGTGCGACAATAAGATGCATTTTAAACTTTAATTTAATTTACAGTACATCATTTCCGAATTCGCCCTATTCAGATAACACTTCTGAAATGTGTGAGTTTGACAGAACCACCAACAGCAAATTTCCGGGGTACAATGGCAATATACGGGAGTTTTCAAGTTGCCACCGAGTTGCTCCGGACAAAAATCACGAATGAATGACCTAAAATGTGTTGCAAAAAAAACAATTAGGCAATAATCGCTAAATCAATTTTCAACAAGACGTTAACAGTAGAACTTGAAGTTAGTTGTTTTCATTTAAAAACTGAACTTATTTCGACAATTAAAATCAAAACGTGTTTTCATTATGATTGGAACAGCAAACTTTATTATCGATTTGCTTTCATTTTTTTTTTTTTTGTTTAATAATTTATTTGATAAGGCTCAACCGAATTAACTTTACAGAGCCGAGGATTCTTGGTCACTATACAATACATCTTAAAACTATAGTCAAAAGGTACAACACAATAAACACTTTATCTTCCGCTATCCAAAAAGCCTCCTCCATCAGAACTGGAGCCGCTTCCAGTAGTTTCATTGTATGGAAAATTGTTGTATGCCAACGAGGGTCAGAGCGCGTCCATTGCAGCAATGGACACAAAACGTGGTCAGCACTCACACACTCATCACGAAACGGTTGCTTTCCAAAGTCGACGACGCATCGACCGAAAGAACTGCTGATGAAGAACAATGAGGAGGACCACACAATGGTTGCTGCCGAGGAAACAGACGATCGCGTAGCACACATCGAGAGTGGCCTGCTTTTGTCGACAGCCGAGTGAACACTGAGCTTTCATTTTGTTGACCGACTTTGCTCGGGTCGAGAGCGCACTGAAGTGAACCTTCAGTGAAAATACAGAGTGTGTCTCTATGATGCGGAAATTTTGAATTTTGATAGGGAGATTAACTGCACTACACTACACTTTAAGATGGGTTAACTGAAAATTCAATTTGATTTAACGTAGGGGTAAGAGGGGCATAGTGAACAGGTGGGGCATAGTGAGCATCCCGTGCACCAGCTTGGACTTCCGGCCGTTCGGAACAAATTGGTTGGTGGTAGGATCATTATCATAATGATATTGAACCTACTGCCAGTTGATTTTTGTTTCATGCAGCTAGAGATCCAGGGCCAAACTACGGGATGCTCACTATGCCCCTCCTCCCCTATGTATTAAGAAGTAATGAAAAAGTCCCAAAAGAGCGATCCATCCCTAGTTCTAGGAGCTGACAATATTTTGAAAAATATCAATCAAACGGAGTTTCCCGGAGATTTAGAGAGGTCTTTAGGTTTCAAGCACCTGGAATAAAGAATTTGAAAGCGTCTTTTAATATCCATCAGGCACAATTCTAGCTTCAGGAACTTTCGCTTCGGAAATTCCGCAACGTCCTGGAGTTTCACGGACTTTCAACAATTGCCAAACACCCGAGAGAGAGTACATTTCCCCAAAACGATTGTGCAACTCTAAAATTCTACTAAGCGACAACATTTGCAGAAGCAACGAAAAACTAAATCACTAAAAACCACAAGTCTATTTGGCCAGCAAAAAAAAAACTATAACAACGGTGCTACAACATTCCAGTTCCGTGAACGTGTGCTGCTAAAATAAACGCTCTACGAAAGAAGGTGAAACACGTGTAACAAACAAGATTCCGACACAATCCAGATGAGACAATCAGCCAACACTCGCGCTAACCTCCGTCTCGATGACTTTTTCCACGTATTCGATCGTCCGCAGGCCCCCGCCGGGAAGCTCTTCCGTGCGCTGCTGGATCACCTTCTCCCCGAGGACCGTCTCCGTCTCGCGGACGACCCGTTCCTGCCCGGTTGCCTTCGACTTGACCGCTATCCGGGGGAAACGAATCGGCTTTCGGGAAATTGGTGGATACTGCTTCTCGCGGGGGTGTTGTTTTTTGGTTGTGAGTTTTACGGGGTGGGTGTGTGTGTGTGTTTGTGTGATTCAGATAGATATGAATGTTTTACCGTGTGATCGGTGCAATGGCACACATACACATTATCAACATGGGAGTTAATCGTTATTGAGGGTTTCAGAAAAAAAAATGGGAGAGGTAAAACAATTAGCGATAAATCGGAGTTAGCGTTTGGTTAAGTCTAACGTCAAACTAAATCGGATTAGAGGTAGAAGGAACACCCGTGCAAAGAGACTCACCTGTTCATCACTACTGCTGACGGTGTGCTCCGCAATGGTCGGATAGTGACGATGGTGGTGATGATCGTGGTGGTCCGATCGGAGATGCAGTACGGTTGGATTACCGGAAGCGTCTTCTTGCACGGTGGCTGCGTTCATGGTTTGGATCATGATTTGCGCTTGCAGGGCATCGTTTTCCAGCGATTTGAGACGTGCTTGTCGCCAAGCAGCTCGTTTTTGCGCCCTGCAAAAAAAAAGAAGGATTTAGGAGTTTGATTGCTTGAAGCTTGTATAGGTGAAGGTGAAGCAGCTTACCTTAAGGCTCGAATTTCCGAGGGACTCAGCTTCGTTTCGTCGTACTCCGGTGGAAGCATATCGTTGGCGCGGGCCCGTTTTTCTGCATTGGCCGTTCGGATGGGGATTCGACTGATCGGAGTCGTTTTCGGCGATGAACCTTGGCCAACCACCAACCCGGGGGGACGTCCCAACACCGGCGTCCTTTCCAGGTGCTGGTGCTCCTCGTGAACGATCGTCGTCGGATGGGTTGCGATGATGGGTGATGTGCCGACGTTGGTTGTGATGCTCGTCGTCGTCGTCGTCGTCGTCGGTGGGGAATTGTTAATGATGTCGGGTCTATTTTTGTGTCATGGGTTTGCATTATGTTTGTGAGCAGTAGTAAATGTAATGTGTTCGTTTGTTTGTTGTTTGGAATCGATTCGCAGAAGGAGTACAACAACAACAACGGAAATATTGGACAAAAAAACAAATGAAGAGATAGAGAAAGGAATTGACGCATTGCTTTCACGCAGAAATGGTTGAATTTCTGATGAACATATTTGTATAAACAGTAAACATGTGGCGGTTACTAGGGGACAGAGGGGAGAAACCATACTAAATACCACAGCTTGAAGCCAAGTGCGACCACACATCACAAAAAAAAAATATACAAAATTCCAGTAAACCCATTTACCCAAAAACACAAAAACCAAATTCAAACTTGTGCTTGAAGTGAAAAGTGAAGAGATAATGAAAGACTTGTGAAATTAGCCGCAAACCACCACGAATGAAAAGTATGAGACAAAAGAAGTAAAGTAAAGAAAACCACAACTTACTCAGAACAGTTTGGAAGGAAAATAGAGAAAACTAGCAAAAACAGATTCACGAATGTATTTACAATTGGGGTAAAGATTTATTGTGAATTCATCAATCACTTAAATAAAAGGTTTGCACAAATGTGAGCCGAATGGTTCTGCTGCCGCCGTAAAACTAACCTTATCTAACTACTTTTCCGTAAATATTTGGCCTTATCTCCAGTAACATGACATTAGGGGGTATATTGAACTTGTTCTTCTTCTTCTTTGAACTGTACACGTGGAAGTGTTTCCTGTTTTACCTAAATATTTGATCTAACCTACTCAACAATAATTGACTCACTGACTGACTTGACTGTGACACGACTATCACACTAGGTAGGGGGGTAGTGTTTCGGTTTTAAGTAAATTGCAGAGATATACCTAGAGTTTGGCTGTCGATCCGGTTTGTAATGCATTGACTGAACTATCTAATTGCCTTTCAGCGACTAACTACTAGGTGACAGTGTTTAGGGTCGAACTTAAACTTTTGCTGGTCGGACAAAAACACGTCGCACCTTTTGACGTTATTTGCAGACTGCTGCAAAATGCTGGCACAATGTCTATCCCGTTTGAAATAATGGTCATTTGGTATAGCAGTCGTTTGACATACTACATTAATGACCCGAATTTGTCAGCCCCTCCGTGCATCAGACTTTTATTTTTTAATAATTTCACATAATCGTTATTCCAAATCTTTCTCATTCATCTTCAAGATGGATGTTTAAGGTACACTTTGGTACATTAAGACCACTGAAAAAGCGCACAGGTTTCGTAGAACATTAGAAAAGGTTTTCAAAAATGGGGCTGACAAAATCGGGTCATTACTGTATGGGGGGGAAATGGTTTTACAAGCTGTACAAAACGGTGTAGGGCCATTAGGCCGAATGCCACCGAATGGGTCATTAGGTCGAATGAATCCTTAGACCGAATTTTGAAAAGTGAAGAACTAAGTATTTCCTCGGACACGTAATTTTTCCTTACCTCTGTATGAGCAGGGTTATTGAAAACAACAGAATCCTAAATTTTAATTTTTTGAAGATGTTTGAGTTTTTGAAAAAAAGGTTTCGTAGAAATTAAATATTGGATCTTGTAAACAATGCCTTCATTTTTTTCTACATCTCATTCTAGAAAACAAGCCTTTGCTTAGAGCAAAGCATGAGCATGAGCATGATTGACCGCCCATGGTTGCTACTCTGTTATTGCCAGACCAGCTGTATTTACACAGAGAACCAATAGACGATGCTTGGGACTAGCAAACTTCCTCAATGTGTAAAAACTGGTGATCTCAAACTAGGCAATATCAGCGCCGGCCGTGCCTGAACGCAGATCAAGAAAGGAATGGGTAGGAATGTGTCGACGTGACTCTCGCTTTGATGGAAGCCGAGAACACCTCTGCACTTCCAAGAAGAATCACTGGGATATTGGGTAATAGGGTTGGGATTGCAGCAGGTTTCGTTTTGGTAAACGATAAGCTGAATTGATGTCCTTCTTATTCTTCTTCTTCTTCGCATTTCAAGCTTATTGCATATCGCATATTAGCTTATTGCGTGCTCTCAACTAAGTGTTCTAGAGACACTTCCACAGTTATTAATTGAGAGCTTTCGATGCCTGTACCATTTTTGCATTGGTATAATTGTGTAGCAAGTCCAATCATACTTCTATGCCCAGGGAAGTCGAGAAATTTTCCAACCCGAAAAATTCCTAGACCGGACCGGGAATCGAACCCAGCCACCTCCAGCATGGTCTTGCTTTGTAGCTACGCCTTTACCGACTGAGCTAAGGGAGGCCCCATGAATTGATGTCCTAACGATCATATAACGCGGAGGAGCCTGGGATTGAACCCACCCATCTTCTGCTCAGTAAGCAAAAAGGTTTGCCACTAAGCAGACGAGCTCCTTTTTAATAATCGAATTGCTGTTATTACCATGTAGTCATGTTAACAAATAAAACGATTGACGAATCTTGAATGTGGATGGGCTTGAGATTAGACTCATGATGTTCTGCTCAGTAAGCAAAACCGGTTGCTCTAAGGCCACCGAGCCCCTCATATCACATTATAGCGTTACTCAAGTTTTTATGACTATTCAGACCCGGCACCGACGACAACGAAAAGTTTTACGAAATACACGATAAACAAGCGATCTAACCATACATTTTTAATATGCCTAGGAAACAAGCCTTTGCTCAGGTGGAGTAAGTCGTACGATGGGTCTTTCCAGGTTGAGCCTCAATCGGTTCTATCGGGTGCTAGTTCAACGCTTATCGACGGTTTCGCTTTAATGGTGCATCGAATGGAATGCTCGCTTTCTAGACCTTGTTTGTTTGTTTTTGAGGATTATTCCGAAAATAATGGAACACTGGATTTTCGTCAAACCGACTATGTTGCGATTAGTGCTGCTATTTCCTGTATCGACTGGCGACCATTAGAATTAACTGGATGTGTTGACGATGCCGTTGACTATTTCAGTCAAATGATTTGGGATATCATGGCTGAATTTGTACCTATTGCCCGCCTCGAACCAAAGCCACCGTGGTCTAACGGTCACTTGCGTCGACTGAAACGGTATAGGACTGAATCGCTACGAAGATACTGCCAAAATCGTTCGTACATTACGAAGCAGGAGTTCAACCGCAAAAGTAACGACTATAGGAAATACAACAGATTCCTGTATCGACGCTCTTCAACGCTCTTCAGCTCTTGTAAAAATTACATCTCCACGACTCAGCATGGATTCTACCGAAAACGGTCAGTTACAACCAGTTTGACCGAATTCGTGTCGCTCTGCATTCGGACCATGGACTCTGGCGGACAAATCGACGCTGTTTACACTGATCTCAAGGCTGCATTTGACCCAGTAGACCTCAACATTCTTTAGAGCAAGCTTGAGAAACTCGAAGTGTCTGGATCCTTCATCTCGTGGTTCAAATCTTACCTTACGAACCGTTCGTTTTGCGTTATGATTGAAGCTTCTCGTTCTGAAATGGTGACGAACGTTTCCGGCGTTCCCAAAGGAAGTAATCTGGGACCCCTTCTGGTATCATCAGAGAAATAGATCAGAGCTGGTCAATTGAAGAAACACAGATAAGATTACGGTAGTTTGTTATGTCATTTGACATAAAAGGTCGTTTGGCATAGATTACTCTTATGCTAACTGTATTTACGCCAAATGCGATAGACGTAATTTCGATCAGAAATGCCACTTCCGTGCAACAATTTTATGAAAAATTTCAAAGACGCCATCCAAGATCCAAAAATGGACGAAATCAAGCAAAAATGTGAATCATTACCCAAAACAAACTAGTCCACTTTCCCATGGTATTACCCAACAACAATTTGTTTTAGTTAATAGCTAAATAAGTCAATATGCAGCTTAATTCGCTTCAAAAATCTCTTTTTCAGTTTTTATTTTTTGTTGAGTAGTTTGCATGTTTGTCACCCATGCAGCCATTAAGAGATTACAAGATTATCCAAAACGAGATGTTCCTTAGGATAATGAACCTGTTTAGGATGGAAGCTCAGGAGAAGCTTCAATGACCTCTTGGGAATAGTAAAAGATTTTTTTTAATGGAATCAGTAGAAGAATGCTCTGATTCTATCAGTTCGCAGTGGAAGATGGCATTTTCCGAAGGTCCCTAAAGTTCTCTGAAATCTCTGAAGGCTTTCAGAACTTCCACGACCTTAGTCTCCCGTACCCCTTACGGTGTGGTGTATGTACACATTTTGACCTCTACGTAGTTTTACGAATTTTCAAATAAACTACGGATCTACGGATCAAACCTCAGATTCAACGGATTTTTCAGATACCTAGGATTTTTTTAAGAATTACGCGAATCTGACGCGACATTTATCATCAATGCCAATGGAAACAAATTTTCCAATCTACAGATTGTACTCCGTGGAAAACTAACAACACTGCTGAGAAGTTCTTCAAGCTTCTGAGCTTTTCTTTGACATAGGAGGACTACGTATTTGTCTTTGGTATGGGGCACCATTTCATCGAAGCAGCGTCACGAAATCATGTAAGGTTTTAAACGCTTATAACTTGTTCATTTACGGATGGATTTGCATCATTAACCGCTATGTGATCGACAGGGTACCCGGGTACCTTTTCAGATTTCAAGTTTAGAAATCATACAGTTATTTTCACGACAGGAAACCATAATTCAGTGACATCTCAGAACTCATGGGAAGACAACTTTTCCTGAAGAATATTCATATTGCAGGAACTTCGAATGGTACCGGGGTACCCACAAAATAGAAATGCTTGCAACTGCGGCCAATTTTGATCGATTTTGAATCTTTTAGCTCCATCGGATTCAGAAACTTATCCTTTTTTCTGGAAATCACCAACAATATCCATCCGGAATCGTCTGGTTCCCGGAAATCCAGATTTCCTGTATAATGCTCCAGAACTAAACATTCACCAAGAAACAATTTCAGCTGACTTGAACAACAGTTTAAGGTTTATCCCCGGAACGGCCATTCCGGAGCAGGTTCCCGTAGGGCTTCTAGTGGCCATATAAGTGTTTCGGAAGAAACCCCTACAATATGGGTATCAAAGTTCATGAATTTACAGCAAGAGACTGTTTATCCTTATATTGTGGCCATCTCACGGATTGTTCCCAAAATGGTCATTGCGGAGCAGGTTCCCGTAGAGCCTCTATTCTCCATAGAAAATGCTTGGGAAGAAACCCCTACAATATGGGTATGAAAATTCATGACTTTACAACAGGAGACTATGCCCCATGCCATTCTTTCGTCATCTGAATATCAGGGGAAGCATCCCATAGAGATGAGCGACGTTTAAAGCACGTACATAGTTGTGATAAACATGAATTACGATACCCATATTGTAGGGGTCAATCAATCGGATGATCACAAAATTATGATAAACAGTCTCCTGCTGTAAATTCATGAATTTTGATACCCATATTGCAGGGGTTTCATCCCAAATATTTATATGGCCACTGTTTTAGAATGGCCGTTCCAGGGATAAACCTTAAACTGAAATTGTTTCTTGAAGGAGATTCTGATACTTTGATATCGATTCCTTCGGAATTCTAGCGAAACCGGCAAGCAAATGCTTAGTTCTCGAACATTATACAGGACATCCGGATTTCCGGAAACCAGACGATTCCGGATGGACATTGTTGGCAATGTTCAGAAAGAGGATAAGCTTCTGAATGCAATGGTGCCAAAAGGTACCCTTATCGAGCTTAGAGATGAACTAACCTAAGGTTAAAAATCTCTTTAATAAAGCTTTAAAAAAAACCTTATCGAGCTCCTAAAGGTGTTCTTTTCGACTATCACATAACGGTTAACATACCATTCTAATCAGATTTGATGTAATATTTGTTTGGTATTAAAAATATTAGACTTACTTGACAACCGGGTGTGCATAGTAGCGAATCCCTAACACGGACTTCAAGTGCAGATACCAAAACACTAACACTTACGCCAATTCAGCCAATGAACAAATGTCAAATGTACAAATTAGGCACGATACACAAATTACGTAACGCAAAAAGTCCAAATTTTTTACCCCCTCCTCCCCCTAAAATTACGTAACACTACCTCTTTCAACCCCCCCGTTTTCGATTTTTATTGACTATTCTGTTACGTAACATTTATCGTTACCCCCTCCCCTCTGAGCACGTAATTTGGGCAGGAAGCCTTATAAGAAATGGGTACAGTCTCTTGCACGCGAATCTATGCGTATAAAATAAGTACGCACTTGAAGGTTTCAGCTTCTTTCTGCCTTGGACTGTCGATGCACCAGTGTAGTCAGTTCTACGGATTTATCAAATTCTACGGGTGTTCCAAAGTTTAAGGGATTTTTTAAAAAATACCGGGGAATTTTTACGGATTCAAAAAATGTTTATTCACTTTTAACTTTTTGGATTACTGTTTTTGGAAAATTATCATTAAAATTATCAATAACTAATGCAGCAACAGCTTGAAAGAAAAAGCTTTTTGTGGAAGCTTCTGCCAAAAGCTTCTTCAGAAAGATTCTGCTGAAAACTTTTTCAATAATCTTCTTCTAGAAGAATCTCCCAGAGTTTATTACAAAGCTTCTTCTACAAGTTTCTTCCTGAATCTTTTTTCTAGAAGTTTCTTCCAGAAGCTTCTCCTATTGTGTTACTTGACTTATAACGAATATACGTTGTATACGAGTACCCCGAATACAACGTATAGTTCGTCTAATTTTCCATTTCAAATGCAATGCAAAATTAGACGAGTCATACGTTGTATTCGGGGTACTCGTATACAATGTATATTCGTTATAATTCAAGTAACACAGTAGAAGTTTTTTCCAGAAGCTTCTTCCAGAAGTTTCTTCCTGAAGCTGCTTCCAGAAGTTTCTTCTATAAGTTTCTTCCAGAAGCTTCTTCTAGAAGTCTTAGCTTTTTCTACAAGTTTCTTCCGGAGGCTTCTTCTAGAAGTTTCGTACAAAAGCTTCTCTTAGAAAATTGTTCCAGAATCTTAATCTACAAGTTTCTTCCAGAAGCTTTTTCTAGAAGTTTCTTCCAGAAGCTTCTTCTAGAAGTTTCATCCAGATACTTCTTCTAGAAGCTTCTTAGCTTCTTCAACATTTCTTCCAGAAGTTTCGTCCAAAAGCATATTCAATAAGTTTCTTCCAGAAGCTTCTTCTAGAAGTTTCTTCCAGAAGCTTCTTCTAGAAGTTTCATCTTTCATCCAGAAGCTTCTTCTAGAAGCTTCTTAGCTTCTTCTACAAGTTTCTTCCAGAAGTTTCGTACAAAAGCTTCTCCTAGAAGTTTCTTCTAAATGTTTCTTCCAGAAGCTTCTTAGCTTCTTCTAGAAGTTTCGTACAAAAGCTTCTCCTAGAAGCTTCTTCCAGATGTTTCTTCCAGAAGCTTCTTCTAGAAGCTTCTTCCAGAAGTTTTTTTTTTCGGAAGTTTCTTCCAGAAGCTTCTTCTAGAAGTTTCTCCTAGAAGCTTCTTCCAGAAGCTTCTTCTAGAAGTTTCTCCTAGAAGTTTTTTCCAGAAGCTTCTTCTATAAGATTTTTTTCCATAAGCTTCTTCTAGAAGTTTCATCCAAAAACTTCTTTTGCAAGTTTCTTCCAGAAACTTCTTCTAGAAGTTTCTTCCAGAAGCTTCTTCTAGAAGTTCCTTCCAGAAGCTCCTTATTGAAGTTTCTTCCAGGAGCTTATAGAAATTATTTTTCCAGGAACTTCCAATAGAAGTTTCTTCCAGGTGCTTTTTATCGAAGTTTCTTCTAGAAGTTTTTTTTTCCAGAAGATTATTCTAAAAGTGTTTTCCGACCACGACTGGTATACTGAACAAAGTTCATAGAGTGTATGTCATATCATCAACTCCATGAATCTATTTGGAACATGTTTCGTTGTTTGAGGCATTTCCCAGTCAGTTATCCTTTGGAATTATCCTCCAAAGTCTTAAAAAAATTCTAACCTCGACATTTCAGTAGATTTACACTGGAAGCCCTTTGAATTCCGCCTCCTCCCTAAGCTGACCACTTTGTCTAGCGATCGAATCGTCTAATGACTGAACTTTTATATTTTTGATACCATTGGAAATCTCTTGTGGAAGCCTTCTAACTTTGTTGACGGGTTCAGAGGACCCTTCAAGGGCGGAGGTGCTTTGATGGGTTTCTGGACCCAATCTGAGGTTCTCTGGGGACCAGTTTAGCTCACTTCTGTGACATTCCTTTGGAGGTTGAAGTTCTCTCGAGAACAAATCCAGACATTTGGTTGTCAGGTTAGGAAGTTTTCGAGTACTTTAAGCTTCAGCTGCGGTATTGGGACTTAACGAACTGATCTCAGAATTCTCCGAGACATATCCAGTAAGGAAGTCCAGGTAAGGTGAAATTTCCCCCATCTAATGGTAGTGTTAGCATGCGTGGGAGAGCCACCAGTTACTCAAAATATACGATCAAACGCATTGTTTACAAAAGCTGATACGTTCCTTCGAAAAAGTAATTGAGAAATGATTTTGACGGCAGGAGCCCAAAACATCAAGAGATCACTGAAGGTTAAGGTGAAGGTCACAACATTCTTAGTTCTTTTCTCAGAAGTTATCTGAACTACATTCCAAGATTACTGTTGGACTTAGCTCTGACAACCTACTGTCTCTTGAACAAATCTTGAAGGTCGAAACGCCTTGTAATCCTCTGAGAATGTCTTTGAAGTTCTCCGTTTGTAGAGTACTCGCTGAAATCGTCCTAGAAGTCCCTGGAAGTTTCCCGAAATGATCTCTAGTTTGATGAACTTGGATAACAGGTTTGGGAAATGGCAGAAGACTTGAAAGGCCAATTCCATGATCGTCTGAGGCCGAGATTCAGATCTACGATGACGGGTCCGATGAGTTACAGTAAATCGAAAAATATTCGTCCTGAAGGTCGTTTAGGCTTGATATTGAAAAATTTTGGTTCTTGGAGTCCACGGAGCTTTGCTCTTTCCTGGAAGTTTTCATAGATTTTTATTAGGCATCGTTCCGGGTCTCAGCGGACGTCAAGACGAGAGGCTGGGTTTTGCGGAAATTCGGCAGAGAAACAGTTGTATGGGAAAATTCACAGGACTTCCAGCGATTTTTGGGCTTTGGAAGATGGCTCCAGAACCGTATGGGGGACTTTTAGAGCTTTGGGCTAAACCCGATCATCTCTCCTTGTTCTAGGTTCTTTTGTATTGCTAACATGTGTGCTCGACGTATTATATGCAAAGTGGTCCAGGAATGATAATTAGGAGGATGTTTATCTAGAAATTGCAACTTTACCAGCATAGCTTGTAAGAAGTTAAGGCCTTTAGTTTTGATGAAAGATGCAAATGCAAACTTTTCCATTTCTGATTATATCATGACGGAACCTTCCACAAAGTTGCATGTTAAGTAATGTTAAGAAACTTGACTGCAGAAACTATAGCGGTAAAGCTAATGATTATTTTACTATAGCAATTTTTATGATTTAAGACAGGGTGTCCCTAAACAATTTTTTTTAGAATAACTTCTTTCTCTTTTTTTTAATTTGTACGTTGAAGTTGTCTTCTACGACTATTTTTCTACTCATTAAATTGCACATTTGAAGAAAGTGCCTTGTTTAATCCTTTTATAAAGGCCTTATTATAAGCTACAACCTCACAGAAGACACACTGGTAAAGTGACAATTTCAGGATCAGCATATTTATTTTCTCCTAATTTTCATTTCTGGACCACTATGATTTGTAGGGGTAGGAGGAACATAATGAGCATCCTGTCTCAAATTTCTAATTGTCCAAAACAGATTAATTGGTAGTAGGTTCAATATCATATTGATATTGAATCTACTACCAATTAATTTGATTTGAACAATTATAAATTTAAGAATGATCATTGTGCTCCATCTGTCCACTGTGGCCCTTCTTCCCCTACTTGTTTTAGTAGTCCTTTTCACTAACATCTCCATTCAGAACTAGTCCAGTAGACTTCTTCTGCCAAACTCGGAAAGTGTAGGTCAGACTGAGAAGTTGTAGAACTCGTACCGAGGACTTGCAAGGTACGATCAAATCACAAATCCAGTACAAATTCCAGGGCAAATCCACAGATCCAGGAAAAGCTTTCAAGGCATGTCCACTGTCCTAAGAGTTTCCAAGATTTGCAGTACAACTCCCGCGTCATTTGTAAATCGGTTTTGAACCTCGCTGTCTCTGAGGCACCGGAAACTCTTAGGAAAGCCTACAAATAAATTAAATCTGGTTATTTTCGAACAGCAATGACAATACAACTTTTCCCAAATGTATTAGGACGTTCAACCGCCACTTAGGCTACATATCGGATGTTCCGGAATCCGGTTCCGAAGATCAATTTTTCTCGCTAATGGAACTTAAGCATTTAACCCGTCAGTTCAAGCTAATGTTCAATGACGAGTACGGTGAAGTACCAACGAGCCTCACCATGATGTCAACATCCAAATCTTCCGGAATCCGGTTCCAAAGACCATTTTTTTCTGTGGTGGTCATTTAATCAAAAAAATTGCGTAAGACCGCTTAACACTGCCACCATTTCTGTACATAGGTCCCTATGACTCAAAACACCAAAGTTAAACAAAAACAAACAAATTGCCTTACTCACTAGACTAGCAGGAGGGGGGGTGGCGGTGATGGAAACAAACATCATAAAACTAATAATACTTTTTTTTTTCGCCCACTTAAATCGAGAATGTTGGACGTCATACGAAACTAATACCAACTATCGTCTATTGTTTAAAAAAAATGCCTTCCGTGATTCTAACTGGTAAGAGTGGGGGAAATGTTGCTCTCGAAATGTTGATCTGATTGTCCTGTTTGGCGGAAGGGGCAGGAGGGCAGGTCGGTTCCTATCGCCTAACACCTAAACACGTACGTTGTAGTTTGATGAAACGCCTTTCTCTTAAATACAAACTGAGCACAGTACGCAAAATCCAGAATAAAAGCATTTACAGGGTAGTACTAGAAGTAGTAGTAGTAGTAGTAGTATTAGCAGTAGAATTATAATAAGTAGAAGTAGCGGTAGATGGTAGCAGTAGCAGTAGGTAGAGAGATTGTTTTGTGCGCTTGCGCTCGCAAGAGGAGCGACTTTCAACTTCTAAGTACAGCTTCAATTTCTTCAAGTGCGTTCCTAAATGTGGGGAAAAGGTGGAAAATGATTTTTAAAAAAATGTAAAAAGACTGCTTCTCCTTTTTTTTTGGTTGAAGTACTAGAACGGGCTCAAACAGATCGAACATCGAAAAAACGCACTTTACAAAAAACGGGTTTTATTCTACAAAAATAGTACTGGAAGATTGTCTAGAAACGAGGATGGCACGCATGCACCAGGAGATTTTGCCATTCGGGTTTTCTTACATGCTGCGGTTGTTTTTTGGTTGCTGCTTTAAGCTTAGTTGTTATTTTTTTTCTATGTTACAGGAAGTACTAGATTAGAATGGATTTTATTTTATCAGTGTTAGTCTATTCTACAGCCTTTTCTGGTTGGTATTTTGCGTTATTCTAGTACGACTTATTCACTCGAGCAGAGGTGGTTAGAGGACTACGGTTTTGCGCTAGGACCTATTCAAATGGGAGCAGTAATAAAGGAAAGAAAATTAAAGTAATAGATTTCGAAGAGAAACTAAAACTATAGTGAAAGAATTAAAGGAAACAAACTTGCATCCACACGCACGCTCGCACGCAGCACAAACACAAACAACAAATCAGCGCAGCGCGATACAAATAGGTAGAGAGGTGACACAGAGGGAGAGAAAGGGAAAACACTCATACTCGGAGTTTTAGAGGGCACACACAAGGGACATAAAAGGGGAATAATCACCTCATGTCGTTATCGTTCTCGTCGGCTTTCGCGTAGCGTTCGCGAATCTCCTGCTCCTCGTCGCCGGAACCGTAATCGTCTTCCGGTTCGTAGGCCCGTTCCTGGTACCGCCGCCGACCGAGGGTGGCCATTTTGCGCTCCTCTTCCTGCTTCAGCTTTTCGACTTCGTCTTGCGACAGGAATGAGAATACTTTTTCTGCGAATGAGAAGGAAAGATTGTAATAGAATCGAACGAAACTTTTGTATGACACACGGCCGATGAGAACGACTCAAAATTAAGTTCGGAACGATTCCAAAAACATTCAATAACGTTCTATGGGACCAACGGCCGCGAATTTGACTAAACGAAGCTCAAATTTCCGTTCGTTCAGTCGGCCGTGCATATCAAGTTGCTGATGCCCACTTACCAGGCTTGGGCGTCTGCTTGGTCTGGTCTTCCATCGCATTCTCGAAGAACCGCTTCTTGTCGGAGACACTCTTCGGTGTTTTTGGCGCTGGCGGAGGAGACTGGGGAAAGATCAAATCGAGAATGGATTAGTCTGGATGGTTCCGGGTTCGATTTTTAACATAATTAGAGAATCAAAATCTAAGGAAGGTAAATTTGAGAATTCAAATCAGCCTGCATTGGGCGTGAGTCGCGGCCTGGTCATCGTGCGGCCCCTGCAAACGCTCGTTCGGTCGGCGGGATGCGCGCCATTTTCATTCTCCAGCCATGTAGAGGGCGTTTATCAATTAGCTTCAGTGAACTGAGTGTCGTTGCAATTAAATTTATTCATTCGCAAGCATAGAATTTGATGTGCAACAAAACAGAAAAGGGATGTAACTCAAACCACCAAATAACACGGTAAACTCTCTGTCAATTTGAAAGCTTCGCTTCTGTTGTTTTCAGCAATAGAATATATTTTGAATCGGTAATTCGTACAACTAAGTATAAATACATATAATTTAGAGATGCAATTAAAAAAAAAAAAAACTAAAGCTGACTGCTTCGACGAAAGTAAAAACATGCGTTGATCTGCTACAATGAATGGAATGGTTTGGTTAAAACATTGTCCTATTTTATCAAAAGCCGTAGTACTAGAACGTTCGGTTGGATTTTCGTTTCAAATTCGTTGACGATTAAACAAAATCTAGTACCACATCCAGCCTGGTTAGCCACTAAGAAATTAGAGCACAAATTATCCTAAAACTAAACAGCACTACTGCTAAAAGCATTCGATGGAACACTACTGCTACTGCTACTACTACTAACAGTAGTACTAGAATGGTTCTGTTGCTGATCCTGTCTTTCTTGTTGGTGCTGCTGCTGCTGGTGCTGTTTTCGCTGAGAGTGATCATATCCTAATGACAGTGTAGCAGTAGGTGTTGATGACAGAGATGATGGTGGTGGTGGTTGTGGTACTAGAGTGCTATTATTGTTGTTGCCATTTCCATTGTTATTACTACGATGGGGATGATGATGTAGGTGGCTTTCATGACCATGGTGAAGATGATGATGATGATGATGAGCGGTGTTACTATACGTAGTACTAGGATAACCCAGTGAAGAGGATGATATTGGTATTGGTGTAAACTGCAATTGCTGGGGCTGTAGTTGCTGATACTGAGCTCCTAGAATCGGTGGTTGCATCTGAGGCAGTGGTGGTGGCGGTGAAAGTGATAGTGCTTGTGTGTAGTACCCAATCGATGGCGACTGTGAAGAGGAAGTTGGAGAGACTACGCCCCTTAATAGGCTTTGGTCACTCACCATGTAGTTGTAACTTGGCATGCCGTAGGGCTGTTGAGGTTGTTGCTGATGGTGCATCGGAGATTGGGGGGTGTAGGTGTACATCGTGTGCTGAGGAGTAGGAAGCTTCGAATAGTGTACGGGGAATACTTGCATCGGTGGGTAAATCTGTGGATGCAGCTGACCAGTCGAACCGGACCAATGCATTGGTGAATGTGGGTGTGGCACAGGGGAGACGGAATGTTGGGACTCCTGGTCGTAGCCAGAGTCTAGGAACGGGTTGGTTGATCGAGACAACATCTCGTTTCGCATTCTATTCTCTTCCAATAATACCTGTCGATGGGTTTCTTCGGGGACCAACGCATTCTTAGTGGAATTCTCATGAACAAACTCCGCTCGCTTCGTCGATGGCAGCACGTCGAATTTGGCCGCTATCAACTCAATTTTCTCGTAGTCCGGTAACCGTTCCGTGCTACGACTCACCAAACTATGCGTCGAACTTCTCACTTCCCGAACGGTATTGGTTTGAGGATCGTGTTCATATTCAATGAAATCTCCTCGGCCCCACTCGTCCGCCATATTCCTTAGCCCTTCGTTCCGTACAATCTCCGCCTTCTTCAAATACGATTTCGGCGGTCGAGGCGGTGGCGATCGCCTTGGCGAACTTTCCCTATTCGCATTCCTATCTTCCCTCAGAAACTCCTTTCTAAATGGATTCGCTCGTTCAATCTCGCTGCCCTGTTCTTCCTCTGTTTCCTCCTCCGTTTCACTCTCATCATCCTCAGTCTCACTTTCATCTTCCTGGCTTTCTCTCTCAACCTGATCGTCCCCCCTCACATAACGCAATCTTGCTCGTTGTTCCCTTTCCTCTTCCGGAGTTGTGCTTCGACTTCGACTGGAAGCCGTCGGACTCCCGCTTCTTAAAATACCCTTCAACTGACCCACCCCGGCATTGTTGTTCGCGTCTTTCCACTGCCGTATCTGGGCTTCCCGTTCGGCATTGGCGGCCATGGCTTTCCGATGTTCACACTCCGTGTCGTCCAGGTCGAAACTGACCGACTTCCGATGACCGGTTGTGGGAGTCGTTGACCGACTCGTCGGAACCGGGGGTTTCTCCGGTGACGGTTCCTTCGATCCGAACGGGAGACCGTACGAACTCGGCGAGTAAACCGGAATGTAGCTCTTCGTAGCCGGAAGTGGCGTCGTCGATTTGATGTTAGTACCGGCAGCGGCCGCCGAGGTAGAAGAACTAATGATGGTGGCATTGGTGTTGGTGGGGGTGGTAGTAGAAGTAGCGGTATTGGTAGTACTAGTGGAGGAGGTTATTGGGGTTTTAGAAGGATCGTTTGCATGCAACAATGGCCGGATATTTCCATATCGGCGGTCGACCTACGCGCGGATACACATGGGGAGGGATGCACGTACGGTTGGCGTTGAGGGAGCGAAAAAAGAAAGAGAAAAATATTGGTTCTGTGTGTTGGTTTCGTTAAATCAAATGTCTACTACTAGCGCAAGATGATGGAGGCGATATGCAGAGACAGAGACACACACAGAGAGAGAAAGAGAGGTATTTCGAGTGCGAATTTTGGAGGCGATTCAATCTTTTTAGACACAACATGAATTCCGATGTGAAACCGATACTAACAGGTTTGTAACGATGAACCAAAAATGATGTTTTTTTTAACACGAACGATTAGCACAATAACTTAGATTGAAACGTATAGTGTATAAGTGTAAATTTCGAATGATTGACATATGTATGAGTAATTTTCCGATTAATAACCAAATTGACTGCCAAAACATAGAAATCCACATCACAACGTATTGAACAAAACAACGAACATATTTACAGTTGTAAACGAAGTTTAAAATAAATCAAAGATACAAATAGCACTGACAAACAGACATTACTCATTGGATATTTGTCATTGTGTGTCGACCAGGGACTGTATGACGGGTAGTAAGCTCAACAGGTGGCAGTGTTCAAACATCAAATTCCATAGGAGCTGAGTTTACCAACCGCGGAAATATTGACAACTGATTAACACTTTAGCAAAGACAACACATCAAGAAGACTGGCAACTCTTCCATTTTCTCACACGACCACTATGAGACAGGCACAATCGCGTCATCTACCGTGCAAAGGTAAATGCTTCGAACGAATTTGATGGCAAAGATTACAACCTCAGAAGAAAGGTTTGTGCATTAGCTCATTTTGCTATACGTTGCTTCTGTATCTGTCACTTGGATAATATGATGTCTTTGATTCTAATCAATCGCTACATGCCTGAATCCCGATGGTCAACATTCCGAGTGGTATGGCTATTTGTCGGTGCGAATACAGTGATATTTTTTTTGATAAGCATAGACAGAATTGAATTGTTTTAAAATAAGAATTTTCTATTAAGTAGTTTCCCTGCAAATCACTGAGCACGGCATTGACCTTTTATTTAATTGCTCTGTATAAAAGCCTTTTGAGCAGTAGGCCAAATAACAAAAAAAAAAACAATTACTGCTTCAATTTGCATGAAACTTTGCATATTTTTTATGAGCAATCATTCACATGTTTTTTTTCAAAAATTCAGCCATTTTGAATCGTATTTCTTTTTCAAAATGACGTCTTTGACATTTTTCAATAAATTGTAGCACGAAAACGTCACTTCTGGTCTACACGTAAATTTTCTATAAATAAAATATAAAAAACAGTTTTTTTTTAATTAATTTACTTGATAAAGCTCAATCGAATTAACTTTACAGAGCCGAGGATTTTTGGTCACTATATAAAACATCTTAAAACTGTAGTCAAACACTTTATCTTCTGCTATCCAATAAGCCTTCTACATCGAAACGGGATCCGCTACCAGTGGTTTCATTGTATGGCAGTATCGCCAACGGGGGTCAGAGCGCTTCCATTGTAGCAATGGACGCAAAACGTGGTCACACTCATCACGAAACGATTGCTTTCCAAAGTCGACGACGCATCGACCGAAAGAACTGCTGATGAAGAACAATGAGGGAGGACCACACAATGGTTGCTGCCGAGTAAACAGACGATCGCGTGACACACATCGAAAGTGGCCTGCTTCTGTCGACAGCATGGTAAACACAGATTTTGCAAATCTTTTTCCGATATACATAAGAAAAATAGCAGAAATCATACATTTAGGAATTTCATGATAATTCCAAGAAATTCAAGGAACTTCTGATAACTTCAGGATAACTTTGAGAGCTTCAAAAACGTCCAGAACTACAGACAAGTTTTAAGATCCTTAATATTAGGTTCCAATGGTCACAGCGCAGTTCCATACATTTTAGGAAAATTTCAAGAACTGTTCCGTTAAATTCAGGAAAATTGCCGGAGCTTATCAGACGTTTAAAGATTTTAAATGACTTAAAGATTTCAAGGGAAGTTGCGTGAACTTTGGGGCTGTTCTAAGAACCTCAAAATAGTTTCATGAATAACTGGGAAATTGCGGGAACTTCAGGAAAGTTTTGAGAGTTTTAAGGCAGCTAAAATTAGAAAAATAGCGAGAAATTTCAAGCAGATTAAAAACTTTAGGATTTTCAGAGAACATCAGGGAAGTTAAAAGAACACAACAAAACAATTCTGAAACTTCACAGAAGCTCCAATAAATTAAAAAAAACTGCAACAAAAAAACGTCGGGATGTTAAGAGATTTTCAGGATAGTTTAATTGATTTCAGGGCAGTTCCAGAAACATCCTCAGAAGAATCAAGAGAACATCAGGCTAGACTAGAGAACTTTAGAGTGATCCAAATATTGTTTAGGAACTTTAAAGACGATCAGAGGAATATAAGGAAATACTTGAAATTGCGGGAAAATGTAATGGACAGGTAAAATCTGAGAACTTCTTGAGCTTGTTGAAATGTTCTGCACTTCAGGGAAGCTTCAAGGTGGTTCCATCAGCTTCATGGAAACTGTAGGAACCTTTAAGAAGTACTAAGTTCTTCATGGAACTCAAAAAAACATCAGAGAAGCCCAAAGAACTTTAATGATACTTTATAGAAATTCCAAGAACCTCAGACAAGCTAGTTGTTGACGTTTCCAGACAAGCTCAGATATTTTAAGGACAGTCCCAATAACTTTATGAAAGTCCAGACTTTTGGGAAAGTTTAAAGATCTGCAAAGGATAATTTCTATAAATTCAGGATAACTCCATGAATGTGATGAAAATTTCGAAAAATTTAAGCCCAGAGAACTTTAGAAAACTTCATACATATTTTGGAAACTTTCTCGAAAATTTTTCAAGTGCAGAACATTATCAGAACTGCATGAACTAGCTTCAAGTACATCAGAGAAGATCAGATAATCTCAGTGCAGTGCAATTAACGTAACTAGAAGCTCAGGGAATTTCCAAAAACTTTCGCAAAGTTCTCAGATCTTCAGAGAAGTCCTAAGAACTTCTTATGTTTTCCTTAATTTGTTTTCCGTCGATCTTGTTTTCCGTACTGAGTACCAATGCTACCGACGCCAGGGAGGCATCTCCCACACCTGGACCCTACCTATCAACCCATCAACTCATGGACCGGGGACCAACGGCTTTACTTCCCTTCAGATATCTTCATCGCAGTTTCTTTAATTAATCGCTGGAACTGTTGAGAATTTCCGAGAAATCCGGATTAATTTGAGATTTGGACGTAATTGCTTTTGTAAGCAAACACGTCAATTGCCTATTTCTCTTGAATAAAAGCTCACATAAAAAAAAAACTATGCTAAATGCTAGAGGAATCATTCCTCTACCTCATAGTGCTATTAGTTTTCGAGATTGAGCTTTAATTCATGAGAAATCGGCGATTGACGTGTTTGTTTACAAATGCAATTACACCCAAATCTCAAATCAATTCGGAAATTACAGACAATTCCAAAAATGTCAGTAAAATTGCGGGGTGTTCACGGTCGGGAAAATTCTGGGAAAAGCTTCTGAAAAGTTCTCGTAATTTCTGCGAAGTTCTCGAATCTTGTGGGAAGTTCTCGGAACTTCTGGGAAGTTCTAGGAAAATTTGGATAGTTCTCAGAATACTTGGGAAGTTCTCAGAATATCCTAGTATCTTACATTCCGGAAGATTTCGAAATTTCTAGGACGTTCTTTGAGTTATTTTAAAGTTCTTTAAACTTCTGAGAAGTTCTTGGGATGTGTAGAAAAATTTCAGATCTTATGCGAACTTCTCAGAATTCTGGAATGTTCCCAGAATTTCTGTAAAATTCACTGATATTTGGAGACGAACCAGCCCAGGACTGAAAGTCTCCTTAATAAAGATATATAAAAAAAAAAATCACTGATCTTCAGGGAAGTTTTGGAAAGTTCTCGGAATTTCCAAGGAATTCAAGGATCTTCTGAACAGTTCTTGGAAGGAACTTCTAGGAAGCTGACAAAAATTGTGAGTAGTTCTCTGATGTTCTTCGAAGTGCACGCATCTTGTTTGAATCTGTCGGAAATTCTGGGAAGTTGCCGGAAACTGTGTGCAGTTCGCCAAGCTTCTGGGTAGTCCTCAAAATTTCTAGTAAGTTCTCAGATCTTCTGCGAAATTCGCAAATCTTCTAAAAGGTCTTCGGAATTTCTAGCAAACTTTTTTAAATTCTGGAAAGCTCTCGGGGATGGGAAGTTTTTTGGAAGTTCTCGCATCTTCTGGGGGAGTTCTTGGAATTTATGCGATGTTCTTTAATCTTCTCGAAGGTTTATGGAACTTCTGGAAAGCTCTTGGAATTTTTGGGAAGCTATTGGAATTTGTTGTAAATGCATGCATTTTTTTTCTGGGAAGCTCTCAGATCTTGGGAGAAATTCTCGGAACTTATGGAAAGCTCTCAAAAACTCTCAGAATTTCTGGGAAGTATTTGGATCTTCTAGGAAGTTAAGAGAATTTCTTAGATCTTCTGGGAAATTCTCGGATTTTTTAGGAAAGTTATAGGAATTTCTGGGAAGCTCTTGGATCTGCTAGGAAGAAGTTTGTGGGTCTTCTAGGAAACGCTCGGAATTTTTGGAACGTTCCGAAATCTAGAAGACCTAGATCTAGGAGTGCTCGGAATTTGTGAGAAGTACACAGAACTTCTGGGAAGTTTTAGGAGTTTTTGAGAAGTTTTAGAAAATTGTGGGAGCTCTCGCTAATTCTGGGAAGCTTTCGTAAATTCTGGGAATTTCCGGAATTTCTTGGAAGTTCGCTTAATTTGTGGAAAGTTCTCAGATCTCCAGGATAGTTCTCGGATTTTTTGAAAAGTACTCGAAATTTCCTGGACCTTCTGGAATTTCGAGAATGTTTTGCGAAGTCCGAGTACTTCTGGGATGGTCCGAGAATTTTTTTTAACTACTCCTAGATTTCCAGGGAAGTTTCAAGAATTGCTTTTCATACTGAGTTGAATACTACGAATTCGCAAATCGGTTTATTTTTTAACTTGATTGAAAATTTTCAGAAACGTTCCTTATGACCGACAATGCTATTTTGCATCTTCATATCGCCATTTTGATCCAGCCTTATTTTTGAAAAGGGCATATAGAAGGGCATATCAAGCTCATCTTCAGACAATTTTTACTCGAAAACTGTTTGCCCGATCGGTTTGGTGTCTTCGGCAATATAATGGATGGGACTATTTGAAAAAAATATGCACTCTAAAAAAAAATTAACCAACTTTTTTTTAATTTCAAATAAAATCTTAAAAACAATTTTTCTTAAAAAGGTATTTTTTGTATTTTTTTATTTCATGATATGTTTTAGGGGACAAAAAATGCCATCTATTGCACTATATGTCAAGATGGAGAAATGATGGACAAAAAAGTTCTGATTTTTTAAAAAACTCATTTTTCACATCCAAAACTTGGTCCAATTACTTTTTCGACTTTATAAAACGAAAGTACACCAAATTTACAATAAAAAAGCACCTGAGTATTTTTTTTCTAAGTCGTTTTCGAGATGTAGCGGTTTGAAAGTAGATATTTTTAAAATGTAAAATTTGCATTTTTATTGTAAAATTAAATAAAAACTACTTTTTGAGAAAAATTGTTTTTAAGATTTAATTTGAAATTAAAAGTAAAAGTTGGTTAATTTTTTGTAGAGTGCATATTTTTTCAAATAGTCTTATTCATTATCTGCAATATTGCCGAAGACACCAAACCGATCGGGTGAACAATTTTCGAGTAAAAATTTTCTAAAGATAAGCTTGATATTTTTCTATATGCCCTTTTCAAAAATAAGGCAGGATTCAAAATGGCAAGATGACATTGTCGGTTATAAGAAACGTTTCAGCAAATTTTCAACCAAATCAAAAAAATACAAAAATAAACCGATTTGCAAATTCGTAGGGAATTGCTCTACTAAGAACTTTAGCAAAATGTCGAAAAACTTAGAAAAGTTCCGTGAGCTTCATGGAAGTTCCGAATATTTGAGGAATGTTATGGAAACTTGAGGTAAGCTACGGAAACTTCAGCGTAAATTTCCGATAGCTCAAGGAATTTTTAAAGTGTTCAAATTTTTAAAGATCCTAAAAGAAGTTTTCTAAAGAGCTTACTTCTGCAAAATTACGGGCACTTAGGGAGGTTCCGAGAACTTTAAGTCAGTTCTTAGAAGGAAGGTTTATTTGGTAAGATTTTACTGAAGTTCTTGAAGCTCCCCTAAGCCTCGCCTTAAGCTCCATGGAATTATTAGACCTCGACGTATTCTAAATTTCAATTAGGATTTTCTTTGAAATTCTTGCAACTTCTCTAAAGTAATAGGAACTTCTTTGAATATTTCAGAACGACCCAGGAGTTCTCGGGACTTCATTGAAGTTCTCACTTTCCTGAAGTTATCGGAGCTTCACTGAATTTCCGTCAAATTTTGAGGACATTTCGTATTTGAAAGTTTTGCTAGAACCAGATGTCACAATATTGGATTTCAAAATGCCAACCTCCGACCTCTACGGGTAATACCAGTTCCAATACCCAGATTCTAGGGTACTTTATAGTTTTTTTTTAGAGCCGGATGTTGCCATTTTGTATTCCAAAATGGAGTCAAACATCAATTTCCGGCCTCTACCCGTCGTCCCCGTTCCATATTTGACAAATTTAAATAAACCGGAAGTCATGCCAAGCACTGTCGAATGCTTTTTCCATGTCCAGAAGAGCAACTCCAGTTGAGCAGCCTTCAGATTTGCTTAAACGAATTGAATTGGTAATCTTTAAGAGTTGATGAGTTGCCCATGGCGATATTCAATCTGCTCATCTTCAAAAATCGAGCTCCTATGGTTGCGAATTTTTGTTCCTCAGAGCAGAGAATCGCTATTTAATTTGTTTTTGCAAATCCCGCCAAATAACTTTCATTGCAGGATCGCGTGTTCTTTGATATTGTCTCCTACGGACATTTTTCAGACGGTTCAAGAGCAGAAGATCGCCGTCTATTATAATTGAAACGAATTTAGCCTCACATTTTGGTACTGAGGCAGCTCTTGCCTCAACTATAGAAGTAGTCAGAGATTCAAGAGCATATTTAATTTCATCTTTGGTTTGCAAAGGAATGTTTGGATCGAAGCTATATTCCATAAATGTTCGATATTGCTCCCAATCAGCTTTAAGCTAATTGAAAGTAAAGCTGTTGGGATTAGACATTATTTCTTGGAATATTTAGGGTACGTCTTGATAATTTAGGGTACATTGTCATGGAGAACGTCTTGATAATTTAGGGTACATTGTCATGGAGGAGCGAAAACTTCAGGTATGTCCAGAGAAGTTCAGGGAAGTTAAGATATTTCAAGGGATGTTCCAGGACCTTAGGTTTCGGAAACTTTAGGAACTCCTGGATGGATCAATAAATTTCAGGAAAATAGCGGGAACTTTTAAAATGTTCTGAAAAATTCAGGGAAGTTTTAAGAAATTTGTTAGAGTTAAGAGATCTTTAGGGCAGAACATGAGCAGTCCTTTGACAGATAGAACAATCCGATTTATTATACGCAGTGTTGGGAAAATATAAAAAAAATCAAATCTCATCAATGGACAATGATCACGCTTGATTTTCGTAGACAAATCCACAAGCAAACAAATGCTGATTATATTACAAGCTGTGATATCGTTCCTCCGAATATCAAGCAAACAAAACTCACCAGCTGCAATTCCAGGGCTGGTAGAAAATGCTGTCAAAAATAGTGATTTTAGTGACCATGTTGAAGAAATAAGTGACCAAATAGTCGCTCTGATGGCATACCAAATAAATGTTTGATGTTTTAGACTCATTCAATAATAATCTCTTAAACACTTAAATATGTAGGGGAATTTACGTATTCTCGGCAACCTAAGCAGCAACCTTCTTTCTATAGCCTTTTTCTCTAAGGAACGCACACATATGCAGTATTGGTTTGTTTACAATCTTTTGCTGCCAGCTGCTCTAACAATTTCAGTCGAAAGAATTGTCAAAAACTGTTTTGAAACGCTTTTACAAAGCTCCAATCTTCTCTAGTGAGAGCGAGTATTGTCGGCAACCAGTTTTTCTTCGGCAACCGTTCCATTTGAACTGCATGTAAATCTGCTGTTCTATTATCGGCAACTCGAAATCAGCTACAATTTGTAGTGCGTGTGTTTCATTTCAAGAAGACCTTGCTAGATTGCTTTTTCTCAGTGGTAAAAATATAGTCAAATTGAAGCTGAAAGCATAAAGAATCGTTTGCATGCATTGAGCGAAGTGTTTTCGTAAGAAAATTCAGTGAAAATAATGTTTCAATTTGGGTTGCCGAAAATAGTCTGGCATGCCGAAGCCGTCATTTCCCCTACGATAGGAACCTTTAGAGCGAAAGATTCAATAGAAAGTTTATGACTAAACCTCCAAGTGAAAATAACTGGAAGTTTCGGGGAATCTCATTAGTACTAGTATATTCCTAGTGATTTTCATCCACTCATTTGAAATCGGAGCATAAGTCCTCGTAATTGGTGAATACTTAGGAGGTGAAGGGGATCCTAACAGGAGGGTTACAGTTAAATCTGATAATAACTCCAGGAGATATTCAAAGAAATTCGGAAAATAATTCCAGTAGAGATTGCCAAACAAATTACGGAGAGAAATCTAAGAAATTTGTGAGGAGAAATGAAAATGAATTCTTAGAAGGCTTTCAACGTGAGTAGAATTCCAAGGGAAGGAGTGAGATTAAAAAAGAAATCTGAAATGAATCCAATGAAAATTCTTAGAATCTTTCCATAGGATTTCTTACTGAAGAGACTTTCAAGGCACTTCCTAGGAAAATTAAAAGAAAATTGGATTCGGAGGATAGTTGCGAGAAGTATTCGAACTATTTATATTCTTGTGATATTTTTTAGAGAATTCCAAGTGAATTTTTGACATAATTCCATGAGAGTTTCGGGAGAATACGAGTGAATAATAAGGAGAACTCCAAGCAAATTTTCATGAGAAATCTCCGTTGAATATGGAATGGACTATACTGAGGTCTTCAGAAAAACTGGAAAGTTCCCAAAATATTCCTAAAATTAATGAAACTGTCTTGAATTTCTTTTGTAGTTTGAGAAACTAGTCATCATTATTTTTAACTTCTCTACACTTTTTCGGACTCCTAAAGTTTCCACAATTTTCCTAACGATCATGAATCTTCTCTAAAGTTTTAACAATTCACTGAATTTCTCGAAACTTTTTTAAAATTTATGTAATTTCACTGCTCTAGAATATCTCTGCTCTGAGAATATGTGTTCTTTCTTGAAGTTTTTTTGTTGACCTTTATTGAAGTTCTCGAAACTTCTCTAAAGTGTTTGCAGTTCTCATGAAGCTTGTTGTACTACCCTAAATTTAATTGAACTATTCTAAAAATGTTTAAGCTTCCGTAAACTTCTGGACTTATGTGAAAACCTTAAAAAATTTCTTAGCATCTCTATAGTTCTCTGAAAACCTGGGAACTTATTGAAATTTTCCGCTAATTTAGTGAAGCTAATGGAACTGAACTCTCCTAAAATTCCCCTTGTTTTCTGAGTTTTACTAAACTTATTTGAAATGCTCCCGAAATGTCCATATAAGTTCCTGAAGTTCTCGGATCTTCCCTTAAATTCCATCGACTTTTATGAAGTTTTCGAAATGTTCATGAAGATCTCTGTACTTCTGTGAAGTTTTCAAGGTTGTTCTGTAATTTCAGGAACCGCAACGAAATAATTAATATAGTTCTATGATTTTCCCTGAAGTTTTCAAGATTTGTCGATTATCTAATTCAAAGCTTCTTGTTGTGTTCTCGAAGAGAAGGAAACTAGTTTTAGGCTTAAGAGCTAATTATGTTTTGACTTGTCTCTTCGGTGGTTGGATCTAAACTCACAAAATATTTTCAGTTTGTTACTTGTAGCCATGGCTACAAATCATGGCCTACCAAGCAACATGTTCTTCTGATGTGTATGCCGATGGAACATCTCCCCTTTTTTCAAAAGAGATCGTAGGGCAATGAGCTGGATTACCGAGGTGAAGCAGTCGGTTAAGTTGTGTGAGTAAAACCCTTGTACGATACATTCAATTAGTGACGTCACTAATTGCGTTTACGTTGATTTTTTGGATTACTAATACAACCACATTTCACGATCTGCTTCACCTCTCTCTGTACCTCATTGATCGTAGGGTGCCAGCCAAGCTGGAAGTGTACGGGTTCTTTCTTCACGCTGTTGAACTGGTTCTTGAATATTCACACTGTTAGCAGGAACAACAGATTCGTCATCCGTCATTACATCATCGGGCTCGTCATCATCTGGAATTGGTTCTTCTATAAACACTGCTGGGACGAACGGTTTCGGAGCTTGTAGGTGGAACTCGTCAAGCAAGGCCAAGGGAAGTTGGTCGGCACCATTTTTATCCGGATATCGTTGTTTTAGCTTGTTGGTGTGTGCTCGAATGAAGCGTCCATGATCGAGCAAAACAGTGTAGTTTACTTTGCCCTTGCGCTCGATTGTGTTGCGACGATGGACCTGAGCGTAGACCAAATCATCCGGATCGAATGAGTTCACCGATCTGCTTCTTGTTCTCCAAGGTTGGACTCTGAACACAGGGCTTCAATAGGTCCAGCGTTGTTCGTATTGGTCTTCCTAAAAATAGATGGGCAGGTGTCTTACCATCCGGAGCGCTTCTATTTGGATTTGACCGGAAAACTGAGAGGAACGTCTGGAAATGCTGGAATGTCACCATGGTTTCCCCTTCGGTGAGTTTCTTCAGTCCTCTCTTAAGGGTGTCGTCAGGTGGTGGATCCCATTTTCTTCACAGAATTGCTTGAATCGAGCACGTACAAACTGGGTACCGGCTGTAGTAGTTGTACTGCGGGACCTGAAGATTTCCGGCCACTTCGAATAGGCGTCGACCACGACGAGGTAGTGATCACCATCAACTGGACTTGCGTAGTCGATGTGGATCCTCTTCCACGGTTTCGTTGGTATCGGCCACGATTCAAGGGTAGTCTTGCGGGGCGATTTTGCTGCAACAGTACAGGGGCAGAACTGACGCACAAACGTTTCAACATCGTCGTCGATGTTGGGCCAGTAAACGGTCTATTCCGGGGTGTCCACAGTGGAGTTGTCGGATGATGCGCTTGCGAAATCGTTCTGGAGCTACAACTCTGTCAGCGAACATGACGCAGTCTTAGGTGACCTGGAGGCTCTCTCGTCGGGAATAGAACTGACGAACAGCTGTATCTGGTAGCTCGCTTACAGTGTTTGACCAGCCATTGCGGATGTAGTTGATTACCTCTTGTAGGACCGGGTCGTCTTGCGTTTCCTTGGAGATCATATCGGATGTGACCGGCAAGCTGGATATTGAGTCTGCGATAATTGCCTTCACGGCAGATTCCGTTTGGAGAGCAGCAATCACGTATTCCTCGTCTGGTTTGCTGTGACAGCTCATCAAGCGGGACAACACGTCGGCATGTCGAAAACTAGCCGTTGGGATGAACTGGATGTCGAAATCATACAGCAGCATCGTTAGCGCCCAACGCTGAGGACGATTGGCAGTGTTAACGGGAATGCCGTTCTTGCTGCCGAAAATTTTAAGGAGCGATTTGTGGTCGGTCTGCAGCATATCATCTTGTGAAAACGGGTGACGGCAATTACCAACGCGAGCGCTTCCTTCTCAATTTGACCATAGTTTTCTTCTGCAGGTGTCAGCGGCCTCGAAACGTGACCGACGGCTTTGACGGAGCCGTTGGAGAAGCGATGGAGGATTACAGCGCCCAAACCATTCTTGGAAGCGTCTCCAGCGACGATGATTTCCTTGTTGGGGTCGAAATGAGTCAGCAGGAGATCGGAGACCAGGATGGTTTTGAAACGGTCAAACGACATTTGGCAGTTCGTGGTCCATTTCCAAGGAGCATCGTTCTTTAATTAGTAGACGGTCAAGCGGCGCTCGAAGTTCCTTCATCTGGCCAACGAATCGTCCGTAATAGTTTATCGCACCAAGGTACGAACGTAGTTGCGATACATTCATCGGTGGTGGCATCTCGGAGATACCGTTGACGAAGACCATCTTTATCGATTACTTGATCTGCGGAAGAGAGAACCGGCACTTCTCGATGCGTAAGTGGAAGCCATACTCACGAATCCGGTGAAGCACAGCTTTCAGGCTGCGATCATGATCCTGTTGAGTTTTTCCAAATCCCATCCTCGTCGCCAAAATATGTTGTGTTCTCGAAGAGAAGGAAACTAGTTTTAGGTTTAAGAGCTAATTATATTTCGACTGGAACTAAACTCACAAAATATCTTCAGTTTGTTACTTTAGTACCATGGCTACAAATCATGGCCTACCAGGCAACATATTCTTCTGATGTGTACGCCGATGGTACACTTCTTCAATAGTCTAGAGTTCTCAAGTAACATTTCCAGTTTTAAAGAGGTTTTATAGCATTCTTCAAATCTAAATCATGGTCTACAGAACCTTCATAAAACCAAAATTGTTACTTGGGTTTCCTGATGTTTTTAAAACTTCCCAAAATATTTCTCAATTTCCTTAAAATTCTTTTGACTGCCCTGAATATCTTAGTATTTTAAAAAAAAAAACTCACAATTTTACTGGAATTGACTGAATTGTCTTTAAGTTATACAATTTTCCTAATGTTTTATAAAGTTTATAAACGCTCACGGAACTTTGCTTAAAATCACAAATTTTCCTTGGCAGCCCATAGACGTTACCAAAATTCACGAAAGACGAACGTATGCGTTTTTTTTTTGAATTCACCTGATTTTTCACGTAGATTGACGAGAGAATTTCTTTGAGTGTAACTTCTCAAATTTCGAGCGATAAAGGTCGAAGTTGTTAAAATAGCACTTAGGGCATATGTTTTTTTTTTATGTCAGTAAGTAAGATATATTTTCTATTAAATGCAATCCGATTAGGGAAAAGAAAGGGTAATACAGCAACAAGGCTTTCCACCAAGAAACCATGCTTGAAAAAAAGAACCGTAACTTTGAACAGCCATTGAAAAGTCTCATTCGAAGCAAAAAACAAACCGTAAGTACTGACAAGAAAAAAAAAATTAGAAGACAAAAAATCAGCGAAAAAGAAACAACCAGAGTTTTGAGCTAATAGAAAACATCTCTTTCATAATTACCAATTGCGATCTGTTCTCATTCGAAATTCGAATTGCCATCTGTGCGCTACAATATAAGTCGGTTCCCAAAAGTGTGTGTGTTTTTTTTTATCCGCAAAAATGGTTCGGGTGTGGCTGTGTGTTGTTGGTGGGGTTGGACGAAAAACTGAGACATTATATTGACTTAACTGGAACCGAAAAAAAAAACTTAAGATAAGTAGAAAATGCCGACGCAATTTTCGATTTTTTTGTATTTAAATCAACAATTACTTTTCTTTTATAAACTTTCCTTAGTTTCGTTCTTAATAGGATCGTTTCTTCCCGTAACGTGTCTCGTCTCAATATATAATATACATTAAATTGTAATCGATAATGATGAACCAGAATTGATGAAAAACCGTGTGAATTGATCTATTTTGTAAACTGTGGTGGTTGTAGATGAATGCAACTTTTTTCTTTTTCTTTTTCGTCTCCTTTGTATAATAACAATCTAAAGTCGAGCTGAGGAAAATATATACGCTACACATCTTCATCAGGTGCAAATATTGTGCTTATATGGTCTTTTGTATGGAGACGTTGTTTCACCAACTGATGAAACAATTTTCGCTAAACTAACTCTGAACTACACGTGAAAAAATCTACACGCAAAATTTGAAATGCTCATCGCTTTGTCGAAAAATAAACCGAGTCGAAGGAAGAAAATGATTTTTCCCTAAAAACAAGACTATAGACTTCGAAATTCCATTCTTTCCCTAGTAACTCTGTTATTCTTCTTCTTCTTAACACGACAATTAGTTGTTCCTATTTCCCGATTTTCCATATTCAACATGCATGGGCATCTCTGCTCTTACTTAGCTACACGGTTACCTCTCGTTACCTATTAGTAGTGGAACATGTACATGAAAAAATGCGTCCAGTGATTGATTGAGTTTAAGTAGTGTTTTGACATGTACATCTTGAATACCTAGTTTGTTCGCCATTTTGTTTTTGCTTTTCGTAGAAAAGTTGTTTTAGACGTCGTATAAAAAATTTACGCTCACAAAAAAAAATCTTTCTCCAAAAATGGGTGATGGGAGTGCCATTTTTATTTTTTTGTATAGAGCTCTGTGTGAGTGTGAGTGAGAAGTGACAGCGAGAGAAAAAGCCTACTCTGATCGACGCGCGTCGCTTGCTTTGTTTTCGACGACAGATAGGTACAGTTATTAGAAAAAAACACATACACGCGTCGCTGTCGCTTCGGTGGTTAGCCTATACAAGAATTGTTCGATTGATATCTTTGGCGATTATGTTGGTTTAGGTTACAGTTGGCGAAAGTAATGAGACTCTTAAACAGTCAGTATACAGCAGCTTAAATGGTATGTAGTAGATTGGCAAACAGTACAGCACTGTATATAGTTTTTTTCTTTTATTGGACACCTGTTTTCTTCTTTTTAGCTATTCAGCAAAAAACGCGAACTGATCGGTATCGGCGAGAAACAGTCATGTTTTTGTTTGTTTACGTTGTACAATGCAATAACAATTGTGTTTTGGTTCGCTTCGAGATTCAAACTGACAATAAACGGCTCTACTATGGACAAACATTATTTCGCTAAGTGTGTTGTGCTGTTTTGTAACAAACTTGATTTAACAGAATCAAAGAAATGTCCGTTTTTATCATATTAGATTTCACCTATCTATTGTTAGGGAGCGGTCTTTTGTTTGTATACCGGGGTTCCACAAGGTAGAAGTGAGTGTAAAATGGTTTCTTTTGTATCTTCATTACTGCTTTGATTTGTAAGTTTTTGAGAACGTACAAAAATTATTTGGTCCAACCAGTGTTTTTTTTTTGTGACATTTAATGTGAAAAACAGAACTGCAAAGTTTACTAACGCTATTCAGTTTTGAATGATTATGGTTTGTTTTCACACTAGGTTTCTACATTTACCTTGGATCTACATTATATAACTCGAATCGTCTTTGTTCTCTATTAAAATAAGTCTCACCGTCGTCGTCTTCTTTTCCAAAGAGGATTTCTTACGATTTATTATCTTTTCAAAGGGCGGGAATCATTTCAGTGTATTTGTGTGGTTGTATGGTTTTGTCTCTCGGATTACTACGGAACGAATACTATTCGGCAAAAAATAACGCACTTTTTCGCTACTCAACATCATTATTGATAGGATAACATTAAACTTTATTTTCATCGTCTTCTCCGCCTAGCGAGGAACAGTAGAGAATTGACACTGGAAACTGATTGTGTTTGTGTATTTGTTTGTTTGGTAGTATTCAGAAAGATTAACTAAATTAACTCTTGGCTATCTGCGTTGACTTTCCGAAGTTCACAGCCAAAATTATTTTGAGAAAGATTCACCGGTCATTGAATGCTTATTATCATTAGTTATCTAAAAACATGTAATTATAACAACCAAAATCAATATTGAATGGTAATATTTACTTATGTAAATTACAAAACTAATGATAATAAGTATGCTGTGAGCGGTGAAAGGAGCATCAGCAGTGAATGGCAACCTTACACTTTAACTTGAAGGCACCCATTAATGAGTACAATTTAACCCATTCATTTTGGGGAAAAGTTGTAATACCCATTAAATGGGTAATTTTTTACTCATTATTAAGTGACTGTTTTCGATTAATGAGTACTTAATAATGAGAACTTTCAAGTTACAGCATACGTTATTTACGTTTTGGCACTAGTGCCCCAGTTTTTGGCCTTTGGGCCCTTATCAAATTTGAAACTAATTTTCATGGTTTTATTTGCGTATAATATGGCAAAATATATATGCTAACCTTGAATCGAAATAAAGATCGTGAAGAATGGAAATTCTAAAAATTAAGACAGTTAGAGTTAGAGAATCATTAGGGCCAAAAACTGGCAAATTTACCCTAGCAGAAGAACCGTAACTGAAACTCGAAACCTTCAAAACAAATGTAATGATAGCTTATATAAAAACCGCTTTCCATTAAGCACTCATTCGTCACAAAACGTTGCAGAAACTTGATTGTAACCAAAATAAGTCGCATAGAAGCTCCTACAACTTTCCTGTGATTTCCTTGAATCAGAACTTAAGAGCAGTTCCACGCCCCAAATGACGAATCGATCTGACACGACCTGTTTCGATTTGCATAATTATTTGTAAATTTGTCAACTATTCACGTTGGAGTAAAAATTCGGCAATTTTAATTTAATAATTTATTTAATAAGGCTCAACCAAATCAACTTTACCGAGCCGAGGATTTTTGGTCACTATACAAAACATCTTAAAACTGTAGTCAAACACTTTATTTTCCGCTAACCAAAAAGCCTCCTCCACCAGAACGGGAGCCGCTTCCAGTGGTTTCATTGTATGGCAGATTCGCCAAGAGCGCTTCCATTGCAGCAGTGGACGCAAAACGTGGTCATCACGTGGTCACACTCATCACGAAACGGTTGCTTTCCAAAGTCGACTGCTGATGAAGAACAATGAGGGAGGACCACACAATGGTTGCTGCCGAGTAAACAGACGATAGCGTGACACACATCGAGAGTGGCCTGCTTCTGTCGACAACCGAGTGAACACTTATTCGGTCATTTTGAATCTTGCAAAACATCTTCAAAATGGCGTATTCGATACTTTTTCAACAAATCATAACACGAAAACGTCACCGACCAGTTCCACGCCAAATGAACAATCGGAAAAACTCGACCTTCTCCGACTTGCATGAAACTTCGCATTATTCTTTGTTATGAGCAATCATTCACATTTTTGTAAAAATTCGGCCATTTTGGATATTGAATTATTTTTCAAAATGGCGTCTTCATTTTTCAATAAGTTCTAGCACGAAAACGTCATTTCTTTGAAGAGAAAATAAAGTCTCTTCGATAAAAATATACACTAGTGTACCGTGGACTGTCAATAAGTTCAATACCGGCCGAGTTTTGCAAAATCATGAAGTTTGAAGCGTCGCGCGAGGGCACCAGCACATTTCCAGAATGGCCAATGTGACCGTGGTCCCTCAATAAGGTCATTTCCAATCGAGTTTGGAAAAACCGATGAAGTTTGATCTGTCAAACGACGGCTTTTGGTTCTTGTTGGGAATTGGTCACTTTCCCGGGGACACCGGAACATGCCCGGGAGAACTAGTGTGACCGTAGACTATCAATAAGGCCATTACCGGTCAAGTTTTGTAAAATCATGAAGATTGATATGTCGCACGACGGCTTTTGGTTCTTGTTGAAAATTGGCCACTTCCCGGGGGCACCGGAACTTTTCCGGGATGCCCAATGTGATCGTGGACTATCTGTATTTAAATGAGAAAATATGATGTTCACCGTGGGTATAAATATTACAGAAAAGGAAAGCCGAAGCCGTCCCAGAGTGACCCCAACGGAAACCGGAAGAACTCCGGAACCATATAGTTTTCCTATTTTTTACCAGAAGGATTAAAAAACTTCAATAGCTTTTCGACAAAATGCAACTTGTTGTGCAGAAAAATATTGAGAAATTATATTTTTAGAGCTAATTTAATTTTGAAATCTATGCAAATTTAGACGTTAGAGACGCAAAGGTTAAAAAATTAAAAATTAAAATTAAAATCGAAATTAAAACTTTTGGACAAATGTTTAAACTATTTGTTAAAACTTTTTTTTAAATTTTACAAAAAAACAGTTTTAAACCTATCAAAATTGTTTTCTGCGCACAAAACAAAAAATATTAAAAAAAATAAACTCTATAAAACTCATAAAGCAACAACTTTAAAACAATTGTTTCAACTTTCTATACAAACTTTTTTTTTTGTGAAATCTTGCAGAGAACACCATTAATAACAGTTGTATTAAAAAAAAACCAGTACAAACAATAAGCAAAGACAACATATCAAGAAGGCTGGCAACTCTTCCATTTTCTCGTACACCGCTATGAGACAGGTACAATCGCGTCATCTGGCGCTCAAAGGCAAATGCTTCGAACGAATTTGAGATAGCAAAGATAACATCCTCATAAGAAAGCTTTTTGTATTTTCTCATTTTTCTATGCGTTGCTTCCACCTTCGCTCAAGCGCAGCGCTACTGTATCTGTCGCTTGAATTCTGGCAAAGTTGCCAGTCTTCTTAATATGATGTTTTTGCAATAAGTTGGTAATTTTCAAGTGTCCAAGGGATAAGTGCTTTTAATGAAAAATTTTCAAAAAAATAATGAAGAGGGTCAGATTTTGTCATTTAAGATATAAAAACATTTTTGAATTATTCACCCAATATTACTTGATGTTTTTTAACGTGTACATTTTTCCTGTAAAGGAATTATTTTTTCAACAACTTTGTCTCAGACGTTTTGAAGTTTTATTTTTATTTTTTTCGAGATTCAAAATGGCCGAATTTTAGCTCAAGTGTTAATGATTGACCATAACAAACAATTACGCAAAGTTTCATGCAAATCGGAGAAGATCGAGTCTGAAATCCTTATTTTTTGCTATTTGTCCTGGAAATGCTCTTAACATTAATTCTAGACTAACATTTGAAAAGGGCGTAACTTCAAACCAGTGTTGGGAAAATATCAAAAAATCAAATCTCACCAACGCCCAATATCACGCTTGATTTTCGTAGACAAAAATCAACAAGCAAACAAACGCGGTTGATTTTGCAAGCTGTGATATTGCAGCTCGGAATATCAAACTAACAAAACTCACCAGCTGCAAATCTCAACAAACTGTGGTGAGATTGAGTTTCATGATTTTTGCTTTACACCTGAATGCAACCGAAACTTCCATAACGGCTGCCAGCAGTCACTTCGTGTCTGCCATCGGTGAAGAGTAAAAAGAGATAGTAAACTATACTTTCTCTTTCTAAGAAAACGATGTGCAACGGAATCATTTTTGTGTCTAGCCAACTCTCCGCTTGATTTGTGCACGTTGTGAATAGTCTCGCAATATCAAAGGAGCTTGTAAAATCAATATCAAGCATGATATTTTGTTCCAATATCACGGGTGATATTGCGAGTGCATGAGAGCGGAAAAATATCAATTGATTTTTGATTTTGTCAACACTGCTTCAAACCATATTTTGCCACATATAGAGAGAACAGTTCACAAACTACTCGTTAAACACGAAAAAGTAGAAGACAATATCTCTTCAAATCATCAAAAACGTTTCTTCTAACATGGCGTATTTCCAACTTTCAACTCTATGATCCATCTGGTTGTTACGCCTTGCATTAGGAACTACGAATTATATTGTTTTAAGATGCCAAACGTACTGATTCTGTAGCATCTAGTCACGCCCGATTCATTTGAAATGCATCCGATTGATATTTCGCGACTAAACAACGAACAAAAAGAAAACCAAAAAAAAAAAATCTCCGGGCGTAATTCCACTCTCACAAAATTGTGCGAACGAAGAACCAAGGCGGAACAACAAACCAAAAATCCCAAGGGTGTATTTCCACGGCGTACCACCAGTGTTGGCAGTTCAAACGATGGAAGATCCGGGGGGTAACAACATGTAAGAAATTATCAGGACATATTCCGGAGCACTTTGAGATTTGGGCTTAATTGCTTTTGTAAACAAACACGTCTATCGCCGATTTCCCGCGAATAAAAGAACAATCTCACAACCAAACTATACCAAATGATAGAGGAACCATTCTTCTACTTGCTAGTGTTGTTAGATTTTTAGGTTGAGCTTTAATTCGCAAGAAATCGACAAATTATGTGTTTGTTTGCAAAAGCAATTACGCCCTAATCTCGAAGTTCCCCGGATATGACGTTTTATTCTCAATTTCACGACCAAGAAAACTTTTTTGAAGTTTTTAATAATGCACGATGATAGATTACACTATTAACTATATGTCAACCTTATAAAATCATCCAGAAAATGGAAAGTCGTGAAATAGGATTAATTGTTAGGTCATCAAAATTCCGAAGCGATTTTCTCGATATGGTCATTTTGGACTTACGCCCTTTTCAAATTCTAGTCTAGAATTCTTGAAATGAAAATAAATGCTTATTTGCAATAGCTTTAGGGAAATTAACCTATTAAATACAACTTACAGCCAATGCAACTCATGTGGGGGTCATGATTTCGATCGCCAACTACTGGGCTGCTGTCAAACGAAAACTGATTCTGAATAACTTTAGTAATGACCTTCTCTTTCACCTAACTATGATGTGTATTAATGAGTTCTCGATATAAGTGTGGCAGCATTGTTTTCTGGATCTATTTTAACGTCCTTCTCTATGCCTTCTGTTGAACTGTGAGTAACCGAAAACCATTCCCAAGACAAAAATCATTCCAAGAAGAGTCACGCAACGCATTTTTATTGATCAGCAGTGGTTCCTAACCTTGTCCTGTGTTTAGAGGTGGGAACCGGTTCTTTCGAACAGCTCTTTAGCTCACCTTGAAATTATAGAAATTTTGAGACAAATTCAAAATCAGGAAAGAAATAGGGGAAGGGAACCGAACTCGGGTGCGTCGGGTGGAATGAAATTCCACTCAATCTCATGATTATGGCAAAAAGATTCGATAGTCTCCACGGCTTGTTGGTCACAAAACTGCTGGTAAAGATTGTTCAATTCGTGGTGAGCACCACGAAAATTGGTTGCGTTGTCCGAATGGATTTCTTGGACCATTCCACGGCGAGCGATAAATCGTCGAAGGGACGCCATGAAGGCATCGGTACTCAAATCGGAGACGCCCTCCAAATGGACGGCTTTGGTTGCCATGCAAGCATAAACGGCCACGTACCAAAGTTGGACGACGTGTGCCTTGCTTGGTCCAGAAAGGCCCGGCGTAATCCACGCCGGTCACAGCGAAGGGGAGCGACGGCACTACTCTCGATACTGACAGGTTTCCCATCAATTGGTTGGGAGTGGTAGGATTAGTCCGGAAGCATCTCACGCACCGGCGTGTGATAAATCGGATGGTGGATCTTGCGTTCAGTAACCAATAACGTTGTCTCATGTCGTTCATCAGGCCCGTTTGCCCGACGTGAAGGAGCTCGACGTGCATGTGTTGAATTAGTAGTCGTACTACCGGATCCTTATCTGGCAGAATGATTGGATGGCGACTTTTGAATGGTAATTGGGAGCGATCCAACCGACCACCTACTCGAAGCAGTCCGTCGTGGTAAATTGGACGAAGACCTCCGAGTCTCTTGCAGGGTTTGTTTGCCAGAATTAGTTTAATCTCGTCGGAGAAATGTGCCTTCTGCAAAACTTGCATGATGACTTCAGATGAGCGGCGTAACTCACGGACGGTCAGATGGGGCTTTATCTCTCGATTGGTCGGGTCCTTTTTCCGACAATTGGCAGGGAATCGCAGGACATAGCCCACAACTCGTTGGATTTTGCGGAAGTTACTGAGCTTTGGAAGAAAAGATAGGAAGTCCATACTCACATCTGGCCTTGCTACCAACCCTAGTAAAAAATAACCATAAACGAACGATAACCCAAATTATTGAACTATTCCACAAATGGTTTGGATGATACCCAGAACACGTCGTTAAGCAAATTAACCATACAATTTTTATTAGGGAAGGCCTTAAGTTCCGGTAGCTTCTCGTCTGGAACGTCTTCAGGGGCATCTACGTAGTACTCAACTCTTTGCAGGAATTCGGGCCCATTCCAAAAAGGCTGTTGTGCTTCAGGGATTAAACTAGTTGACCTCGGGATACGATGTCTGCTGGGTTCTGTTGGGACCGGACATACTCCCACCGGTACTTACTGGTGTGCTCTTGTATAATTGCGATTCGATTCCGTACAAACAACTGTAGCTGGTTGAGAGGTTTCTTAATCCAAGCGAGGACTACCGTACTGTCGCACCACAGGACTATTTCACGGAAAGTCATATCCAGGGCTGGTAACACCTTCTGTACCAACCGGGTTAGTAGGAGAGCTGTGCACAATTCCTTTCGTGAGATGGACAGCTCTTTTAGGGGAGCCAGTTTCGATTTGCTGGTGAGGAGACGAAGCTTCGCCGAGCCATCGCCAAAAATACTTCGCAAAAAGATGCAGGCTCCATAAGCCTTGTTGGAGGCATCAGAGAAGCCGTGCAGCTCGTAGGCGACCACGTTGTTCATCGTCACGCGCCTTGGGATCTCGATCTCGTGAAGATGCGACATCTTGGAGTTGTCGCCACTGCTGTGCGATGTCTTCGTCAACCGGGTCGTCCCACCCGGACTTAAGCTGCCACAATTTCTGCGCTAGAAGCTTCGCCAAAACAATGACCGGTGAAACCAGTCCCAGGGGGTCAAAAAGCTTGGCGATCTCGGATTACATCGTTGTTTTCGTGGGCCGTTGCGGATGCAATGTTGGGTTTGGACGATAGGCTATGAGCAGACTTGGGAAAACACGCACCGGCACTGCGAGCCGTGCAAAAATATTGCTCCCCGTTCAAAGCTAACACGCACTCGGTTTCGGTACCTCTTGTCGGCTCGCCACCGATACGAACAAGAAACCTGAACGCGGAGCCGTTTTATTCGGCTTGGTGCCGTGCTATGGTTATTCGGTGCGCTCCGTGCGGCTCCGTGCCAGGGTCCGGTGCCAGACAGAATGCAGTGCTTCTTCTTCTTTTTTTCCACTATCGCAGTCTACTATTTTTTTTCGTTCCTTTTCTGATTGACCTTTCCGGCGATACTGTACCTCTTTACTCCTATGAGAAAACCCCACAAACAACTGTCATTATGTGCGTGAAGCATGGCGGGCTGTTCCGTACTCTGTCGCTCAAATGAAAAATCTCAAAGGGGCTGTTCATTAACTACGTATACAGTTTTTTGGGATTCTTGACCCCCCTGAAATTTTAAAATTTGTATGGACCGTGGACAATTGGCGTTGACGGCATGCTTGGCATACACAGTTGTACACACCAACTGCTCATTTGTTAATAACTTTACACAGAGTTGACGAAACATAGTTCTTTTTGAAGCAGTAGATAGAATAGAGTTTAAGCTTGTTATAGATACATAAAACAAAGTAGATTTTAACTCTAGTAATAAACTGTATTTGTTTTTGCGTTGTAAAAATGAAGTGAGAAATGCTCGCTGCACATCTCGGACTTTAAGAGTAAAAAATCATTGGTGTTGATTCAAATGTTAGGATTTATCTACTTTTTCCATATCTATTGTAAGCTATGATCCTAATCTATCAATTACTTTAAAGAAAAACAAATTTCAACTACTGAGTACAAAGTTATTAACAAATGAGCAGTTGGTGTGTAAAACTGTGTATGCCAAGCATGATTGACGGTGACTCTGTAGCTCTTTACTCCTATGGTAAAATTTATAAGCAAACGTCAGACTGTGCGTGAAACATGGTGGACTTCGTACTATCCTTTCACTCCACCGAAAAATTCTATAAGAAACTGTCAATCTTTTCTAAAAAAGACGACTTTTCGACAGTGCCGTCAACGCCAATTGCCGTGGACCGTGGACAATCCGAACGGACCCTGTTCCTGTCGAGAGAAATGACAGACGCAATTAAGAACGCGTTTTAAGTTTGCTTCGCACCATGGATTCTTATGTAAAGGGAAAACCTGCTTGCCCATTTTTTTAAACTATTTCAGAACAAATTTCTTGAGTTCATCGAGTATAATGAAACTATGAGCTACTTGCAACCACTTCCATTGAAAAACTCAGTTTTGACAAAAACGCAAATGGGACCATAGCGCAACACCTACAACGAACGATACGAAATCATGAGCGGTTCGTTGGCTCCGTGCCGCACGGTGGCGAGCCGAAGCCCGTAGCACCGAGTTCGGGTTTCTCTTTTGGTTCGGTGGCGTGCTAACATGTTGCACCGACACCGCGTGCTTTATCGAAGAAACCCAGTGCTGTGCATACATGAGTAGGTTGCCACCGAGCCGCACCGAGCGGTGTTTTTACCAAGTCTGGCTATGAGTATCGAGTCTGCAGAGGGATCCCAGAGTAAACCAAGCACCTTGATGGCTTCATTCACTCCATGCTCTTCCAACGTGATCCTTTTTTTCTTGATCCTCCACGGGAATATGCTCTAGGAATTCCGGTGAATTTGAGCACCACTTGTGTATGGGGAAACCTCCTTGTCCAAGGAGCTGCTTCAGCTGTTGTTGAGCCTTGATAGCGTGCTCCACCGAGTCTGCACCGGAGAGTACATCGTCCATGTACGTTTCTTCTTTCACAATACGAGCGGCGACAGGAAGGTCCTCACCATCCTCTTCGACGAGTTTCAGCAAACACCTGGTTGCTTGATATGGTGCCGATGCCGTACCGTACGTAACGGTACAGAGTTCCAGGACTCCTAGGGGTAACGATGGGTGCTCTCTCCAAAAGATTCGAAGGAAACTACAATCCAACAGGGCTTTGAGTATTTGACGGTACATTTTAGAGATGTCTCCGGTGATGGCAACCTTGAATTTTCGGAACCGTAGCGCGATATGGTGCAGATCGTTATGTACTACTGAACCAACTTGCAGTACATCGTTCAGGGAGAGTTCCGATGGCGACAACTTTGCACTTGCGTCGAATACGACTCGACATTTCGTGCTCGAGCTGGACTGACGTAACACTGCATGATACGGCAAATAGTAGGTTTGCTTGTTGGGTGGTTCTTCAGATCTCGGTGCAGTGTCCGAGAGCTTCGTACTCCCGGATGAAGTTCACGTACTGAGCCTGCAGCTCGGGATTGCGGATTAATCGCTTCTCCAACATCAGGAATCTTTTCAAAGCTAGACTGCGACAGTTATCCAATTGGAGAAGATTGTCCTTGAACGGCAGTTTCACGATGAATCTTCCAGTTTCGTCACGTTGGTAGGTGGAAAGGAAGTGGGCTTCGCATGCTGCTTCCTCGGTCGACAGCTTGGGAACGTCCGGCACCTCCTCGACTTGCCAGAAACGGTGCATCCTGTGCTCAATGTCTTCAACGGCTATGTTGGATTGGAGCGACACGTTTGACACGAGCTGATCATTGATGGCACCTGCTACGATCCACCCCAGATAAGTGTCTCGCAATTGTGTAAGACCTTCGGCTAGCCTCAGCTGATCAGGTTTCAGGATATCGAAGAATAACTCCCCACCGATCAGCAAGTCCACCTTATCCGGACTGTGGAACTTGGGATCAGCTAGGATTACCCCTTCAGGGATCGTGCATTTGGTGATGTCTATTCTCGATGCAGGGATGCATTAGTACAGTTCCTGTTCCTTCTGAACTGATTTTGTCAAGTAGACTGTGGTTTTGTCAAGTGGACTGTACTGGGTGGGAGCGAACGGAGTTGGCTAGCGTCAATCGAAGTTCTAAACTCAGGAGCTCTGAAAAGAGCTGGGGGGTTTGACGCTGCTCTCCGGGACACCAATGGACATGCAGTAGAAATGACGAATGCTGCCGACTACACTAGACACTACTGTTTATTTCTCTTCGTTTCTCGATACAAGGTGAAAGCTGCTGCTGCTGCCTGAACGGATGCTCGGTTGGATTCAAACTTAACTTAAGCACGCTACTGCGGGGATTTTTATAGAACGGCACCGACCGTTTGCTCGTTGCTGATTGGTCGACGTTTTCTCCTCTCTTTCGGCGGTAGGCGGAACAGTTCCAATGACGCGTTCATCTAGATAAAATTGATTAATAGCAGATTTTTAGCGATGGGCCCATTTTTAGATCCATAAGCCAACATTAGAGCCATTTCCCTTATATAGCAAAATTTTGACGAAATGCGATATGATCTTCTTCAAAAATTTTAACCATCCCATTTAATCGTCGATTATCTCACAGCTCGTCGCCGACAAGGTTAGCAACGCCCGCCTTGATGGATGGGACACGAAAACCAGTATCTTAAAAGTAGTCTTATGGTTCTATTGGCTTCTGTCTCTAGTTGTGGTGGTGGTGGTGGTGGTTGGTGGTGGTTACATCGTTTTGATTGATTCGATTGATAAATACACAGCAAAATAGAGAGAACCCAGTCCGATCGCTGCGCGACTGGCCGTCGTCCTACCCACTAACTAACTACCATCTCCTTCTATAGTTATTTAATTTTAAATTCGCCTAAATTTGTAGCAAAATTGTCCTACATCACCGCTTAGAGCTTCCTCAAATTCCTGTGTGTCAGTAGTGCGCAGCTTCTTTCCAACAACAACTTAGATCTGTATTTTCTTTTCGTCGCCAACCAACGCGGAAGAAGCGGTGTTGTACACCCGTTTTCTTTTTAATTTGTTTGTCTCGAAGTTTTCTTCTATTTTTTTTCTTCATTTAACTACAATAATATCTCAGTCTTCTGTTTGTCCTATGGTTAGTGTTATGGAAGATTTTTGGTCGATGTCTGCGAATGGGTCTTGAGTGTGTGTGTGTTTGTGTGTGTTTGAAAAAGGGAGAGACAAAAAGACAAAAGAGAAAACACCAGAATGGAGAAAAAAGAGAACAGATGAAAACAGCTGTTCATCGCTGGTAGTCGTTATCGGTAAATCACAGAATAGCAGTCGATAATTTGGGCTGATGGGGTTAGTATGGTTTATCAAAAGACAAAATTCAACGCAGAAGAGTCGTACCAACCAAAGCAAACAAAACAAGCAGAGTTAATTCTGACGTGGACCGTGTTTCGGAAATTTCAGAACAGTTGAGGAATCAAATTATTAAAAATAAAAAAATAAAACGGAACAAATTCGGGTGACGTACATACAATGATCAAAAGCAAAGCGCAACACAAAAGCTGACTACAATCGGAACAAACGTCGAAACGATTCTCGGCGGTTTGATTCCGATTTCACAGATGTATGTTTTAGTTTAATCACACCAATGGTAAATGATTTAAACAATAGAAACACAAACACATTTTTTGCGGAGGATGTGTGTGTGTGTGTATGTGTGTAGGAATAATCCCGAATTAGGGTCCCCAAAGCGGATGCTCATGTAGAGGTATGTAGGTGGCTGTAGTTCTTGAGCCGAAAATGCGAACACTCACCTGTGGAGCCTGCGTGTCCAGGGTGTGCTTCGACATCACGATGGTGGTGGTCTTCTGGAGGGTTTCTGCCGTCGGGGGCTCCGTTGGTGACTTGGGTGGACCATTCTCCATGAAATTGCCACCCAGTGCGAGGGATTCTGCCGCCCGGACAATGTCCAAGACCTGTTGGAAGAGAATATCATGAGATAAGTATCGCTCTCGCGCTCGCGTTTCGAATGGGTTACCTTTTCCGGGGTGCTCTTTGCCCGTGCACTAACCAGAGCTTGGGAATCCGCATTCGGAGCCGCAACCCTACTCAACGTTTGAGGGCTAACCGTCGCTACCGTCGTCGTGGGAGGTTGCGTTGGGGGTTGTGCTTGCTGCGGAATAGCTACAGGCGCCACATCCGCCGCAAACGTGTCCCTCTGGTCCGGTACCCTATCTACACTAACCTTACGCAGGGGTTCGGCAGCAATGATTGAATCGTCCCTATCTAAGCTCGATACGCTCTGACTCAACTCGGAGCCAGTTTCTGAAGCTCGAGATCCTACATTCCAACGGAAAGAAGATACTGACTGTTCAAGAGTTCCACACGTGATGGCTCATTCTACAAACTCACCTATCCTAGTGCTATGACCGTTATTGCTTATTCCAGTACCCATACCACCGGTACCACCGATTGTCTGGTTCTGTAAATCACCCTTCTCGTAGCCCTTACAGACAACCAAGTGCAGCGCGTGACCGGAGGCACGGAGCGAATTCACCGCCTCCTGATGGGTGGCTCCGAGCAGCGAGATACCGTTGACCTCCAAGATCCGCTGGCCGACCCGTAACCGGCCGTCCCGCTTCGCCGCTCCGGAGCTGTTGATTTTCGATATGAACACACCCTCGTCGGCCTGATCCACCGGATTACCCCGCTGCCCATTCAGACCGCCCTTGATATGCATGCCGAGCCGTTCGCCTTCCTGCTTGACGATTTCCACCTCCTGTTGGATATAAAGACAATTGTTAGTGCACTGTGTGAATTGCTTGTATGTGCTAAGCTGTTGTGGTGCACTACGGTTCCATTGGATAGGGACGACATCCATACAAATCAAAGATGAAATCAAAAGTTGGGGAATGGGTTTTACTCTAAACAACAAAATGGGGAAAACAATTTATCTGTCACTGCATGGCAGCCCGGAATGTGAATGAATGAGAAAGAAAAATTCCACGACGGCAATGAAAACAAGTGCTTCATGTGTTGATTGTTTGAACCCAATAAAAAAAATGAAAATCCACACGCATGACTTCGCTATATTTGCACAACAGTGATCTAATGGGAAATAGAACAAAACTCAGGAAATTACAAAATCTACGCGGAATTTAGGGTAATCGACAGGTCACATTTAAAGAGAACGAGGGGAAACCACTATTACATACCTCTGTTTGCAAGCTAACAATTTCGAAATGCTGACGGATGTGCAGATGATAAGTTGGATGTTTGTTTTGAAATTTTGAATGGCATTTTTGTTTTGTTTTGGTTTAATTGAAACGGTGAATGAGAGAAACAAAGGAACAAAGCAGTAATATCCGTTAGAGAGCGAGAGCGAGCAAGTCTAAACTAGCATTTGGTTCCTAAGCAAAAATGTGTGTTGTGTGAAAGTGTGTTGTGGACGGCGGTGAGAATCCCTTCTAACAAGAAACTAGTTTTGTTTAGTGTGATTAGATAGTGTACAACTGCTAGCGTTTCTATAGCTAGGTTTGAGGAAAGCTAAGAAATTCGCACGCAAAACAACGTGCGCTGTTGATGCTGCTGCTGTTGCTGCTGCGAGCCGGTAAATATGTGCTGTTCAGAATGCCTATCCTTGAGGGGCAGTAGTTCTTACCTGGAACCCGGCGGGCAGCGGATCGTGCTGAACCGTCAGTTTGATCTCGTCGCACGGCCTCAGCAGTTCCATGACCGCTTCCTGATGCGTTGCACTCGTAACGTCCGTACCGTTGACCTTGAGGATACGGTCACCCATCCGCAGCTTACCGGACAAGGCCGCAATGCCACCGGGAACGATCTGCGATGACAATGAGACTTATTAGAATGCACGCATTGTAACAGTAATTAGAGGACTTACATGTGAGATAAAGATACCGGGCTCGTGGGCCCCGAATGGCGTGCACGAATGATCCGTACCGCCGATGATGCTGAAACCGAGGGAACCCTGATCCTTGGGAAGGACTACCTCCTGGAGTAACGCAAAACAGACCAAAGTTTCGATTAGAAGCGGAGGAGAATGGTTGACGACAGACGAAAGAAAAAAAAAAAGACAAGAAGAAGCTTCAGTAAATTGGGATGATTGAATACGATATGAACTAATTACTATTACACGTGTAACAACGAAAGCTCTACCAGTAATGTTGAAACTCGACACAAACTGTATATGTACACAGGTAGGTATAACAGGTCGCATCAGCTATAAAGCAATTGTATGTACTTCAATGGAATGTCATTGCCAATTAGATTGCTCTCTAGCTCAGTTGTGGCTATTGAGTGTGTGTGTGTGTTTGTAGATGGATGTAAAACAAATGATAAATGCATTAATAACAACTTCGTTTTGCCCAAACACAGGGTAGATTCTGAATCTAGATGTACACGAAAAGCCAATCAGAACGAAACGAATAGCAGATGAAAGGCTTGGTTTGATGTGTAGGCGACTACGAGGGGGTGTTCATAAACAGAAATTTAATTAATATGTGATGGCTTACGGAAAACGATCATGAAAGGTAATAAGGGGAAATGGGAATTAGATGTTGGGCAACTTTTTCGGTTAGCCACACGTTTTTTGGATGGGAAAAGTTTTTCTAAGAATATTAGATGTGGATTGTTGGATGTGTAATTTACGCAGTGATTGTGTATGGAGAGTTATCACATTCTTCATTTCAACAGTACGTAACGCAAATGAAGTTCACTAGATAAGAATATTTGTAAATTGTCCTTAGATATTATACGCAACCCGATCAGACGGCATTTAATCAAATAGGATAGGGCTCTTTGGAAAGTTTTGATACATACGATACTTAATTAGTTTAGCATGCTTGTTTTTCTAAGCTCTAAAAAATCTTCACGTCCGATTTACGTAACTGATATGTATTTAGAAAAAAACTCAAAGATATCAAAGTTCCCAGCAGCTTGATGGAAATATTGGACGGTTATTTGATTATTTTACGTTAATTTATTGAACAGCCGTATCTTAACGAAATGCCAATGGAATTTTGAGTTTTCTGATGTTTTGCAAGGTAAGTTTGGGGAACTTTAACTATCAAACTTTTTTTTATGGGGTGGATCTCTCGGGTCATTGTAGAAATGTACCCATGAAGTAAGATCCTAGTGTGAAATCGGAATCAATAGTTAAAAAAGGATCCGACATCAACCGTATGAGCTTCATCTCTTACAAAGTCGGATTGGCTCCCAAACTACGCGAAGTTGCTCTTACATCGGAGACAATGTCGAAAGGAATTTTGTTCCGTGAATTTGAAGATGATTCAAAAATATGTGGCTGGTGAACGGCTGGACAATGCGTACCATTGATACTTCGCCTATTTGCAGGTATAAAATAGACCCCAGTAGCGGTCCTTAGCCTCTTGTCCAGTAACTCCTATCCCTACCTCCCCGCGGTGCCGGCTGGGGTACGAGTAACCATAGGGAAGATCGGGTAACCAACCCCGGTGGGACCTTGGTCGTATGCTGACAGGGAAGGGGGGAACTCCTCTCTCCGGAGAGTGCAGTCTTCGAGTGTCTGTTCACCATGGAGGTGCGGCTCAAAACGGCGTCTAATCTCCATGTTAGGAAGCGGCTGATCAACCAGCGTGGGACTCTAAACAGTGCTGTGCACGATGATCCCCCGGCGAGACAATAAGGATTGGTGCAGGCCCTACAAGCCAGCCGTAAAAAAACAAAAGTACAGAAAGCAAGCAATGGAAATACGGACCGGAACAATCGGCATAGATCCAAGCAACGGAAACGGACTAACGATTTGAAACTCGGAACATGGAACTGCAAGTCTCTCAATTTGTTGGGAAGTACCCGCATTCTTTCCGATTTATTGCAAGTTCGACATCGTAGCGCTGCAGGAGGTTTGCTGTAAGGGATCGTCGGTACATACGTATAGGGATGGTTATACCATCTACCAGATCTGCGGCAATACACATGAGCTGGGTACAGCTTTCATCGTAATGGGCGAAATGCAGAAGCGCGTGATTGGGTGGTGACCAATCGATAGCAGAATGTGCAAGTTGAGGATCAAAGGCCGTTTCTTCAATGTCCGCATAATCAACGTGCACAGCCCTCACTTAGCAAGTGACGATGACGATAAATACGCTTTTTACGCGCAGCTGGAACGGGAATACGACAGCTGCCCAAAGCCATGTCTTTCGATTCTGGTTCGTCGTGGCCCATTTGTGCAAATAGTGACGTTTTCGAAACCGTGAAGAAAAGAAGATTGGAAACAGCCAGTGTTGTGGTGGTGGCTGACGGCCGCAAGTGTCCGATGGAAGGCGAAGGAACGTGCCGGATCTCTTGCCTCGTTGAGGGCCAACGTACAAAGCAAGGGTTTGCTGACTCAGGTGCTTGTCGGTGGCTTGTATTTACTGCACCACAACCCGTTGTGCATGCATGAATGGCACCGAAGACTGGGAAACCGTGACCCATAGGCCATACTGGAAATGGAGAGAAGTGGATTAGCGAACGGTATCCGTATCCAACCTTGTGGTATCCGTGCGGTCTGTGAGTGCTGCTTGAAGGGGAAGATGGCGAGGCTTCCGTTTCCCAAACAGGCAGTGCAAAAGTCGACCGCAGTGCTTGATATCATCCACAGCTATGAATACTCCAACGCCGGGAGGGTGCCGTTATTTCGTATCATTTATAGATGATTTCAGTCGCTACAGCTGGATCTTTTTCCTTCGCAAAAAGTCTGAGACGGAAGATTGCTTCAAACGAAGCGTGTGGATTGCCAAAACGCAGTTCGGAAGGCCACCGAAGGTGCTTCGCTCGGATTAAGGAGTTCTGTGCACAAGAGGGAATACTCCAGCAGTTCACTACGGCGTATAATACACCACAGCAGAACGGTGTATCGGAGCGCAAAAATTGGGCGCTTGTTGACATGGGCAGATGCATGCTGCTCGATGCCAACATGGGCTACAAATATTGGGCGGAAGCTGTTAATACTGCCAACTATTTGCAGAACATGCTTCCGACAAGGGTCAGAGATAAAACTCCTTTCGAGACCGTTTTCAGGAAGAAGCCAGATTTGGAGGATCTTCACGTGGTCGGTTCGCAGGCGTGTGTTCTAGTTCCTTCGGAAAAATGCACCAAGCTGGAACCAAAGGCCGTACGGATGACATTCATCGGGTACTCTTCGCAGCATAAGGGGTACCGAATGATTGATTTGAAAACAGACAAGGTCGTCATTAGCAGGGATGTAAGATTTCTGAAGTAGGAGCAGTTGGAGATTTTCCGTCCGACAAAGCAGGCTTCGGAGGAATCAGGTAGTGTCGTTGAGTTCCCACTAACGGTGCAGAATGAAGTTGGCCCTGAAATTGATGATGAAAATGGAAGTGTATTGGGTGAGTATGAAGATGCAGATGAAGAAGATTTCGAAGGATTTGAAGCAAGTACATTTTACCGCGGAGACGAGGAACAGAAGGAGCTGCCGGACGGCGAAATGCGTCGGTCGCGGCATAGTAACTTTGACCTGGAATCGCTTCGGAAAAATCAAACCTGGGAGGAAACCGATGCACCACCTGGAAGGAAAATCGTAGGATGCCGCTGGATGTTCAAACGCAAGTATGACGAGGACGGGAACGTGATTCGTTATAAAGCACGTCTCGTTGCCCAAGTCTACGGTACGGATTTCGATGAAATATTTGCTCCCGTTGCGCAGCAGGTAACCATTCGAACACTACTTACTATCGCAGCTAGAAGAGGTATGTGAAACATATAGATGTCAAGACCGCGTATCTCAACGGTGATCTAGACGAGCAGATCTATATGCGAGTGCCTCCTGGAGTGAAATCTACGAGGAGTAATACAGTTTGCTTGTTGAAGAAGAGCATATACGGCCTTCGACAATCGGCAAGGATGTGGAACCAGAAAATCAATAGTATTCTACGACAAATGGGATTCAAGCCGTCTGATGCAGACCCCTGTCTGTATGTGCGTCATCGAGGTCAGAAATCGACATTCATATTGCTCTATGTCGATGACATGTTGGTCGCAAGTTCAAGTCAGCAGGAGTACGATGATTTTCAGGCGCTTGGGAGCCGAATTCGACCTAACCCAACTAGGAGATGTACAACAGTTCGTTGGAATACAGGTAGCGGAGAAGAACGATCAGTATTGCCTCAGTCAGAAGGCGTACATTCGGAAATTGGCGGATCGTTTCGGTATGCAGGATGCTAAGCTGTCCAAGATCCCGATGGACACAGGTTACATGCAGCAAAATGAGGAGAGCGGTAGACTACCAACGAATGACAAATTTCAAAGTTTCATTGGGGGTTTGCTTTACTTAGCTGTACATACACGACCAGACATTGCTATTAGCACGTCTATTCTGGGAAGGAAGGTGAGCCAACCCACCGCTGGCCATTGGGTAGAGGCAAAACGTGTGCTTCGTTACTTGGTAGGTACTTGTGATTTGAAACTGTACGTTGGCGGAGAAGGAGATCTTGAAGGCTATGCGGATGCTGATTGGGCCGGAAACATTACCGACCGAAAGTCCAACTTTGGTTATATGTTTCGACTTGCTAACGGAACAATATCTTGGACTGCAAAGAAACAAGCTTGTGTGGCGCTTTCGTCTACAGAAGCGGAATACATATCGCTATCCGAGAGTTGTCAAGAGTTGCAGTGGGCTACAAAATGAGTTGTTTGGGCTACAAAAACCTGGAAGGAGAGTGATTCCTAGCTCCGGTCCTGACAAATCCCTACCTCACGCCTGCACGAGTCATATGATTACAAACTACTACCAGCTGAAATATGGACTGGCGCGGTAACCATAGCACGGCGGTAGAGGAAATGCTTCGCCTCCGAGCGTCTGTCCACCACGGAGGTGCGATTCAAAAAGCGTCTGACTGGCAACCAGCGGCTGAATAAGAAATGCTCTTCCCCGGAAGCTACACCTAAGATGGCAGTCCCATCAGAGGATAGAAGACCTTATAAGGCCAACCACCTACAAGAAGGCCAACAAAAGACAAGAAGGAAGATGGTTATCAGTTAGGTAAGTTACCGTATACTACTGAATTAAGCAGAATTTTAAATGCATTCTGAAGAGAATTCCGTGAGAGTTCTGTCTAGAATACCAGGAAGAAATTGAAAGAAGAACTTCAAGTGAATTCTAAGGAGAATTCCAAGATATTTCTAAATAGAGTTTCAAGAGAATCATCAGGAGCATCCGATGGATGAGGATGTTTCCACAATAATTTTAAATAGTACTCCAACGGTATATCTAGGAGAATTCCAAGGGAAATTTTATAAGAGCTTTAAAGGATTTTTTTTGAGTATTTGAATGCAATGCCTACACTAAGAAAATTTCAAAGATTGTTTTTATGTGTCCCACACATGATTTTTTGCAATGTGATCAACAAATGATATCTATGTGTCGGACATAAAAGCCATGAGTGACATACTATTCATTTGACACATAAATTGTGTACTTCTGATTCTGTTGATGTGTGGTCACATTAAAATCATGTGGAATTTCACATGGAAATTCGTCAATAAAAATGTATGGAATTTTTTTAGTGTATGCGAATTTTAAGAAATCTCAAAAAGAAGAGATTTCCTGAGAATTCTGAAGAACATTTTAAGGAAGTCCTAAGCATTATTAAATTTAAAATTAATTGTGGTTCTAGAAATTATTCCATTGAAGTTTCACGGAATAATACAAGATGTTCTGGAGAATTCTGAGGAGAACTTCAAGGAAATTCTCTAGAACTATTAGAATTCGAGACAAACCGCAGAGTGAATTTTTAGAGCTTTCTGTAGGGAACTCCTTAAGTATTTTGAACACAATTATGAAGGGATGCCAGAGAGAGAGATAGTGAAATGCTTGAAAAGATCCCAGAGAAATCCTGGGAAAGGTTTTAAGATAATCCAGATATAGACAAACTTCCAAGATTCCACGCACAGAAAAAAAATTCAGATTCAGATTTTATGATTCTGGTAGGGTAAATGACGGCTTCGGCAATACATTATTATATTATCGTCAGAGGGGTAAACAACGTCCTTGAGAGCTCAATTTTGGCACGTGGATACATTGGTTTTTCAGAGCATCTATTGACCAGTGCTGTAGGACTTTGTTTACCCCCTGACGATAATAGGTTAAGAATACCTTAACCTATTATCGAAGTCGACATTTCCCCTACTAGAAAAAAAAAATTCAACGTTATGAACTCTATGAAAAAAATTTCTAAAACTCTATATAGATTGATATCCCCTAAAACATTTTGGCAAATTTATATTGCTGATTATTCATAAAATGTATAAGTTAACTAATAAGCAGACGCCTTGCAAAAAAAAAAGTTAATGAAGATTATGTGTCAAATGATATGTATAAATGGTCACACGTACTGTTTATGCATTCTTATAGCACTTACGTGGTTTGTCTTAAGAAATTTATAAGGATTATGTTTTAGCAAAAATGTATCGAAATGAATAAAATAATTAATTTTCGCTTCGTGATTCGAATTTTTGCGATCAGAGATATTAAACAAATTCTGCTTCTCAAGAGCAGTTATCGTCGTCGTAGGTGAGGTCGTCGCCGATATTGAAGCTAAGTAACAAAACATTGATCGGAAACATGTTCGTAATTGTTTTGTAATATAAGGAGCTCGGTGACCTAGTGGCAACCGATTTTGCTTACTGAACAGAATACCGTGGGTTCAAACCCAAGCTCCTTCGCGCTATGGAATCGTTAGAACATCAATTCAGCATATCGTTTACCAAAACGAATCCTGCTGCAATCCCAACCCTTTTATCCAACATCCAACAGTGATTTATCGTTGAAGTGCAGAGGTGCTTTTGGCTTTCATTAAAGCGAGTATTACGTCAACATATTTCTACCCATTCCTTTCTTGACCAGCATTCGGACGTGGCCGATGCTGGTATTGCCTAGTTTTAGATCACCAGTATTTACACATTGATTGCTAAAGGGTGATACGGTCAAAATTTGGTCAAGGGAAAACGCGTGTAAATCGGTGAAATCGTTTATTTAAAAAATCAAATTAAATTTCTTTTTCAAGTTCAATTATTATAAAATTCAGGAAAAATATTCAGTTAGGCTTCCGCTTTTCCAAATCCGAATTGCCTGGCCTTACGCTTGACCCCTGCCATCAGATTTTGTACAGCCACCTTGTCTACCTTCTTCGCCGCAGAAAGCCAGTTTGCCTTGAACTGCTGCTCGCCCTTAGCAGTTTTTTTGGTCTTCTTTAGGTTCCGCTTGACAATAGCCCAGTATTTCTCAATTGGGCGGAGCTCTGGCGTGTTGGGAGGGTTCTTGTCCTTGGGAACCACCTGCACGTTGTTGGCGGCGTACCACTCCATGGCCTTTTTACCGTAATGGCAAGATGCCAAATCCGGCCAAAACAGTACGGAACAACCGTGTTTCTTCAGGAAAGGCAGCAGACGTTCAAACACTCTTTCACGTAAATTTCTTGGTTGACAGTCCCGGAAGCTATGAAAATGCTGCTTTTCAAGCCACAGGTACAGATGGCTTGCCAAACCAGATATTTCTTTGCGAACTTTGACAGTTTCATGTGCTTGAAAACATCTGCTACCTTTCCCCTTCCTTTTGCCGTATAAAACTCCTGTCCCGGAAGCTTCTTGTAGTCGGCTTTGACGCAGGTTTCGTCGTCCATTACCACGCAGTCAAACTTCGTCAGCATCGTCGTGTACAGCCTCCGGGATCGCGCTTTGGCCGTCGTATTTTGTTTATCATCGAGATTTGGAGTCACTACCTTCTTGTAAGTCGATAGTCCGGCTCGTTTTTTGGCTCGATGCACGGTTGTAGACGATACACCCAGCTTATTTGCGGCATCTCGAAGAGAGAGGTTAGGGTTTCGCTTGAAACTACCGGCAACTCTCTTTGTCGTCTCAGCGGCTTCCGGTTTTCGATTTCCCCCCGATCCAGACTTCCTGGCTGTCGACAAACGTTCCCCAAACACTTTAATTACATTTGTAACGGTTGATTTGGCAACTTTTAGCGATTTTCCCAACTTTGCGTGCGAGTAGCTCGGATTTTCGCGATGCGCGAGCAAAATTTTGATACGCTGCTCTTCTTGCTTGGACGGCATTTTGACAACTGAAGAGTGAATTCCAAAATCAAAATAGGAGCAACATTCTACACACACACACCTTCAAAATGAGGGGTGTTCAGGTTTTTTAAATGCAAAATTGAAAGAAATACATCAAGTTGATATTGACCAAATTTTGACCGTATCACCCTTTAGTACCAAACAACGTCTATTGGTCTAATGGCTGCTGTGCTCTGTAACAATGAGTGGTATCCTTTACATACATCAATACATACAAAGTCACTCCCACTTACGATATTAATAATATTACTATAGTCACTTTTACACACCTAAGGTCATTCGCGACTTATCCGAGGATGAGACTTGAACTCGTGAACTTTGACGTGTGATGCATCGATGTTAATCACTACGTCAAGCCCGTCTCCCAAAGAGAATCATAACGTAATACCACAGATATCATATGAAGGGTACAGTGTCTTTTCAAGTATTGCCGATACAACGGGCAGCAGCAGTTATTTTTTCGGTGTGGATCAAGCGGTCGGACAGCCGGTAGAGACTACTGTCTCGAGTGTTTTATTCATTGCCTACAGCTCAGTCGGTCGGTGAAGTAAATTAAATTCGATGATGGCTGGAATTGAGGTCAAGAACGCCGTTTGTTTTGACATCGAAAATGAAAGTAAGCGTACCAATTAAGTCAAGGCGCTCAATGCCTATGCTGAGATGGAAGCACGTTATCGAATATCGGGGAAGAAAGCCCTATTCATCAAGTTTAAGTCGGAGGAGTCTGCGCTTTACGCATTAGAATGCATTAGAGCAGTTCCACGACAGACGAATCGGAAAAACTCGACCATCTCCGATTTGTATGAAACGTTGCGTAATTGTTTCTTACGGGCAATGATTCATATTTTTGCTAAAATTCGGCCATTTTGGATCTTGTAAAATTTTCAAAATCACGTCTTTGTATTTTTGTTTTTGTTTTTAATTGTAGCATGGAAACGGTACTTCTAATCGAATTGATGTCAGATACAAAATTGTAGCGAAAAATAATGTCTATCTGAAAAAAAAATATTACAAATTTCTGTTTGTAATTTCAAGTATTTAATATCTCAAAATTTCAAATTATTAAAAAAAAATACAAAGGACAGCTCTATGTTCGCAATGATAACGTGGGCTACGTGGTCTTATGTCATAAATGTTATTTCTTGACTGCAGCAGGAGCTTGTGTTTTGTGTAGGAATAGGAATTTTAGCGGGGTTCTCTCTGTTTATACTCTTTAGTATGATTATGATTGCCCTGAAAAGAACCTTTTGATATGAATTTTAGTTGGGCAGTTGGGGCAGCCTTGATAGGTAGATGCTTGGCGGGGAGCCTTTCGTTGTGTACTGGAGAACACCACCACTCACTACGCGGTGATTCAATAAACACCGTTCGACCGAGACCGGATGGAATTCAACTTTGAAATCTGTGTTAGGGACGCTTTTCGCAGGCAATCGGTGATAATTTTAATTATCATAGCAACAGTTGCACATTCGTGCAATTTTCAATAGATACCTATTTAAAAAAAAAATATAATAAAGTCTTCAGTTCAGCAGATGCATAGAAATATTTCCGATCGATTGGTGATAAAACTATTGAAATTGGTCCAGGGGCAGCTGAGTTATTAACGTTCAAAATCTTTCATAATTTCGTTACATTTTCCATTTTTGGTTTTCACAAAGTGTGCCCCCATATAGAAATCACAGACGTAGTCTTACGTCAAAAAAAAAACTCATGAAATAGTCAAACTTTTGCAATGTTTAAAATTATGAACAGTTGAAAAATGACAAACATCGGAGGGCAAGAACTTTTCGTACTTTTTTATTAACTTGTTGTTTAGACGTGTTTTCATGTAATTTATACTCAGGGAACAATGTTTTAGACAATTTGAATCATTTGCTGTGAGAAAATACACAAAAAGTTTACTTACAAGCAGTTCAGAAATTTAAACAACATTTTTCATTTTTTAAGTACCTATGATTTTGAATACGTGCGAGTGTATGATTTGCTACGGGTCCCGAATAATGCGTAGTGGTGGGGAAATTTGGAAAATTTAAGCGAGTCGTCGCGGACATGCACACCGGTGTACGCGGTGTGTATATGGATGTGAAAAAGGAGATTCCCTCATCACTCGATTTCCTCAATCGGAAAGGAAACATATGTTATGAGGTTTTTTATGCTACATGAAGGGGCAACTGGATGAATTCTTGCCCACAGGTGGAAGGCCCGAAAGCAAAAAAAAAAAAACAACAACCGAAGACAAAAACAAGACGTAGAACAACAATAACAACAACAACAGGACGAATAACAAAGTGGTAGCAATACGTACACGAATGTGGTGGCTGGAACTCGCATAAAGGCGAACCGTAGCTTGACCATACCAAAAATGGTTAAACATTGTTTATAATAGCTGCTAAACTTTAACTGAAATGGTTATGGATCTTTATATGAACGTTTGTGGGATAAAGTTAAAACCTTATGTATTATGGTTTTGTTTGGAACTGGAAATTACAAAAAACGGGTTGTTAAGAACCACCACCATTCAAAATTCATATTTTCTGCTTGTATTTTCGGAAAGGGAACTATATTAGAACCTTTTTATGTATGGTTTGAGAACATTAATGGTAATGGTAATCAGTAAGGTCAAAATATGGTTTTGCAATATTGGTCAACGTTAATTTTAAAGCAAACAATTCGTGATAAATTCTGCATAAAGTTGACTGATATTAAAAAAACTATATATTGACCATACTGACTACCATAACCATTACCATTAATGTTCTCAAATCATACATAAAAAGGGTATAATATAGTCCCCTTTCCGAAAATGTATGGAGAAATGAAGAATCTTGAATGGCAATGGTTCTAACAAGCCATTAAGGTCCAGTTCTAAAAAACCATAATACATAAGGTTAAAACTTTATCCCATTAACGTTTATGTAAAGTCCATAACCATTTCAGTTAAAGTTCAAGCGTGGATTATTAACGATGTTTAACCATTTTTTGTAAGGTCAAGTTATGGTTCGCGTTTATGCGGGAAGTGCATCGTTGGATGGCAACGACAAAAGACCAGATGGAGGGGTCGTGGCGTCCAAACACAACAGCCGGCCGATTTCACCTACTATAGTCTTTCAATACTATGCAGCCTGCTGACCAAATTTTTAAAATCTTGCCATTACTCTAAATACACTCTTAATTTAATTAAATACTTTACAAACTTCAAGAAGCTTCAGAATTCTTCACGTAAGTTCAAATATCTTTATGAAAGTGCAGAGAGCATCGAGAAAGTCCTAAGAACTTCTGGTCCGTTTCGATTAACTTCAGAAAAATTGAAGCAACTTTACCAGATGTTCCAAGAATACAGTCAAGCAAACATAACGAAGTTACAAGTTCCATGAGCTCGGAACTTTTAGAAAATTTTGAAAACTTCACGTCCATTAACGTTCTATGGCAAATTTCGGGATATTTCACGAAGTTCTGAGAATTTCGTAGAACTTCCAAGAAGTTAAAGGAAGTTCCGAAAACATCAGAGTAGTTCCGAGAACGTCCAGAACAGTTTAACAACCCGAGGTGGAGTTTTTCCGATTCGGTTGAATCAAATGGAAAACTAATCCTGCTTTAAACCTCACCTTCTCATGGTAGCACGAGCAGTTATCGAGTCATGATGAACATTGCTCTTATCAAACACGACTTGGCTATCGCTTGTTTCGTTCGTCAAGTTCATCAGTTCTTTTCATATGAAGCGAAGATTTGTTTCAATTGATGTAATGAATGACTCGAAAACCGCTTCCTTCGTTTTTTCCAATTTCACTTCAATTCGGGGCTCATTCGACTTGTCACGCGTCGCGTCGTCGGGCATCAACATGTCGTATCCGTGTAGTATTCGCACAATATCGGTTGCCGATGCGGATGGCATCCGGATTATATGAAGTAATAAATTGTTATTTTATATTAAACGAAAATTAAAATAACGAGGTCATTCTGGAGTCCAATATGGGGGCCATCAGGCTCAGGAAAGATCTCAAATACCCTATAATATGAGTATTTTCGGAAGGTGAAGAAAATCTATGTCCGACGCCATTCTGCAAGATGGCGGCCATCGGGCTTAGGAAAAATGTGAAATACTATAAGATATGGGCATTTCGGAACGGGCACGACACGTAGATGCTAAAAATTGATATTCGACGGCATTCGTAGGGTATTTGACACTTCTTCTGAAATCGGAAGCCACCATCTTGAATTTCAAGATGACGTCGGACATCGATTTGCGACCTCTAGATGTCACCCCGATTCCAAAAATTCACACATTGATTGGAGTTTCACACTTTTGACGTAGGACTACGTCTGTGATTTCTATATAGGGATACCACTTTGTGAAAACCGAAAATGGAATATGTAACAAAATTATGAAAGATTTTGGACATTAATAACTCAGCTGCCCCTGGACCAATTTCAATAATTTTATCACCAATCGATCAGAAATATTTCGACGCATCAATAGTATTGCTCCCGACTGATGGTTTTCAACAAGAAACTATTGAAAAAGTGGTAATGTCAAGCATTGTCCAATGTAAAAATAAAAGGTGATAATTTTATCACTGTTTCGTTATGAAATAAACGTTCTTCTCCAACCCAGTCGTCATAATCGAGTACCACTTGGTTATTCTGCTTCAATTTGCAAAAATTCATTTGCAACCCTACACTGAGTGGCGCTCTTTGCGTCGGAGTCGTCGGAGCGATGGCTACTCATTGAGCTTTCGTTATTTCTGGGTGTGTGTCTGTCTTCTCTTCTTCGTTGCTTTACACTTGCGCAGGGTGAAAGACAAGCAAACTTTGTGTTTGCTTGATTCTCACTTTGCCTATTTCAGAAAATCAGTACATGCATTGAGTGATCAGATGACAGCCCTGAAGATAATAGATGATCGATCAATTAAAAAAACTAACTGCTCTACACATTTGTTCCGTCCACTAGCGGTCCTACGTCAAGCTTCCGTTCGTGCCCCTAGGCACAGACCCTTCTACTTTTTCTGAACCAAAACCCTCATCTTAGGTGTTAGAATGGCATCGGGCATCGGTTTCTGGCCTCTAAACGTTACTGGGATTTAAAAAATACCCATATTGATGGGTATTTTAAAGTATTTCTCCCTTTTTGTGAAACCAGAAGTCGCCATCTTGGATTTCAAGTTCCTAAAATACCCATATTTTAAGGTTGTTGACACGTTTTCTGAAAGCAGAAGCCACCGTTTTAGAATTCAACATGGTTTCGGATACCGATTTCCGGCTTCTAAATAGACGTTACTCTGATTCTAAAAAAAAAAACATATACCTAGATGGGTAGTTGATAGAATTTCCCACTTTTTCTTAGCCGACTTATGTTGAGTTGGACTTTATAATGGCATCGGATACCGATTCCAAAAATACCCATATTGATGGGCATTTGACATTGTTTCCCACTTTTTTTTGAACCGGAAGCCACCATCTTCGATTTCAAAATGGCATCGCTTATCTATTTCCAATATCTAGATGGTACCCCAAAAATAATTTAAAAAATACCGATATTTTTTTATAAAATCTGAAGCCGCCATCTTAGATTTCAAAATGACGTCGGTCATCGATTTCCGACCTCTAGGCGTCATCCCGATGCCAAAAATACCCATATTGATGGGCATTTGACAGTGTTTCCCACTTTTTCTTGAACCGGAGGCCACCATCTTCGATTTCAAAATGGCATCGCTTATTTTTTTTCCAAAAATACCCATATTATTGGATAGTTGATAGTATTTCCCACTTTTTATAAAATCTGTAGCCGCCACCTTAGATTTCAAAATGACGTCGGTCATCGATTTCCGACCTCTAGGCGTCATCCCGATGCCAAAAATACCCATATTGATGGGTATTTGACAGTATTTTCCTCTTTTTCTGAAATCGGAAGCCACCATGTTGGATTTAAAAATGGCGTCGCATATCGATTTTCATTCTACAGACGTCATACCGATTCCAAAAATACTTATGTTAATGGGTATTTGATAGTATTTCCCACTTTTTCTGAAATCTGAAGTTGCCATCTTGAATTTCAAAATGGCGTCGGTCATCAATTTTCTGCCCCTAGACATCATCCCGATTGATATATTAAGGGGTATTTTATAGTATTTTTCAATTTTCTGACATCGAAAGCTGTTATCTTGGATTTCAAAATGGCACCCTTAACGAGTTCAGAACCACTTCTAACCATTCCAGGATGGTGCAGTGGAATGTCCCGTAGGTGTTGATAATGACAATAACGGGAACGGAATGCGTTTAGGGTGTTTTTTGTTGTACAACCGAAGTGAAAAAAAAAATGCATTTTTGGCAATTTTTGTAGCATCAAAATGGCACCCTTAACGAGTTCAGAACCACTTCTAACCATTCTAGAAAATTGCTGTGGAATGTCCCCTAGATGTAGATAATGACAATAACGGGAACGGAATGCGTTTAGGGTGTTTTTTGTGGTACAACTGAAGTGAAAAAAAAAATGCATTTTTGGCGATTTTTGTAGCATCAAAATGGTTGACAGCTTCGTCGTCGCTTGACGATTTTCGATTGAAAGTTACTTTGTTGGACGGGTGATCCACAACTTTTCGGTTCGTCTCATGTTTTTCAATCTGCCACTAAATAGCCAGTACTCATTTAAGCTTTCCCGTGTGCTCATCATTCTGGTCCATATGTATTCTAGATGATTCAACTAAGGCTCTAATGAAAAACAATTAGCATACTGAGTTATTCTCGTTGAAATCAGGTCGCCGTTGACACATGGTTTCCATTCCGAATGAATGCTCTATCCTTTCTCTTCACAATAAAATGTTGCAGGAGGGTTCCATATGAAATCTAAAGATTTAACATGATAAATATGTCAAGAATTGCTAGAAATTCAACTTTGTTGAAAACTGTAAGGCCCCTTGGCGAGCGAGGGGTCCATTAATTTGAGCTAAGGAAGTGGCAAAGGCATTTTCCTATCAGTTTCGACCAATTAAGCGGATATATTTTAATATTTAAAGACCATGTGTCACTGGCGGCCTGATTTCAACGAGAATGACTCACTATTGATTTAAAACAAAAACTTGTTCAAGTACTTTTTATAAGAAAAATGCGTTGTTGCATCTCAAATCAACCAAAAAACTTCTGAGAACTGAAGGGTTAAATACAATAAATATGATTACTGATTTTGCATTCATAATATTTAACTGAATACGGGCCTTAGTGGTTAGTATCCATGCTTCTCACGCTGAAAGACTTGAGTTCAAATCTCACCCCAGACCCCGGTGTTAAATAAACAAATAAATAATAATCGTTACTTTAACTATTGCATTTGTGCGTGAAATTAACGATTTACAAAGTTGAAGATGCTAATTTCAAATAACAGACTAAAGTGGTAATTTTTATACGATAGATGAGAAGATGAAAGTATAGAGTTGATAGTTCCGTTACAGTACGGCAGTGTGAAAATTGTATATAGAGAGTAGAAAGCGAGCAAGGACAACTTTTAAGAAAGGTACAAATCGGTTTGATCATCTCTTTTTACCAAACTCCCCCGTTGGAGAGGGATGGTGAGGGGTATTCCCCCCGCCTACACTGGTAAAAAGAGATGATCGCCGACTCGCTCATGTACCGACGATGTGTTTGAAACAGTTCTATCGATTGTACCGCACTCTAGTTGTTATCGGAAGGAAGGAATCCAGTCGTAGGTTTGGAAATTGCAGCTATTGTTAGCTTTACCACGGTATGTGCTCCTGTCATTGTCGACTTGATGACCTCGAGGGGACATACTGATGTACTCTAAGGAACTATCAACTCTATATTTTCATCTCCTCATCTATCGTATAAAAAATACCACTTTAGCCTGTTATTTGAAATTAGCATCTTCAACTAAATAATCGTTAGTTCAACGACAGACAACATTATATTAAATTTCCAACAAGACAATAACATTAAAACTTGAAGTTAAGTTGCTTTCAATTAAAAAAAAACTGCATAATGAAAGCTTAATATGATATCAGACTTATGTCACAACAATTGAAATCAAAATAGGTTTCCATTTATGATAGGAACAGCAAACTTTAGCATCGATTTACTTTCATTTTGTTGACCATTACTGTTAAAATAAATCGAGTATTTACAAAAATATTTGGAGGTTACTATCGAATTTCCGATTTTCACTAGGTGGATTAATTTGTTATGAACTTTAAAATAACTTCATTGACCCTCCTAAAAAACGCTTTTTTCTTTAGTCTTTTTAGAAACCTCAATTGCGGAATTTTTTGCACAGCTGTTTCTTATCCCAAGCACCATTGCAAGTTTTAATGAGGTTTTATAGCATACTACAGGTCTAAATCATGGTCTACAGAACCCTAATAAAACCCAAATAGTTACTTGGGATCTTCATCCTGACCAGTTTGCATGAGAAACATCAGGATCGAGCTTCGCCTAAAAACTACTTATTCTAAATCCTACGACCTAAAATTACAAACGGTTGAAACTGAAACCACACACCAATAGAGTACTGCCTTGATTAAAATGCTATTCGTAATTGCCATTGAGAAACGTGAAAACAAAAAAAACAAAAAGTATAAGAAAATGAGTATTACAAACAGAAAAGAAAATCTAGGAAGACAATTTAAAAAAACAAACAAACAGAATATTAACACAAATGCAGCGAATTTTGGAATTGCAATAAATACGACAAATAAAGCTCCAAAGGAAACATAAAAGGTGACAAAGTGTGTGTGACAAAGTTGATAAGCTACTGAGATTGTGAGAGATAGAGAGATAGGCACAACAATATAGAGAAAGATTGTGTGTACTCATTTTCGGTGGTTGTGTATGACACTAGTAAAAGGTATCGGCGAACTATTCTCAATTCAGAAAAGTACAGTAAACGGTATTCACCTCACTGATTAGTGGTTCCAATAACCGATTGTCAGTAACCCTAGTCATTACCGTCTCAGTAAAGGTCGACTTTGTGATCGTCTCGGTGACGGTACCGAGCTCGGTGGGCGCTGGCGGCAGCATGGGCATATCCGGGACGGCCTTCTGCACTGTCACCGTCACCGTGTCCTGGTGGGGCGCACCCCCGGCGGACTTGTCCACCTGCACCACCTGGCGGCCTCCTCCTCCGCTGATGAAGTGCGACGGGATCATCGCCTGGAAATCGGCGCTGGTCATGGGCCGCAGCGGTCCCTGTTTTGGTTTGCCGTTTTGACACCGTCGCATTCCGGGGATGGGTTTGAGTTTGTTTTCGTGTGTGTGTGGGTGTTTATATCGATGTGAAAGTGTGGGAGGATTTTGACGTGGGTGCACACAGGAAGTAGCCAATACCGGGACGCACATTTACGAATAGGTTCGGTTTGGTTGTTGTTGTTTTGTTTTACGATTGTTCAAATGCATTTCGGAGCAGAGGAGCGAGGAGGAACGGGAAACATACAAAACACGTGGCAATCATGAAAAATAAAAACGAAAAAAAAAACAATGGGAAGGGAGAGAGAAAAAAAGAGAAAAAGGACACAATGAAATAATGGGTTAAGGTATTAATACAAAGTCTCTAAATTCGAGCAATAATGGATTAATAAACACGAGTTCGGTTATTGTTGATATCAGCAATGCATCGTGCATAGGGAGGGGGCAAAAATTACAAAACGAAAAAACTCTCATCCTTTAGCACTCAGATTAAGAAACCACAAACGACTGTGAGAGTGCAAATAGAAACAAAAACTACACAGCTATAGTATGATCGACTTTCGTGGGGCAACAACAGTGGACAAAACTCACCTGCGAATCCTCACTGTTTGTCTTTGCTACAATACTACTGTTATTGCTTGTACCATTGATTACTGTTGCATCCGTCTCCGTCGGTTGCTGATAGTTGTTGTTGATGCTGTTGATGTTGCTGGTATGAGTGCTACTACTACCGTTTGTGTTGCTGATGACGTTGTTGTTGTTGTTGATGTTGTTGTTGTTAGGGCTACTACCATTGCCGTTATTTACGGACGTCTGGGGCGATAATACTTTGCGAGGGGCAGGTAATGGAGGTTGCTGCGGTTGCGATGAGGACTTCAACTGATGCTGTTCCACGCTTGCCGGCTGGGTGTGAATGTGCGGCTGTTGCGATAAATGTGATGATGGTTGTGCAAATGAGTCTTGCTGTATTTGCTTTTGTTCTTGTGATGTAGATGATTGCTGAACAAATACGGGTGAGGTGATGGTGGGTATGCTATTGCTGACATAAATGTGCTGTGAATGGTAATTGTTGCCATTTACCTTGTGGGTCACCGTGGTGTGCTGCTGCTGCTGCTGCTGTTGCACTTCGGGTTGAGGGGTGGCTTGCTGAACTGGGACTTCACCCGCGGGATGATGCGCCTCCGGAGTTTCGTCAATGGAACGACGATAGCCGGAATAAGCTGGAAAGATGTAGATTGTGAATTAGTAATCATAATTTACTCGAGGCGTCTTCATGGTAGGACCCCTTACCTGGTCGATTGGCCATGTACCCGCTGGGATTCAAATTCTTCAGCATGGGACTCCTAGGGCTGGTCGGTGGCTCCAATGGACCTTTCACCTCCCGTTGAACCACCAATCGTACGAACCGCTGATGATCGGTCAACAGTTGCACCGCGTAGTCATGGTGGGCGTTGGTAATGTCCACTCCGTTGATCTGTTTCATTGAAATTTTCATACATCTTAACCACCATTCCTAAACTATTGTTATTAGAAAAAGCAAACTCACCGCTAGCACGCGATCGCCCACCAGGATCTTCCCGTCCTTGTGGGCCACCCCGGCCTCCGTTATCCGGGAAATGTAGATTCCCTCCGAACCGTCCTTGAACGGTGCATGTCCCTTACCACCGGCTATACTGAACCCGAGCCCCTGTCCGATCTGGTCCCGGATGAGCGTCGTGTGCAGGATAACCTTGTGGGTGATTTCATTTCCGTTCAGCAAACCAACCGTCGTCGGCATCGGCGTACCGGCATTCCCGTTTGGCAGTCCAACGGTGTTATACGAGGAATGCAACGCTTCACTGATACCCCCACCGTCACCGCCGCCTCCTCCTCCTCCTCCTCCTGCTATGCCTTCCATGAGTGGCTGCTCGACGGCCACTGTAATCGGGGGAGGAATCATCTTCTGTTGCTGATGCTGCTGCTGCTGTTCGACAACATTGATTTGCGCTACCGAACCACTCTCATCAAACACCGGATGACCAATTAGACGTGTCACCTCCCGGGATATGAAGAGTACCAGCACCGAACCACAGGCTTTTAGCACCTCCACTGCGTCGTAGTGGTCAGCATCCACCACCGAGACACCATTTACTTTGAGTACCTGTGGGATGGCAAGGATGCAAACAACGGCAGGATATAGATACGAGTGAACTTGTGAGTGTTCCGTAGAATATTAATACGACGTGTTTGGGAGACGGTGGTCGAATGGTTATAGGAAGGACGCTACTCAAGGCTCTTCGACTTTCTAAGTAGTTAGAAAAACCTAGAATGAACTTCATTTCATGCCTCATCCACACTTTTCCCAACCTTTTCAGTTTGACCGACGACCAGTCAACTCGCTGCAAGTAGAAAAAAAACTCACCTTATCGCCCACCTTCAGCCCGGCCAGATCGGCCGGACCACCCTCGGTGACACGGGATATGAAAATCCCCTCGTCGTCGCCCTTGAACGGTGTGGAACCCTTACCGCCCGCTATGCTCAACCCCAGCCCGGCGGATGTGCGTTCGATGTGAATTTCCGACCGTTCCTCCTTGAGCTCGGTGAAAGCGTCCAGGGCATCTGCAAAAAAAAAATGAAAAACAGAGACAGGAAAGCGTTACAATTAAATTTCCGATTCAAGAGCAACAGAAACAAACTATTGAGGTCAAGTCAAGTGTGGGTACATATTTGCATTTGCGAGCGCGGCGAACCATGCAGAGACAAGTGCGCGCGTGTAATCGACCGAAAATAAATCCTTCACCACCGACGACCGCGCCGAGGTCATGTGCCCGTTTGTGTACAGTAAAAACAATACTTTCTGGAGCCAGTCGCACCCCAAAGGCCGGAGTTGCAAATCGATCCATTGCGATATTAATACACCTCAGACTGGTTCGTGTGGCACCGACTAGAATGCGCAAATTTACGCCCGATAGGTATGCAATTTAATCGTTTACATCATTGGAACGACTAATCAAATCACAGACCAGTCTAGTTTTCCCCTGGTAAGAGCATTTGAGGAACGAAAAAATATACACGCATAAACAAACGGCGAGACGCGGACGCGATGGAAAGTTAAATATTTTGACTAAATCGTTTATTGTTGTTACCCGATAGCAAAACACACCGACAGGGCCAGACGGATTCGTCAGCCCGTGTGCGTCTCCATTCAGTTGATGGCGGCGTTGACAACAACCGCTGGATAGGTACTTATCGGGATATCGGAATGCGAGCGATTTGATGTGATACTCTCTTGGTTGTCAATAAGGCGCAGCGGAGAACGTCATCGAGTTGATTGTTTGAAAACCGCGCCAAGAGCATCGAATGACAAACTAGATACAGTAACCCCTCCATATATGCGGTTGGTTGTACCGTCCACCCACTGCCATTTCTCGACTGTCCGGCAACCAATTGAGTGGATTTTCTGTAGATAACTAGTTTATATACAAAATCATCAGCGTAATTGATTGAAGGACAGCCGAGTACCACCCACCGCATATATGGAGGAGTTACTGTATAGTATCAAACGAGTTGGTCGTTGGAATGCTAACCGCACAGACAGACGCTTAAAAAGCATGTGCCTAGCGTGACTGATTATGACTTCCAGATAAAAATGTGATGACTCGGGAGATACGGTTTTGGCGACTAGTCCTGTGCACGCTAACCGCAAAATACACAATAATTACTACTATAAAATACTCAATATTGACTACAAAGTACGGCATTTTCGAGGGAAACTGGAAATACCCATTAAATGAGAAAATAAGTTCCCTGCACATGAGTATTTGTTACCCATAAATGAATATTTAGTATTTACTGCTCATTTTTGTAATTGAAGTTACTTATAAATTGGTAAAAATTTACTCATTTAATGGGTAGTCCCAGTTTTCAACGACAATGCTTACTTTGTCGTTATTATTTGGTATATTACGGTTACCGTGTGAGGTGTATGGAAGGCTACATTGTATTACTTGTTTATGATGTTATTTTGGTTTTGTCCACCCAGGGGATTCCTCTACATGCAGGAGTGCTTCAACACCGCAGTTCAGCGAGTCTAGTCCATGAATACGTGCCGTAATCGTTTCATAGATATAAATAAACCAGAAAACTTGAAGGGTGCGCCGCACTTAGAAAACCTTAAAGGCAGGTCTAGTCTACTTTCAGGATAGTGCCACAGGACTTCCGAAATTTTCTAGTTCAATGCACTTCGAAAACAAGGGTTGTGAAAGATATAATGGGGAATGGACCTCGAGGACAGGTTCGCAGGACTTGAACAAATTTAGATAATTTGATTTCCGGAAATTTAAGACTGATACTTCGGAGAGGAAGAACTAGGAGTAAGCTAAACTTTCGGAACTCCAAGAACATTTGAGAGAGTTTCCGGAACTGTATGATCTTTCTCAGAATTCCTGTAACTACTGGATCTTTCAGAATTCCGGAAACTACCGGATCCCTAGTAATTGCTGCTGAAACTTTAGGAACCTCTTAAAATTCCAATAACTTTTTGAAGCTAAAGAAACTCCCTGAACTCGAACCTAGGAAATTTCCGGTCTTACGCTTTGACTAGAGGTTCGATAAACTTCGGGAAAAGGGGCTTCAGTGAGTTAGTATTGACCTCGTAGCCAGGACCGCAGGACTTCATGAACGCCAAACCTTGCATTAAGCGCCAGAATTTTACACAGCCTTCTCCAATTTGGTTAATGAGGTTAGTGAGAGTGCGGCGTAGTGAGGGTTTACTGTGCCCTTGGCAATCTTTTGAAATGAAGCTCCTTTCCAAATAAAAAAAAAACAATGTTCAACGCCACACGCCGAAAACACTGCTGCTGCTGATGCCGACGACCGGACACCACCACACATGGTGCTTGGAACTGAATCCGATCAGCGGTTGTGGGCAGTCTTGATAGCTAGCTGCTTGCGGGGGGCCTTTCGTTGTGTACTGGAGAACAGTACCACTCACCACGCGGTGATTGAATAAACACCGTTTGGTAAGACCGGATGGCAAGGTTGCAAAGGCTCATTTCAGCTAAAACAATGTTTTTCTAAATTATGAAATAATTAGATGCCATGATCAAATTTTGAATTGGTAGGATACAAGAAGAGGTTGCAAAGAATGTGTTTGACATATTAAACCTGTTTATTTCACTTCATGAGAGTCACAATCAGCGATTTTTCACAAACTCACTCACTCACTCACTCACTCACTCAGCGATCAGCAAATCGCTGATTGTGACTCATAGAAAGCAAAATTTACAGGTTTTATGTTTCCAACGCATAATTTGTAACCTCTTCTTGTAAGTTACAAGTAAAACATGCCATCATACCATCTTTTGGTTTTATTATTCCGAAAAACATTATTTTAGCTGAAATGAGTCTTTGCAACCTTGCCGGATGGAATTCAACATTGAAATCTGTGTTAGGGAAATCGCTTTTCGCAGGCAATCGGTGATAATTTTAATTATCATAGCAACAGTTGCACATTCGGGCAATTTTCAATAGTGACATTTTGAAAAATGATAAAATCTTAAAGTTAGCAGATGCGTAGAAATATTTCTGATCGATTGATGATAAAATTATTGAAATTGGTCCAGGGCCAGCTGAATTATTAACGTTCAAAATCTTTCATAATTTTGTTACATGTTCCATTTTTGGTTTTCAAAAAGTGTACCCCCAAATAGACATCGCTGACGAAGTCCAAAATTCTTTATAGTCCTCTACTTCTTCATTCCTACGCGGTAAGCAAATACGACAAAGAAGACGTTGTCTTTTGCATTTCATTAGCTCTCTGCACCGCACAGAGAGTGATTTGTGCGGATTGCTTTCTCGATGATAAGCTGAAAAAGAGTGTGCGAAGCAAATGGGAGACCCACACTCTCTTTGCCAAGTGCTGTGCTATGCATGTAAACAGTTTCTCTGCAAACGTTCTGAGGTACTTTCTAACCCTGAAACCTATTATGAACATTTTTCATGCTTCGAAAAATCAGTATTAATTTAACAAGCAAGTCAAATTCTAACATGTATTCCTACACATTGCACTTATGTTTCAATCTCATACAAGTTGATTTTAGGTTCAGATCGCGAGATTGATTGAACACAAAATGTTGATGAGAATTGAAACATGTTGCTGGATGCGAGAAAAACGTTTAAAGTCTCGAGCTTAGACAAATTTTGACAATTTTCAGACAATCACTTTCAAAGATTTAGGATATAAAAACTTCTTGAACACCTCAAAAATAGAAGAAGAAAAAATCATAACTTTGGGACTTAGACTTAGGGAAAATCTCATTATACTGGAACGTGCAAAATTTTCCAAAATGGAGGACTTTAAATCTCGATCTCGAAAAAAAATTAAGATTTGGGGATGAACTTTAGAAATTATGGTCCAATTTGATATTTTGAACATATATAATGCAAGTTTAGTTCAAGACAAATTGAAATGCTTCTGAAACATAGAAAACATTTTTAGATTTTGAACATTGATTTGCATTTTTTTTTTATTCATGGAGTCCGGAAAAAAATAAAGAAAAAATGAATGGACTTTTGTTAAATCGCTGGTAGATCGTCACACCAAAACTGTTGAGTGCAAGGGGCTGGACACTCAGCACCCCTGCTCAGCCACAGCAGTCATCATGTCCGCAGGTTGTTCGACGGACGGTAGGAACTTGAGAGTGATGCAACCATCATTTATCAAGTCCCGCAGGAAGTGGAATCGCAGCATTCTTTTCAGATGAGTCTAGTGCTCATCGCTGGGCCAACTCTGCAACTGGCTATAGAAGTTCACTGCCGCTGTCAGGTCCGTTAGGTGTCAGTGGTTAGGGCTGCGTATGACAAGCAACCAACTAGTTCCCTGAACGGCTGCGCGGTTCAATTCTTTCGGCAGCTTCAGGCGGTTCTCGATGGGCGCTGAGCACGGCTTGCAGTCGTCCAGATAGTGTCGCTGAGTTATCTTCATCACACCGCCAGCCCGATCGTAGTTAACTTGCAGTCCCTGAAAGCACTTGATTTCACCGATGTCCTTCATTTCGAATTCCTTTGAGAGACAGTCTTTCACCATCTGGACTGCTTTCAGCGACGCTCCGGCAATCAATATGTCGTCCACGTAAAGATCCATAATCACCCCAATCGCTCCGGATCCGAGGGTGTGCAAGCACCGGTCGTTGGCGCTCTGCTTGAAGCCAAGATTGTCCACCACGAAGTTGTGAAATCGGCTGTTCCAGGCACGAGATGCCTATTTAAGGCCATAGAGGCGGTACAAACATCCATTTGATGCACCACCATTTTGTTTCCACAAGCAATCGCCCAGACAGAATGCAAAGTGTCGAGTTTGACGACCGCATATCGGTTTTCTATCTCCTGGCAGCTTGGTCAAAGTCCAAGTTTCGTTCTTCGTGTGGACTTCTAATTCCTCGCTGACCGCAGCTTCCCACTTCAGCCAGTGCTTCCTTGGCAAACCCTCGACGTATTCCGTGGCGCTCAGCGCATACACTGCGTACTCCATATCATAGTCAGCTTGCCACGCCGGTGGTTTCTGCTCACGCACTGGTCGACCGGAGCTGATGGGTTCCGCTGGATCGTGCTCGCCATCGTTGTTCGAACCTGATTCCGATTCTGCGCCAGTGTGGTCTTCTTCGAAGAAACTCGTACTCCGACAGCGATTCCACTCTGGAACCACCGTCCTGCTCGTCCGTATCCGGAGTCTGTTCAACCAATTCGGGTTGTTCATCATCGGCCGCAGCAATGGAGAGAACATCTCGCTCACCGCCACATCCCGGAGTATTTTCCCCGCGCATGGACTCTACAAAATCGACGTCACGAACGTACATAATCTGCCGCTTTGTCGGGTGCCACACTCTATATCCGTTGTGAGCATAGCCCTTTCCAAGATTTAGCGTCCAACTTACCTAGTTGCTTTTTTGGAATGTGGACGAACACGAAGCAACCGAAGACTCGAAGTTTCTGGACGTCCGGGGCTTTGATCCTTCCCACAGCTGGTACGGAGTCATATCGGGATCGATTGCGCTGGAGGGGCTACGGTTCTATATTTTTATTTTATTTATTTGTCGTCAATCAGTGTATACCGTTTTACAATTGTTGTCTTAAGTGCTATTTTTACAATTTTGTCTTTGTTTATATTTTTATAATATGTCTTAAGAACAAGTTAAAACATTACTTCTAGTTGACGTTATGCGACGAATTAAAATATTGCTTTAATTTGGTTTTTGTCAACGTTATCGCAGTGCTTATTATATGTATCCATCATTTGGTTCAAGGGTTCAAATTTGGCATAATTCGTACGATGGCGTCTGTACGGCATAACCCCAGAAACACTTGTTCACGCTGGCGTATTCCAGCATGGCCGGAGCGCGCTCTACGGGAGAGCGGTTCATGCGCTCGGAAACGCCGTTCTGTTCCGGGGTATGGCTACCGTCCACTCGATCTGGATTCCACTTCGGTCACAAAACTGCATGAACGGTCGGTTTTTATATTCTCCTCCGTTATCAGACCGCAAACGCGAAATCTTACAACCGAACTTTGCCGATACCAGCGCGGCATATTGCTGGAAGCACTCGTACACTTCGTCTTTGGATTTCATTAAGAACACCATCACAAAGTGGCTCCAGTCATCCACAAAAGTCACAAGAGGATCTCATGTATCTCACATCTGAATGTACGAGTTCGAGAATTCGCGACGATCTTGGAAAGGATTTCGCGTTTGCTTGGCCGCGACACATGGCTCGCATATTATAACCATAAAGGTAACTGTAAGACTAATAGGTCCCGAAGAAACGTGCTCAACTTTTTGACTTAGCTCTGGTACTATCTTCGGTCCCAAGAAAATCAATTCACCCCTCGAAACATAGGAAAATCCAATAACCCCTCATTTTATCTGCCAAACTTTCATAGCGAATCAAAACAAACATTGTGTAGTACTAGAATGTTGACTAGAATGGGGTACGTTATTCGATTTGCTTGGGACCAATAGGCTAGTCAAGTAGTGAGCCAATTTAAAATCGTTAGTTTCGTATTGCTTGTTGCTATAACGTTTTCATTCTTCTTGCGGCCGTTCAGCTTCAAGCGAACACACATTTCTTCACTGATCAGTTTCTCCAAGCTTCTAGCATTCAGGTGGCCGAATCGCCTATGCCACAGCTCCAGATTCGCTGGTACGCGCCCGAACGACACCAACGAATCTTCCGCGTTTCGATTTGCGACGAAGAAGTCCAAACGATAGAGGTTTTTGACACGTTTACCCGTGGCGACCACTTCCGAATCGCGGTAGACCCGGACCGACTCACTCAAAAACGACCTTCATACCAGCTGTTGAGTGTCCAGCCCTTTGCACTCAACAAGTCCACTAAGCCAGTGGGCTATGTTGCCCCCATCGAAAGGATACACCACTGCCTAGAGAAATAACAAAGACAACAACACTTCCGCTTTTCATTTCATGTTACTCTATTTTTGAATAAACACGTTTTCTTTGAACTAGTAATAGTAATGAGCACAGGAGGGAGGTAGCCCAAATTTAACACCCATGTTTTTTTTTTTGAAGATCGAAAAGATCGTGGATAAAGAATCGATCCGAAAAATCGGAAATTGGGATGAAAAAGATCGATCTGCCAAAGATCGATCCAAGATCGCCCAATCCTAATTCAGATGACAGCCCTGCCTGCACCTGCTCTAAGAGGAAGAGGTGACAATTGGCTTCTTCCTCTTTTATTTCTATCTCTATCTCTATCTTTATCTATCTCTATCTCTATCTTACGCACATGAAATCGACCAATCAGGAAGTGGTTCGCGTTTGACAGAAAAGTGGTTTTTTTTCGCCCCCGTATTGTCACCTCTTCTCTTAGCACCTGCTGCGTTGTCACACTTTGACCCGTCAGTGTCAGTGTGACCACGCATAAGACGGTGGGATGCTCGTTGTACCGTGTGATAATGTTTGCATCGTACAAATAAGCTTCCCGTTTCACCTGTGCATATACAATGCCTTGGTTTTCTTTGCATGTGATACCACATTTTTTTCGATTTTCAATCTGTATTTTCATCGCAAAAAATCTTTTAATCTGTATCTGACTGACAAAAATCTGTTAGCAAATCTGTAAAATTTCTTTATTGTGGTCTTAGTGCAGCTTTACGTAAATCTTCATTGAGTAATTTCATAGTTCAGAAGGATTTTGTTCAAAGTTTTGAATCTTGAAAAATTGTCTATTTGTCTATTTGAAAAATCCTCAAATCCTACAAAATTTTTGTTACGTGAAGTAACTATCACAATTTCTAGAATTTTATTTTTTGTATGTCTGTAATTATGACAACCTTTATCTGGACATTTGTTTTTTTTTCAACTTCGTAATTTTTCAATAAGTTTTAACACAAAACTTTTACTGAAAGTTTAGTCGCATTGTATGCAATATTCCAAGGGGTGTTCAACTCTGCACACCTTAATTCGTGCCGAGTTATAAGTTGTGTCAAAAGCTGTGCCAAGCGCTCTGCCGAACGTACCTATCAAGGACAATTAAAGTATGCTTATCAAGGTGTTTGGCAGCCCTGAAAGTTATGACTTTTGTAATTTTGTTTACATTCTCAATTTCTCTGATGGATCATGGTAGACATTCACCTCCATTCTCATTAGATCGTTAGCGGGTCGGGAGGTGGAAGAGGAACTGCAAACCATCAAACTAAGCATAGTTCAATCCCACGCTTGGAGCAACATCGTCGAACCAGTTTTAAATCATCTGATCGACTCAGAAGTGCGTGTCCTTAAAGATATAACCCAACTCTATCGTATCGCTGATTATGATGCCTTCCCCTGAAGAGCTGTTATACGTTGAAAATAGGATTGTCAGCCATCGCAGACTTCAGCGGAAGCGCTTTATCAGGCGTCATAGATCTGTATAGAACTCGAGAAGATTCCGCCCAATCCAGTCAGCTCCACACAGACGACGAACGTGGGCAATTGGTGATTCAAGATCATATAGCATTACAGATACACCTTTCAATATTCTATGGACATCGCTTTAAAGTCCTGTGGTTGTCCTATCAAAATCCACACCAATTGAGACTAATGACTGACAAGAATATCCGAGGAAAAACGCAGGAGAAAATGTGAAAATTTCCGTCCCGAAGATACTCGGCAAGACCGGGAGCCAAATCTGGCCGCCCCTAGGATAAGCTTGTTGTCTTCTTTATTGTTCATTATGCATAACAAAATTGTTGATGTACCTCAACTCTCGCAGAAGATATTGCTCTGATCCTTCGTTGTACGCTTCGAGATTGGATACACACGACAGTATCAAATGTTGTGTTCAAAAATAAAAAGTGTGTTCTGGAATAAAGCCTCCAGTGGGACAGCATGTGCGCTAGAATGTGAGCAGCATTGGAAAAAAATTCGCGATATTTCACGAAGTTCATCAAGGAAAAGTGAGTCCTTGTGCGTTTTGGTGAACTTTTCCAATAGTGAATATGAAGATTCATCAAACTATAGATGCCCGATGCTCATCGTTCCACAATTAAATCCGATCTTCGCAGGATGCATGGTACTCTTATTTTCATACGAATCACAGAATAGTGTAGGTGTTCTGCCATCCCTGTTGTATAGTTGCGATCCATTTGCTTGATATTGATGAAATTGTTGGTGTGGCCGTTCGAATTTATCATCAAAGGCAACCATCGGGCATTTCTCACAATGATTTCATCCTCAATCGAAAACGAATCGTCTCTAGAGGAAACCCGTTTCAACCATCTTGACTGTCGTATCGACAAGACGTTCTGGACCGGCCATGGTGAACATAGATGAACTCAACTGAAGTGAGTCCCCGATAGAAGCTGTTCTAGATGAAAACAGAGACGAACTTAGTTTGCTAGGTTTGAAGATATTCACGATTCAGACAATACTTACAGATTTTTTCGAATGATCCCCAACACCAGTGGGTATCCGTTTGTCGTTTACAACTTCTTGATTGAATCCTTGTATCACCAGTTTTATGTATGACATTCTCTCACTAGTTTCGTTTGTGAGTAAACAAAGTATTGACCCGAGTAGGAAACCTTAGAAACGATTGGCAAAATATCAACTCTTAACAGTGGTGCCGTTTTATATTATATTGTTTGTGTCTTGCTTGTCAAAGTGTGCCGAACAATGTGTCATGCTGTTGTTCGGCACAGTGTGCAGATTTGATTGCCCCTTGCAATATTCTTTATTTCTGAAATCGTGTTAATCAAATATCAATATACCCAACCCAGTTGACTCTTCGACAAATAGAAAGGGAAACTGCTATTTCTTCCAACGAGAAATCAGAGCATCTGAACATCAGAAGTCCATTCAAAAGATTCCAAGTCCATTCGAAGCTAAAACAATGATAATTTATTTAGTGAAACAGACGATTTGGTTTTGATGCTCAGGTTGAATTCAAGCTGTTCAAAAGAAAGAAAAGATTATTATTCGGAATTAAAAAATATCCCTTTATTTGAAAAATCTGAAAAATCTGTATATTTTTGAAAAATCTGTATATTTTTAAAAAATCTGTAATCTGTATATACAGATATCTGTATCAAAATATTGACAAAAATCTGTATGAATACAGATAAATCTGTATATGTGATTCACTTAGTTTGTCCCACGCGCAAATGTCGCAAAAAGACATTTCAATCGCCGTGGGAGTGTCCTGGTGGACCGTCAAAAGGGTTTTAGAGCGAGAAAAGAAAGGACAACTATCCGCGAAGGTCAGCTCGGGTTCCGAGGGTTATCGCTGCTATCAATTGGAAGATTGCGGAGCGGAGTCGAGAGCATGGAAAACAACTCACATGATTACCAACCGCATCCGGGAGCTACGAGTCGAACGATGCAAGAAAATCTTGAACTTCCTTAAGCGAAAAAATCCGGTAATCCTGTTCACCGACGAGAGCATGTTTACCGTCGATCCCGTAATATACCGACTGGTATAGTAGTTCTCTTCCGGTAAAAGACGTGGGCGACGAGCACAACAACGTGTATCTGACCAAGCATCCTGCTAGCGTTATGGTGTTTGGATTGGTGGCTTCCGATGGCAAAAAAATGGACCCGGTGTTCATTCCAGAAGGCGATAAGTTCAACACGGAGGTCTACATCGGGGTTTTAAGTAAGTATGTTCTTCCGTGGATCAATGAACAGTACGGTCCGAAGCCAAATGTTGTATTTCAACAAGATGGGGCTCCGTGCCACACCTCGAACCGCACTCAGAAGTGGTTGTAGGAACATCTTCCGTTCTGGGCGAAGGATATGTGGCCGCCATCCAGCCCCGATCTTAATCCGCTGGATTACTCAATATGGCGCGTCATGAAGGCCAAGGCCTGTTCTAAACGCCATCCGAGTACAGCAAGCCTCAGACAAACATTAAACCGTACCTGGCGAGAAATGGATCCAGACTACATTATTAGAACCTGCCGTGCATTCCGGAAGCGTGTGGAGGCCGTAATTGCAGCAAGTGGAAACTCGATCGATGATTAACATAGTTTAAGACTCTGAGAAACATCCCCCCTTTTTGAATAAATAAAAAAAACTCGAAAAGGAAATTTTTGAGAATTTTTTTAATTTTGACATTTCTCAATGGTGCAAACATTATCACGCATACGGTACAACTGGAAAGTCGACATTTCTGTGAACCTTCTTCAGCATGCGGATGGCAGTACGAAGGTCAAACGGTAAGGTACCTGTTTCAGCCATAATCGCTGAAATCGGGCTGATGACGTACCCTCCAGAGGCGAACCGGACCATTCGGTTGTAGCCGGGAGCAAGATTTTGGATGACGGAATCCTTCGCTCTGCTGACGATTTCAATGCCGTAGAGTCACGTTGCCCACGCGGAATCTTAGCCCGAGTATTTTCATGATACGCAGCCTTAATTGGCATACAGTTTTAACTATCTTGCAATGTTGCTTAAAAGTCAGTGTCCGATCGAGGGTAACACCGATGATCTTCAGCCTCGTCGTATTCGGTATAACTACTCGATTTATGCAAATATCGCTGCTGGGCGTTTGGACTGCCGTAGAAAAGATGAATGATTTTGTCGCGGAGATTTCGACTTTATAACAACTGCCTTGAAACTAGAGGCCTAGCGACTAAAAAGAGGCCCCTGAACTAAGGTTCTCCGCATTTATCAATCCAGATTCTTAGGAAATGCCATTGAATTTTACTGGATAAACACGTCTTCCGAAGAAAATTTTTCATGTAGTAGCAATTGTGGGTGTCCTCATAGAACGAACACTAATACACTAAGGACTAAAGTTAATGTATAACAGCATGAGCCATAACCTCAAACCACAGTCAACCTAGTAGAGCATCAAATCAAATTTACAAAATCAATCATATTGCATTGTTCTTTCCGGCCCTTCCGTCTTCTTTCAAAAAAAAATAAGTTCCAATCCGCTGTGCAATAACAACAAACGTAACCTCCCCACGGTACAACGATATCAAAAGCGAGCAAATATAAACTATGTATAAACATCCATAGTGTGATTTATGGGCTGTTTATTGGTCGGGGCAGTCTAGCTGGACGGCAAAAACAAGTACCACCCGGACCGGACCAACAATTCCCTGGGCTGCATCGGCTGGCCAATCCATAGCGAGAGAAGTGGGAAATATTGTAACAACACGTTACTAACATGTCGAGAGGGGTTCAGCAATGGACACGTGACATCGTTTTGCAGGGAACGGGAGCGACGGGCAAGAAGTAGGTACCCAACCCAAGAATGCCAATCAAGCCCGCCTTTTGCTTGTTTTCGCACGTTAAATTGCATCCCAGACACCTGTAGGTCAAGGCACAGTGGGCCGATGGGACACTGGATTTGCGTGATGCTCCTTCCAGGCAGTTTGCAGCACCAGAGCAGTAGATGGTGAGGGTTCTGATGAGCTCTATGATGTGGGAAGCTGCTCGGTACCGGCGCACAGTGGGACGAAATCGAAAAAAAAGTGGGACATGGCCATTTGCGACGTTTAGAAACATTTGGGTGCTTCATTTGAGTGGTGAAAATTTTTGCCTAAGGGGGATATACACTAATATAAAAAATAACTATTTTATATCTTGTTAAAATTGATGAACATCTATCAAAACAGTGTGGATAAAGTCATTTTAAGAAACTTTGTCCAAGGCGAAATTTTTTCTATCTCTCAACTGGACGAAGTTATAGGGTAAAAATGGAGCACAAACGGTAGTACCCCCTTAAAAACCGTTTTTAACCATAACTTTTTTGTTTGAATTTTATAATTCTTTCCGTGTTCTACAAAGTGTAAGTGCTATCTCTTCGTTTAAGGATTGACTATTTATACTATTTTAACGCTATCTTTAAGGAGGTATATCTTTCAGGTTAGCTGGTATTAGCAGCTAAACTCTACGTAATTTCTTTAGGTAACTTATACCTTACTGTTGAATATACAATTCATAGGGGATCCAAGGGGATGCCTAATGAATTTTCTAATAAAGTACCTCAATGTTTTGGTACGTTTTGCGACGTTATAAAAACGGACGTAAATCCTTAAAACAAAGAGATAGCGATTTGTTTACAACGGCAAAAATGTGCATTTTCAGAGCACTTACAACTTTGTAGAACATTGAAAAAATTGTAAAACTCAAACAAAAATGTTATAATAAAAGAAAACGATTTTTAAGGGGGTACTACCGTTTATACTCCATTTCCACCCTATAACTTCGTCCAGTTGAGAGATAGAAAAATTTCGCCTTGAACAAAGCTTCTTAAAATGATGTCATCTACAATGTTTTCATAGACGTTCATCAATTTTAACAAGACATAAAAAAGTTTTTTTTTATCTTAGTGTATACCTCCCTTAATTAAAAAATTTCACCACTCAAAAGTTTCGTCGCAAATGACCATGTCCCATTTTTTTTTATTTCGTCCCACAGTGCGGCGGCGATGAAACATATTTGCAGTGTTTGTTTTTGTCTGTTCATAAATAAAATTTGGCAATATAGTGTGATGGGCGATATGAACGTGTTCTCGCTCGGTCGGTCGGTGGGACAAAAAGTGGGAACACGTTTCAACGATTTCCCTCTGGCCACTTTTGCCCACCATGCCATAGCCGTTGCTTCAAATTCGAATTTATCGGTTTTTAAACACCCACAGGTTGGCTTCACAACCGGTGTTCACCCCCCCCCCTCCCTTTTCCATGGTAAGTTGATCAACATCGGCTCAGCTCGCTCGGTTGCGGTCAGTTCTCGGACTCATCTCACTTCATCGCCGGAAAACAGACCCCGTATTCTGTTGGTGCGAGCGTGTGTGTGTGTGTGTATATTGATTTTAAAATGAAAGGACGGCAGGGGTTTTCGGGGGGCACGAGAGCAAATAATACACTTCACAGAACAATGTGGGAGTATTTAAAGATTAGCACTAGTAATAATTTGGCTGAGATTGTTTGTACAAAGTGCCGATCCGGAATAAGCAAAGTGTGAGAGAAAAGGCAATCTGTCCGTGGCTGGTTCGTTTATTGTGGTCAGAGAGATCGTCGGAAGAAGGCCCATATGGGTGCCAAGTGGCTGATGATGATGTCATTGGATCGGACCTTGAAACGGAACGTTATTGATTGTTCAATAGAAGTGCTCATCACTGGAAGCGTCAACGGAAAAATGAGACGGAAATTGCTAGCACATATTTGATGTCGTATTTATGGCGTTTACTACAACTATATTTTATGTCTTATGGAGTTTCATGCGCTCAAACGATAATCTATTCAGTAGCTCAAAATATACATTTTAGATTTGTTCAAGATAGAGCTGGAATTAAGGCGTAACAGCTTTTGAAAAGAATGACTTCCCCTACTCGATGGATATGTTGGTTTCTGTAGGCGTGCCTTGAATTCATAGAAATCAACGAGAGAAGTCATTGTTTACAAAGGCTGTTACACCCTAATTCCAACTCTATCTAGAGTTGTTTAAAGTTTATCATTGAAAAAGTGAAATCCAATTCAGTCAAACGAATCTTTTCTAGAGTTGACTATTTTTCGAACTCGGAGCACTTCGTTTAATACGACATGTTTAATTACGTGTCAAAGTGGAAATCATTCTCATGTAAACATACTTTTTCTAAATGTGTATGGTACATGATAAAAGCACTACATTATCTGTTTTAAATAAAGTACCATTGGAAAAATCAGGGTGGCAACTGGATTTAAGAAAGTAAATTCCCCGCGTGTTTTTCTCGGCAGCTAAATATGGGAAAAAAGGATACCGGATTGGCTGATTTCAGCAGTTGAGCACACTATAAATTTTCGATTAATTTAAAAATTCATAATGCTTAATAAGATCACAACTAATTGTCAAGTTTAAGTTTAGAAAATTTTATTAAATCCGAAAGCCTCTTCTATCAGAACGGGAGCCGCTTCCAGTGGTTTCATTGTATGGCTGTATCGCCAACTAGGGGCAGAGCACTTCCAATTGCAGCAATGGACGCCAAACGTGGTCAGCACTCACACACTCATCACGAAACAGTTGCTTTCCAAAGTCGACGATGCATCGACTGAAAGAACTGCTGATGAAGAACAATGAGGAAGACCACACAATGGTTGCTGCCGAGTAAACAGGCGATCGCGTGACATACATCGAGAGTGGCCTGCCTCTGACGACAGCCGAGTGAACACTGTAAATCCGAAATTTGAAAGTCACAAAATTATGAAATTATAATTAAATGTACCGTTCCGATTCAAATTTCGGACGATTCAAATTTCGGACACTTTCATTTTTAATTAAATATTACATCCAGTTAGAAACAAAGTAATAATGTTAGATGATCGTGGAGGGCACTAGTCAAAAAATTTTAAAATTTACAAGACATGTGGATCATATTCGACAGAGATAATCAACTTTTAAAAGTGTCTGAAATTCGAGTTTAAGTGTCCGAAATTTGAATCGGCACGGTAATTGTTTTTGAAGGGCACTAGGCCGAACACAACTGGGCCGAGTGGGTCATTGTACTAAATTTCATAGAATGATAGATTGTACTTTGAAATTTCTATATAAAACATTGCGATTTCCGGACTAACATTTAAGATCTCGGTCTAAGAAATTATACGAAAATTACACGAGAAAGCTTTCAAGACTTTGAGGTAAAGCCATTTTTTTAAATTCTTGAACACACTTTGAATAATTATTTAGAAAATTTTGATGCCAAATAAATCTTGGGTGAATTCCAATTTTCCAGGTTATTTTGCGAAATATTTCAATACCATTGTAAGGAGAACTCCAAGTAGTTATAACGAAATTGATATCACTATTTCCAAAAAAAAAATAAAAAAAAACTCGACTAAGAGGAAATAGAAATAATGCATAGCATGAAAGTAAAATATTGTAAACATTGTATGTAGTCTATTTTGCTTGAAAACAAAAAACATAAATGTGAAAAATAAAACAAAAGAAAAATATATAAACAAACAAATTAAATAAAAAAAAACAAAATAATAAAAAAATTAAATAAAAATAAAAAAAAACCGAAAAAAAAATTACTAAAAAATATAAGCAATAAAAAAAATAAGATCATTTTCGAAGTCTGTGATCTGTCGCTGTCGTTTATGTGTCTGGTTGTCACGGTGCATTACACACAGACGCTGGCCTTTTAAAATAATCAATACATAGTGAATGAATTCTCAACTAATCTGCCCACCGTCCGGAAGGTCTTGGTCACGTGAACAACCTTGTCGAAGACAGCAACTTTCTAGATTACCAGGATCTTAAGATAGAGTACAAGCTAGAAATACACATGCACACTAGCGCCGCGTAGTGATTAAATTTTCAACTTGTCCGCCCACCATCCCAAAGGTATGGTTCAAATGAACAAAGACAGCAATTTCCTATGTGACCTTGATCTCAATATATAGCTTATAAAAATATTCTATTGTACACTAGCGCCAGGAAGTGAATGAATTCTCTACTAATTTGCCCACCATCCGGAAGGTCTTGGTCACCTGAACAACTTTACTCAAGACAGAAACTTTCTAGATTGCCAGGATCTCAAGATATAGCTTAAGCAGGTAATGTAAACAAGCGCCGCGTAGTGAGAAATTTATGAACTGCTGTCCACCAACCAGGCGAAAACCGCTTATATGGAGGAATAGTTTTCTGAGAATAGAGCAATTCCAAGCCAAACAGCAAAACAAAAATTGAATTTCGGACTCGACCTTCTCCGATTTGCACGAAACTTTTCATACTCGTTTGTTATGGTCAATCACTCACATTTGAGCTAAAATTTGGCCATTTCAAAATGGCAACAAACTTCCAAATTGGCGTTTTCAAAAACATCACTTCCAATCGAAATGACGGATGAGACAAAGGTTTAGTTAATAACAATTCCTTTTCAGGTATTATTATTATTATATATTATAGAGTTTTGGCACTTCTCAGCAAAAATGCTAGAAAATTTCACCTACACCGGGCTGTCTTTATGCCAAGGGGGTTGGGCTCTGTGGATCTCATTCGTCAGTTGACTTATATCCTATTTTGTTTGCTTCAGTCGGATCAGTTAAGATGATTCAGGAACCACCGGACAATACTACAGGTTCCAATAATCACTGCTCACTGAATGCTGTTCAGTTCTCTTCGTAGTTCCAACTCTTCAAGGGAACGTATAAGGATACGGCGAACAATTCCGATCGCCGAGATAAGTACCGGAACTATACGTACATCCTCCAGGTGCCACATCTGCTTCAACTCCTCAACTATACTTTCTTCAATATCTTGGTCGTTGACGTTGACTGAACATTGCGATTTAACGGTACAGCGATATCGATGACGGTTACCCGCTTCATCCTTTTGTCGTAAACCACAATGTCACGAATGTGGACATCCGTAACGATCTCGCGATCCCAGTACAGCTTTATGCAACTATTTTCCAGTACCGGGTCTGGCAGGTACTTGTAGTAGGGTTCACCAAGTTGTGCTTCAGTGCAAGTTGTTGGTGCACAATCTTAGCGACATCGTTGTGACGACTGAGAAACGCTTGGCAACCAGCAACAACATGTTAGATCGTCTCCCCAACTGCATTGCACTTTCTACACCGGTCTTCGTGCAATATGTACCTACGGTAATTCTTCGTCGCAATAACCCGATCCTGAATGGCTACCATGAAACCTTCAGTCTCTGAGAAGAGTTCACCTCGCACCAGCCACGTATTCGACGCTACTTTGTCGACTTGTTCCAACGGATGAGGATGCGTCCCATGCAGCTGCTTCAGCTTCCACGATGCGACTTTATGTTCGATAGTTTTTAGGCCGCAATTCAGTTGGTAGTCTTCCTGCGCCAGACGCAGGGCGCTGAACCCGTGGTCTGCCTCACAAACAGCACGGTAGACGTCGTGACGGTTCTGGCTTTCTACGAAGTAGCTCGGCAACTGCTGAATTTGGGAAACACATAGCGCTTGGATATCAGTGATGCCTCTTCCTCCTTCATTACGTGGCAAGGTGACTCTCTCTACGGCCGACTTTGGGTGATGCATGCGATGCTTAGTGAACGCCACTCGTACTGCTCGTTCTATCGCCTCCAAGTCTGTTTCGGTCCACTTGATCACCCCAAAGCTGTAGGTCAACAGGGGCACGGCAAACGTGTTTATCGCCTTTATCTTGTTGCCGGCCGACAGGAACGACCTCAGAACATGATTGATTCGTTGTATGGCGAATCCCTTTCAGTTGCAGGAACCCCAGGTGCTTGTAGGTTTCGCCTTCAATCATATTCCGAATCTCCTCCTGTTCCTGTTGATGCGGAAACTACCAGTATCCACTACTTGACCCCGACCGATATTGACTGTTCGACATTTATCGACTCCAAACTCCATCCGGATGTCATTACTGAACACCGTTACAAGCTGCAAGAAACGGTGCAGCTTCTCCACTGTTTCCGCAAACAGCTTCAAGTCGTCCATGTAGAAGGTTTGGGTGACATTTGTACTTCTTTCTCCACTTTTCAAATGGTTGCATTGGTTGAGTGCTCTGCTGAGGGGATTCATCGCAAGGCAGAACCATAGCGGACTAAAGGTATCGCCTTGGAAAATCCCCCTTCTTATGCTGAGAGTTCTGGACCGTAACATAAGAGATGTACTCCACATTCCGATTGCGTGCTGCATAAGCCTGATGCGCCTCCATCGTTCACCTAGTACAACTGCAGTACCTTGAGAAGGTACGAATGCGGTACTGAGTCGTACGGCTTCTTGTAGTCGATGTACGCCATGCTCAGGTTTCTCTTTTTCTGGCTCGCCTGACCGACATTAATTGCATCGATGATGACCTGATCTATGCAGCCTTGGGTGTTTCGCCAGCAGCCCTTCTGTTCTTCGTCAATAATTTTGTTTACATTGCAATGGTTCGGTATCTTCCGATGTATTACTGACGAGAGCACTGTGTACAGGCTTGAGAGACATGTTATTGGCCTGTACTTGGCTGGATTAGCCGTGTTTTGGTCCTTGGGCAGAAGATAGGCTACCCCTCTGGTAATGAATTCTGGTAGCTGTTGGGGGTCTTCTAGTACCATATTGAAGCATTCCGTCATCCGCCCATTTACTTAAGGGTCCTGTGCACCACCAGCGGTGCAAAGGGCCAACGTGAAAGACTTCCATCCTGGGCGGATGCTCGCTTTTGCCTTGACCTGGCCCCAGGTCAGATTCCTATCGACTTGCTTAATTTCCTTATTGAGGCTCCGCCGCCATGAGCCCCTGGGTCTGCCTCTGATGCGATGTCCTGCCGGATTCCAATCCAGCGCTTGCTTGCAGATTTCGTTTCCGCCATGTCGAAGTGTGTGGCCGACCCACCTCCACTTTCGCTTTCGAATTTCTGTTGCTATCGGCTTCTGATGACATCGACGATGGAGCTCGGCATTCGAGATCCAGTTGTGAGGCCACCAGGCACGAATTATATATCGCAGGCATCGGTTGATGAAGACCTGCAGCTTTTGAGTGTTCTCCGCTGATACAAACCACGCCTCGCTGGTGTATAACAACACAGATTTTACGTTCGAGTTGAAAATTCGGATTTTGGTTCGTTGACTTATCTGGTTGGATCTCCATACGTTTAGTAAACTCGCAAAGACAGCCCTAGCCTTCTTGATTCGTGCACCTATGTCGCTCTTGGTCCCGCCGTCCGACGCAATTTGGCTGCCAAGATATTGGAAACTTTCGACCTTCTCCACTGCTTGCCCCGCTACCGTAAAGTTGGAAGGGTTGCCCGTGTTGATATCCAACGATTTGGTCTTGTTGACGTTGATGGTGAGACCCGCCGCAGAGGAGCGTTCGGCTAGGTCATTGAGCTTGCTCTGCATATCAGAGCGCCGTTGTGCTAGTAGAGCAACATCATCAGCCAAATCGTAGTCGTTGAGATGCTCCATGGTGATAGGCTGCCAAAGCAGCCCACGGTTCGGTACACGGTCTATTGCACCTACCATGATCTCGTCGATTACGATGAGAAACAGTAGCGGTGATAGTATACATCCTTGTCTCACACCAGCGACTACCCGGATAGGATCGGACAAGGCTCCGTTATGCAGAACTCTGCACGTGAAAGCCTCATACTGCGCTTCGATGAGGTTAACGATTTTATCCGGGACTCCCTTGCGTCTCACGGCGCCCCACAGATTCTCGTGATTGAGACAGTCGAAAGCTTTTTCGTAGTCAATGAATACCAACTAAAGGGACTCTTGGTATTCATTGACCTGCTCCAGGATGATGCGGAGCGTGACAATATGGTCCACACAAGATCTTCCGGCACGGAATCCTGCCTGCTGCCGTCGGAGAGTCGCGTCGATCTTCTCCTGTATCCGATTCAGGATAACTTTGCACAGAACTTTGAGAACAATACACAGTAACATGATGCCCATGGATTGTGGTGAACTTTACAAGAGATTATGCACATAATCTGGTCCTGGTGCAGCCCAATTCCTGGTATACCGGGTAGCCTCCCGAATATCCTGGGCGGTTATAACGACCATGGGCATACTTACAATTCCATTACTCCTATCCTCTTCCTCTGCCAACCACATCCCATCACTGTTATGTTGAACAGGATTCTCCCACAGATCGGCCCAAAACTGTGTTACATCGCTATAGTCGGTTTTGTTGTTACGGATGTGGTTGTAGAACTCCCTTTCGTTAGTGTTGAACATTCGATTTTCCTTCTTCCACTTTCCATACCGTCGCATCCGTTTAGCAAGAGCACTCCACCGCTGTACATGGGTGTTGAGGACCTCAGTAATATCGGTTTCAGTGAGGTCATGGAGCTCTGCGGGCTTGACAATTTCAGCAACGTGACGAACTAGCCTCGATGATCGGTTTCCCCCCTTGTACTGTGTCAACCGACCAATCTCAGTCCGAAGTGTGACGATTCGGCCCTCCAGGCGTCGCATCAATACGGGTTTTTGTGCGTTGGGACGTGTACGACTTTCGCCGTTTCCTTGCGGGTTTGTCCGCAATCCCAACGTTTGTACCTCGGCCACTATGAACTGCAGATCCTCAAGGGTCTCAACGGCTTCCAAGTGCTGTGGCAAAATATCCTCGTTAGTCGGTAGGCATACTGCAGTTTTGGTATTCTGTGCCGGGACATGGGGTCCGCCCCTTGGACTATGTAGCCGCTGCGTCCATTCGAAAAGCTAGCTCATCCCGTAGCAGCTGTCGTTACTGTTCTACTGTTTGTCCAGGAGCGGTTGGCTCCTCCGGTGACATGTTTACCGCTACAATCGACTAACGTCTCTCACTCGCAAATGATGCATTCAGTCCAACAGAACTCCTTCTCGACGTATCGCTCGATCCATTCCCTTACCTCCATAGTTCCCTCCGCACTTCCAGCTTCATGCACTCTACCTCGGTCGGTGCGAGCAAGTTGTGTGACATGATTGCTCGCTGCCTAGTATACAACTTGTTCCGGTCAAGCTGGTCGGAAAATCGAGGCAACCGCTCATGGAACATATCCAGCATCGTTGATCTGCCGGACATATCCGTCTCCAACCTCGTGCAAACGTAGTAGCAGCGCATCACGTACTGGTTCATCTCCCTCGTCCACATGATCCGCTGCCTTTGGCGGCCTGCTAAAGTGAGCGATTGAGATATTGTTATTATTTAATTACACGGTAAAAAAATGTCATGTCATGTTGAGTAAACAATCCATAAAAGTGTTTCAACAAAAAGTAACGAAAAATAACCTCTTCAATATTTTTAAAAATCTTATAAAAATGCTTTATGCTGTGAGAATTTTAAGAGTTCAACAACTTTTGGTCAAATTTTAAAACTTTTTGTTTGTGAAAATTTGCACAGAAAACGACTTTTATAGTCTACAAAATGGTTTTCAGTGCAACATTTCACAAACAATTGTTTATACCAAAAGTTCGAAAAATTATCCAAAATTTGTGGCTCTATGGTTAATTGTTTACAGAAGATAGCATTTTTGTTATTTAAGATATACTAAATAATTTAAACATATTGCGTGTAAATCTTCAAGTGTTTTCACGTGAGAAATGCTTTAAATATATATTTTCACTTTCCGTCATATACGTCATGAAACCTCTGTTGATGTGTTTCATGAAAGACGAAACTATCAAAGTCAAGCGCTCTTTCACTCGTCCGCTTCACCGAAGCTTGAAAGAAAGACGAATGAAGCGACGGGAGAAAGAGAGACAAACGATTGAAAATCTGCTTGTAGACGCGCCGGCTAAGCTGCTGGAATGCTGATGATTCTGATGATGATCCTAAATAGAGACAACCAACCAATCAAAAACCTACAAGGGACAGCCCTATGGGGTTGTACGCAAAGGTGACGTAGCACTACGTGGTCTTATATAATAAATGTTATTTGTTAACTGCAGCGGGAACTTGTGTTTTGTGTAGGAATAAGAATTTGAGCGGGGTCCACAGCGACTCACGAAGAGCTATTGATTCCGATCAATAGCGGTGCGGTTTCTTCCTCCTTCTATGGATGCTCATGTGGGCTACAGACAGCCTTTCGTTGTGCACTGGAGAACACCACCACTCACCACGCGGTGATTGAATAAACACCGTTTGGTGAGACCGGATGGAATTCAACTTTGAAATCTGTGTTAGGGAAATCGCTTTTCGCAGGCAATCGGTGATAATTTTAATTAACATAGCAACAATTGCACATTCGAGCAATTTTCAATACTGACCTTATGTAAAATGATAAAGTCTTAAATTCAACAGATGCGTAGGAATAGTTCTGAAAGATTGGTGATAAAATTATTGAAATTGGTCCAGGGGCCGCTGAGTTATTAACGTTCAAAATCTTTCATAATTTTGTTACATGTTCCATTTTTGGTTTTCACAAAGTGTACCCCCATATAGAAATCACAGACGGAGCCCTACGTCAAAAAAAATCAGAAATTTTGTACGGGCGGTAGGACCAAAACTTTCAATTTTCATCTAAATTTAAGGTGCTTGTAGAAAAATTTCACTGAATTAAGCCATTAGAAGTCAGGCTAAGTCAGCAGCTACCCCTACGGGCAAAACAAATATACCAAACAGTTACTGTACATAATACGTATTTGACTTAATAATTCATATGTACCAGCCTGTTCCGTTTGTTTGATTTCATCCTCCACCAATGCCACTTCACGGCCATTTTCGTAAACAACGCGTCTCAGCGTATTACAATAACAAGTTCCTCGCTTGTTTACTCTGAATCTTATTGTTAATTTTCAAAAATTCTAATGCGCAAAACATACCAATATATTAAATGTAAGTACAGGGTTCTCCCTGAATCTGTTCATTGAAAAGTAGTCTTCCGACGGCCACATTACTGCATCCGCATATGCAATGATTTACTACAGATTTTGTAAGAGAATCTTACATTTTTCGGTTGGGCGAATATGCATAATGTTGCAAATTGAAACCACTGGCAATGGTAACGTAGCAAAAGTTTGCTTAAGTCTGTGTTGGAAAACATTATCTTATCATCACCAACGCCCGTGCCCAAACATATTCCATATCCTGCCCACTTCCCAAACCCCCTTCTTTTCCGTTCGGAAATACCCTCCCATAAATACATGTAGAACCCTTTCAGTTACGCTTTCAACCACCCTTATCAGAATTCACTTCACTGACTCGACAGCATGAATCAATTTCTGTTGAAATCTATACACGAATGTTTACAACTTCTTTCGTTCGCGCACCATTCGCACACACCACCCATCGCGCGTCGAAGGGAAAAAATCAAAGTTTCCCATTACAATCGTTAAGTTGCGGTTTCGCATTTCTTCTTACCCCTGTACTGCTTCCGCTTGGAGCTTTGCCCCCCGTCGTCGGAAGCCCCTCGAACGCTGGTGATGATCCGGATTCTTTTCCGGTCGTCCTTGGATTTCTTCTTGCCGTTGGTCAGAATGCCATTCAAGCCGGCCGTCGACGGTGTCGGCGATCGGAGATTCCTTCCCCCGGACGACGATGCAGTCGATGATCGGCGGCTTCCACCACCACCACCCTTGCGGCGATTATTCTCGTCTTTCACCTTAAACTTTACTGAAAACATTGTTGCTTACTCGCACAAAACACCCTACTGATTCGAGGAAGTTGGTGAAAATTGCATTACGAAAACAAACATCCAATCAATTAATGAAGTGGGGTACCGTCTTACTCACGCTCTTTCGCCCAGCTTAATACCTACTATCGTACATACATAAACCGCAATGACTAACAAAGTACACCGAGTTCAGCTTTCGATTGTTTCCCTCGGCTTCGATCGAAAACTACCTACATGCAGGCCGGAGCTACGAAATCGAATTCTGCGGTCGAAATCCAATTTTCCAGCGTTTTCGGGTCAGGCCAAAAGTTTGATAATTAATAGCTAGAACAGCCTGGATCCTCCCGAGAGACACTTTTTAGCTGTAGAAACCACACGATTTACACCGTCATCACTCATCGGCGGCGATAATCCTGTCTGTCATCAACGACTACTAAATGCCACCTTCAATTGCTATTCAAATTCGTCACACCAAAACTCTGCTGCTGGATGTAGAAAAATAGACCGAATCAGCGGAACACTCTCCGTAGACTTTCAACTGCTCTCAAAACTTCCACCGAACTGAGCAACGTGCCACACACGACGACAGACAAAAAGGTAGGTAGCACCGCGACGACACGCTCTCCTGCCGATTACGTCCCGAATACCGAAAAGATAACACGGGTTTTGTGCACTTGCTAGTTGGCCCTTGTGTTGCCTGATAAGAGTCTTCAAATCGAGATAACCGCGCGCGCACACACACACACACATACATAGCCACTGACGTGACGACGTATGTGAATCCACTCCAGAGAATCGAGATAACACGACTCAGTAGTAGGTAGGCTTGAGCTTCCAATTCACACCTCTCTATCTTCGATGTGCGAAACCCGCTGTACTCTTTTTGTACTGTGTACCTATGTACGTACCTCGGGAACGAGAACCCGATTATGGTATAGCTGAGCTGATGGTGACACTTGTGCTTACATTTCAGATATGCATAGAGGCGGCGGAGGTACACCAAGACAGCAAGTGTTTGTTTGTGCACTTGACGACTCCCATTGGGCATACATCCTACCCTGCCCTACCCTTTGTACTTACTTTAAGTAAGTAAGTATGCTATGTATAGGTCTGCCTACAAACGATGCTGTTTAGTAGTCATTAGACGCGTATGAATAATTCCTGTAGACGTAACGAAGTCGAACGTCCCCCTGCTGAAGAGGTTGTAGCCGATGTCGTCATCCCCATTTGGATGGAGGTAGTACTATACAGAATAACTGCTAACATGCTCGTTATTCAACTTGAATGAGTAATAATTATACTCACGTCGTATTTTCCACGGTTTTCCTCCGGTTGGCGTCTTAAATAGGCAGCAGAAGCATAGATCGAGCCTTCGTTGCATGTCACGCGGCGATATCAATTAAATTTGTACCGACTCCGAAATGATAGGGCCCGAGATGAAGAAATTAGTTAATTGCAATCAGTTTAACAGGCAACGACGGTAGGTGTGAGGCAATTTATAGGCCGTACATACAATGAGCTCTAGGTGATGGCATTTGTTGGTTATCTATTTAAATGAGGCTTGAAAATTTTACACCAAGTATGTAATAATTGTCATCCGTTCAGAAGGAGCTTTTGTTTCAGTGCAGTCGTAATAAATACATGCGAATAGAAAATGTCTCTTTTTGCAGCCGCAAATGACATGACAAACTTTGAAATCATTTTATAGTTCTTAAAAGTTTATTCGATTGAGCCTGTACAAATAAATTAATTTTATAGTTCTTGCTTGCCGTTACTGATCGCCCATTATTATTTGGCCCGTATGTCATTTTGACAGTTTTGATTTTTGAGTTTTGAAAATATTCGTAGAACAATCATTGTTCAGCACATAAAGCTCTATCTTTTACATGAATTAGTTTCTGAAAATACCTAAACGAAGTAACGAACAGTTCCACGCAGACTCGCAAATCGTTTCGGATCGAATTACTTGTAATTTTAAACAGTTGTTTGTTACAGCCCAACATGCCATTTTACACATTTGGTTCCTTAGTTTTGTACGCGACTAACTTCTGAAAAGGGCTGATGTAAAAATGACACGCATAAATACAACAATACATATCTCTAGAACGATTTGTTTGATCGAGATGGTGTTTTGGGAAAAGTTGTGCCTTTCTAGAAAAAAATTTGCATCGAAAAAAAGAATTGTGAATTTTGGTAAAAAAAAAAATAAGTTAAATAAAATCTTAAATTGCATTTTTAGGTATATATTTTTATATAAATTTGAAGCTCAGGAAACGTGTGAGTGAACTACTGTTTGAGACAAAATGTAGCATTTTTGAAAATTCTGCTTACAGTTATCATGGTTCTCACTTTCTTCAGAATCATCCGATTCATCCGTTCTGCAATACCGTTTCTCCACAGTAGAATGCTCCTACAATGCCTTGGTTTTCTTTGCATGCATGTAACCTATAGTTCATACCGTAGTAGGCTGTGTATAAAAGAAAATGATTTACTTAGTTTGACAGTTGCACCACGACGAAGTGGCAGCGTGTTCGTGATTTTTCCCAGGCGCAAATGTCGCAAATAGACATTTTAATCGCCGTGGGAGTGTCCCGGTGGACCGTCAAAAGGGTTTTAGACCGAGAAAAGAAAGGACAACTTTCCGCGAAGCTGACCACAGGTCGTCCGAGGTCAGCTCGGGTTCCGAGGGTTATCGCTGCTATCAAAAGAAAGATTCGGGTGAACCAGTGCGTTCAATGAGGAAAATGGCAAAGGAACACGGGATCAGTGACTTTACGGCACGGAAGATCGTAAAGGAAGATAGCGGGACGAAGTCGAGGGCACGAAAAAAAAAACTCACATGATTACCAACCGCATCCGGAAGCTACGAGTTGAACGATGCAAGAAAATCTTGAACTTCCTTAAGCGAAAAAATTCGGTAATCCTGTTCACCGACGAGAGCATGTTTACCGTCGATCCCGTATCAAATTCCAGAACCGACATGTATATTAGTTCTCTTCCGGTAAAAGACGTGGCCGACGAGGACAAGAACGTGTATCTGACCCAGCATCCTGCTAGCGTTATAGTGTTGGGATTGGTGGCTTCCGATGGCAAAAAAAATGGACCCGGTGTTCATTCCAGAAGGCGACAAGGTCAACACGGAGGTCTACATCGGGATTTTAAGTAAGTATGTTCTTCCATGGATCAAGGAAAAGTACAATCCGAAGCCAAATGTTGTATTTCAACAAGATGGTTCTCCGTGCCACACCTCGAACCGCACTCAGAAGTGGTTGCAGGAACATCTTCCGTACTGGGCGAAGGATATGTGGCCACCATCCAGCCCCGATCTTAATCCACTGGATTACTCAATATGGCGCGTCATGAAGGCCAAGGCCTGTTCTAAACGCCACCCGAGTACAGCAAGCCTCAGACAAACATTGACCCGTACCTGGATCAATTGATCCAGACTACATTATTAGAACCTGCCGTGCATTCCGGAAGCGTGTGGAGGCCGTAATTGCAGCAAGTGGAAACTCGATCGATGATTAACATAGTTTAAGGCTCTGAGAAACATCTCCCTTTTGAATAAATAAAAAAAAAAAAACGAAATTTTTGAGAATTTTTTTTAATTTTGACATTGTTTAATGGTACAAACATTATCACGCATACGGTACTTCGCTTTGACATCTTGCAGAATCTTAACTTTTACTGCATCTGCCTTCAAAACCTGCACAGACGCTTCCAAATCCATTACCATTGGCGACGCAAGCCATTCGTCAGCAACCGGAAATCAATCGATTGGTGACTCGTCGAAACCAAAGCATCAACGTAGGCCTCCGAGCTGTAGAAATTTTCTAGGCGCTGCTGTAGCAATCTAATGGATAGATTCCATCGTCTTGAAAAGCGGTTTTCAACACTCCGGTGACAGAAATGGCATCCGAAAAATTTGTGTTGCTTCTCAGTATGAAAACTTCAATTTAGCGAAGTTCAAAAGTTCCGTGCAAAGAGCATGAAAATCGGAAGTGGTTACCACAATAGGGAGGACCTTTTCCTTCTTGGCACTAAGCCGAGAAAGTTTAGTGGAATTTTTCCTGGATGATGGATCATTCTCGTCATCCCTGAGCATATCAAATTGATTGCAAAAATAAATTTCATCAGACGGAGAAACAAGAGATTACCCTTTTCTTTTGCGTTTAGGCGCCATGGCGGCAGAACAAAGTTTCTCCGAATCGACTTCCAAGCATCGTTATACAAGCAGGATGGGGTAGGGTCCAAACAAAGATCGAAGAGGAATAAAAATCGAACAGGATACCAAATTTGCAGGTAATGTTTAGCACTGCAAAGTGCTGTTTAAATTTTTATAGCTTTAAGGCGGACTACTATAGAAAAGTTGAAGATTTCGAACTGGAAGAAATATTCAGAATTCTAAATGAAATATTTGAGCAAAGAATTCGATTATTACAGGTATAACAAAAAGTTGTATGATTCCAATCCAATTACCGCTTATTTCCCGGTTGATTACGGTTCCCGGTTCTCCCAGTTTAGTGGCCACCCTGCTGTACTGTACATGCTAAATTTTGTAATAAGATATTGGTATGTATATAAGTTGATTAGATGCGATGTGAATACATAACACTGAGGAAGTCAACCAGTAGTAGATGAAATACGCGTATCTGTCAAAAGATAAGCAGTCATAACGGAATTAAAAGGAAAAACTTAACCTATACTGTTGCCAGCGTGTCGAAGGCTAAATTTTACTATCATAGTAGGAACGACCCGTTACGTACGTGTCATACTATAACGGGGGAGGGGCGTTTAGTAATTTGTGACAAGCAATGCATGAGGTATGGAAAACGTAACAAAAGGGGGAATGGTGGATTATGTTTTCTTTAAATTCGCAGAACCTACTTAATGAATGCTCGCTTACAATGACACAAACGAATAATCCACGCATCGCAGATGCGTGTCTCTCTCGTACTAAGTGTTTAGAGAAGGTATGATCGCCGGAACCAAATGTCCAATCGAGATAAAATGCTTTAGGATTCCACGCCATGGCATTCAAGCGATAATATACACATAAGGTATACGAGACAGCCAAACAAACCAGCAGCGCTGTCCACCAACAAGCCCAATCCATTTTCCACAACCTGTCATCGCAATTGACGTAGCTCACTTGTAAGTCATATTTTTGTTTGTTGCCCTTTAAATTTAGCACTTTTTATTATCACATACGCTACGCTATGAGTAAACATAACAAACACTTTGTCCAAGGGTAGATATGTGCTGCTACTGCTGCTGGTTGTGTACCTTACCTTTTCAGAGCTATTTCGGGTAAGAAAGAATAGCTCACAACAAGTGAAGCCTGTTTGTTTTGCTCGCACTCGAATTTCTTATCACATTTCAAATATTTTTCGAGCCATTCCAGTTCAAACATATAGGTATGTAGACCCAATCCCGATTGATCAATTATTTATTTTTTCGGGGCAATTCAAATCGCTGCCACCTATTATTATATAGGCAGGTTGATATTGATAGTCCGTGTCGTATCGTGACACACTTTCCCGCCCGCGTTGCACGACGTCAGGTTCAATTAGGTCACGCAGCTCGTGTTGTCTCAGCATGGGGAGCAGACACACACACACATTTGTCATATTCAATTCAATTAAACCGCACAATCCCTAACCTGCATCATTCGACTCTAGTTAGTCGGTAGTTGACTTGACTTGGCCACCTCCAACAGAGTTGACAAAATCAACCGTGTAATGGGTTTATTTATGGGGCAGTCACGAACGTTACGAAGTTACCCATACATTTACGGGATAATGCTGATAATGTGTAATCACTACCTTGATGGAAGAAAAAAACTTTGCTATGCTTCGCGAAGCAAGAAGAAGAAGAATGCAAAGAAGCAATATGGAAGAAATTGCGATGACTAATGTCTTGCTTCCCATCGTAGCAATTGCACACATGCTCTTATGTAAATTACTTCCATTCCAAACAGCCATGCATGAACGATTGTATAGGAACCGTAAAACGGATTGTAGTTTGATCACAAAAGTTTCTTTGATCTGACATGAATGCTGTATAAATAGGATGCATCCTTACGCCCTGAAAAACGATGAGAAATATTACTGATCAACTTCACCCCGTGCTACGGTACCCACCAACTTGTAGAAAGAATCACGCGAGGAGCGCGGTTTGCCACTGAGTGGCGGAAAATATTTAGAATATTTTGTTGTTCCGCTCCTCCTCCTCCCACTTTGCGCAATCAGAAGCTATTTAGTAAGTAATGTGTACATGTAGTAGGGTGTGTGTGTATCTAACCTGGGTGCATTTACTTTGAAGTAGGTGGCTTTGAAGACAGACGCTCATCCACCACCGTCGGTTCAGTTCGGTTCGGTGAAGCTATAGAATAGGGGATAAAGTTTCCGGTTTTTGTTTTCTCCCTGCTACCGACCATGGCTTTAATCCTTTCTTTGCACCTCGTCGCATTATCCAAGCGTAAGCTTTGTGTGCGGTCTTTAATGTTCTGCTGATGCTTACATACCTTCAAATAGGTGGGAAGTTCCCATGGGCGTCGTAGGTATGAACCAAAGTGGAGGTTTCCGTTCCAGTTCCTTTTCCGGTTGCTGTTTCTTTACGGATTTTCATCCTCCGTTGTTGGGTGCGGAACGAGAAGATGACGACAAACGGCAAAGGCACACTCACACTGATTCACTACGCGTATGATAGGAACCTTTGGGAACCATCGATGACGGCGAAGACGACGATGGTGGGAGGTAGTTTCCCCGTAGGCTCATTGACTAGGCGTTTAACTTGTTTTATCAATATTTAAGCGAAAAAATCTTTGCTATAAGTTTTATGACATCCCTTGATGTAGGTAATTTTGTATAGTTGTGGAAATTTGGGATGATTGGAGATAGGGTTAACTACCCCATTTTCGGCCTATTAAGCATAACCCGCACTTAGTCTTTCTTAATCTAGCGCAGTTTAGCACCAAACGGAATGTTATTATTACTGATGGCTTCCAAATTTATTTACTTTTAAGATTTGGAAAAGAGAAACCAATCGTTGAGATATTGTCAAAAGTCTAACACTGCTTCTTGAACCCAAACTCGGCCTACGGATTCTAAACTCGGCCTAACGTATTGAAACGCCAAAGAATTCACTTCGGCCTATCGGATGAAGATAAAAATGGATTCGGTCGGAGAGCTTCTTTTGTTTTTGGGAATAATGGGTGTAAACCTTCATACTAAGCGTTCTCATTGATTTCGTTCGGTAGCTTATTAACTAAAGTATCGTACCAAACGCATAATTGACTTGTTAACTCTAACATCATGGATTTATTTGAAGTTTTCTGCTCGATAGGCCCGAAATGGGCGATTAGGCCGAAGTAGTTCTCTACCCTAATTAGATTTGATATTGAAGAGATAATGGTTCACATCTGAATTCCGAACAATAGGGAAAGTGCACCAGTTTGATCGAAATGACGGCTTAGACAAGGTAGTAAAGAAAAATAAGAGGGAGGAAGGGAGAACTAAAATTGGTAAACAATATGTTACGTCATTTATGGATGGTCCCTAAGTTACATGTAAATTATTCGTAGGGCACTAGGTCGTATTGATAGATTGAGCATATAAATTCTTGAATCTATGGAATCTATCTCCGAAGTTTTAATTTTTTGTTAAATTATATCATAAAATTTTCAATATTAGAGGCGAACAATCTTAAAATTTGTGCGATTTCTGACTTGGAATATGACCTATTTTAAAGATCTCAGATGACGCTTCAAAGCATTGGCTAGAGAATTAAGATGAGACTGCCATATGAGTTGAGGAGAATTGTAGAAAAAATCTAGGAAGTCAAATTCCATTGAAAATCTCCCCCGAAATCCATTATAATTGATTTCGGGGGAGATTTTCGATGGAATTTAACTAGAAATTTCAGGTAATTTTGAGAAATATTTAAAGAACATTGTAAGGAGAACTACAGCGTGATTTCAAAGGTAGTTCTGAAGAGATTATTATGGGGATTATGAGTAGGTTAGGTTATCGCTAGCAACCATAGGCTAGTTCATCTCTTGGATTATGAGTAGAATGCTAGGAAGTTGTAAAGCAATTCGGAAATAATTTTAAGGAGCCTTCTAAGGGAATTCTAAGGAGGATTAACGTTGCCGAAAAGCAAGTTTGCTAACATCATCGAAACTTCACTAAGATCACCTATGAAAAAATCACTAAAATGTTGATTATTGAAAATGTTGATTGATGAAATGATCAAAGAGAAAAGCTAAGGAGAACTCCAAGGAAATATGGATAATAATTCTAACGAAATCGAACTGCCTCTCCAGGAAAATCCAAAAATCCTAAAAAAAAGTCATAGAATGTCCTTCGGGATGTCACCAGAACTTTCGTAGATGACTAGTTCCAGGCCAAATAGGATAAAACAAATAAAAATTTAAGACTCGACCTTCTCCGATTTGCAAGAAACTTTGCCTAAAGGGTGTCCACGATGAAATTGCCACACTATGAAATTGCTCTAACTTTTTAACCGTTGGGTAGAATTTAATGAAAATTTGGGTGGATTTAGTTCATAGTGCATTATTTACATCCTGCAAGTTTTAAAGTCCTGTGATCAAAACTCGCGGAAATGGAGTCGAAAGAACAGCTCGTGCGTGATAAAATCTTGCGCATTCATCACGAGAACAAGGATCTCTCGCATCGTTCCATCGCTAAAACGTTGGGAATCGCGAATTCCACGGTGTCGCGAGTGATTAAGCGGTTCGAGGAACGGTTGACCACCGATCGGAAGCCCAGAAGTGAAGGAAAAAGTATTCCGTACAACACCAAAAATCACAACCGCGTAGTTGGGGCCTTCAACCGAAATCCGAACGCCTCCGTTAGGGATGTGGCTAAGAAGCTGCACCTAAGCCGAAGTTTTCTCCAGAAGGCCAAAACTAAGGCTTGGCTTCGAACGTTCAAGGTACAAAAGGCCCCTAATCGCGACGAGAAGCAGAACAAGTCCGCCAAAACCCGTGCCAGGAAGTTGTACCTCAACATGCTGACGAAAGTTGAATGCTGCATCATGGACGACGAAACATATGTGAAGGCCGACTTCAAACAGATCCCCGGCAACCTGTTTTTCACGGCCAAGGATAAGTTCAGCGTTCCGGAGCATGTCCGCACTCAGAAGATGTCCAAATTTGCGAAGAAATTCCTGGTTTGGCAAGCCATCTGCACGTGCGGGAAGCGGAGTGCACCTTTCGTGACCCAGGACACGATGAACGGACAGGTGTACATAAAAGAGTGCCTCCAGAAGCGGCTGCTTCCTCTCCTGAAGGCCCACAACGTCCCAACAATCTTCTGGCCGGATTTGGCCTCATGCCACTACTCCAAGGACGTGCTGAAGTGGTACGCGGACAATAAGGTCAATTTCGTGCCGAAAATGTTCAACCCTCCCAACACTCCGGAGCTCCTCCCCATCGAGAAGTACTGGGCGATTATGAAGCAGCACCTTCTTAAACGACCTAAGGTAGTGAAGACAGTCGAGGAACTGAAGAAAGTATGGGTTTACATGCAAAAAACGGTTGATTCACAGGTTGTGCAGAATCTTATGGCCGGGGTTAAGGCCAAGGTGCGGGCATTTGCGTATGGACTGTAAATAAAATACGAGTAAAATGGTAAAATGAAGTTTAATAGTTATTTCTCAATCCCTGAAAATTTGATGGCAATCGGATGAAAACTCGAATTTTGCGAATCAATTTTGTGTGTGGCAATTTCATCGTGGACACCCTTTAATTATGTGTTAACCCGAGCATAGACAAATAACTCTACACGGGTAGAAATCTCCTTATACCTTTTGGCAAATTTAAATTTCTATTGCTCATTATTCATAAAATGTATAAGTCAACTAATAAGCAGACGCCTTGCAAAAAGTTAATGAAGATCATGTGTCAAATGAAATGTATAAGCGGTCACACATACCTTTTATGCATTCTTATAGGACCCATGTGGTTTGTCTTATGGAATGTATAAGGCTGATGTTTTGGCAAAAATGTATAAGTGAAACGCATGGATACAATAATTGATTTTCGTTTCGTGTACTAACGAATAAAATATATGATACCAAAAAATAATACAGTGTCCTCACTCGGCTGTCGACAGAAGCAGGCCACTCTCGATGTTGTCACGCGATCGTCTGTTTACTCGATAGCAACCATTGTGTGGTACTCCTCATTGTTCTTTATCAGCAGTTCATTCGGTCGATGCGTCGTCGACTTTGGAAAGCAACCGTTTCGTGATGAGTATGGGAGAGCTGACCACGTTTTGCATCCATTGCCCCCCATTGGCAATACTGCCATACAATGAAACCAATGGAAGCGGCTCCCGTTTTGATTGTGGAATATAAAGTGTTTATTGTGTTGTACCTTTTGAATATAGTTTTAAGATGTATTGTATAGTGAACAAAAATCCTTGGCTCTGTAAAGTTAATTCGATTGAGCCAAATAAATTAATGAACAACAACAAATTATACCAAACAAACTGTTCCCACAATAACATTCAAATACCGAACTAAGCAAAAATGCAATACCAAAACAATACCACACAGGTATTCTTTTGGTATCCAAATATCAATTTGTGGTATTTACAAGCAATTTTTTTTTTTTTTTTTGTATTTTGGTACTTTTTATGTCAGGCTGATCAACACCAAATGTTGGTATCAGGAGCAGAATTAGGTATTCATAAGTTATTTTCTGCTGCTCGTGAAGGTCAGTCAGTCAGTCAGTCAGTCACATTTTAGCAAAAATTCGGCCATTTTGGAGCTTGATTTTCTTTTCTTTTTTTGTGGCACTAAAACGTCACTTCTGATCAAAATTACGTCTGAAACGAAGTTGTTAAGAAAAGTAAAATAATTCTGGAAAAATATACACGGAAGTTATTTTTTTTTTCATTTTAAGTAAAAAAGTGTTTATAACTGAAATATTTCTGAAAGTATATCTTTAATATTTATAATTTATTTTTTTTAAATAAAGCCAATAAAAAATGCAAATCTAGGAGTAATTAAAATTTGACAAATATCGTAGAACATCAACTTTTTTTCTTCATATTTTGACTTGTTTGTTAGTTTTTTATGTAATTTTTGATCACATTTGGCACAAAAATGTCTCAAATATTGTTTCCCTGTGTAGAAATTACATAAAAAAGTTCTTGTTCAACGATTTTTTTGTCAATTTTCAAGTGTCCGTGGTTTTAAATTTAACAAAATTTTGTATTTTTCATGAATAAAAAAAAATGCAAATATTTTACACTTTTTTTTTTATTTTACTCAAAATTATTAAAAATAATTTACCGTGTTTATTCTTTCCCAGAAAGTTTTTATTATTCTCTACAACTTTGTCTCAGACGTCATTTCTATCAGAAGTGACTCTTTTCGTGCTATAATTTATTAAAGAATTACAAACACGCCATTTTGAAAAAAAAAACATCCAAAATGGCCGAATTTTCGTAAACATTGCCCATAACACATAACCATGCAAAATTTAATGCAAATCGGACGAACTCCTTAGAGAGGTTTCTTCATCCAAAATATCCAAGAAATTCTTAGGATTTCCTCCGGGTTGTCATTACATACCGTCATACTGCAAAAATACAGGTGTAAAAGGTAATTTTGCCGACGTTGCATTTCCATCTCAATAGGAGCAATTAAAGTAAGCGGATTGAAGAATAAGTGCTTCATTTGCAAGTTCCAAGGGCATCAAATGTATACACGCTACAACCCGTTTTAATGCAAAAAATCGAATCAGTACGGCTTAAACGCTTCGTAGTAGACAACCTTATTCCAACCTTGATGACGAACAACCACAACCATACGAATCATTCCCCCTAAACAAGCACAGAAACCGTTCCCATCTTACTGCTCATATCGCGTTCATATCAAAGTACCTGCTCTGATAGTAACAAATAATGTTACCGCAAAGATGCTCCTTCTCATGCACCTCCCCCCTCCACCCAACAACCAAACAATTACATACATTCCCCACGCATGTACTAAATACTAACCTTCCCGTTAAATGTCACATACCACCATCAACAACGACGGTTCAACCACATCATATAGTACATAGGAATAGAGGCTGTATAATTGCACCACAGATAACACCGCATACCGCGTACCCCCCCCCCCCCCCCCCCCCACTATAATGCGATAGCAGCAGTCTAATGTTGAATTATAAATACATACTCATTTCGTAGATATGGGTAGGTATCGCAATATTACTCACGCCCATTGAAAGCCCCCGAGAACGATGATTAATTGCCCCGCTTGTCAGCGCGCGCGGTTTGCGTCGGATTACGACATTTAATGACAATATGTTTTAGGCCACATATACGAAATTAAGGTATGACTTACCGCTTCCTTCGGCTGATGGCGCCGAGGCCGTCGCCGCAACCGCCGCCGTCTGTTGGGGCTCGCTGCTGCTGCTAGTATTGCTGGCCGCTTCCAGGGCTGGTTGTTCGTCCAGCTTCGGCGGCGGCGGAAGCGATTCCTTCAGCTTCAACGAACTCAGCACCAGGCTGCTGTTCTTGTCCGAGACGCTGTGATGGACGCGTTTGTTTTTCAGATGATGCGGTGTGTCTCTGTAGGTGCACGAGTGTGTGTGTGCGTGTGTGGAAAATAAAATGAAAGTATGAAATGTTGCGCAGGAGGCCAAGGTAAAGTGACGAAAGTTTGGGATGGAATTTCTAATGAGAAGCGCACGGAAATTAACACCGCGGGTAAAGGGGAAACTGTGAGGACATTGTTTCGCTGCTGTTGCCGCTACATTTTGGATGGATGATGGAATCGAGAAATCAAATTTGCTCATGCAAAAATTGTCATGCAAAATCAAAAGTCAAATCAAACACGAAACAAAGGAAAGAAATCACAACAACCTCCAATTTCCCCTACCTTCGATGCAGCTTGGAAATGGGCTTCTTCTCATGGGAATCCTCATTTTCCTCCGAATAGTACCGGTCTTCTTCCTCGTTCACGTCGAATCCGACCCGCTTCTCGAAGTTGTCGCCGAAATCTTCGTTCTCCTTGTTGGCATCTTCCTCGGTGATCGGTTCGTTGGCCACCACCCCTTGAATGTCGTCCATCGTGGCCATTGCTCCGGTTTTGACGAGCGATGGCTTGGATGACGATTCCTCCGATAGGGTATCTAAATTGCCACCACTCACGTCGTCCGGTCGCTTCTCCTTGGCAAACAGTTTGTGCGCCTTCAGTTTCAATTCCTTCGGGTGGGGTGTGTTTTGACGCACGAATGGAGTGTCCTTGTCTACGTTGGAATCTTCGCTGAATTTGACCGAATGCGTTCGGGATGCTTCCCGTTCTTCCCAGTCTTCCGAATCGGTGTCTTCCCTATTTTCCGGGCTGGCCGGGACGTACTCCTGCTGGGGAAGTAGGAAGCAAGTCAACACCTGATCACCGGTCACTTCATCGATGTCCGGTTGGAATGTAAGCAGTGGCTGAGCCTGATTCTCCGACAGCCAAACGGCTTTCAGCTGCAGGTTCACCAACGAGTACGGCAAATACTGAAGCCGATTACCGGACACATCCAGGACGTGCAGTTCCAGGCAATTTCCCAGCTCCGCCGGCAGTTTGGTGAGTTTGTTCTCGCGTAAGCTCAGCACGCCCAAATTTTTGCAATTTCCCAACTCGTTCGGCACGGAAATGAGCGAGTTTCGATCCACGTTCAGATTGTTCAGCATCGTCATATTGCCGATGGTGTAAGGCAGCTCGTTTAGGAAATTTTCGGTCAGGATGAGTTCCTGCATGTTGACACACTGGCCGATGTTTTCGTTTAGCGTGTGCAACCGGTTCTGATCCAGCTTGAGGATCGTCAGCTTGGTCAGTTTGGAAATGCCATCCGGAAGGACTTCCAGCAAGTTCTGCGACAGGTGAAGATCGGTTAGATTCTCCAGACCACCTATCTCCTCGGGCAGTTCTTCCAATCTGTGGATGAGGTGGAAAAAGAAAGCAGGGGGTTACTTTTATCCGGATGACCGCGGTAGGTAGGTACTTACCGATTCTCTGAGACGTCCAGGCATACTAAGTTTGTTAGTAATCCGATCTCAGGTGGCAGCTTCTGCAGCTGGTTGTGATCGAGCCACAGTTCCTGCAGGGCCGGAAGGTAGCCCAAGTGCGCCGGAAGCTCTTCGATTTCATTATCACCCAGATCCAACCGTTCCAGGTTCGTCAACTGACTAATCGATTCCGGCAGGTGCTTGAGCAAATTCTCACGCAACTCCAACGATTCCAGCTTCGATAGACTATACGGCATAGGAAGAAGAAGGAAAGGAAACGTTTTAAATTGATGACATTGACACTGAGTGGTTCGAGCTATTTGGGGACAATTACGTCATTATCACCAGTCATCGTCATCGTCATCATCATCATCATCATCGTCGTCGCAAAACCGGTTGGAATGCAAATTTCACGCTACGATGACGAATCATTCAAACATTTTGATTAGCGGAATTGAACGAAGCAAAGGGGTCACATTAACTCTTATCACGAAAGTTGAAAACACACAAATAGGAGGGTCGTTTCTATCGGTTGTTTCCACCCCAAATCGACAAACACGATTCCACTTGCCTCCGGTTCAATGAACATCAACAAAGTATAATTTACAGACACATCCGCCGCCGTTCGACGACTCACGACCCATTCCAAATCTGAACCAAGTTTGCACCCAACACCCGCCGCCGTTGGAGTATGGATGGATGTTTGATCCATGTCTTGTCGATTTTCTCTTGTCATATGGACGGTTTTTGTGTGGGATTCGGGACAAGGATGCAAAAATACAAATACACAAATATAGATAGCAAATCAAAACCGGTGAGATGCGAACAAGGTGGGATGGTGGATGGTTTTACTATCCATACAAATTGCACATCGTTCATGTGAAAATTGGGGAGCTGTGCGAGATGCGTTGGACGTAAGGGACATGACTTCTTCTGACCTTTATCAGGAGACCCTTCACATCCTATAAGTCCTCTAGATACGACTTGAAAACTTCGTGAATATGACCTTGACTGAGCACCTGGTTCAGGAGGAAAATTTTGAATTGTCTGAGCTTGTACCCAGATTCATCTCGTCTGAACTTTTGTCCAGTTCCTATAGATTCAGAACGAAACTTGACCAGGTGATCATTTTAATATTATTTTGATGTTTAATGAGTTTGTGACCTTGTGGTGTCGGACTTGGCGGACAGATTCTCAGAACTCAAGGAGAAATATATTGGACTAAGTTGGGAGAAAATGCTATACTAATATCAACATGAAGCTTTAGCTTAGGTCAGCTTAGACCAACTCGGGGGCAACTTGACAACTCCAGTATATTGCCATTGTACCCCGAAAATTTGGTGCTGGTGGTTCTGCCAAACTCACAAATTTCAGAAGTGTTAATAATGTACTGTAAATAAAATTAAAGGTTAAAATGCATCTTATTGTCGCACGTAAAAAATTCCAACGAATGTCAAGAAATTTCAAACGAATTTCAAGGTAATTGCAATGAATTCAATTAAATTCTAACGTAATCAACCCAATTCCAAAAAATTGCAAGGAATTTTCAAGAATTTCACGAAAATTCATACGAATTTCAAGAAAACTTCATTGAATTTCAAGAAAATTCCTCAAAATTATAGAAAACTACTAAGAATTTCAACAAAAGTCAATCGAATTTTATGGAAGTTCCATCAATTTTCAAAGGAATTTCAACGAAATTCTTAAGAATTTTAACGAAATTTCATGGATTTTCAAGCAATTTCCAACGAATTATAAGAAAATTCAAACAATTTCAAAGGAAATTCTTTCGAAATTCAAGGAAATTCCAATGAATTTCAAGGAGATTCCTATGAATTTCAAGGACATTCTTACGAATTTCAAGGAAATTAATTTCAATTTCAAGAAAATTCCAGCAGTTTATTGGAAAGTCCAACAAATTTCAATGAACAATAACTTCATGGAAATTTTTACGAATTTAAAGGATATTAAAAAGAAAATTCCACGAATTCAACGGAATTCCAACGAATTTAATGAAATTTCAACAATTTAAAGGAAATTACATCAATCTCATGAAAATTCAAACGACTTTCAAGAAAATTCCACCGAATTTAAAATACATTCTACAAAATTTAATGCAAATTCATACGAATTTCAGGAAAATTCTATCAAATTTTAAGGAATTTCCATTGAATTTCAAAGAAATTTTAACGATCTTAAAGAAAATTCCAACGAATTTTACGAAAGTCCGAAGAATTTTAAGGAAATTTCTATGATTCCTTCGAATTAAGAAAAAAATACCCAATGAATTCAATGAAATTCTAACATATCCAACCAAATTTCAACAATTTCAAGGGCATCCCAACAAATTCAAGGAAATGTCAAAATTTCAAGAAAATTCATATGAATTTCTAGAAAAATCCACCGAATTTCAAGGAAATTCCACACAATCTATAAAAAATTCTTAAGAATTTACAGAAATTCAAAGTTCCATCAATTTTCAATGAAATTCCGACGAACTCCAAGGAACTTCATAAAAAAATTAATGAAATGTCATAGAATTACAAGCAATTTCCAACGAATTTCAAGAAAATTAAAACAATTTTCAAGGAAATTCCATAAAATTTTATGGAAATTCCAACGAATTTCAAGGAGATTCCAACGAATTTCAAGGATATTTAAATGATTTTTAGGAAACTTGCCAAGGAAATTTTAACGAAAATCATGGAAATTCCAACAAATTTACAGGAAATTCCTACAGTGTCATGGAAATTCCCACGAATTACAAGGAAATTCCTACGAATTACAAGGAAATTCCTATGAATTTCAAGTAAATTCCTACGAATTTCAAGTAAATTTCTACAAATTTCAAGGCAATTCCTACGAATTTCAAAGAATTTCTAACAAATTTCATGGAAATTTCACAAATTGTAAGGAAATTCCACCAAATTTCAAGGAATTCCAATTTCCTTGAAATAAATTCCTACAATTTTAAGGAAATTCCAACGTTTTCAGCTAAAGTTTTTGGCATGTTCCTCAAGCCAGCGTTTTAAATAAAAGTCCATGCAAAATTTTATCAGGATATTGCGATGGATGTTTACTGCATCCTGTTCCAAAGTAAGTCCTGATAGTTACAAAAAAAAAACATGTTGATGAATGTTGCAGATGCTCATTATGATTCTATTTTCAAGCCGTTCGTAATATGTATTTCCCAACGTTGAAATTTTTGTGGTGATTAATGAGTATTTTCAGTTCAGTTTCTGAAATTTTGCATATCAGAAGAACACATACAATCCCTTTGTTTACGTTGTGTGGCGACATCTACTATGTGCAAGTGGGTACGTGAAACTACTAATACAGCCTTTCCATAGCAAAACAATATAGTGGTTCTCAGAATTTCATATAAATTATCGCAAATAATTAGACCCATATTTTTTTTTATTCTGTCATTAGAGTGACCATTTCCATGTCAGGGTGGGCCAAAAAATCATTTTTGTTTTCAAAAATGACTTTTTTGAAATTTAGAGCTTTTGAACCACTGGACCAATTTCAAAGATCAAAATATCAAATGAAAGGTAATAAAAAATACTTTTTAGGAAAACGCGAAAACCTAAGACTTTATAACTTAAAAAATACTCAAAAACGAGCAAAACAAAAACAAATCGCTGACTTTTAGATATGTTGTGCTAAAAAGCCTCAATTTTCAAGGAAAAATATAATAGCGCCCTCTGTCTACAAACCATGAAAACCATAAAAAAAATACAATGAATGTTTTTCAATACAAAATCTAACATTTTATTTAATTTTCAAAGTAGTATTAATTATCTTTCATTTGATATTTTGAGCCTTGCAATCGGTCCAGTGATTAAAATGTTTAATTAAAGCCATTTAAAAAAAAAGTATTTTTGAAAAAAATATTTTTTTTTGTCCGCCATGGAAATGGTCACCCTAATGACAAAATAAAAAAAAATTGCGATAAGGGACAAACCACTATATCGTTTTGCTATGGAATGGCTGAATATCAACATGAAGCTTTAGCGCGATAATTTATTTGCTAGAAAAAGTTCGGAACATAATAGATTGATAGTTCCGTTAGAGTACGGCAGTGTGATAATTGCAAAGAAGTTGTAATTGAGCGAAGGCCCATTGACGCAACAATACTAATTAAATGCGCACACCTATGCCTAGCTCACTTGATGGGTGAGGGAACTTGAGGTATTTCCTCAAATCCACAGACCTTGAACAAGCCCAAGAGGACCTTACGGGATTCGGTCGTATGAATAACAGTAGTAATCTCTAGTTTACCACAATTCGAGTAGTAAATACTACATTCGAATCAATTGGATGTGAATTAAAATTACGTAATTTTAACCAACACAATTCAAAGATGCTACGAACTACTCGATGTTGGGACTTTAATGTGAATAAAAATAGTAAATGCTACAAAAAAACTACTTTTGCACTTGCTAGGTTTTGGTGAAAGATTTCAATTAAACTTTGTGGGTGTAAAAATTGTTTCTACTTAAGCAACTTTGCATACTAATTTTCTTTAAAAAGGGCAAAACTTTTTTCAATTTATTCTAAAAAAATATAAGATGTTATCAAAGTATGATTTGTAGAAAATTGTATGAGATTTCAAAACAAAATATCAAAAAATTAGAAATATTATTCCTTAACTGGAAAAAAAAGTTTTAAACATTTTTAATTGATTTTTCTCAATCGCTCCATTTTTTAACATCTAAAATTTTGTTTACAGAAAGACAGACAGATAAATATCTACAAGTCGTTCATACATCTCATCTAGGTATGTATGAACGAGATGTCTTTCTGTAAATATAATTTTGAATATTGAAAAAATAAAGAATGTGAGAAAAAAAATTGTAAAAAGTTTTTTTTTTCAGTGTAGGGTTAATTTTTATTTAGTTTTTATATTTTCTTATAAAAGCTCATACAATTTTATACAAATTATGGTGGGGTTACATTTTTGTAGGTCTTCTATTTATATTTTGATATATTTTTTTGCAAAAAAAATGAAACTAGTTTCGCCCTTTTCAAAAGGCAGTCTGGATTTTTTTTAAGAAAATTAGTATCTTAATTGATTGATAAGCGTTTTAGTATAATTGTATGTCCTATAACGCTGGCGTGGAACAGCTCAGTGACAGAGCAGGTGAATTTTTTTTTAGATTTGAGGTCTGATTTGAACGTCCAGGATCAGTGTTTTACTATTTATACTAAAGTTGGATTGAGCTGGAATTCTTATGAAGCTTCATAAGTGCTTCATGCTTATCTTATCTGTAATTCTGTGGAATCTTATGCTGTAATGATCGAAAGGAACTGCTGGGATCTTCAAAAAATAATCTTGTGAAGACGTCTAGAAGGAGGAGACAGCAAAAAAGATCCAAAAGAACTACAAGGCCGTTGAAGTGTTGGAAGTTTCAAGGGAACTGCTGAAATGATCTGAGGTAACTAATGAGAAGCTGCAAAAAAACTTCTGTGCAGTTCCAAGGAAAGTTGTGTTAAGTTTCGAGGAAAGTTGAAGTGAATTTCTAGGAAACATGTGGGAAGTTCTAAGAAAATTAGTGGGAAGCAGTCTTGCAAGCGGTCACTGTAGTCGATACATTTCCTGCGATAATTGACTGCCTTTGCTTCCGACACTTGCAAAACAAGCTATCAAATAACAGTATCAAACTAAAATGTCATATGACACTGTCGCCGAAGACCGTTGCGAATGTTTGTATTTTAGTTTTTCTCATCATAAGAGCTGCTGACGTTGTGCTTGTGTGAATTCTGAAAATAGCAATGAACGATGCCCTAGCATGCTTGGCATACACAGTTGTACACACCAACTGCTCATTTGTTAATAACTTTTCACTCAGTTGTTGAAATTTGTTTTTCTTTAAAGTAATTGATTATGATCATAGGTTACTATAGATATGCAAACAGTAGATAAATCTTAACATTTGACTCAACACCAATGAATTTTTACTCTTAAAGTCCGAGATGTGCAGCGAGCATTCGTCACTTAATTTTTACAACGCAAAAACAAATACAGTTTATTAGGGGAATTTACGTATTCTCGGCAACCTAAGCAGCGACCGTCTTTCTATAGCTTTTTTATCTAAGGAACGCACACGTATGCAGTATTGGTCTATTTACAATCTTTTGCTGGCAGCTGCTTTAACAATTTCAGTCGAAAGAATTATCAAAAACTGTTTTGAAACGCTTTTACAATGCTCCAATCTTCTCTAGTGAGAGCGACTATTATGGGCAACCTCTTTTTATTCGGCAACCTTTCTATTTGAGCTGCGTGTTTAACAGCTGTGTTTTCATCGGCAACTCGAAATCAGCAGCATTTTGTAGTGCGTGTGTTTCATTTCAAGAAAACCCTGCTAGATTGCTTTTTCTCAGTGGTGAACATATAATCAAATTGAAGCTGAAAGCCTAATGAATAGTTTTAATGCATTCAGCGAAGTGTTTTCTTACGAACATCCAGTGAAATTACCGTTTCAATTTGGGTTGCCGAAAATAGTCTGTCATGCCGAAGCCGTCATTTCCCCTACTAGAATTAAAATCTACTTTTTTTTACGTATCTATAGCGTTAGCGTTGTTATGATATACTTCGTAGATTGGATACTAGCGACACTCACGTATCTTCTGAAATTCTCAGTTAGACTACTTTCAGGAATAATGCTGAGGAGTAAACATTGGTTCCAATCTAAACAAGAGTAACAGAAGCATGACTGTCGCTATTCCCGGCCACGCCCATCTTTACCATAACTAGGGATAAGGAAGGAAATGTTGATGTAGTACTTACTTAACGAGAGGCCACCGACTTAGCGACACCCTCATAAGTGCTACGGAGTTGGAGGGTTGGGTAGGGTATTCGGTTAGGATTCACCTCAAGTTGGCGATGCAACCAAAAGTATGTATTGTTTATTTGTTGTTTATTTAATCTCTCGATAGCCGGCTATCGAAAGAACATATTAATTTTGTTTAGTGATAATGAATTTTAAGAGTCATGACGGAGAGCTTGGGATTAAACCCATAATTTTCTGCTCAGTAAGCAAAAACGATCCCTCCAGGGTCATCGAGCATCTCAGAACCATAACGCTTCGCGACAATACAGGACTACGTTTTCGCTTGATATGCAAATAGTTTCCAAGGTTAATGTTTAATATCAAATATACACATGATGGTGGCGATTTATTGTGCTGTTGAAGAGCTTGGGGTTAAATCTATGATTTTCTGCTCAGTAAGCAAAATCGATCCCTCCAGGGTCATCGAGCATCTCATAATCCACAGCGCTTCGCGTCAAAGTACGAATATATGGATGAACTATCTATTATTGAATAACTATTATTTACGATAATTACATGAATAAATAAAATATAAACTACAAACAAAACGTGACTGTTAAAATCTCAAAAAGATATTCTCACAAATATATTTCACGCCACCAGGAATCTCAAAACCAGTAGACGTTATAATGATACTCTGCACATGTTAGACACAAGAAAAGGCCAAAAACAAGCGTCCGAAACACAAAACCCTTCAAATCCACTTGCAGTCACAATCAACGATTCTACGAATCGCGAGCGCTCACGAATCATAAAACCGCTGACTGCGACACTCTGAAAGCGAAATTGACAGGCTCTATGCATCAAACACCCGCCCTCCAATCTCCACCCGCATCCAACAGCACAAATCTCCATTACAACATCTAACGAATTCAAAACTCCGAAAATCACCCATCTATAGCAAGTGAGTGGAAGCAACCCTGCATGCAACCATTCTTAATGATACACTTGTTCTGCCTATCTTTCTATTAGGCCTGTGGACATGCGTTAGCTTCGAAACTTCTAACCAAACTGGGTAAATTTTCAGATCACAAAAAAAAAACTTAAAAAAAAACTTTCAAAGGTAATTACAAGTAAGATAAATATTGATTATTTTACGCGAAAACGAGCAAGTAATATTAAATCTCTTGTATCATATGCTAATGCAAATTGACTGTAACAAAAATAATATGCTTAAATAAAATAAAATATTAATAAAATTAAATGCAAAATTTACTAGAAGATCATTATTTTATTGGTGATAAGTTTCTAATAAGCCCTCCCAGTTCCTCTGTATACAGAACAAATCTGACACTATAATCAGAATTGCTCAGTCTGCATGAAGCAGCCGATTTCATCAAGGAAGTTCTATTAACAACTAAGAATTAATCGTTTGAGGCATACTGAAGCATTAAGAAGGTGATATGTGTCACTATAGGAAATCATCAACGTTGCAATGATCAGTGAACGGGCACCATATGGTACATTTTCTCACCATGAACCTATCATTTCCAGCCTATCTGAACTATTTAATAAATGGAAGCCATAACATGGGTTACGCTCCCCCTAAGCGGGCCCTCCGCATCCTGTCTCTGTCTTTATCTCAAATACCAAATGCCAATGGTATGAATGTATCTTATATCTGAAAAATCCAAACCTGTTCTAATCCACCTGAAATGACTAACGAATGGAAGACTTTGACAACGCAGCCATGCAATAGTCTCATTCCGTGCCTTATGGCAACTTGATGATTCTATTGCGCTCATCTTTTGGCACCACCCAGGGGAGACTTGGTCCTGTACCCAATGCTTAACTTATCTCCATTCCACTCAGCTACTCGCAATTTCTTGTGATATAGTGGGCGGAATATTATTATATGAGACAATTCAATGCAGACGTCTTTCCAAATTTGGCAGATCGACAGGTAATCGGTGAGTTACCACGATAGTTGCTATTCAACAACTCGCAACGTCCCATCGTCAACGCCTGCTATGAGAATTTCCCATTGCAGACGCCAACGAAATGATGTCATCGAGCTATCGATCAACTACCCTGGTTATCGCCTGGTACCTTATAGCACGATGCTAGGAGGCGAACCGGAAGAATCGATGAGCTACCTCCCCCTCTACTTTTTTTTTTTTTTTTACGTATCTATAACAAGCTTAAACTCTATTCTATCTACTGCTTCAAAAAGAACTATGTTTCGTCAACTTTGTGCAAAGTTATAAGCAAATGAGCAGTTCGTGGCCAAAATGTGTATGCCAAGCATGTGTCCTAGTAATAACATTTCTGATCAGAAATGGTTTAATTTACATCAAACTGAGGAATTAGAACGAAATCACACATGTCATATGATAGTTATTTGATCATTTTCTTTATGCTCGAATGTTGTTCTACCGTTTGTGTTGTGGTGTAGTAAGAGAGACGACAGTAGAACAGAAGGTGGTGAGAAGTTCTAAACGTTCTTGTCCGAAGTTCCATGAATTAGTCAGAAGCGCTGTGAACTTTTCGCAAATTCAGTGAACTTATCGAACTTTCTGTAAACTTGTTGGAGGTTCCGAGAACTTGTCAGAAGTTCTGTGAGAACATCGAAATTCGTTACAAGTACAACTTGTTACAAGTACTGAAAACTTCTCGGAAGATCTGTGAACTTGTCAGAAGATCCGTGCTCTTTTCGGAAGTTCCACGAACTTCTTGGAAGATTCTTGAACTTCTCGTAAGTTCCGTGAAAATATGGGAAGTTTCATTAACTTCTCAGAAGTTCCAGGAGAATTTAAAAAGAGTCCTGATTAGAATTCCAAAGTACACTGAAGTCGCTTTATGTAAAACCGCGTAAATTCCAGAATATACCAACTACCTGGGTCTTGAAGATTTTTCTTCCTCCAGGATCATAACATTTTCTCAACATGAAATTTCAAAAATTTGTTTATTCATTATTATTTTCCAAATCCTGGAGCTGGATTCTTTTTGTTTTGTCCAATATCTCGAAAATAAATTCTATGTTGGAATCATCCTGATACCATTGGAAATCTTGACAGGATTTGTTCAGTTTTTATTTACTTGAATCATATCAGAATGCCTTCAGAGTTCATCATAGACCTCTTTCTTTAATTTTCTTATAATTTGCTCCATAAATCATCAGCAGAGCACTCTTTGAAGTCATTTCGCAATGCTCTTCAGATTATTTATGATTTATGCAGTATTACCTAGGAATTCCTAGGGGATTTCTCCGGAAAATTTACTTGGAGTTCTCTTCAGCATTCACTTTGTATTCTCCAGAAATTTCTATGGCACTTTTCCGGGCATTCTTTTAAAGTTTTGTTCAGGGATCCCATAAATTATTTGAAACGCTCCTTACAATTATCTTGGAACTGTCCTTTGAATTCTCTAAAAAATATCAGCGGAACATGATTATTACTATTAAAATCCTCTTGAAATGTTCCATGACAGTTTTTTTCCGTGTCGTGGACATTTACCACTGCGACCAGTGTTTTGATCTATTGTGGTGTATCCTCTTTTTACTATTTGCCGTGTGTTTTGATGATCAACCACTATGTAGAGTGATCTTCATCATTGATCATCGGCATTATCCCAATATGGAATTGCACTTCGAGTGAAGTTTACAACTTTATTGGGTATACTGGTCCAAATTTCTTCAGGTACGGTGAGTCCTTTATCAAGAAATCTGCATCGTTTATTAAATAAAGCAGTGCAATCACACAATAAATGTTCAGAGCTTTCGCTCTCCAAATAACAAAAGCGACATCTATCGTCGCTAAGCTTTCCAATTTTTTTTAAAATGATATTTACTAGGACAATGTCCTGTTATTAATCCAGTGTAGGTGCTTAAATCTTTTTTGGAAAGATTGAGTAACCTTTGCGTACTCAAAACGTTGGGCTTAATGAATTGTTTAGATTGCCGGGCTGTTGAGGTATTATTCCAATTGGATTGTACCTTGCGTTTTTTCCAGTTCTTTAAATCCATTTTCAGATTAGAAGGCGATAGACCAATAAATGGTTCGGGACCAATAAATTTCTGGGATGAGCCAAGCTTTGCTAATTGATCAGCTTTTTCATTTCCTTCAATGCCGCAATGACCAGGAACCCAATATAGATTTACCTTGTTACGACAGGACAATTTCTGAAGTTGATTATAGCATTCCCACACTAACTTTGAAGTGTAGATCATTGATTTAAGGGCATTCAATGCTGCTTGACTGTCCGAAAAAATGCATATGTTTGCATTCCTATAATTTCTTTTTAAACATATTTCTACACATTCTAGAATCGCAAATATTTCTGCTTGGAATACTGTTGGCCATTTACCCATTGCTACAGAACAGTTAATTCCGGGACCTGTTATTCCTGCCCCTACCCTGTTATCCTGTTTTGAGCCATCCGTGTAGAATGTTATAGACCCAGGACGAATCAACGGCCCTCCAGTCTCCCAATCATTGCGTGTTGTATTAAACACATTAAATAGATGGTTGAATTCATGAGTTTTTGCCATAAAATCTTCATTCTTTAAAATTAGTGGACTTAATTGAATCTCTTTCAAGATGCTCATATGATTTTTAAGATCTCCTTCAAAGAACTCTTTTGTTCGTCTGAGTCTGAGAGCATTCTTCATTGCATCCAGTTGAATGAATTGATGTAAAGGAAGAAGATTAAGCAAAGCTTCTAAGGCTTTAGATGGAGTACTGCGCATTGCTCCAGTTATGGAGGTAGTGGCCAACCTCTGCAGTTTTTCAAGTCTTTGTTGAGCTGTTTTTTGCACTGTTTTTGGCCACCAAACTAGTGATGCATAAATTATTCTTGGTTTTACTATAGCCGAATAAATCCAATGTAACATTTTAGGTTTGAGTCCCCATTTCTTACCAAACGTCCTTTTACTAATCCAAAGAGCATTGGTTGCTTTTTTTATTACTTGTTCTAAATGTACATTCCAATAGAGCTTGCTATCTAAAGTTACTCCTAAATATTTTACTTCCGAAGAATATTTTAATTCTGTTCCTTCCAAAGAAAGTTTTGAAAATAAGACTTTTCGTCTTTTTGTAAAGGGTACAATCGTTGTTTTTGAAGCATTTATTTTCAATCCTTCATTCTTGCACCACAGTGTAGCTACATTTAATGCCGTCTGCATTCTGCTTGATATGATTTCATCAAATTTTCCGCGGACTATTATCACTATATCATCCGCAAACCCAATAATTTCAAACCCTAGCGATTCAAGACTAATAAGAAGCTCGTCTACTACTAGCGACCATAGGAGAGGAGAGAGGACGCCTCCTTGAGGACAGCCTTTAGCAGCTGTTACCTTTATGGTTGACTCTCCAAGATTTGATGTTATTTCACGATTCGATAACATTTCTACTATCCAATATATTACGCTTTCATTAAACCCACGTCTTTTCATGGCAGTTTCCATTGATTTAAAAGATGCATTATCAAATGCTCCTTCAATATCAAGAAAGGCAGCCATTAATACCTCCTTTGCTTCGAACGATTTTTCGATTTTTGAGACAAGAGTGTGTAATGCTGTAATTGTTGATTTGCCTGGTTGATAAGCAAATTGAGCTTTACTCATTGGTATTTTTGGAAGAATTTCAGATTTGATATGTTCATCTATTATCTTCTCCATTAATTTAAGGAAAATTGACGACAAACTGATAGGTCTGAATGATTTGGGAGAAGACTTGTCTTTTTTATTAGCCTTTGGTATAAATACTACTCGAACTTGTCGCCACGTTGTAGGAATGTATCTAAGCAAAAAGCTTGCTTTAAGTAAACTTACTAAGGCCGGAATCAATACTGTTTTACACTTTTGAATTAAAATTGGATAAATTCCATCCAAACCTGGAGATTTGAATGCTTCAAAAGAGTCTATAGCCCATGCAACTTTAGAATTAGTAAACATTACACTAGCTAGATTGTTTGCCTCTTCATTGGACTGTCTTGATCCATTTACTGAGTCATGACCTCTAGCGAAATTTACAACAGATATAGTGGAAGTAGTAGGCAAATACCCTGGGAAGTGAGATTGCATCATTACTTCCAATGTTTCTTTAGTAGTTAAGGTAAAAGAACCGTCCTCTTTTTTAAGGGCTCCTAAGCCGTTTGCATGATCCTTAGAAAGGACTTTTTGAAGTCTTGCGGTAACAGGAGTACTTTCAATGTTTTCACACATATGTCTCCAATCTTTACGTTTGGATCTTCTAATTTCTTTGTTATAGTCAGTCAAATCCTCTTTATAGGTAGACCAATTTCCTATTATTTTAGCTCGGTTAAATAGTTTACGAGCCTTTTTCCTTAGCTTTTCTAATCTGTCATTCCACCAGGATACATCTCTATTAGTAGAGCGTTCCTTTATAGAACAACTTGCATAATAAGCTTGTTTAATTTGTGTTACTAGGCATTCAGATGCCTTTTCCAACTTATCATTGGTGCTTATATCCATAGAAACATCCCATTGTACGGAGAGATTGGAGTTGTACAGCTCCCAATTTGTTTTCCTAGGATTACGATAGGTTTCCTTGATTATATCACTTGCTTTATATTCAAATAGAATTTGTCTATGATCAGATAATGAAATTTCATCTGATACATGCCAGTTTATTACCCGATCTGAGAGAGCAGAGCTACATAGCGTTAAATCCAAAACTTCCTTCTCTTATTCCATGACAGTTGTTTGAAATTATCTTTGAAATTCAATTGCCACGGAATTACCATGAAATGCTCCTCAGTAAGAAATTGAATTTATTCTTAACATTTTCAATAAATTCAACTCAGAATGTCATTTGATTTCTACTCCTTTCTTTGGAATTCTACTCACGTTGAATGTTTGCTACGAATTCGCTAGCAGTTAACTAGACAAAATCCATAGATTTCTCATTAAAAATTACTTGGTATTCAAGTCACAGCTCGTCTGGAATTGTTTTCCGAGTTCCTTTGAAGTTCTCCTGGAACTATTTTCAGATTTAAGTTAATCTTTTTTAGCAAATAGGGGAAATGGCTCTAATGTTGGCCTATGGATCTAAGATCGGGCCCAGCGCTAAAAATCAACTATTTTTCAATTTTATCTAGATGAACGCGTCATTGGTGCGGTACTAATGGATATTTTTGGTCGCTATTGTAAATTTAGTCGGGCTATTGTAAATTTAGTATGAGCCCAGATTAGGGGCATTTAGGCCGACATTACATCCAATTCCCCTATTCAGGTTTCATATAGAATCTGGAGTTAGTTTAGTCCAGAAAATTTCCCTAGCGAACAATTATGCGAAGTATCATGGTATTCTAAGATGATGATGATAGACTACCACCTAATGTAACAAGGCGCCTGCGCGTATCAATGGACTGTTCATACTACATGACTGGATCAAGATTTGTTTTCTTATCATACTCATCATACTGATGAAGTATGAAGGGCCAAAAACGGTGGGACGGGGACCCGTAAGCAGAGACGCTTACGCGAAAACCGCGGCAGTGATAAAGAATCTCCTTCCAGAAGTAAGTTCATACAACCAGAAACCAAATCAAGCCATCGTGTGGCAGAACGTCTCAATAGATGGGGAGAAGAGTCTGCCCTCTATTCACGAAACGCCAGAATTATGCGAAGTTTCTTGGAATGCTGAGAGGCACAATCTAAAATTCGTTTATTAGAGATCAATATTTTTTTATAATAATGCCTGTAGACATTGAGCAGTTAGTGCATTGGTGATTTTAGCCAATAGAGTTCTCCAGATGCACAAAAGTGTGCGTGAGACCGCGCGCTACCTTTTTAAGTAGTGGTTATATCGCGATACCATTTTTGTTCTTCTTCTTCTTCATTTTTATATATGGATGTTGGATTTTAGTGTTCGTGAGATTGCGCTTGGAGATCTCTATAGCATCGCTAAACGTTTAAAAAATTAGCGTATACGCTAAACTGCTAACGAAAATTAAGCTCGGTGTAATTAGCGATGCCGCTGCTAAACGACGCACATAGGAGTATTTGACCCAAACAGTTGGCCAAAACTACAAACTGATGTTTTTTTTTAATTAAAATTGATTCAATGTTTACTAGTAATGCGTTTTTTTTTTGTTGAATTCTATAAAAAAGTTAACAATTATAATCCACCTACAAGTGCAATTCGAATTTTTCTCTATTTGTTAAATTTATCTAATTAAATATACTCAAAAACGACTTTCTATCCTCTGAAAAAAATAATAGCAAAGAGGACCCAGGAGGAACATTTGCATCTGCCACAATTTTCCAAAGGTTTCAATCTTGCTTTTTGGTTAATTAAAACTAACCGGAATCTAACTTAATCGATAATTTAATGTTACATATTTTTGGTTCTATTTTCATTGTCATTTTGCGTGACAATATAAGCTTCTAATAATGACAGTTCTGTGGGTTTGGAAAACCATTCATTAGGTCCTGAATAGTATTTATATTATGGCTGCAATATGTTGCTACAAAAACGACAAAAAATCAAGAGCTTCATACATTACGGATTTCGAACATTTGGCCAACTTGTAGGGTGGAATACTCCTATGTGCGACGTAAGCTAAAATAACGGGGCTTCCACGATGACTCACCATCCAAAATCCTGCGGCAGCGAGGTCAGCGACATATCGTTCAGCCCCAGAATGGTCAGACTCCGCAGCTGCGAGAACCCCGCCGGTAGCCGGTGGATCGGGTTCGAGCTGAAGTCCACGATCTGCAGGCTGCGCAGGTGTTTGATGTCATCCGGAATGTCAACGATATCTGCAAAGAAGAAATACGAGCCGACATTAATTATAAACACGTCATTTCAAGGGCTTCAAGATCTGGATAAACACGAAAATTAACACTGCTCCGTGATTTGCATTGGAACGTCACCTTGACCGCAACGACGACGTATGGAGGAGAGGTGCGATTTTTCCGCCGCCGTCATCGTCGCAAACTCGCAAACCAGTTCGAAGAAAGAGCGCGATTAATTAGACTGCTCCCATTAGCACTCGTTGATGGGTCCCGCATGATGCATTGTGTGGCGGAACTGCATACGGGATTCAAGGTGAACAAAACAACCGACCGACCTAGATACCAGCTGAGAAGTGGCGGATCCGAATAAGCCGGGAGGGCAATTTATTGTTGAGACCATGCTGGGTGGCCCACAAGGTCATTATTCTCTGGCGAAGCCAAATTTGAACAAGCGAACAGTGTTTTTCCATTAATATGAACAATAGAGACGTCCAGTGTTTCCCTCAGAAGTGTGTAGCAGTCTATAGACAGTCACAAAGAGATTCGTCCGTCACTTAATGATGATAGCAACACCATATCGTAATGCGACGAAACTACGGGCCACGAGAAGGACGGAAAACGGTCTCCAGAGTGAACGAAAATAGATTTTAGCTAGCAGCCATCTGCCAGCTAGATAATGGTTCTCTATTGCCAGAGGTGGTACCACCATCATAATGGTCTCGAATGAATAAACCTTGTGTGCCACCACCGGCCTCAGCCCCACCGGTTCGGATCGGGTATGGGACGGAACGACAATTTGACCGAGAGATAGAAAGAGTGCTTTCCGTCCGAGTTTCAGCTCGTTTCGCCGGATCTCCGGGAAGAGCCGGTTAGGTTCATTTTGCTTCCCGCACTGGCTCTGGTGTAGAAAAATAGAATAAAATAAAAAGCTAAAAGTGGAAAATAAGAGCACCGCTTTGCCAAAAGCAACAACACTTACACTCACTCATCCAGCAGCTCTAACTAGTGAAACAATGAGACTCTAAATAAAGCAGAGAACCCTCATACATTTATGATCACACACAGTTCCAGTGCATAACTTCACGAACGAAACCACTTGGTCCGGTTCAAAAAAAAAAGAAAAAAGAAAAACCGGCACAACAAGCGAGTCAAAAATGTACCGTTCAGTTTTTGTTTGTGCCACTCTTCTATTTAGATGGAATACGGACCGATGCAGATATATATATACATATATTTAGAAAACTCTGCGACTCAGTGGTGCATACTAATCCAGAACTGGAACCACCACCGACCGCCCCATCACAGTCATCAGTACACTGCCAAATGGAAATGGGAGTGCAAAACGAAAATAATAATGTATTTATTGTTATTATGCCACGGCAACTCTCATTTCATGCTTCCCCGAATCGCTCCTCCGAATGGCATCTAAATGTGCAGCCGGGTTTGAACTGTTTTACGGTCACTCACCACCACTTTGTGTGACGCTGCTACAGTTGCCGCCGACAAACACATCAAAGAATCCAGAATCCGATTCAGAGCGTTAGGATCAACAAAGGCCTGGGTTGTTCTCCTCTGTAAATATGTGCCTGCTGGAGCCCTTTATTGAGTTAATAAAGCAACTCACTTGGATATTCTAATGAGCAACAAATTGGACGATTTAAATGGAATCCATCACGGACTTTCTAAGGAAACCAAATTGCATTTCTCACCTAATACCGTTCCCACTAGTATAGTAGTAAAGCGTACCATCATCATTGCCTGTCAAAAAGCGACAGAACGCAAATGAAATATTCAATAATAAATCAATGAATAAATCATTACTAAATGAAGCACAAGCACATGTGAAAGGCAGTATATAAATGTTCCCAGCTTTTCCAATTACCGTAGAACTCCGTCTTTGACTAGCGAAAATTGCAAATCACGGCGCTCATTTCGAATTTGTTCGTCTGGTAAGCCCAATGACGTCACGCACCTGTGTAGGGGTACCGGTTCAAGGCTGGTAGTGGGTATGTAACATAATAGTGACTTTAGTGACTAAAACAACGGGATTAGTGACCAAATAGTGACATTTAACTATTGGTCGAAAAACATGGTTCCAGTCTATCGTTGATTGCGACCCGCTTCGAGAAATACAGGGCTGTTGCAAGACTTTAAAATTTCATTCGCGAAATCCACGATTTCTCAAAAGAAATCCGCGTCTTCAAATACTAATCCGCAACGAATAAAAATCTGTTTTAATTGCTTAAAAATACCATTTGCATGTGCCAATAATAGGACACCCGGTTAACACGTAAATCAAATGGAAAGCCTGCTGAAGAAAAAGAAGCTGCCAACAATTGTCACACTCACCTGGGAAGTTTAGAGCGTTGTAAAAACGATTATAGACAATTTTGGACTATCAGGCCGATTGGAATACATAAGCAAGACGAGATGTTGAACAATGCGATTCTGGGAGATCGAGATCAGTTGATTTGTTCTACAAGATCAACCAAGACTGGGACAATGTTTGTAGTATCAAAGTATATCAAAACAGATTCACAGTGTATATGTGGATCATGCACGACCTATTGCCATGTATGCCAGATGCTCTAGGTTCTCCAAATCGTCCTGGAGGTTAGATGATTTATTCTTACTTACTTACTTATCCTGGTCCGACATCCCTCAGGATTGCACCTGCATCACAATGTTATACCAATTCACTCGGTCCGTGGCTGCTTGTCTCCAATTTCTAGACCGTCCCACACTTCCAAGATCCTGCTCCACTTGGTCTAACCACCTTGCTCGCTGTGCTCCTCTTCGTCTTGTACCGGCCGGATTCGAGGCAAACACCATTTTTACGGGATTGAGTTGCGCCAGCTCGTGGTTCATTCTTCGCCTCCATAAACCGTTCTCACATACCCCGCCAAAGATGGGCCTAGGCACTCGTCGTTCGAAAACACCCAGTGCTTGAAGGTCCTCCTCGAGCATCGTCCACGTCTCGTGCCCGTAGAGAACTACCGGTCTTATCAGCCTCTTGTACATGGTAAATTTAGTACGGAGGTGAAGTTTACCCGACCTCAGGGTCTTGTGGAGTCCGTAGTAAGCACGACTTCCGGCAATAAAACGCCGACGAATTTCTCTGCTGCAGTTGTTATCCGACGTCACCAATGATCCGAGGTACACAAATTCATCCCCCAACTCGAACTTATCTCCGCCGATTGTCACGCTTCTGCCTATGCAAGCCCTATCCCGCTTGGTTCTTCCAGCTAACAGATACTTTGTCTTCGACGTATTCACCTTTAATCCAACCTTCTCTGCTTCACGTTTCAGCCTGATGTACTGCTCCGCCACGGCCTGAAACGTTCTTCCGACAATGTACACGTCGTCAGCGAAGCAGATGAACTGGCTGGACTTATTGAAGATCGTACCCCGCATGTTAAAGCCCGCCCGTTTCATAACACTTTCTAGCGCAATGTTGAACAGGAGGCAGGAAAGACAAACGAGTCCGATAACGCACCCGATATCTTCACGCAGCACTGTACACCTTCCATCGTAGCCCTGATCAGTCTAGTCAGCTTCCCGGGAAAACCGTTCTCGTCCATAATCTTCCATAGCTCTTCACGGTCAATAGTATCATAAGCGGCCTTGAAATCGATGAATAGGTGGTGCCGTAGGGACTTGATATTCACTACACTTTTGAAGGTTCTGCCGCAAGGTAAAGATTTGGTCCGTTGTCGATCGCCGTCCACAAAACTGGCTTGATAACTTCCCACAAAACTGCTTACTAGCGGCGATAAACGGCGAACGATGATTCTAGTTTGTCGTCTTTTTTAATATACTGGGCATATTACTCCCTCTTTCCACTCCTCCGGTAGCTGTATCTGTATACCAGATCCTGACTATCAGTCGGTGCAGACAAGTGGCCAACTTATCCGGGCCCATTTTGATAAGTTCCGCTCCGATACCATCTTTCTCAGCTGTTTTGTTGCTCTCAAGCTGTCGGATAGCATCCTTAACTTCACTTATCGTGGGAGCTGGCATGTCCCCCTCATCCACTGTACCGACGAAGCCTTGGTCCTCCGCCTCTGCGCCTTTCAGATGTTCATCGTAGTGCTGCTTCCACCTTTCAATCACCTCACGTTCGTCCGTTAAGATACCCCCTTCCTCATCCCGACACATTTCGGCTCGCGGCACAAAGCCTTGGCGGGATGCGTTGAGTTTCTTGTAGAACTTGCGTGTTTCTTGAGAACGATACAGCTGCTCCATTTCTTCGCACTCCAGCTCTTCCAGGTGGCGCTTCTTATCCCTGAAAAGATGGGTTTGCTGTCTTCGCTTCTGTTTATATCGCTCCACATTATGACGGGTTCCCTGCTGCAGCATCGCCGCCCGCGCTGCGTTCTTCTCGTCCAAAACCGTCTGACACTCTTCATCGAACCAATCGTTCCGTCGAATTACGGTCCACGAACCCAACGGCGCCTTCAGCAGCGCTGTCCGGCAACGCTGCGTCGAGGCATTGCACGTACTTAGTTGCGACTTCGGGCAGTTTCAGTCGCTCCAGATTGTACCGTGGTGGGCGTCGGTACCGAATGTTGTTGGCAACGGAAAGTTTTTGGCGCACCTTGACCATTAGAAGGTAGTGGTCCGAATCGATATTTGCGCCGCGATATGTCCAGATGTCGATAATGTCCGTCGATCAAAACTTAGTCGATTTGCGATTCTGTCTGCTGTGGTGATCTCCAGGTGTACCGATATGGGAGGTTATGCTGGAAGTAGGTACTACGTAAAGGGTGATACGGTCAAAATTTGTCAATATCAACTTGACGTATTTCTTTCAATTTTGCATTTAAAAAACCTGAACACCCCTCATTTTGAAGGTGTGTGTGTGTAGAATGTTGCTCCTATTTTTAATTTGGAATTCACTCTTCAGTTGTCAAAATGCCGTCCAAGCAAGAAGAGCAGCGTATCAAAATTTTGCTCGCGCATCGCGAAAATCCGAGCTACTCGCACGCAAAGTTGGCAAAATCGCTAAAAGTTGCCAAATCAACCGTTACAAATGTAATTAAAGTGTTTGGGGAACGTTTGTCGACAGCCAGGAAGTCTGGATCGGGGGGAAATCGAAAACCGGAAGCCGCTGAGACGACAAAGAGAGTTGCCGGTAGTTTCAAGCGAAACCCTAACCTCTCTCTCCGAGATGCCGCAAATAAGCTGGGTGTATCGTCTACAACCGTGCATCGAGCCAAAAAACGAGCCGGACTATCGACTTACAAGAAGGTAGTGACTCCAAATCACGATGATAAACAAAATACGACGGCCAAAGCGCGATCCCGGAGGCTGTACACGACGATGCTGACGAAGTTTGACTGCGTGGTAATGGACGACGAAACCTACGTCAAAGCCGACTACAAGCAGCTTCCGGGACAGGAGTTTTATACGGCAAAAGGAAGGGGAAAGGTAGCAGATGTTTTCAAGCACATGAAACTGTCAAAGTTCGCAAAGAAATATCTGGTTTGGCAAGCCATCTGTACCTGTGGCTTAAAAAGCAGCATTTTCATAGCTTCCGGGACTGTCAACCAAGAAATTTACGTGAAAGAGTGTTTGAATAAACGTCTGCTGCCTTTCCTGAAGAAACACGGTTGTTCCGTACTGTTTTGGCCGGATTTGGCATCTTGCCATTACGGTAAAAAGGCCATGGAGTGGTACGCCGCCAACAACGTGCAGGTGGTTCCCAAGGACAAGAACCCTCCCAACACGCCAGAGCTCCGCCCAATTGAGAAATACTGGGCTATTGTCAAGCGGAACCTAAAGAAGACCAAAAAAACTGCTAAGGGCGAGCAGCAGTTCAAGGCAAACTGGCTTTCTGCGGCGAAGAAGGTGGACAAGGTGGCTGTACAAAATCTGATGGCAGGGGTCAAGCGTAAGGCCCGGCAATTCGGATTTGGAAAAGCGGAAGCCTAACTGAATATTTTTCCTGAATTTTATACTAATTGAACTTGAAAAAGAAATTTAATTTGATTTTTTAAATAAACGATTTCACCGATTTACACGCGTTTTACCTTGACCAAATTTTGACCGTATCACCCTTTATAAACATGTTCTTAGAGGCGGCGAAATCGATGAGTATAAGGCCGTTGGCGTTCGTTAGCTGGTGAGCGCTGAACTTTCCTATAACCGGTCTGAATTCCTCTTCCTGGCCGACCTGAGCGTTAAGATCTCCGACGATGATTTTGACGTCATGGCTTGGGCAGCTGTCGTATTCCCGTTCCAGCTGCGCGTAAAAAGCGTCTTTATCGTCATCGTCACTTGCTAAGTGAGGGCTGTGCACGTTGATTATACTGACATTGAAGAAACGGCCTTTGATCCTCAACTTGCACATTCTGCTATCGATTGGCCACCACCCAATCACGCGCTTCTGCATTTCGCCCATCACGATGAAAGCTGTACCCAGCTCATGTGTATTGCCGCAGCTCTGGTAGATGGTATAACCATCCCTATAGGTATGTACCGACGATCCCTTCCAGCAAACCTCCTGCAGCGCTACGATGTTTCGTTCGAAAACACCAGCATAGTCCAGGTCTCGTGGCCGTAGAGGATCACCGGTCTAATCAGCGTCTTGTAGGCACTCAACTTCGTGCGGCGGCGAATTTTATTCGAGCGGAGCGTCCTCCGGAGTCTAAAGTAGGCACGATTCCCTGCCATAATGCGTCTTTGAATTACTCTGCTGGTATCATTTTCGGCGGTCACCAGTGAGCCTAAATACACGAGCTCATCGACCACCTCGATTTCCTCACCATCAATCTGAACTCGGGGTGGGAGGCTGACATTGTCTTCCCTAGAGCATCTTCCTTTCATGTATTTTGTCTTTGCTGCGTTGATTGCAAGTCCAATCCGCCTAGCTTAGTCTGATGTACGTTTCCGCCATCGTCTCAAAATTCCGTGCCATGAGGTCGATGTCATCGGCGAAGCCCAGAAGCTGGATGGACTTGTGCCACTCGTGTCTATCCTAGCTCTACTGATCACACCTTCTAACGCGATGTTGAATAGCAGACACGAAAGTCCATCACCTTGCCGTAACCCCCTTCGAGATTCAAAGGGAATAGAGAGTGTCCCCGATACTCGAACATCGCACATCAAACCATCTATCATCGCCTTGACCAATCGCGTCAGTTTTTTCGGAAATCCGTACTCGTGCATAAGCTGCCATAGATGATCTCGATCGATTGTGTCGTATGCGGATTTGAAATCGATGAACAAATGATGTGTGGACACGAACTCTCTTGCATACATGGGATAATATCTGTAGTATCGAAATATTGATCTGGAAGTCATAGAACATCTGGCATACACGGAAATAGGTTGGCATGATGCAAATAGACACTGCAAATCTTTTTGGACATATTTCGATATTACTGATATTGAATTAGTCTTGGGTGATGGGGAGTAGAACAAATAATCTGATCTCCAGAATGACTTCAATAGGTCGATCATGATCACCATAGGCACTATGAACACCGACGAACTGACGTGACATCTCATACAAAGTCGAGCCCAACACGCCATATTTAAAATACGTTAAACACTACCGCCATCTACTCATCCGATCGCGTCGTACCATGAGCAAGAACACGAACCCAAGTAGAATTTATATTGCCTTGAGTTGTGTCTCAGCTCGTTTGACAGATCTGTCCACCCGTTTGCGTCGCACATACCAAAACGGCCAGGCCTACTGTGCAGTATTTAAGGGGCAAGATGATTCAGAAAACTTCGAGCCTGTTCAAATCGAAGATTTAAACACGATGCTTCAGAATCCAATAAATGGATGATACGTTGACATCTCGTATCGTTCCATATATTGTTATTGTTTTGTTTTGTAACTCTTTATTTGTTCCAAATTCAAAATAAATTATATTTTATTTTAACCATTAGGAAAAAGTTACACACTGTACATTAGCGGGTCAAAAAAGACCCAAACTACAACTCGCTCCCAAAAATCTATTTTTGAACCGATTCTTGATCTATTGGCCTTAAATGAAAAATGAATGTTCCTAGAATGGCACCCTGTTCAGGATCTCTCCAATTTGGCCATTTAGGCTACCTGGCACCGGTGTCGATAGGGCACAAAGGGACACTTCCAAAACCTCATGTACTGGTATCGTTCAAAGGCTCAAAATTTATGATTTTCATCCAGAAGTAAATAGACATCATACCATGGACTGACAGGTGGATCTGGCCACATCCGGATACCCAGAATCAGTTCCGGAAGGGCACAAAAAGGAAACTTCCAAATGCACATGAAAAAGTTCTGAATTTTAACTGTCGCGTAAAATCTCCTCTCGTTTAATTTTGAGCCTTAGTTGGCGTAAACATCGAAATTGCTTGCAAGCTTGTATATAATTACGCGGTATTGTGCCTAAATTTACATGAAATAGCGCGTAAAAATACACCAAATATAGCGTTTTTAACGTGTGCGCTATGTATCGCAGAAATTTACATGATTTTTTCATACGGTGTATCGTCCGACGGCTCAAAGTTTATGATTTTTCATCCAGAAGTAAGACATGGTCCAAAAAGTGGATCTGGTCACATTCGGATACTCGGAACCGGTTCGGGAAGAACTTAAACAGGAAACTTCCAACACTAAATTTAGGTACCTGGTTAGGAAAATTGTGACATGGCAGTGGATACCTGCTGATTTTTAGTACCTATTGATTAGTATATAGCTATGTTGAGTACTTGGCACTGATGAAGTTGCTATTTTCCCTGGAACTGCTCAGGCGAGTATAGCAGGGCTGGAGAGAAGAAAAGTAGTCGTTATGATGGCACACCAAATAAATGTTTGATGTTTTAGACTTATTTAATTAGTATCTCATAAACACTTATGTACGATATGAACCTTCAAAGCGAAAGATTCAAAAGACAATTTATGGTCAAACCCACGGTATTAGTCAGGGTGTCTACTAACTGCAAAAACTTGGATAACCGGAAATCCTCAGGAAATTTTAGTTTTCCTTAAAATACCTGGAAGTCTCAGAGGAGGATATTTTAAAGAAAAGAATTAATTTTAAAATACAAGCATTACATTTTTCTCGTTATTTACATTAAGATCTACAGTGGATTGATATTCAGTAACGAATAAATAAAAAAAGGATTGAAATATTTTTTTTTTTTTTTTTGGAACATGCATATTTTCTAGAAATTTTAAATTTGAACTAGTTCTGTGTATGATTTTGTGAGCGGTCGCTTCGTGTTCGCGTCATGGAGCAATCGACTACATTCGACCAGAGGATTGATCCCCGTAGGGCGGGTCTATGATCGGAGCTACTACACCAAGCGTGACATAGCTGCTTGCAAGGGATTCAGTTGGACTGATTTGGTGAGATTGTTCCATTTTTCTACTTTTGTCTATTTAAACTTAATTTCTATGAATGCGTATCGTTTGGAATCATTTGATTCGGATGAGACTCTTAACTTTTATTTGTTTACATTGTGTTTCAATTGGTATTCTTAAGAACTTCATAAAATAAGGTTTCAATATTTAAATTGAGCAGATCGACTAGCCTGGTGGCTGCCGCTTTTGCTTACTGAGTAGAAGACCGTCGGGGATCCACATTGTAAAGATTCCCTATTTTCAGCTTTTTTACAGGCTGGAGTTGTTGTTTGAACCATTTAGGCTCTGAACCATTTGGTGGATTATTTTAACTTTTGGTTAAAATTTGACAGATGAAAAGTTATCGATTAACCCTGCTATCCGAGCATGGTTATTTCTGACAGACAAGAAGTTAAATTTTGACAACCGTGGCTCGAAAACCGGTCGATCGACAGCACGGGGATTTTCGAACATAGAAAATAACTTTCGAAATGTCACTTTTAACCACGAGTTAAATTTAACTCGGCAAATGGTTCACAGCCTTAGTTTATCAATTCAATTTATCTGTATAACAATTATTCACAAGCATTCTTCCAGGTCAATTCAAGAATAGTTTGATGATGATAAATCTTCCTAATATTCACATTACAGTTATGACCCGATCCTGTCAATCTCTCCGCGCATCAGACTGTTATTTTTCAATAATTCCACATAATTGTAATTTCATACCTTCCTCCTTCAAGATGAATGTTTAAGATACGCATACTTTGCTAGCTGACAAAATGGGGTCATTGCTGTATAATTATTCTCTTTTTGCAGCCTTCATTCAGACTGGATCTATTGATTTAAATTATTTGAGTTTTCTTCCAGCTCTTTGATGACGGAACATCACTAGATTTATACTGTAATGATTCACTCTTACAGCTTTCACCCTGGTTTTGTCTGTTGATTTGATTTGTTTGAATTGGTTTTCAGCTCTTTGGTGTTGGCAGTCGCGGGCGATCAATTTTGCTCATGCTCATGCTCTATGTTCATTTTCAGCATTTCGATGATGGAACGTCTTCAGATTTATATTATAAGGGGACTTATTACGGATGTCACATCACGGTGAAAAGTTGTCACTTGTCGTCACGGTGAAGTGATTCACATTTGATTTGTACGGTAATCACGGCTCTTATTCTGAGTATCACTTGCTTATCACCGTGTAGTGACACCCGTAATAAGGCCCAATGATACACCATTTGGTTTTGGCTTCGGACAAATCCAAGTATAATGCATGATAACACTGATTCATTTAAAACCATGGTCGCATCACTTATCAAGGTGAATCCTGATCCAACGAACCCAACTTACTAACAAAATCTCCTTTTCTGTGTCTTTTGTTGGAAATTTCAGGGTTACATCTTCCTTATTGGGAGCTGAGGAGACATAGAGCTGCATCATATTGTATGTAAAATAATTATTAGTTTCATTGCGGAATACCAGTTTTTTTTTATCCATATAAATGTATTTTCATTATTACGTATTTTAATGTTCTGATATATTTCATTTCTCCATTACATATGTTTACTATATATATAAATAAATACTGGGTTGGGAGGGAGCATCAGGGTATCATTTGACCTGAAACTGGACGATTGGAGTGGTATGACAACCGGAGTCTAGGAGGGAATAAACACTATCATTTTCTTTATCCTACCGATTCGATTGTGATGGTGTGAATTCTACTCCAACAGTTTCAGTGAGATTGACGCGCCCTTCTTAACAAACCATCCTGTAGGAAGCTTAATAAGTATTGCGAATTGCGTCATTCGATTTGTTGGATCGTATCGTTGGAAGGAGATTCTTAAATTCCCGTGGATTTCGCGTAAGTGTCTCTGCTTACGGGTCCACCCCACCGTTTTTGGCCCTTCATACAGCGATATTGTGAATTCAGATCGGTAGCTCAAATTGATCTTGCTATTAAGTGGAGCTGCATACAAGACAAGATCTTCGAAGGGATGGTGGCTACCTTACATACATACATACATACATACATTTTAAATTTGAACTAGTTCTGAACTTAAAAGCTATAATACTACAAGAAATTTTCAAGAATCTGGAGTCAAATTCGAAGTACAGTTTTGAAAGCTCGTGGAATTTTATTATAATTTCTATGAATCTCATTCCAAGGGAGTTCTGAAAAAAAATCTTTCAGAAAAAAACATCAAATGCATTCTGCTTTCAAGGTAGTTCTGAGGAATTTCAGATTTCATGTGAAGACTGATACTTTTGAGTAGAATTAAAAGTAAATTTCAATGAAAACTCTTAGAATTTATGAGGAGCACAACTCCTATGAACTTCAGGGGAAAATTCTAAGGGTATTCTGAGGATAATTGTATACAGTTTGCGGGGGAACTCGAATCCAGAGCATAAGTCATTGGTAATTTTTGAAAATAGTAAAAGAAGGAATACAATTAACTCTGAGAATAACTCCAGGACATCTTCAAAAGAATTCGGAAAATAAATTCAGGAGAGTTTTCTAAACATATTATGAGAAGAAATCTAAGGAATTTGTGAGGAGACATGCCAATGAATTCTTAGGAGTCTTTCAATGCGAGTAGAATTCCAAGGAAAGGAGTGAGATTCAAAGGGAAATCTGAAATGAATTCAAAAAATATTCGGAGAATTCTTATTGCGGAAAATTTCAAGGTAATTCCGAGCAAAACTAAAAGAAATTTGAATTCGTAGGATATTTTAATCGAAATTTTGAGGAATATTTCAATGGAAATCTCCGTTGAATATGGAATGGACTATTCTGAGGTCTTCAAAACTACTTGAAAGTTCCCAAAATTGTCCTGCCTTGAAGTTCTTTTGTAGTTTGAGAGACTAGAGGGACAATACTACTTCTCATCAAAGGACTTCTTATAGTTTCCTCGATTTTCTAACGATCATGGTTTAAAATTCGCTGAAGTTCTCAAAACTTATTTAAAATTTATGTGACTTCTCTAATGTTAACGGAACTGAGGTTCTCTGTTCTTTTATGAGATTCTCTAAAGTTTTTGCAGTTCTCATGAAACTTATTGTACTGCATTGAATTAAATTGAACCGTCCTAAAAATGTTAAAGCTTCCGTGAACTTCTGAACTTATGGAAAGACCTCTATTAACTTTTTAACTTATCTGAAGTTATCTGAAAATCTGGGAACTTACTGTTTTAAATTTCCCACTGATTTCCAGAAACTAATGGAACTGACCTCCTCCTGAAATTCCTTCAATTTTCGGAGCTTACAAACTTCTTTCAAATGCTCCCGCATTTTGCTAATGTTCAAAACAATTCTTGAAGTTCGCGGATCTTCCCTTAAGATCAATATATTTCTGTGAAGTTCTCGAATTATAACGAAATAATTAATATAGTTCTATGATTTTCACTGAAGTTCTCAAGATTTTTCTGAAGTTCATGAAACTTCCCTTGAATTAGCGGCACTTATTGAAAACTTCTTCAATAGTCTAATAATAACAATAATAATAATGTTTAATAATCTGGCAAATTTTCTGATCTATATATTCATAACTCCCTGACACTTCTGACGTTTTCGGATCAAACATAGAATTCTTGGAATACCCCATAATTCCACGGAATTCCTTGTAAGTCGCTGCAAATTTGCATAGGATAAAGGGTGTCCACGATGAAATTGCCACACTATGAAATTGCTCTAACTTTTTAACCGTTGGGTAGAATTTAATGAAAATTTGGGTGGATTTAGTTCATAGTGCATTATTTACATCCTGCAAGTTTTAAAGTCCTGTGATCAAAACTCGCGGAAATGGAGTCGAAAGAACAGCTCGTGCGTGATAAAATCTTGCGCATTCATCACGAGAACAAGGATCTCTCGCATCGTTCCATCGCTAAAACGTTGGGAATCGCGAATTCCACGGTGTCGCGAGTGATTAAGCGGTTCGAGGAACGGTTGACCACCGATCGGAAGCCCAGAAGTGAAGGAAAAAGTATTCCGTACAACACCAAAAATCACAACCGCGTAGTTGGGGCCTTCAACCGAAATCCGAACGCCTCCGTTAGGGATGTGGCTAAGAAGCTGCACCTAAGCCGAAGTTTTGTCCAGAAGGCCAAAACTAAGGCTGGGCTTCGAACGTTCAAGAACGAGAAGCAGAACAAGTCCGCCAAAACCCGTGCCAGGAAGTTGTACCTCAACATGCTGACAAAAGTTGAATGCTGCATCATGGACGACGAAACATATGTGAAGGCCGACTTCAAACAGATCCCCGGCAACCTGTTTTTCACGGCCAAGGATAAGTTCAGCGTTCCGGAGCATGTCCGCACTCAGAAGATGTCCAAATTTGCGAAGAAATTCCTGGTTTGGCAAGCCATCTGCACGTGCGGGAAGCGGAGTGCACCTTTCGTGACCCAGGACACGATGAACGGACAGGTGTACATAAAAGAGTGCCTCCAGAAGCGGCTGCTTCCTCTCCTGAAGGCCCACAACGTCCCAACAATCTTCTGGCCGGATTTGGCCTCATGCCACTACTCCAAGGACGTGCTGAAGTGGTATGCGGACAATAAGGTCAATTTCGTGCCGAAAATGTTCAACCCTCCCAACACTCCGGAGCTCCGCCCCATCGAGAAGTACTGGGCGATTATGAAGCAGCACCTTCTTAAACGACCTAAGGTAGTGAAGACAGTCGAGGAACTGAAGAAAGTATGGGTTTACATACAAAAAACGGTTGATTCACAGGTTGTGCAGAATCTTATGGCCGGGGTTAAGGCCAAGGTGCGGGCATTTGCGTATGGACTGTAAATAAAATACGAGTAAAATGGTAAAATGAAGTTTAATAGTTATTTCTCAATCCCTGAAAATTTGATGGCAATCGGATGAAAACTCGAATTTTGCGAATCAATTTTGTGTGTGGCAATTTCATCGTGGACACCCTTTAATGGGATTGTTCTGAAGCTATCTGATCTTCCTCGAAGTACTCGGAACATCGCTGAATATCATGAAACTATCTAAAAATATCTAAATTTATTAGAATTTCTCTGGAATTTCTTCGCTGCTTGCTAAAAGTTCTCGCATTTTTTTTTAATGAATGGAACTACGTTGATGCTCTACATTCAACTAAGCTAAATTTTCGCATTTTTTTGAAGTTCTTGAAATCTCTATGATATAACATCCTTAAAATACTCTTACGTTTGTTTATCACGTTTCAGAAATTCTCTCGGAGCTTTGTTGAAGTTTCCGGAAACTTCATGAGATTCTCGAAACTTCTTTAAAGTTTCCAAAACTTTATTGAAATTATTTGAACTGCCCTTTGTTTCTCTGGTCTGTCTTGATGTTTTAGAAACTTTGCTATATCTCTCAATTCTATTGAAGATCTCGGTTCTCTGGGCGTCTGTGAAGTTCCTGAAATATTTCTGAAATTTTCATAAATTCTCTGAAGATCTCTGTGCTTCCCTGAAATTCTCGGAACATCTTGGGGGGTCTCGATTTTTTTTTCGAGCACTTCACGGAACTATCTTGAATTTTCCTTAATCTACGATTATAGATCATTAAACTGCTCCTAAATTCTGGACTAAAGTTACCGGAACTGCTCTTAAGATATGAAATTCGCCAAAGATCTTTAGATCTAGCTGATATGAGGTGCTTAGAACTTCTTAAAAAATTGCACAATACCTCTCAAGTTTTCTATATTTCTCAAGTTCGCTTGACACCTGTGAAGCTCTCTGAAATTCTAGGAACTTCATAAAAGTTGCTGAAAATTTTCGGATGCTAAGAGAACCGTTTTGAGGTTCTTAAAACTTTCAGTAAATTCCCCATATTTTCAGCATTTCCTTTCATTCCTTAGAACTTCTCCAAAGTTCCTACAATTGTTGTGAATTTAATGGTACTGTAATGAACATCTCTAATCTTTCATAAATTGAATTACGAATTTGAAATATATCATTTTATTTTTCCATAATTCTGGCGCTCTGAAAATGTTGTACATGGAATACGAACCTTCAATCTTGATCTTGGACTTACTGAATTTAAGTAAGTTTTTTTTTTAAACTTTATTAAAGTGAGAAATGAAGTAGGTGTTAAACTTCAACATTCAATTGATTTGATTCTAAAGCTGCTTCTTTAAAACTGATTGTCATGTCTTAAAATCGTTTGTGTTAATTCCTGTTGTTTTAGATCTACAAAATAAAACACATTTTTTAACCCATCTAAAAAATAGCTTTCTTATTATAAGCCTGGAATTTATCCGTTAAAGTTCTGTAAAACCCTAGAAAACACAGGTTTTTTTTTAGAAAAATGAATAGACACCTTGTAGATAGAGAAAGACGATATAAATTCACGCTAAAAAAGTTGAAAATAGTGACTGATTACAAAAAAAAATGGCTTTAGTGACTTGGCCTTAAAAAAGGAGACTGTCTGTCTGTGACTGTCGTGAAAAAAGTGACCAAGTCACTAAATAGTGAACGCTACCAGCCCTGATAGGTGACAATGAACGCTGGAGGATTCAAATCATAGATATTCAATTATGAGGCCTCCCTTAGCTCAATCGGTAAAGGCGCAGCTACAAAGCAAGCCCATGCTGGAGGTGGCTGGGTTCGATTCCCGGTCCGGTCTAGGAATTTTTCGGGTTGAAAAATTTCTCGACTTCCCTGGGCATAGAAGTATGATTGGATTTGCCACACAATTATACCAATGCAAAAATGGTACAGGCATTGAAAGCTCTCAATTAATAACTGTGGAAGTGTATCTAGAACACTAAGTTGAGAGCACGCAATAAGCTAATATGCGATATACAATAAGCTTGAAATGCGAAGAAGAAGAAGAATATTCAATTATCGTGGACCTCAGAAAGAATTTCGAGACCGTTTACTTGGATACATTTTCAGAATTTTAAGATTTTAAAAAACATTCATGGACATTTTTAAAATCCTCGGTTTACACGATAAAGCACTAAATTTCAAATTCAATGATTAAACAAATAAATTCATGATGTCATGATTCAAAATTAGGAAATTTCGAAACAACGAATTATCACATCAAAACTGGCAGCACTGCCTTCTGAGAAAAAAAAAATACCATAAACAAACCTCCACCGACATGAACCATCCAAGCATATAAATACCCGATACTTTTCCCCAATCTTGACCTGTAGTTTTGGATCGAAGCCCACCGTATGTAGGTATGGGAATGGAGGGGATGATGCAGTGTGAGCGAAGAAAATTAAATTCTACCGTGCGGTTGGTCGTGTTTCTCACTCAGCCATTTCCCCATTTACCTGAACTGCGCCCCCTGGTCGGTGACTGTGTAGTAGAGAACGGCATACACGGCCGAATGAACCAACTCAAATTTGAGTTTCGTTCAAATTCGCAAAACCGAAGATTACTCATAGATTTTCCTCGATTTTCCAGGAAAAACTGTTCGAATATGTTTACTCAGCCTATGAGTAACCTACGTTTTTTGCTATTTATAGAGAAACACCACTCAATTTTGAGTCGTTCTCATCGGGCGTGTATGGCGAAAACCACACCGACTCTCGACTGCACTATGGGTGGAATGGGAAAGGGTAATAGACACGTGGCAAACCCATCCTCTCATACACTCCTAGTATCGGTACTTACCATTTCGTGAGACGTCCAACTCGACCAGATTTTCAAAGTTCTGAATGTCCGAGGGTAGTTTTATAATCTCATTGTCACTGAGACCGAGCTTCCGCAGCCGATGCAGCCGAAAGAAGTTCTGAAATGGAAGAAGAAAACAAGGTTAATGCCGGAAAAATTGTAAACAAATTTACACCTAGGGTAAAGCAACGGAATGGATGGACAGTAAATATGCGATGTGGTCAGACGGGCAGACAACGTGCAAGCTGTTTTTGCCAAACGAAGCACAACTTTGTGGTGTTGTGGTTATTGTTGTCATTCGTCGCTTTGCTCCACCACCACCGTCACGAGGTACTCCGTCACAGCTTTATCCATTTAAATTTGGGACACGACATTGAAAATTCATTGTTTTACCGTCAAGGTGCTACTGCGATAAAACACATAAATTGGTTGAGTTGCGATAAAACATAAAAGGGTTCGTCGGTGGGGCTTGAGGCGTGAAGGGTGTCGCGCCCTTCACCGCCCTTTTTAGTCAGCAAAATCGTCGTCGTCGTCGTCGTCGTCGTCGCCATCACTGTCACCGAATCCAGTGTTATTGTTTGAAGTTTTGTAGTAGTAGCGGCTGTAAAGTGATACAGAACCATGAAGGTCTGCTGATGTGAGTTCCAAAATTGGACTTGATGACGGGTATTCCACGTTCAAAAATGGACCGTCCGCTGGAGATATTGAATTCCTGAGTAGATCTTGAGATAAAAATAGCTACAACTCAAAAGGAAATCGAAAGTTGTGAAGGTCAACCGTGGTCGCGCATGAAATCATTCACCTTTTTGATGTTGGAAATACAGCCACAGCAAGCGAAGACCGCACCTCGCACTCCAGAACAACCAACAATTATCACATCATTTCATTAGGCCAATAAACGAACCGCACCGCTCATCGCAGGGGTGGGTTTTTAAATTTGCCAAACAGACGTAAAACCTCTGACAGCATCAGCAGCACCTGGTACCGGAGCTGCTCCGGGCACAAGATCAAGATTCACACACAATTTTCGCTTTTACATCTCAACTAACATCTCAACCCATCGGGCTTCAGCTTCTGTTGAACAGAAGAAGAGGACCTGGTCTGCTCGTATGTTTACATTGTACACTCTGTTAATAACCATAATTAGCTAAGCGCCGGCTACAGTTTAACCCACATTTTTCGCCTTCACCTCAACTCCCTTCCCTCTTTCGAACATCGACTTCGCGTGCGCCGTTATTCGGATCCAGCCTGTCCGACCTAAGCCAACGACGACCGAAAGGGTGAGGAAATGTTATTGAACTTTCCACTTGTTTTCCCTGCCTCGTTAGAGAGTGAGCGGAAGACACCTAGACTGGGACCGAAATTCACACGCAATTATGTAATGCTTCGTCGCACAGTTCGGAACTCATGGAGCGCGCGTGTGTGAGTTTGTATTTGACTTACTTTCGTGATTGATGGACAAGCCGCCGACAACAGCAGCCAAGTGGTGGCAAGCGTGGTGTTGCATGTGTTGGGCTACGGGAAACCGCCCCAAAGATATTATGTACGATTTCTGCACATGTGGCGATGCATATTAGTGCGCCGAAGGTAGGTAGTTGTTCAAATAACAACCAAGGAGAAAACTCGATAATGAAACCAACTGGCTGTCGAACTCTGCTGGTCGTCGTCGTCAATCAATGATGGAACAGCGACGAGCGTAGTTAAGTGATTTTTCCACACGCTTATTGGATTGCCATTACGGTAGTAATTGGCAATGAAATGAGTGCAGTTATTTTCGGTAGCATGTGAAAATCACGTTCGAAAAACCCCGTTTGAGGTGGGCCCAAAAGTCAAGGGAGCTGCTGAATTTGACACCACTCAAAGGAAGGTTACGATTGGATTCAAATGTACTGAGGTGTGGAGGATTGATTTCACGCTCAAGGACAAGCCCTGAATACGGCTTGTGATGCTTGAAGACAAGTCTAGAATATCAACAGGTAAGCCTAGAATGACAGTGGTAAGTCCAGAGTACTTCGAGAGAGCAGTATCGAAGGATCTATTGCAATAAACCCAATGATTTCATGGAGGAACTCAGAAGATGTCTAGAGTAAGGCAATAGGACTTTGAAGGCAAGTGCAAAAAATCTTAACTTCACTGAACGTAGTACAGGGTGGTCACTGAATTCAAGATTTTGAATTTCCTGTTGTCCATATTTTATGATAAGAAAAAAAAAATCGAGCTGTTATTTTTTTTAACAATCCTGGATCCAACAATTGAATAGAGGTTGAAATCGAGCGAAAGGCCATTAATGCGACAGTTGGAAAAGTATTTATTTTAGAAGATTCGTAGAGTTGTTTCCTATCGATTGGTGTATTTGGATTTTAATTTCAACTATAAATGACAAAGTTATAAGCGTTCAAAACCTAACGCCTTTTGGTGACAGTCGTAATTTCAGATTTTAGATCTACCCCCTGAACCTTCCCGTAAGACGTATTCAATAGACTGATGCAAAATTTGAAATTTTCGCTCCACAGTGCTCAAACGGTTCCAAATTGGGCCCTGATTAGCCTCCTAAAGCTTGAACTCATTTAGTGAGAAACTGACTTGGCACAAACCATTTAAAGTTTATATGGAAATTACTATGGGAAAACAAAACTTTTTGTTCATTGTCTTCTAGCCTTTTTACATATTGTACTGTTAACAAACTCAATTGTTATTCTTATGGAAATTTTCATCAGCTACAACTTTGCAGAAAATCGTTTTTCAGCCAAACGTCAAATTAAATAGTTATTAATTGTTTAAGAGATTGATAATCTTATGGCAAGATTAAGCAACTGTATTGTGGGCAACACTGTATTCTGCAGTGTGACATAGTAGCCATGATTTTTGTCCTCTATTCTACGCGCCATAAACACCAATGTTGCCTGCTGAACTGTTGATTGAGCATAATCATAAGGCATCAGTGACTTGGATCATTAATAACTTTTGTTCCTTACATTTGATCGAAAATTGGTTTTGAACAAAGTTATAGCTGAGTAAATTTTCAACAAGCTCAGATATCATTTTTTAAAGTAGAGTGAACTGGTGAATTTTGAGATAGATATGAATCGAAATTATGGTTTCTCCATAGTAATTCCCATATAAACTTCACATGGTTTGTGTCAAGTCAGTTCAGTAAATGAGTTCAAATTTTGGGTGGTTACCCGAGCAAAGTCGGTTAACAAAATGAAAGCAAATCGATATTAAAGTGTGCAGTTCCTATCATAATGAAAACTCATTTTGATTTCAAATGTTGCGACATAAGTCTGATATCATATTGTGCTTTCATTATGCAGTCAAGACGTTTTAAATGAAAGCAACTTAAATTGAAGTTTTGCTGTTTACGTCTTGTTTAAAATTTAATTGAAATTCATCTGTCGTTGAACTAATGATTATCGTTTATCTGATTTGTTTAACACATTTTAGGTCCTTCGTGACTTGCCCGCGGTGAGATTGAAGCCTAAGTCTTTCAGCTTGGGAAACATGAATGGTAACCATTTACTCTAGGCCCGTATTCAGTTAAACATTATGAATGCAAAATCAGTAATCAAATTGATTTCATTGAAAGCAAGATTAGTTTTCCGTTTGCTTCAACAGTGTAAAATTTTGCTCTCATTTTTGCTGTGTTAACCGTTAAGTCAACCAAAATGAGATCAACTGGAGTATTCAAAATAAGTTACATCATAACAGCAAATTTTGATTTCAATTTGATCTTCAGCTTTGCTCGGGTAATCAGGGCCCAATTTGGAACCGTTTGAGCACTGTGGAGCGAAAATTTCAAATTTTGCATCAGTCTAGTATTCAAATTCCGTAGATTTCGGATATTTTGGAACCCCTCTTAACTCAGTCGGTAAATGCGCAAAGCAAGACCATGCTGAAGGTGGCTGGGTTCGATTCCCACTCCGGTCTAGAATTTTTTTCGGGTTGGAACATTTCTCGACTTCCCTGGGCATAGAATATGATTGTACTTGCCGTCAGATTAGCATATCAACAAAAAATTCAATAACCATCTATGATTAGTAATGGAGAGTTAAAATTCCCTAACAAAGACATCAGATTTCAATTCCTAAGACTCATTGGCGTGTCTCATGGGGGAGCCTAGGGGTCAGGCTTTCCGCTAGAATCACCTAGTCACCACACCGAATGTTTTTTTTTTTTCAATTCTAAACCCGATCACCCCGTTTGCAAGCAGATTGAACGTTACTTTCAACCCCCAGCAAACAAAGATGTTTGTTAATGTCCTATATGTAGACTAATTTTCTTGACCTTTACTTTACTTTTTTTAATCTTAGATTAAAATTTATCACAACAAAGGTGAACCGGGAAATCACTCTATCTCTAACAACAAACGTCAGATTGGCATGACATTTTTTCTACAAGTAGAAGTTATTGCAAACTTTCTTCTGTAAAATTTTCACCTTGATAGATAGTGCCATTGATTTTTTTTAAAATCTTGATTTAACGTTTTTCCACAAAAACAGGAAAACGGGAAATCGGTCCAGACACCGAAAGTTCTTAATTAATAACTTTCATAGTGCAAATAGAACACTAAGTTGAGAACACGCAATAAGCTTATGTGATAAGCATTTAGCTTGAAATGCGAAGAAGAAGAAGAAGAAGTAGCCATAATAGTTTTCCCGAATTGAGAAAAACAACTAGATTTGATGAAAAATTATAAAATTTAACATAAATTTCTGAAGATTCTGGGTTTTCATGAAATAGATGAAATGGATTGGGAAAAATAGTAAAATTCAAGCTTTTGATTCTTAACAATCCTGAATATATAAAAATCAAGTTATCACGACAGCAAAACAATGTCGACGAAGGAAAAATATTCCAGACATTGGACTACAAAACATTTTCAAGTTTCTAGAATTTGCAAAAAAAAACAAGACTTTACACCTGACATTTCAACAATTTTCGGACTAAGAATTTCCTTTTCAAGATCTTGGATGTCATGCACTAACACAATTTTAAAGATCCTCAATCCTTATCACTTGTATTGTAAATCCTGGAAACAATTACAAAATCCTAAAAAATATCTTTAACTTTAGAAAACTTTAAAAATTTTAAGGCTTACTAAACTGAAAACCTCAGAATATTAAAAAACGAATAGTAACGTTTAAAAAATACCAAACTTTGCAAAAGTTGCTGATCTTGGACTTAGAAAAATTCAAAATTTTCTTATCCCGGAACCCCGAAAAATCAGGCTTGCCAACGAATTTTCATTTAAAATTCCCGGCTTTTTAATATTCAAAAGTTTTTTTTAATCATCACCGCGTGCAAATTTTCGATGTTTTGATTTGGGTAAATTTTAGTGGCAAAACAACTGGAAGCATACTGATGAATGTAGGCGTCTTAGTGGAATACGTGTATAAAGAAAGAGAGAAGGATCAATTTCTTTTAATTCCACAACCATATTTGGTTATCCGTGACAAATGCGCGTATTTTCAGTGTTCACTCGGCTGTCTACAAAAGCAGGCCACTCTCGATGTGTGCCACGCGATCGTCTGTTATTGTGTGGTCCTTCTCATTGTTCTTCATCAGACTTTGGAAAGCAACCGTTTAGTGATGAGTGTGTGAGTGCAGACCACGTTTTGCGTCCATTGCTGCAATGGAAGCGCTCTGACCCTCGTTGGCGTAACTGCCATACAATGAAACCACTGGAAGCGGCTCCAGTTATGATGGAGGAGGCTTTTTGGATAGCGAAAGATAAAGTGTTTATTGTGTTGTACCTTTTGACTATAGTTTTAAGATGTATTGTATAGTCACCAAGAATCCTCGGCTCTGTAAAGTTAATTTGTTTGAGCCTTATCAACTAAATCAATAAACAATAAGATGCGCGTATTTCGTCTACAACGTACAGATTTCTTTAGCGTCTCGATTGGTACAGTACAAGACACTGAAGAAGTTCTATAATTCGAATTGCAGCTTTATTTGTTCCGAAGATATTGATACAAGAAAGTAGTGCTTTCGAGAAATTCCCAAAAAATAGAAAATGCTTCCCATGACCGAGGAGTGCTTCGATGTTAAACCCAAATAAACATCTCCTTCAAATTTGATCCGAATCAGAAGAGGTCAATTTCACGTGCAAGGAATATCACATTGATTCCGAAAATTCCCATATTTAAGGGCATTGACTGTATTCCCCAGTTTTGCTTTAACCGAAAGTCATCATCTTGGATGCCATCGGACATCGATTTCCACTTTTTTGAAATCATCCTGATTCCGAAAATACCTACAATAAAGCGTATTTTACTGTATTTCCCAGTTTTCAGCATGGCATTGGACATCGATTCCCGGTCTCTATACGTCACCTCGATTCTGAAAATATCCACATTGAAGAATATTTGACTGTATTCCTCAGTTTTACTTGAAGCTCAAAATGGCGTAAGACACAGATTTCGGGTCTCTAGACGTCATCCTCGATTCCGAAAATACCCGTATTGAAGGGTATTTGACTGTATTCTCCATCTATAACCGGAAGTCACCGTCTTGAATTTCAAGATTCTCATACTAGAGGATATTTGACAGCATTTCTCAGAGTTTATATAACCGGATGCCACCATCTTGGATTTCAAGATGATGATGATGATGGTCCCACCTCTTACCCCTACAAAGGTTTGAGCTGGACGATTTATTTTTAAGATAATTAAATATGACATTTTAACCAGGTTGGCAAACAAAATCGAACTGGTTTCAGTTACAGATATAAATTCCCTCTAGAGTTTACAGTTGCTTCACAGCGATATAAATGTTGAAAAGCTCAGGCGTCCACCTCTTAGTTCGCCTTTTTGTCCACCTAATATATTCATAAGTATTACAAGCAATCAAGAGTTAATGAACAATCAACAAAGCATCCTATTACACTAGTAACCTCGCAATCTGATGCTATCATAATTTTCAGCAATGTCAGGAATGCTCACGAACCCCCAACATTTGCCAGAAAACTTACTACTAACTCAAGGTATCTTCCAAATAAGCTTCAAAATTGCATTTTTTTTTTATCAAATGTTAAATTCAGTCCTCTATATCCGTAATACGCGCGCGAGGCTCAAACCTTTGTAGACTACTATTTTTTTTTACTACTACTATTAAATCATATATCAAAAATCCATCATCACCATCGTGGCGAACAAAATAGTTTTTGCAGTGTTACAATAATTATTAAAAAGTCGTTATAACAGCTATCCATACAAAGTAATCCGTTAAAAATAACTTCGTCAAGATACATAATTTGTCAATTAATAAAAAAAAATCACTGGATAACCGTTCAAAAAACAGTTTTAACGTGTGAAATGCAATGTCTCTTAAATTCTGCTAATGTTGTTGAACGTTTAATGTGTCTAGGCATCGAATTGAAAACATTTATTCCTTTAAAAAATAATGAATTCTGTGAAGCACAAGTCAAGAAATGTGGTGTTCTTATTTCATCCGCATTTCTAGTATTATATCTATGATAGTCACTTCCTCTTTCAATTCGATCACACAAATATCGAGGCAGCAAACCGTTAACTACTTTAAAAATGAACACCATAGTCAAATATACAATTCTTTGCTTCACCGACAACCATTGTAAGGCGTCTAACATCAAAGTTGAGGAAGTGAATCTATTACATCTCAAAATCAAACGCATTATTTTATTCTGCAAGCGCTGTAATCTCGATATTTGTGTTGCATTCGACAGAAATAAAATGGATGGGCAAAAGTCTAGATGAGGAGAGATGATTGATTTGTATAGCTGTATTTTACTGGCAATAGTTAAATCGTTTTTCAATCGACATAGAATTCCATACTTCTTGGCAATTTTCTTGATGACATTGTCAATGTGAGAGTTGAACTTAAGTTTGTCATCAATAATCACGCCAAGATATTTAATCTCCTGAACGCGATCAATAGTCTCATCATCAATTACAACAGAGACGTTCTCATTTAATCGATTCCGCGAAATTACCATATATTTAGTTTTACTTGTATTCAATTTTAACTGCTTACACTTCAACCATCTACTTAGATACTGCAAATCTTCATTCAAGTGTGAGACGGCAACTTCTAAATCCTTAGCTGCAATGAATAACACAGTATCATCTGCAAAAAGGTTAATGTCGCAAAACCGTAAAACACGTCGCAAGTCATTAATATACATAATAAATAAAAGGGGCCCTAATACACTTCCCTGGGGCACTCCAAGGTTGTTCCCCACGGTGGCGTCGGATATTGATTTCCGGTCTCTATACGTCACCTTGATTTCGAAAATACCCATATCGAAGGATATTTGACAGTGTTTCCCAGGTTTTTCTGCAACTGGAAGTCTCCATCTTGGATTTCAAGATGGCGTCGGATATCGATTTCCGGTCCTTATGTCACCTTGATCCTGAAAATACCCAGGGTTTTTGACTGTTTTCCACACTTTTTCTATGACCGAAAGCTGGCATCTTGAATTTCAAGATAGCGTCGGACATCGGACGTCACCCCGATTCCATAAACACCCGGATTGAAGGATATTTGACTGTATTTCCCAGTTTTTTTTTTGCAACGAGAAGCCGTCATCTTGGATTTCAATATGGCGTCAGACATCGATTTTCGGGTATTTTCAGACGTCATCCCTATTCCTTCCGAAAATACCTATACCAAAGGGTATTCGATTGTTTTTCCCTGTTTTTCTATAACCTGAAGTTACCATCTTGGATTTCAAGATGGCGTCAGACATAGATTTCACGGCAGTGACGTCCCGTAACCTCACTTTTTACCTGTGCACCAACTTTCAAACCCAAATTTAATGCCATATTCATACTCGAATCGGTTGAAAAATTCACTTAATCTTCTAGTTTACTCGATATCTATCCATTGCAAGCAATGTTTTGATAATTGTTTATGTTTTGAGAGTTGGTGCACAGGTAGATTGAGATTAAGGAAACGTCACTGTATTCACGGGTTGGTAATTGTCTGCGGTTCATACAAATTTTCAAAAAAATGTAATGACGATTATCTACGAACGGGGAGGGCGTAAAAAAAACTGTCGACGTAGTTTATGAACAGTCCCCTATTGAAAAATAAAAAATATATATCATATAGTTACTCAAGGTAGAATCAGATCAGTATTGAAAGTGTTGGTAAAATATCAAATATTTATAGTTGAAGCTTCAAATAACAGACTTAGAGTGGTCATTTTATACGATAGATGGAGGGGATGAAAGTATAGAGTTGATAGTGCAGTTTGAGTACGGCTGTGTGAAAATTTTACATAGAGAGTAGAAAGCGAGTAAGGACAACATTGAGGGAGGTACGAACCGGGTTGATCATCTCTGTTTACCAAACTCCCCAGTTGGAGAGGGATGGTGAGGGGTATCCCCCACGGTGGCACAATGCATTTGCGTCTAGAAAATCATCTCGTGAAGTCTTTCTACAACAATTTGCATGAACTGTCATTACATTTGTTGTATAAAACATGTGCAGAGGATGTAATAAATCCAACATTATGTAAGATGTAAGAGAAATTTGTTATGCGTGTAGCAGTAGCAATCCTCCAGATGAACAGCAAAAACAGCAGCTTGGGAGAAACAGAATAATGGAGGTCTAAAAGAAAATTAATGAACTCATTATGAAGGAACACACCGTGCATCATAAGATCAGGCTATAGGCAAATCCAATAGAAATTAAGCGATTGTTTCAGCCTCTGGATGTGATTAGGAGAACCCTCAAAAGAGTGATGAGGGTGGAAATGTTTACCGTGAAGCATAGGAAGAGGACAATATTTTCACCTTTCCTGATTAATTTATCCTCCGCATATGCTTGAAATCATCATCCACGTGGAATATTTTGTTTTCTGTATCGGGTTTGCAGTGATCCGGCTGGGGTTTCCATATATTTTTGATGAGAAAAATTTAGATTTTTAAAATTATACCAGTGGATTTCTAATGTGTGGTTATTTCAGCTGTAAATTAGTTCAGATCTGTAGATCTGTAGAAAAATAAGACCACTCCCCATGGAATTTTGCAAGTTGTGCAATAAAATGTACATTATTTTGAGTTTTGAAAATCGTCATTATGATGTAAACAAATGGATTGGATGAAATTTCCTCTCAAAATCGGCTAGCGCACTCTACATTGGTAGTGCATGAAAAGAGCCTATTGACAAGTAGCCATGGAGAAAGCATGGTTGGCTATAGTGGAGAAGACGCCGTAGGAGCTAAATAGGTGGAGTAGACAGAGGATGACGTAAAAGCATAAGAAGAAGAGTAAAAATAAAATAAACGAAGAAGTTAGAATGGAATAATTCTTCTATAGGTGACTTCTAAATTTATTTACTTTCCCATACGTACCGTTGGATTTGATAGAGTCATTGCTAAAACGATATTGTTAAAAATCTTAAAATTTATAAAGACACTAGTGCCACCTTTTGAGATAATGCCGGACTAAAATGCCCACAATTCAAAAGGTCTTGACCTCCTGAACATCGTTGCAGAAAACAGCGAATTTGTATCTAGTAAAGATATCGACTCAGCATTTACGCGAAATTCATAAGAACACTAGTGTTATCTAGTAAGAGAATTCCGAACTAAATTGTCCACAATTCAAAAGGCCTTGACTTCCTGAACAACATTGCAAAAACCAGCAATTTTGTATCTAGCAAAGTTCTCGAATTGTCGACCCAGCAATTACACGCAATTTATATGAACACTAGTGCCACCTAGCGAGAGAATTCCGAACTAAACTGTCCACCAGTGCGTGATGAATAGTAGTGCGGACGATGATTGACGAAAATACATAAGTTCCTCTATCTCAAAATGTCCTTGTTTGTTATGTAAAATTTAATTTAAAAAAGCTCATGAAAAATGAAGATTTTTGAAATATTTTAAATTATGACAGTTTTTGTGTTTAAAAGTTATGACAATTATTAAAAAAAAGTTCAAAAAATTTACAAAAAGATCTTGGTCTACAATTTTTGTCAGTTTGCAAAAATGTCCATGGTTTTGAACATTCCAAAAGTTTGCATGGTTTATGAGCTTTTTACGACTTTTTTTTCATGAATCGTACTAGAATATTTTGCGAGATTTGTTTATATAGGTACATATTTTTTTAACTTAAAATTATTTTTAAACTATTAAAATTGATAATTTTTTTAGATAGATTCTATTTTTCTCTACAACTTTGTCTCAGACGACACTTCGATCACAAATGCCGTTTTCGTGCCAGTTATTTTAAAAATTTCAAGGACGCCATTTTGAAAATATTCTAAGATCCTAAATGTCCGAATTCAAGACAAAATTGAGAATCATTGTCCAAAACAAACAACTACGCACAGTTTCATACAAATCAGAGAAGGTCAAATCAAAAATTCAATTTGATACTGGCTAAACAAAATTTACAGCTGCAGCCAAATCGGGTCGACTCATCACACACACGTACGTTAGACACCCAGCCAGTTCACGATGAGGCTTCACGGTTCTATTCGCCTCCTCACCCTTCTGCAGTTTCAGACGAACTTCCATCGGAGTACTAATCGGTTACTGTCGCTGACTAATCCTCCTCAGTGCAGATTAAGTTTCATCCCAAGGAATGATTTAATTTCACCTGCATCGGTGATTTCAAAACTCCCGATAGAGGCACCGCATGACAGCTTCAACCGCTTTCAACGAATCACCCGCGAGCATAACGTTATCGACATACAATACCAAGATGATCCTGTCTGTGACAATCTTTAGTGTGTACAAGCACTGATAATTGGCACTCCGCTTGAAACTCAAACGAACTTCAACAAAACGGTGAAAACGATCGTTCCACGCACGTGAGGCTTGTTTCAGCCCGTATAGCGACTTCTCAAAACGGTATACTAAACCCTTTCCTTTCACAAAGCCTTCCGGTTGAACCTTGAAAACCTTGAAAGCCTTCTTCACGTCCATCTGGTGAACCGCCACCGCCAGTGTCAATTTTTGCAACCGTTCTCGGTATAGTCAAAGCTGTATTTCTGACTAAATCCTCTCGCTACTAAGTACTATGTTTCAAATTGAACACCAATTTAATGGTGATGGGTTTACGGTTAGCAGGTTGTCCAGGTCTTATTTTTCAGCAAACTCGCCTTTCCTAGTCGCTTCGCTTCTGCGCCTCAGCGATCGAGTTCGGCAAATCCTCGCGTTCAGAGCATAAGTAGTGTTCTCCATCTAGTAATCGGCATGCCGCCCGGGGGTCATTCACTCCCGTTGGGGTCATTCAGTTTCATCTGGCTGATCTTCGTCGGTAAAACTGCTTCGGTGGATTCTTCAGCTTCGGTTGATTCTTCAGCATCACACGGCAAACTGACTCCTCATCAGCCATATCGCGCAAGAACGTATCGTCGCTGCTTAGGCACATCGGGTTTCCTTCCTTCCCACAACTGGTACGGGGTCGCATCCGAATCGATCGTATTTTATGGGTTCCGATTCAGTAAATACACGGCCGTCTGAATCGCTTATCCAATCCAGAGTCTTCGAGCATCGTTCGAACCTTTTCAAGTACGGTTCATCCTCTCACTGACTTAATTTTGTTCTGGAGTGTGAGGAGCAGTCCACTCCACTCGGATGCCCTTTTTCTTACAAAACACATCGAAATTCCGGCTACGATACTGGCCGAACTGCGCTATAGGCCTTGAAACGCTCAAGCACTTCGTCCTTATTTTCGATCAGGTACACCACCGTAAAATGACTCCTGTCCCAGATCGAGTCGGTACAACTTGCTGCCGAATCGAGTACCACTCGCGACCATCTCCGATCCGCGATAAATTTTCACTTTGCCGTCTTCGTAAACCACCTTCATTCTGAAAACAAGTTGCATCGCAAATCCAGTACGTACAACACATTCTTCACGGTACAGTCGATGAACCGTCCATCAATGCGCGACAAAAGCTTCACTGTACCAGTCTCTTTGGCTATTCGCCGTCCTTGGCTTCAACGGTTTCAAATCTTCGAATAACGATCTGTCATTGACCAGGTGATCGGAGTAACCAGAATCTTTCGATTTTGAGAGTTGGTTGGAAATGCTATCTAACATGAAGCTTTAGTGTGATAATTTATTAGCTAGAGAATGATCTTAGAAGAGGGTAGGTAGATAGTTCCGTTAGAGTACGGCAGTATGAAAATTGACTAGAAGTTGAAAATGAGCGAAGGGCCATTAATGCGACAGTACAAGGTCAAACGCACACCTTTTGCCTAACCCGAACGATCTACGCGGAGATTTGAAGTATGTCTTCAAATCTACAGGCAAAAAGTGTGCGCCCGCCTTTGCTAATTACTGCCTGCGGCTGTGGAATAGTTCTAGCGTCGTTTCATCACTACCTAAAGCCCCGCGTTGCCGAGAGCATTTCCAGTCGATGGTGTGTTATAATGCAATTCTTCTTTACCCAACTATTGTGTTGCTCCTCTCGTCATGATTTTGGTTTCTCGTCACTTTTCTGAATCGTTTTCTTCTTCACAGCACACTTGGAAAGCTTATGTCCTTCTTGCTTACCGCCAAAGCACTTAAATTGCTTCGACCCTGAGAATGCAGCTTGTTTCATTTTTCAGGGTGCATGATTCCACACCTATTCCCCGTTGCTTTGTTTCTTCGCGACACTTCCCGAACTCGACAGTAAAATTATCTTCCGACATGGTCTCTAATGCCGTCACGACGGTGGAATAAGCCGGTACCAATGCGAGGAGCAAGGTAATGTTCCTGCAGTGAACCACCGTCCAACGGCGGAATCAAGATCTGACGTTTCAGGTACATACGGCTTGCGCTATACCTACTTCGTTCGAATACCTTCGTCAACGCATTCCAGACGGCCTTGAGGGTCACTTTATCCTGCACATATTCGAGCTGAGAATCGTGAATTCTCGAGATCATGATCGAGCCTGTTTTAATGCAGATCATTCGCTTGTTCCTTCCACTCTTCCAAATCACCGGCCTCGTATTCAATACACACGAGCAGTTTATACTCTTCCAGGAGTATCCACAATCGGTTTTTCCATGCGGTGAAATTTGAGCCATCGAACAGCGCCGGATGTTAACTGTTGAACTGTTACAGTAGCGTCTGCTACAATGGGGGCACGCCAGTGTTGCCAGAGATTGTACTCTAACACTACGTGCTTTTTCGTACCTTCATGTCGCCGGGTTTGAAAGACAGTCACTCGCAGTGACTTATTCTTGTGTAAGGGGCACTCGATCATAAGTGGTGTGTTGTGATATTAGGGACTCGACTGTCTTTAACAGCCGATTTTGCTTACTGAGCAGAAAATTGTGGGATCAATCTAAGGTCCTTCATATTAAGAAGATTTAGAGTCACATTGTTTGCTCATCTGTGAAACTTGTCGTCGTCGTCGACGACGGTGCCGCGTTTGAATGGTTACAAGTAACAACAACTCATTCATAAGTGGCGTAATGTGATAAGGCTCGGTGGCCTTAGAGTGACCGTTTTTGCTTACTGAATATATAGAAAATCTCAGGCCCCTTCAGATTCAAGATTCGTTTCTTTTGATGTCTTTCTTAAGAACGCGTTTTCAAACAACATTTTCCAGATGGCATGACTTTACTATTCTAAAGAACTTAATTCTCGCGAAACTTTTCATAAGGTCCTAAGTAACAAATGTAAACAAATCGAGTTAATTAATACAGTGTTCTAGATGCACTTCGATAGTTATTAATTGAGAGCTTTCGATGCCTGTACCATTTTTGCATTGGTATAATTTTGTGGCAAGTCCAATCATACTTCTATGCCCAGGGAAGTCGAGACATTTTCCAACCAGAAAAATTCCAAGACCGGCCCGGGAATCGAACCCAGCCACCTCCAGCATGGTCTTGCTTTGTAGCTGCGTCTTTACCGACTGAGCTAAGGGAGGCCCCAACACCCATCCAAATTTACATTCATTTATTTAAGATAATCTCAGGCCAAAAATTGTCCCATGTACAGTTTGAAAAGACAGATGTGATTGTTACTTCGAAAATTTGGACTGCCTAACATGATTGGTGCTCATTTTCTACAGGCAGGGTATGGCAAACCAATCTAAGATTAGATACTCTATTTTGAAATCTGTGAAAGGGAAAATGTAGTACAGTTGTGCTCAGGGCCCATTTTTTTCAATAGCTGTATATGGCCATATTGTAAGTTGAATTTTGCGTATTTCCCAAACATTTCGGCCATACATTCTAAATGCAAAAAGAAATTCAAGCTGAAGTTGTTGCATCATAGAGACCCAAGCACCACATGCGGCCCGCGGGCCGCACTTTAGCCATCACTGATGTAGAACAAAACGTTCAATGTAACATGTCCGATGTACATCTTGACTAGTCAAAACGTCCTATGTGATTATTTTATATATTGTAGCATGACATTCAAAATAAAATTGTGATCTTACCGGTTCTACTGAATTTTCAACGTTATTATTCACTGACTACGGTAAAAATAGTATTCCAATTGTATTGTTTCTAAATAGTCAAAATAATAATCTATCGAACTTCAACTTAGGGGCTGTTCATAAACTACGTAGACAATTTTTTGGGATTCTTGCCCCACCCTCCCCCTGCGTAGACAATTGTCCATACAAAAAATTTAAAATTTGTATGGGCCGTGAATAATTGTCAACCCCCCCCCTTAACTGTCTACGTAGTTTATGAACAGCCCCTTAGATTTTCTCAAAATGGCGGATATGTTACATTGGTCCTTTGGAAAAGTTACGCGAGAATTGGTTTTTTTTACGTAGGATTACGTCTTTCGGCAACATATTAGGGGGTGAAATTTCAAAAAACCAAAATCGACCGCGTTACGAAAAGTGGTCAGGTTTTGACCACTTATAACTCTGTCAATAGCGAATGGATTTTAATTGTAAGCAAGCCAGTCGATTGGAAATTCTTCTAGGAAGCCGATAAAATGAATATTTTATCAATTTTCAATAGGTAACTTACACAAATGTCAAACTGTTCCAATGGTGATCGAAATTATCACCGATTGCCTGCAAAAAGTGGTTTCCCTAACACAGTCGCCAAATATTGATATCGAACACGTAGTCCTACGTCAAATCTACGGTCGTGTCTTGGATACAACCTCTTACTTTTTTTTCCTTTGATTTATTTTCCGTCGATCTTGTTTTCCGTGCTAAGCACCAATGCTACCGACGCCAGGGAGGCAGCTCCCACACCTGGACCCAACTTATCGACTCATCAACTCATGAACCGGGGACCAACGGCTTTACTTTCCTTCCGAAGGAAGGCGTGATCAGAGATGTTATGCTTGAGAACATCCTGGCGGCGCCGACTGTGTTTGAACCCAGGCCTGCTGGGGTGAGAGGTAATCACGCTTACAACTACTTTTCTATAGAATCTTCTTTCAGAAGCTTGCCCGTCGCTCTGCTCCTTTGACTAAAAAAACACGCGTAGCTACGCAGTAAAGTTTCCAAGGTTCAAGGAGTATTTCATTGTTTTAATACATATTACAAAAACCGTTTTCTCATTTGTTGTCGCCGCATGTTTCGAGACTTTTGATATAGATGTCACACTTCTATTATGCCATTTGTCAATTTCAAGTAGGTTCAAAAATTCACAAGCAAATTACCTGATTTACTTATTTACATATACATTTAGTGATGAAAAATAAACATGCTCGAAAGCCAACCAGTGTCAGCAACTCATTTCAATGACAGAAATACCAGTTTCGCCATTTGTTTACGCGTGGGATACAATGTGTACCTATGTTCATTAAAATCGATTTTTGTTTTTCGCGGTTCCGATCTGTCCCACTCTGCTGGGCTGGACAATCCCAAACCGTTCGCTCAATGTGCATTCAACCATTAATATTTCATCGCTCAGTTGGGAAGAGGAGTGATTATCGAACTGTCCCATCCCACCGGAGCCGTCAGACCACCGAAGACCACCATCGGACAGAGCAGCAGAGGGCCGGTGTCATCGCTTCTCGAACATACAACATCACCGCCCTCACTCACAGCGAACGAGGACGTACCTACATTGGATGTTTGTTGCTCCATTTTCTTTGTGAATTACCCTACATCGGCTCTGCCATCATTAATGATGGCCTCTCTCGTTAGCATTTTTATCTGATTGTTGCCCATCAGGGACCGGCGGTGAATCGAATGCATCCAGAGTGCTGCTGAATGTCGAACAACAACGAGGGTTGGGTGAAAGTAATGTTCGATACAAGAGGAGTTGAGAAAAATGAAATGGCAGAAAAAATAATAATAAACGATCAACAACGTGTTGAATATACATGCTAGTACTTGTTGCCCGATGCCTAGTACGACGGCGACGATGACGACGACGACGACCGACATCAATGTACGTTAGGTATAACCTTGTGGTTTACGAGTGTACACACTGTGTATTCTGGTTTGACATTTCTGCCACCCTCACACTTCCACTGTTCCTCCTCTCGCAGAATTCAATCAATCGTAGCTGACTGATTGAACACATCATCATCGTCGTCATCGTCATCATCATGACGATGACAAACCTCACACGAGGAATGCCCTGGCACGGATGCCTGTATGCTGGGCTATGTGAATTGCTGCAGGTGAATGCATTTTGACAGAAAATATCTCAAACCCATACGGTAGGTGTAGTGCAGTCCACCTGTTGGCTTGACATGCAGGGAATAGCAGCCACATTATTGCCATCGATCAGTGTTCGATGGCACTAAATAGAGCGAACAGATTTGTCATCCTTGTACCGACGTCGGCTGGATCTAATGCTCTAGTTTTTAGCTCCAAAAGGCAATTTGTTAACCTAAAACCATTAATTATGCAGTAAGGGAGAGCTTACTCGGTAGTCGATATTCTCTCCAACAACTTGATGGTCATACAGTTAGGGATAGTTGACTGTAGTATTGAAATAAATTGTTAAATCACACACAGCGGATGATACTAATGAGCTACAGGAAACGACTGACACATTGAATTCCGGTCGATTCCGGTGCACTACTAGTGATGATCAAAGTTGCCAAAATCTAGTGCCGTAATCAGTTTTACAGGGTTAGTAGCGATCAACACTGCCCAAAATAGTGATTTTAGTGACCATGTAGAAGAAATAAGTGACCAAATAGTGACTTATAGTTGTTAAATAAGTGACTAAAAGTGACCTAATAGAAGAAAAGTTGTAATTCTGATGGCACACCAAATAAATGCTTCATGTTTTAGACTTATTCAATTAATCATATTACCACGCTTATGAGTTAATTTAAGTCCAGATGTCACTGCTGGTCTCAATGGTGACATCTATAGGAAATTACGCATAAACTTAGCTCCGTTAATTGTTAACAGATGGCAGTGCGATCAAAACATGTATAGTATGTTATTGCGTGCTCTCAACTTAGTGTTCTAGATGCACTTCCACGGTTATTAATTGAGAACATTCGATGCCCGTACCATTTTTGCATTAGTATAATTGTGTGGCAATTACAATCATGCTCAGGGAAGTCGAAAAAATTTCCAACGCGAAAAATTCCTAGATCGGACCGGGAATTGAACCCAGCTACCTCCAGCATGGTCTTGCTTTGTAGCTGCGCCTTTACCGACTGAGCTAAGCGAGGCCCCATTTTGTGCAGAATATGTTAAAAGGAGGGACATCGGATGTTAATTTAAATGCATATATAGAGACACCAGACATGTTTTACAGTGTCAGGTACTCTATTTTGAAGTCTGTGGTAGGGAAATCACAAATGGAGTGTCAAGAATCCCAAAAAACTGTCTACGTAGTTAATGAACAATTCCTTTATAGATCCAGAGTGGATTAATCTTCAGTAACAAATAAAATAGATCTTTTGAGGCCTGAAATATTTTTTTGTTTGGTTCTGGAATATGCATATTTGCCACAAATTTTAAAATTTGGACAAGATTTTGAAATTGTGGATTAAAAAGTTACAATGATTCACGAACTGTCCGAGAATTTGGAATCGAATTCGTTTCACAGTTTTAAAGGCTCATGGAATCTTATTATATTTGCTCAAGACCTCATTCCAAGGGAGTTGTGGAAAAAAAAATTTCGAGAAAAACATTAAGTGAAATCTGCTTTCAAGACAGATCTGAAGAATATTATATTAAATGTAAAGCCTGAGATTAATTCTAAGTTAATTTTAATGAATAGAATTAACTACCCCATTTCCGGCCCATTAAGCACAACCCACACTTAGTCTTTCTTAATCTTGCGCAGTTTAAAGGGTGTCCACGATGAAATTGCCACACACAAAATTCGAGTTTTCATCCGATTGCCATCAAATTTTCAGGGATTGAGAAATAACTATTAAACTTCATTTTACCATTTTACTCGTATTTTATTTACAGTCCATACGCAAATGCCCGCACCTTGGCCTTAACCCCGGCCATAAGATTCTGCACAACCTGTGAATCAACCGTTTTTTGCATGTAAACCCATACTTTCTTCAGTTCCTCGACTGTCTTCACTACCTTAGGTCGTTTAAGAAGGTGCTGCTTCATAATCGCCCAGTACTTCTCGATGGGGCGGAGCTCCGGAGTGTTGGGAGGGTTGAACATTTTCGGCACGAAATTGACCTTATTGTCCGCATACCACTTCAGCACGTCCTTGGAGTAGTGGCATGAGGCCAAATCCGGCCAGAAGATTGTTGGGACGTTGTGGGCCTTCAGGAGAGGAAGCAGCCGCTACTGGAGGCACTATTTTATGTACACCTGTCCGTTCATCGTGTCCTGGGTCACGAAAGGTGCACTCCGCTTCCCGCACGTGCAGATGGCTTGCCAAACCAGGAATTTCTTCGCAAATTTGGACATCTTCTGAGTGCGGACATGCTCCGGAACGCTGAACTTATCCTTGGCCGTGAAAAACAGGTTGGGATCTGTTTGAAGTCGGCCTTCACATATGTTTCGTCGTCCATGATGTAGCATTCAACTTTCGTCAGCATGTTGAGGTACAACTTCCTGGCACGGGTTTTGGCGGACTTGTTCTGCTTCTCGTCGCGATTAGGGGCCTTTTGTACCTTGAACGTTCGAAGCCCAGCCTTAGTTTTGGCCTTCTGGACAAAACTTCGGCTTAGGTGCAGCTTCTTAGCCACATCCCTAACGGAGGCGTTCGGATTTCGGTTGAAGGCCCCAACTACGCGGTTGTGATTTTTGGTGTTGTACGGAATACTTTTTCCTTCACTTCTGGGCTTTCGATCGGTGGTCAACCGTTCCTCGAACCGCTTAATCACTCGCGACACCGTGGAATTCGCTATTCCCAACGTTTTAGCGATGGAACGATGCGAGAGATCTTTGTTCTCGTGATGAATGCGCAAGATTTTATCACGCACGAGCTGTTCTTTCGACTCCATTTCCGCGAGTTTTGATCACAGGACTTTAAAACTTGCAGGATGTAAATAATGCACTATGAACTAAATCCACCCAAATTTTCATTAAATTCTACCCAACGGTTAAAAAGTTAGAGCAATTTCATAGTGTGGCAATTTCATCGTGGACACCCTTTAGCACCAAACAGAATGTTATTATTACTGATGGCTTCCAAATTTATTTACTTTTCCGTGCGTACCGTAAGATTTGATAAAGAGAAACCAATCGTTGAGATATTGTCAAAAGACTAACACTGCTTCTTGACGCCAAACTTGGCCTGCGGATTCTAAACTCAACCTAACGCATTGAAACGCCATTCTCATTGACTTCGTTCCGTAGCTCATTAACTAAAGTATCGTACCAAACGCATAATAGACTTATTAGACTTATTATGGATTTATTTGAAGTTTTCTGCTCGATAGGCCCAAAATGGGCGATTAGGCCGAAGTAGTTCTCTACCCTACTTATAGGAATTTCTGAGCAGCGGAACTCCTGTGAACTTCAGATGAAAATTCTAAGGGCATTCTGAGGATAATTTCATGAAGTTTATGAAAGAGTAAACAAATCCGAAGCAAAAGTCCTTGGATTTTTTTTTTTTAGAATATTTAGCAGGTGAGGGAGGTGCTAAAAGGAGAATTACAATTAAATCTGAGAATAACTCCCGGAGATCTTCAAAGGAATTTGGAAAAGAATTCCAGGAGAGTTTGCCAAACAAGTTCTGAGGAGAAATATAAGGAATTCGTGAGGAGAAATGCAAATTAATTCTTAAGAGACTTCCAATATGAGAAAAATTCCATGGGAAGGAATTTCGTTCAAAAGGAAATCTTAAATGAATTCAGTGAACATTCTGAGAATATTTTTGAGAAGAATTTCAAGGTAATTCCGAAGCAAACTCAAAGAAAATCTAATTCCTACGAAATTTTGAGGAATATTTCAATGGAGTTGCGACAAGTATTCCAAGTATATACTGGTGATATTTTTTAGACAATTCAGTGAAGCGTTCCAGGTGAATTTCTAGAATAATTCCATGAGAGTTTCGGGAGTGTATTCTCCCGCAACTCTCATGGAATTATTCTAGAAATTCACTTGTAACGCCTCTGTGAATTCTGCAAAAAAAATCACCAGAATATACATAAAATACTTCTCGCAAATTCGAATGCTGAGGAGAACTCCAAGTGAATTTTCATGAAAAATTGAATATGGAATGGACGATTCTGAGGTCTTCAGAACTACTTGAAAGTTTCCAAAATTTTCCTGAAGTCAGGGCTGGTAGTGCTGATGCGATATTTTAGTAGTGACTTTAGTGATAAAATTACGGAAGTACTGACCAAATAGTGACTTTTAAATAATAAATAAGAAATCAAGAAAGACATTTATATGGTGGCTCAGAAATTCAAATATTCTTTTGATTACTTTATACATGATAGCAATTTGTAATTTTTCTGATTTTCCCGGAGCTTTGTAAATTTTACTAGTTCTGCCACATACATTTTAACTAATGTATAAGCCAATGAAGCCACTAGGTCCAATAGATCATTATTACAACAACAGTATTTTTCGTATACAGCTATTCCATAGCAAAACGATTTAGTGGTTCTAAGAATTTCGTAAAAATTGGTAGTTTTGTTCCTTATCGCAAACTATTTGATCCGTATTTTTTTTATTTTGTCATTAGGGTGACCATTTACATGTTAGGGTGGTCAAAAAAATCAGTCGCATAGGAGTATTAAGCGAAAACCTTAAACTTAAAACTTAAAATATATATAACTCAAAAACCAAAAAAAAAACACATCGCTGATTTTGTAAAAAAGTCTTTTTTAAAGGAAAAATAAAAAAAACATTTTACAGTCTCTATCTACAAACCATGAAAACCATAAAAAAACATTATTATTATTATATTTTTGCTATTTTCAATTACCTTTCATTTGATACTTTGTTCTTTGAAATCCGTTGGTTCAAAAAATTATAATTTTTTGAAAAAAATCGATTTTTTGGCCACCCTAACATGGAAACGGTCACCCTAATGACATATAAAAAAACGGGTCTAATATTTTGCTATAAGCAACAAAACTACCAATTTTTACGAAATTCTGAGAACCACTATATTTGTTGGTACTGCTACGAGCCATCCGCAGTCCCCTTGAACTCGTAACGGACGGACGAGCGAGGAATCTGGTAGCCCTACCGCTGCTTGTCATCGCTACAGCCGTCAGCGCAATTGTCATTCGTTGAAGATTACATGAAATCAAAAGGTGACGATATTTTGTGAAACGTGAATCTCAATTGCATTGTATTCGATAAAACTTTTATATTTTCTTGCTTAAAACTATTAAAATTGGCTTAAACACTAAACGTAAGTTAAATATAGATATTCCTACTTAAAATCTACTTAAAATAATAAATATTTGCAGCTTAAAGCGAGTGAAATCTACGCTAAAAAGGAGTGTTTTTTATTCTAACCTTAGTTGCATCGGCAACATTCTTTAAGGTTTACGGAATATAGTGAATTTCGGTGGTTTTCGAACGATCCGGCCAAGATGCCGAAGACGAAGGCTTCCGCTCCAGCAGTGCGATGTGGCCTGTGTGAAGATCCGGAGGACGAAAGTATGGTCGCATGCGATTTATGCGATATGTGGTATCACTACAAGTGTGTACATGTAGGATATTCAGTAGCGGATCGTTCTTGGACCTGTCCAGGTTGCAGTAAAGAACTGCTTGCGGCCAGTACACCGGTTGGTCGGCAAAAGAATTCCGTTTCCTCACGTCGTTCGTCGATCACGGTAAGCACCCGTGCATCAGCCCGTGCAGCAAGAGCCGCTTTGGAATTGCAGCAGTTGGAGGATCGGAAGCGATTGGAGTTGCAGCGGGTTCTCGAGGAGGAAGAGCGTCGAAAGCAAGAGGCGGAATTGGAGAAAGCCCGCATCGAGCAGGAGAAGCTGCAACGTGAGATGGAGGCGGAACTCGAACGCCGTCGTTTGGACGAAGAATGTCATCAGCAAGAACAAGAAAGGCTGCAGCGCAAAAGGGAGGCAGAACTGGAGCGAAAGCGGCTGGAAAACGAACGTCGGCAGCAGGAGCAGGAGCAAGCACTAGCGAAGAAGAAACTGGACGATGAGAAATCCCGTTCTGAATTGCTCCGGAAGCTGGAGGAGAAGTATCTCGCCGAAAAGTATCGGATTTTGAACGCCCAACTGGAAGGATCAGTCGGTAGATGTAGCTCAATGAGCAGCATTAGTTTCGATCAATCGTCTGATGGAGCAAAAGCCCTTCCAGATCACCAGCAGAGGAACCAAGAAGATCGTCGAAAAATCGATCGTGCGCAGAATGCCAAAAACGCAGAACGGGAATGCCTGTATAGGATGCGGATTGAAGAGGAGAAACGCCGTGAAGAGTTCCGGGAGAAGTTGGAGCAGATGGGTTTTGCTGAAAAACACAAAACATTGTACGCACCTCGCGCGCAAAGGGTAAAAGACTGGGTGGACAACCTCGAAAAGGAAAACTCCAACCCACCGGAGGTACTTCCAGTTCCCCTACCGATGGGAAAATCCGGTAAGGAACGGTACACCGGGACGAAACCAAAAGCGAGCAACAAAGTGAATGAAGATCCTGTTCCTGACAGAACCTCAAAGGACCGAGGACAGCGTCCGCATATCCGGGATGACGGGCCGGGGCCCTCTGACCATCGTGACCAGAGACAGCCTGATATTCCACGCAACAGGCTACCGGGTCTACCCAGGATTCCCGAAGAAAATCATCCAAATCCAGGTTCGAATGCCCCTAGGGAAGGAACACGCCCAGACCAATTACGGGCACCTATGCAATCCAATCGTGGAGCATTCGGCCTGACGAACTCACAACTGGCAGCTCGCCAGGTTTTGCCAAAGGATTTGCCCAGCTTCTCCGGAAACGCGGAGGACTGGCCAGTTTTTATTAGCAACTATGAAAACTCTACTGCAGAATGCGGGTATTCCAACGCAGAAAATCTTATCCGCCTACAGCGCTGCTTGAAAGGCGATGCACTAGAAGCAGTACGGAGTCGGCTTCTACTTCCTGCTGCGGTCCCGCGTGTAATTGACACCCTGCGAATGCTCTTTGGCAGGCCAGAGGTGCTGATCAACTCGCTATTGGCCAAGATCCGAAATACGCAATCCCCGAAGGAAGGAAGGTTAGACACACTTATCGCTTATGGGATGGCGGTGCAGAACTATTGCGATCACCTAGTTGCAGCGAATCTTGAAGCACATTTGGGCAATCCATCGTTGCTGCATGAGCTTGTCGAGAAGCTTCCGTCGGAGATCAAGCTCAAGTGGGTGGACTTCAAGGATCCTGTACCGGTAGTTAGTCTGGACACCTTCGGGCAGTTTATGGCGGATATAGTACGGAAAGCAAGCGAGGTAACAACGTATCGACCAGCGACTTTGGCAAAGGCACCGAAAGATGAAACGAAGAAAAGCGGGAATGCGAAGGCTCGAGGATTCGTCAATCACCACAGCGATACTCGTGCGTCAGGTGATGACCAGTTGAAGCAAACACCATCGGAAAAGGTATGTCCGATCTGCAGCAAAGTAGGCCATGGAGTGGATAGTTGCGGTAAGTTCAAAGCATTGAATTCTGATGAACGTTGGAAGATGGTGCGGCAGCACAATTTGTGCAGATCCTGTATGAGGAATCACCTTCCTTATCCCTGTCGACGACCCAAGAATTGTACGATCGACGGGTGTCGAATACGTCACCATCCCTTGCTCCACTCTTTCCCTTCACAGTCGAAATTAGCAGCTAGCTCACAGAATTTCCACTCCGTCAGTCAGACCGTAATATATCGCATTCTCCCTGTTACGGTGCATGGTGCTTCTGGTTTCATTAACACATTTGCGTTACTCGACGATGCTTCCGAGGTAACGATGATCGAGAAGAGTTTGGCTGACGAACTGGGTCTCAAGGGTTCACCAGATCCATTGCACCTTCGCTGGACCGGAAATGTGTCCCGAGTAGAGGAACAGTCTTGCGTGGTGAAGCTGGAGATTTCCGGAAAGCAAAAGAAACGACGTTTCAACGTGGTCAACGCACGTACCGTAGAAGAGTTAGAACTTCCTGTTCAGTCGATCAACCCGGATGAACTAATCAATAACTTTCCGTACCTCAAAGGTTTGAATATTGATGGATACGATGAAGCTCGTCCGCAGCTACTAATCGGCCTGGAAAACCTCTACTTGTCCACTCCGCTGAAGATTCGTGAAGGAGCACGTGGTCAACCAATCGCCACTAAGACAAGATTAGGGTGGTGCGTCTACGGAGGAGCATCTACCAAACCAGACGATTTCCGAGGAGTTTTCCACGTCAGCCGTATGACTGAAGATCGTCAGTTGCATGACCTGGTAAAGCAGTACTTCCTGACGGACAGTCTCGGTGTCACTCCATTGACTACTGAGCTTGAATCGGCAGAAGACAAAAGGGCCAGACAAATTCTCGAATCAACAACTCGACGTGTACCAGGTGGATTCGAAACTGGCCTGCTTTGGAGATGTGATGAGGTCCACTTCCCCAACAGCTATCCTATGGCTGTAAGCAGATTGAAGAGTTTGGAGCGGAAGACTCAAAAGGTTCCAGAACTGGCTAAGCGAGTCCACGATCAGGTGGACGCCTATTTGGAAAAGGGCTACGCGCGTATTGCAACGGAGGATGATCTGTGTTCCGATGATCAAGATCGAATATGGTTCTTGCCGCTGGGAGTGGTAATTAATCCTAAGAAACCACAGAAGCTGCGGTTGATATGGGATGCTGCCGCTCAAGTCAAAGGTACATCGTTTAACTCAATGATGCTGAAGGGTCCCGATTTGCTGACGCCACTAACGAGTGTGCAGTATCGATTCCGGCAGAGACGCGTCGCGGTCACGGGGGATATACGAGAAATGTATCACCAGTTCAAGATCGCGTTGAGAGACCAGAAGTCGCAGATGTTCCTGCATAGAAAAGACTCATCCGAAGAGCCCGTCATTTACGTGATGAATGTGGGGATTTTTGGAGCAGCCTGTTCCCCATGCTCAGCACAATACATTAAAAATCTAAATGCGAAAGAGCATGCACTAGAGTTCCCGAACGCTGCTGAAGCTATCATCAATAGCCACTATGGGGACGATTTTCTGGACAGCGGAGATACCGTGGAGGAGGTCATTCGTTTGGCCGAGGAAGTCAGATACGTCCATAGCCAAGGGGGATTTGAAATTCGAAACTTTATGTCAAATTGCCGAGAAGTACTGGAAGGACTTGGAGAAAGAAATGCTGCGAAGGAGAAGATGTGGAATTCAGAGGAGTCTAACGTTGCAGAATCTGTCCTGGGTATCCGCTGGTTACCACAATCAGATGAACTGACCTTCTCCGCTTACATGCCTGGTACAGAGGAGGGTTTGTTAGACGGTTCAGTTCGTCCTACGAAGCGCCAGATCTTGAAGACGGTTATGAGTCTGTACGACCCACTTGGATTTCTCGCCACGTACGTGATTCAAGGGAAAATCATCATTCAAGACTTGTGGCGAGCCAACTGTGACTGGGATGACTTGATAGATGACGGGATTTTCGGAGATTGGAAGCGTTGGATAAACTTGTTGCCAAAGCTGAACGATGTCCGTATTCCAAGGTCGTATTTTGGAGACGCTGTTCCAGAAGACTGCCAGCCACTGCAACTTCACACGTTCGTCGACGGAAGCAGCACTGCATACGCCTGCGTAGTGTATATTTGCTTTATCTATGCTGGTCAGCCGCATTGTGCGCTGATAGGAGCGAAAGCCAAGGTCGCTCCAATCAAAACACTATCAATCCCAAGGCTCGAATTGCAAGCTGCCATCCTGGGAACCCGGCTAGCACAGTCGATTTTGGAGAATCATCAGCTTCCTATTCATCAACGGTTCTACTGGACCGATTCATCGACGGTCCTTCATTGGATCAACTCCGATTCCCGCAGGTATCGACCGTACGTTGCTTGCAGAATTGGAGAGATTTTGACATCGACCAACCCAAGCGAATGGAAGAAAGTACCAACGATGCAGAATGTAGCGGATAAGGCAACGAAGTGGGGCAACGGGCCGTGCTTTGATCCTGAAGATCCATGGTATCGAGGACCACAGTTCCTATGGGGTCCAGAGGAGTTTTGGCCAGAACAAAATTGGAAAGGAACAGATGCAGCAGAAGAACTTCGCCCGGTACTCGTTAACCGACGGGTGAAAATAGAGCCTGTGATCGATGTGAAACGTTTTTCGAGATGGGAAAAGCTGCAGCGAACGGTAGCGTACGTTCTCAAATTCGGAGGAGTGATGAGCGAAGATACGTCGTTGGAAACACCGATAAATTCAGAACTTCTGTGCAAAGCGGAAGTGAAGCTGTGGAAGATGGTTCAGCTGGAGACGTTTCCTGAGGAGTTGGCTGTGTTGCAGAGTCGACATTCTACAAAGCCTTCGGGGGCGGTGCCGGTATCGAGCCCGTTGTATAAATTGTCAGCTTTCATCGATGAAGAGGGATTGGTGCGAATGGATGGTCGTATCGGCGCCGCCCCCAACCTGCCGATCGAAGCTAAGTATCCCGTTATACTAGCTCCGAACCATCCAGTAACCTTTCTCTTCGTAGATTTCTACCACCGTCGATGTCACCACCGTAACCAGGAGACGGTAGTCAATGAGCTTCGTCAACTGGTCTACATTCCAGGTCTACGAAACCTGGTCCGCAAAGTCGCCGCTAGATGTCAGATGTGCAAGGTTTACAACGCATCGCTGGGTTCGCCGAAGATGGGCCCACTACCGCGGGCCAGGCTGGAAGCATTTCTTCGTCCGTTCACCTACACCGGGCTGGACTACTTCGGGCCAGTGACAGTCAAAGTTGGTCGCAAACACGCTAAGAGATGGGTTGCCTTGTTCACGTGCCTGACAACTCGAGCGATACATTTGGAGGTGGCACATAGCTTGTCTTCGATGTCCTGCAAGATGTGCATCCGTAGATTCATTGCTAGAAGAGGTGCCCCATCAGAGATATACTCTGATAACGGCACCAACTTCCGCGGTGCCGCGAATGAGCTACAAGATCAAATCCAGCAGTGCGCCGAAACCTTCACCAATACCACGACCAAATGGTATTTTAATCCTCCAGCCGCACCCCACATGGGTGGGGTGTGGGAACGACTTGTGCGATCGGTCAAGGTCGCTATAGAAACAATGGCCTCCGCACCAAGAGTACCCGACGATGAAACCTTCGAGACAATCATCCTAGAGGCCGAGAGTATGATCAACTCAAGACCTTTGACATACATCTCGCTGGACAACGCCGGCCAAGAAGCGCTGACACCCAATCATTTTCTTTTGGGTAGCTCAAATGGAGTTAAGCAACTGCCTAAGGAACCTACGAAGGCCACCGATTGTCTACGCAGCAGCTGGAACCTGGCACAACACATTCTGGATGTATTTTGGAAAAGATGGTTGCGCGAATACCTTCCAACGATTGCCAGGCGAACCAAATGGTTCCGAGACACTAAACCAATTGAAGTGGGTGACTTGGTTTTCGTTGCCAACGAGAACAAGAGAAATACCTGGATTCGAGGTCAGATCGTCGAGGTTATTCGTGGAAAAGATGGTGTTACCAGACAGGCCCTGGTACGTACGGAAGCGGGAGTCATCCGACGTCCGGCAGTGAAGCTCGCCGTCATCGAGGTAGCTGAAGATGGTAAGGTCGAGGCTAGTGGACAGGACCAAACTCAACCTTACGGGCCGGGGAATGTTGGTACTGCTACGAGCCATCCGCAGTCCCCTTGAACTCGTAACGGACGGACGAGCGAGGAATCTGGTAGCCCTACCGCTGCTTGTCATCGCTACAGCCGTCAGCGCAACTGTCATTCGTTGAAGATTACATGAAATCAAAAGGTGACGATATTTTGTGAAACGTGAATCTCAATTGCATTGTATTCGATAAAACTTTTATATTTTCTTGCTTAAAACTATTAAAATTGGCTTAAACACTAAACGTAAGTTAAATATTCCTACTTAAAATCTACTTAAAATAATAAATATTTGCAGCTTAAAGCGAGTGAAATCTACGCTAAAAAGGAGTGTTTTTTATTCTAACCTTAGTTGCATCGGCAACAATATTGTTTTGCTATGGAATGGCTTCAGAATTCTCAAGACAATACGCCATCTCAGAATACCCTTGAAACTCACATGTTCTATGACACCTTATATAACCTTTGTATGACTGGTTTTGGTTGTAAAGCAGTTTACTCAACAAAAAATCAACAAATCTAGATAGAGCTGGAATTAGGGCGAAACAGCTTTTGTAAACAATGACTTATCTCGATGATTTCTCGAAATCCTGGCAAATAGACACCACCATCGAGTAGGGGAAAACTTCGATGAATATTTTGCTCTATGTTGGCGTGCCTTGAATTCCTAGACATCATCGAGAAAAGTCATTGTTTACATAGGCTGTTACGCCCTTATTCCAGCTCTATCTAGAAATTTGTGTTGCTTGGGTTGTACCTGAAAAATTTGATTTCATTGGAATTCTTCTTAGAATTTGTTTTAAATTATTTAGAATTCTCTTGGAGTTAGTTCACTGAATTTATTTAGAACTATCAGAAGAATTTTGACACCTTTGAACTCTTCACGGGATTTCCTACGAATTCTCATCAGAGCTCTCTTAAAAAAATCTTAGAACCTATTTTAAATACTTAGAATATTGACCACGAAAGCTTCATCGAATCTCCACAGAATTCTTCTCAGAACTCTCGTTAAAATGCACCAACGTCGAGATATTAGACTTCCTTAGTGCCAAGTACTCAATTTAAACATTTTGATATTATTTTTCAATTTCAAATCCTTCACCCTCAATTATTGGTTGATAAAAAGTGACCTCAGTTACTTTTTGGTGTAAAATGTGACTAACTTCAAAGTAGTGGTCTGGCCACTGTGACGTTAAAGAACTACTTTGAAGTTCTTTAATAGTTTGGGAAACTAGCCTGATGCTCACAATGCTTCTCATCAAATTTATAAGCTTAACTGAACTTTTTCGGACTTCCTAAAGTTTCCTCAAATTTCCTCGCGATCATGGATTTTCTCTATAGTTTTAACAATTCACTGAATATCTCGAAACTTCTTCAACATTTATGCAATGCTTTGAAGTTCTCTTTTCCTTTCCTGAAGTTCTCGAAACTTATCTTAAGTTTTTGCAGTTCTCATGAAGCTTGTTGTCTTCTTCTTCTTGTTCGCATATTAGCTTATGGTGTGCTCTCAACTTAGTGTTCTAGATGCACTTTCACAGTTATTAATTGTGAGCTTTCGATGCTTGGTACCATTTTTGCATTAGTATAATTGTGTGGCAAGTACAATCATATTCTATGCCCAGGGAAGTCGATAAATTTTCCATCCCAAAAAAATTCCTAGACCGAAATGGGAATCGAACCCAGCCCCCTCCAGCATGGTCTTGCTTTGTAGTTGCGTCTTTACCAACTGAGCTAAGGGAGGGCTGAAGCTTGTTGTACTACCCTGAATTTAGTTGAACTTTTAAAAAAAAATTAAGGTTCCGTGAACTTCTGAAGTTCCTTGAAAATTTGGGAACTTCTGAAAGTTTCCCACTAATTTTCTTAAACTAATGGAACTGAAATCCCCCTATTTTTTGGAGCTTACCAGGCATGGAAAATCATTTACATTCATTTCATGCATTCATTTACATTCATTTGCCTCTAACTTTTTTCATCAACAGCATTCCACAAAATGATGTATAGAGCTTTAGTAGGTTTTGTTATTAGCTATAACTTTTGTCCATAACTCAAATCTGTATCTCTTATGCATCACGAATTAGAGCGGGCAGAACTCGTTCCTACATTGCTACATACACTACAAATACATTCACTGAAAAACAGTAGTGGAATCTGTTTGCTCTGGTTTGTCATGCATAAGAGATACGGATTTGAGTTTTTGACAAAAGTTGTAGCTAATAACGAAGCCTACAAAAGCTCCATACATTATTTTGCGGAATTCTGTTGATGAAAAAAGTTAGGGGCAAATGAATGTAAATGAATGCAAATGATTTTCCATGCCTGGAGCTTACTAATCTTCTTTGAATTGCTCCCGCATTTCGCTAATGTCCATGAAAGTTCCTGAAGTTCACGGCTCTTCCCTTAAGTTCCATAGACTTCTATCAAGATCTAGAAATGTTTCAGAAAATCGCTGCACTTCTGCCAAGTTTTCGAAGTTCTTCTGATTTTTTTGGAACTTCAAAGCTATTGCAATTTTCTTGGAATCAAAACGAAATAATTAATATACTTCAACGATTTTCACAGAAATTCTCAAGATTATTCTGAAATTCATGGAACTGCCCTTAAATTCAACAGTCTATACTTTCCTGATATTAATAAAACTGCCCAAACGATTACTGAATTTCCTTAAAGTTCTCTAGATTGCCCTGAATTTTTCAGTATTTTATATAACAACTCGAAATTTTACTGAACTGCCCTGTAAACTATTTTCCTTCAGTTTTATAAACGTTATAAACGCTCACGCAACTTTGCATTGACAGACTATTTTTTCCTGAACTGATTTGGACATCCCAGAAGTTTTCTATGCTTATATGAAGTCCTCTAAATTGAATTAATGATCCGGCAAATTCTCTTAAATATATATATAATTCACTGACGCTTCTGAAGAAGTTGGGTCAATCATGCAATTCTTGGATTATCCTATAATTACACGAAACTCCTTGTAAGTCGCTGCAAATTTCCGTAAGTTAAAAGGATTGTTCTGAAGTTGTCTGATCGTCCTAGAAGTACTCGGAACTTCGGTGAATATCAAGAAACTATCTAAAAATATCTAAATTTCTAATACGTTCTCATGAATTTCTTGAAGATATCTTGCTGCTTACCTATTAATGTTTGTGCATTTTTTTTTTTAAATTAATGGAACATCCTTAATGGTCTCTAATCAACTTGGTTAAATTTTCGCATTTTTTTTATGTTCTTGAAATTTTCATCCCATTTTCCGGATGTTCATATAATTGTTATAGCTTTCCAAAAATTATCTTGAAGCTTTGCTAAAGTTTCAGGAAATTCAATGAGTTTCTTGAAAAATCTTCAAGGTTTTTGAAATTTTCTTTGAAATTATTGGAACTGCCCTTCGATGATCTGATCGGTCTTGATGTTCTATTGCAGCAATTTCATAGCAAAACGGCTTTTACGTGAATTGAATTTATTTCAGTGCAGAACGGAGATCTGCAATAGAACATTTCGACAGATCAGAGAATCAAAGGGCAGTTCGAGGAAATTGCAGAAACCTGACTAAAGTTTCGAGAAACTCAGGGAATGTACGGAAATTTTAGCTAAGTTACGGGTGAATTTTTGGAGCGCAATTTTACCTTAAAAGTTTTCGATTGAGCACATCATGGAAGTATGCTAAATTTTTCTAAACTCACGCTTATAGATCTTTAAACAGCTCCAAAAGTTACAGGAACTGCGCTTGAGATCTCTGAAATTCCCCAAATATCTCTAGAGATATAGCTTTTCTGAGGTATTTAGAACTTCTTAAAAGTTTCGAAAATTTTCCTTCAGTACTTTATATTTCTGAAGTTCTCTTTACACCGGTGAAGTTCTCTGATATTCTAGGAACTTTAAGACAGCTTCGGTACGCAGTTTTCACTCTTGGTAATTTGAGATAAGAAGTTTGTCAAACCACTGCATTGAACTGTCTTAAATCGGGATGATTTTATATAAATGTATTTATGGACCACCAAGGACACTTAAGTAGAATCAGAAGGTATTACGACATTCACTGTTACTTACATTATTTTAACTGGTTCTAAGGAAAAAAAAATGTATTTTGGAAGAACAAGCATTTTGAAGGAATCAATTAGTGCCAAGATGAGTGAATGAGATGAAAAATAACCATGGTTGGAAGCTAAGAGATGTGTTGATTCTAGCAAGAAAATGATTTCACATATGCTCTGAGCGAATCAGGCGAGAAACTGAAAGAATATGAAAAAACGTTCCCACCGAGTGCAAACTCGAAAATGATAGATCAAAGACTGAACGATTAAGATATAAATAAGCGAGAAATTGTTTTAGGCTACGATTCCTCCCGTTTGTATTAATGTTATCTGGGAAGAAAATGATTAATCTACTAAGCGACCACTTAACTCTTATAAATTAATGTACTTGAAAACGACTCAGCAATTGGTCACGGTATGCTCGGTTGTCAATTTCAATTATCAATTGATCTTCACCAAATCCAATTTATTCGAGAAAATAAATGAAAATGAAATAAATAGGCAATACGTCTACTAAACACTAGGGGCTGTTCATTAGACTGATGCAAAATTTGAAATTTTTGCTCCACAGAGCTCAAACGGTTCCTAATTGGGCCCTGATTAGCCTCCCAAAATATGAACTCATTTAGTGAGAAACTGTCTTGGCACAAACCATTTGAAGTTTATATGGGAATTACTATGGAGAAACCATAATTTCGATTCATATCTATCTCAAAATTCATCAGTTCACTCTACTTTAGAAAATGATATCTGACCTTGTTGAAAATTTTTTCAGCTACAACTTTGTTGAAGACCAGTTTTCGATCAAATGTAAGGAACAAAAGTTATTAATGATTCAAGTCACTGATGTCTTATGATTATGCTCAATCATCTGTTCAGCAGGCAACATTGGTGTTTATGGCGCGTAGAATAGAGGACAAAAATCATGGCTACTATGTCACACTGCAGAATACAGTGTTGCCCACAATACAGTTGCTTAATCTTGCCATAAGGTTATCATTCTCTAAAACAATTAATAACTATTTAATTTGACGTTTGGCTGAAAAACGATTTCCTGCTAATTTGTAGCTGATAAAAATTCCCATAAGAATAGCAATAGAATTTGTTAACAGTACAATATGTAAAACGGCTAAAAGGCAATGAACAAACAGTTTTGTTTTCCCATAGTAATGTCCATATATACTTCAAATGGTTTGTGCCAAGTCAGTTTCTTATCAAATGGGTTTAAACTTTCGGAGGCTAATCAGGACCCGATTTGAAACCGTTTTAACACTGTGGAGCGAAAATTTCAAATTTTGCATCAGTCTACTGTTCATAGACTACGTAGACAGGTTTTTGAGATTCTTGCCCCCCCCTCTCTCTCCCTGCGTAGTCAATTGTCCATATATTTTTTTAAATTTGTATAGCCGTAGTTTATGAACAGCCCCCTAGAGGTAAATTTTGTTCATCATGCGCAAATGTTTAGTTGTGTGCATGTTTTAGCTTGAACGAAATCGTGAGTTTTAACCTGATCATAAAATTAAACGTTGACACACGTTTATAAAACGTTTACTATTATCACGCTTCAGTTGTGTTTAATTTAACCGAAGACAACAAATCAAGAAGACTGGCAACTCTTTCATTTTCTCAAACGAATGCTATCAGACAGGTACAATCGCGTCATCTTCCGGTCAAAGGTAAATGCTTCGAACGAATTTGATAGCAAAGATTACATCCTTAGGGGCTGTTCATAAACTACGTAGACAGTTAATGGGGGGGGGGGGGGGGTGACAATTATACACGGCCCATACAAATTTAAAATTTTTGTATGGACGATTGTCTACGCAGGGGGAGGGGGGGGGGTCAAGAATCCCAAAAAATGTCTACGTAGTTTATGAACAGCCCCTTAGAAGAAAGGTTAGTGTATTTGCTCATTTTTCTGTGCGTTGCTTCCACCTTCACTCAAGCGCAGCGCTATTGTATCTGTCGCTTGGATTCTGACAAAGTTGCCAGTCTTCTTGATATGATGTCTTCGATTTAACACAAGAGAGAAGCTTCTTACGAATATTGCTTGCAAGAAGTTGGCGTTATGAAATTCCCTACAGTCAACTTTTCCGAATAAAAATCAAATATTGAAGAAACGATCGAGTAAGGGAGACTATCGGGATACAGAGGTAAATTTTTGAAAATTTGATGGAAATAGTGGTCAAATTAGCCTGCATTTTCATCGAGTAATCGAGAGTTGACTGTATTTAAAATATTTCCAGGCAAATTTCCTATCTTACATGATATTAAATGTTAAGCTTTATGATATATGACCTCTTAGTTAAGATGCACATAATGTAACAGAAGCTTAAGCTGTATTTTCAAACTGCTTAAGATTTTTAAACTTACAAAATTGCATTTTGCGTCCTGGGTATTCCAGTCAGTTCGATTAAAACTTGTCTACCAGACTTCGAAGGTGGGTCTCGTAAAGTTCAAAAGTAAGTACTGGAGTAGAGGGAATCAGATGTCACATGAATTCCGTCTCAAAACCATAAGCAGAGTTGTTACGAGACATTTGAAATAAAATTGCGCCAAATCCGCGCAAACGATCTATGCATTTTGCGGTTACAATGTGGTCGCAATAGCTCCTTGCGGTTACGGTTGACTTTGCCTTTCAAAATGAACTTCTAATGAAGCTACTATGGTAGCTGTTTTAGCTTTGCAACGCAAGTTTTTCTTCTTGAACAGAAAACGTTCCAATTTGTCTACTGCCGAAACGGCAAACAATGTGCAGGGCTTCCGTTCCGAATGTAACATGATACAGACACGTGCTGGTGTGAACTTGTAAACAACAAAAAAACAGTAGTGAAAGTAACTAGATTTGGCTGAGGTTGTAGGTCGCTGTCATGTTAATTGTTTTTGACACATTCCAGAATCCGTATTTATGCACCAAAATCTCCCCAAGTTGGTTTTCTAGCTCTATTGTAAAGTATTCCGAAGACCATCTAACAGATTGTATATGCATATACGGTGATTTATTACAGATCTCGTAAATCGAATGTCACATTTCCCGTGTTGCAAGCAAACCAAGTCCATCAGTCTTACAAACTTCATTGACACGCTTTCATGCACACATTCACGCTGCGTACATCCGGAGGGTCCAATCACACATCCGCACGAACACCAGTACAGCAGCGGAGCTTTTTCGCGTGACGATTGCTAATTTGCGTAAACGTCCCGTGAAGCGAATTAAAATTCCATGATTTCCTCCGGTAGCTGCTGTACACTTACTATGCCGTGCGGTCAGCCAGCATCGCCACAGTCAGACAATAACAATAAAAGTACGAACCGACCAGTCGCGAACTAAATCCATATATGGCCGATTTATTGCGACCAAGTTTCGCATGACGTTGACTATTGCATCGAACGAGCGGAAACGAATTACAGTCAATCAGCGGATCCAGTAGGTGCACCACAAGAGCAATTTGTAATGTGCTTACAGATGTGTCTCGAATTGTTTTCAGTCCGCTAAAAGGGTAGAAGCAATTAAGTACATTCTGCATCGATTAGCTCGCAAATAGCCTAGTCCGCTAAGGCACGGCATTAATAAGCAAGCCAAAGGCGACGGGTTCGAGTCCCGTTTTGGTCAGAACATTTTTTGGGTTGACAATTATACAAATGTATGCATGGCTTGTTATAGAGTGCTCTCAATTAATAACTGTGGAAGTGCTTCAAGAACGCTTCAAGAAGTTGAGAGCAGGTGTAAACTCATGTAAGATCGTCAAAGCCAAAAAGAAGTAGTGCCGATGAGGTGTTTACTGTCATACGATTGGAGCTTTTGAAATTCGCTAGCCATTCCCTCACCCATTATCACCCGGGATGACAGCAGCATCTTTTCATAACAGATGCAGCTGCGGGAATAAGTTAGATGGGGACAACACTAGTTTTGTGGGGCCTCCCTTAGCTCAGTCGGTAAAGGCGCAGCTACAAAGCAAGACCATGCTGGAGGTGGCTGGGTTCAATTCCCGGTCCGGTCTAGGAATTTTTCGGGTTGGAAAATTTCTCGACTTCCCTGGGCATAGAAGTATGATTGGACTTGCCACACAATTATACCAATGCAAAAATGGTACAGGCATCGAAAGCTCTCAATTAATAACTGTGGAAGTGCATCTAGAACACTAAGTTGAGAGCACGCAATAAGCTTGAAATGCGAAGAAGAAGAAGAAGAAACACTAGTTTTGTCTCAGTCTCCGGTAGGTTTATCGGTAGTTACGGAAAAAAGCTCGCTGGAAGGTTAGCTTTGTCTCGATCTAGATCGAGTATTGACCGAGGAATTCGTCCCGGATATGTACCCGTGACTTGGTGAGACTCCCGCCGACCTTTTCTGGAGAACTAGACTGCGAGAACATAGACACAAACTTCTCGGATGCACATTGTTGGCTCCAGACAGAGTTAGGTTCAGTTGGCCTCAGTTACGGGAAAAAGCTCGCTGGAAGGTTAGCTTTGTCTCGATCTAGATCGAGTATTGACCGAGGAATTCGTCCCGGATATGTACCCGTGACTTGGCGAGACTCCCGCCGACCTTTTCTGAAGCGTTCGAGTTTAGACTTGAAAACTGAAATCCTCAAGGTGTTTAAAATTAGTTTAGAATCCCAGAGACGTTCTGCGGGATATTCGGAAGTAAATCAAATAAGAACTACCTACCGAATGATATGTGGATCGTTACTGAAAAGCTGTTGCCAGGGATTCGAGGCAAATTGCAAGCAGATAGCAGGCAACGTTAGAAATTGGTGAAATTTGTAAGCATTGAAACAAATTTCAGAGTACATATCCATCTGCTACAGCTTCCATGAGGCGTAGTCACAGTCGGAGTAATTCCATAAAAGTAGTTATAGTGATTCTAGAAAATTACAATCCAGTCCTACCAGTGCCACACATTGTTACAAGAAATTTAAGCCCGGTAGCTATGGAAGAAACGTTACTTGATCATTTGAGGTTTTTAGCCCTTCTAGTGGGGGAAGAGCCCGCCATCTATTCACGAAATTGTAGCAACAAGCATATCTAGACGAACATTTGAATAGAGCCTATGGGTCAAATGTAAACAATGACATGGGGGCGACCTCGGCGTAGTGGTTAACATCCATTCCTCTCACGCCAAAGTCACGAGTTCAAATCTCACCCCGGACAAGTCACGAATGACCCAAGAGTGTTTAAGTGACTATAAAAAAAAGAAGAAGAAGTAAACAATGACTTTCTTTAAACGGTAAATTTTCGTAAATTAACAGCAGCATTTGAAAGAGGAAATTTGCTTCATCAGCAAATGCTGAAGTTAGTTTGCGTTGGAGTGTTGTGATTCGTGGGGAATCAACGTTTCAAGTCAATATTTAAATTTGGCTCTTGGTCATTCAGATTTTACATTTTCACTCTTTCCATCCAAACTCTTGTGTAAAGCGCAGAACACACACACACGGCGTTTTTTACGACAGCGATTGTTGCGATTTTATAGCGACACAAAATTCTACGAACTGTTTAGAACCTTTATGTATAGAAGATCGGAAGTTTTATGAACTGCTTGGAAATTCTAGAACATCTCGAAACTTCCATGATCATCTCGGAAGTTCTATGAGAGTTTTTGGAGTTCTATAAACTTCTCGGAAGTTCTATGGATTGCTCGGAGATTCTATGATCATCTCGGAAGTTCAAAGAACTGCTGGGAAATTCTAGAAAAACTCGGAACTTTCATGATCATCTCGGAAGATCCATGCGAGTTTGAAAGTTCAATGAACTGCTCGGAGATTATATGATCATCTCGGAAGTTCTATGAGAATTTTGGAAATTCTACAAACACTTCGGAAGTTCTATAAACACATCGGGAGTTCTGTAAACTGCTCAGAAGTTCTACAAACATCTCGAAAATTTCTCAGTCTTGTGAACTACACTGAAGTACTATGAACTGGTTGGTAGTTATATGAACATCTAGAAAGTTCTATGAACATCTAGGAAGTTCTATAGACACCTTGGAAGCTCCATGAACTGCTCAGAGGAATGTCAGATATTGTTCTGAAGATCTTCAACAGTTCAAAAATTCAAGTCACGCTCTCAGATATTTTTAGAATTTCAATGAACATCTCTAAAGGTCTATTAACTGCTCGAAAGGTCTCTGAACCGCTCGGGAGTTAATGAACGATGTGTTTTTAATAAAGACAATAATAATAATACATATCGGAGGTTCTATGAACATCTCAGAAGTTCTATGAACTGTTCAGAAGCTCTATGTAGAGAAGCTCGGAAGTTATATTAAATTTTCGGAAGTTCTATGAACTGCTGGGAAATTCTAGAACATCTCGAAACTTCCATGATCATCTCGCAAGTTCTATGAGAGTTTTGGAAGTTCTATGAACTGCTCGGAGATTTTATGATCATCTCGGAAGTTCTATGAGAATCTTGGAAATTCTACAAACACCTCAGAAGTTCTGTAAACTGCTCAGAAGTTCTACAAACATCTCGAACATTCTCTGAATTTCTCGAAAGTCCTGTGAACTGTACGGAAGTTCTGGTTGGAAGTTCTATGAACTGGTTGGAAGTTATGTGAACATCTAGAAAGTTCCATGAACACTTTGGAAGTTCTATGTACTGCTAGGAAGCTCTATGAACTGCTCAGAGGATTATCAGGTATTGTTCTGACGATCTTCAACAGTTAAAAAATTCATGTCACGCTTTCAGATATTTTTAGAAGTTCTATGAACATCTCGAAAATTCTATTAACTGCTCGGAAGTTCTCTGAACCGCTCGAAAGTTCAATGAGAAATGTGTGTTTTTTTAATAAAGACAATAATTATAATACATATCGGAAGTTATATGAACACCTCGGAAGTTCTATGAACTGTTCAGAAGCTCTATGCAAAGAAGCTCGAATGTTCTATTAAATTTTCGGAAGTTCTATGCTGCTGGGAAATTCTAGAACATCTCGTAACTTCCATCATCATCTCGGAAGTTCCATGAGAGTTTTGGAAGTTCTATAAATTGCTCGGAGATTCTATGATAATTTCGGAAGTTCCATTTTCATCTCGGAAGTTCTATGAACTGCTGGGAAATTCTAGAACATCTCGAAACTTCCATGATCATATCAGAAGTTCTATGATCATTTCGGAAATTCCATTTGCATCTCGGAAGTTCTATGAACTGCTGAGAAATTCTAGAACATCTCGGAACTTCCATGATCATCTCGGAAGCTCTATGAGTGTTTTGGAAGTGCTATGAACTGGTCGGAGATTCTATGATCATCTCGGAAGTTCTATGATAATCTTGGAAATTATACAAACACCTCGGAAGTTCTATAAACATCTCGCAAGTTCTGTAAACTGCTCAGAAGCTCTACAAACATCTCGCAAATTTTCTGAATTTCTCGAAAGTCCTGTGAACTGCACGGAAGTTTTATGAACTGGTTGGAAGTTATATGAACATCTAGAAAGTTCTATAGACACATTGGAAGTTCTATGGACACATTGGAAGTTCTATGTACTGTTCAGAAGATCTATGAACTGCTCAGAGGATTGTTAGATATTGTTCAGAAGATCTTCAATAGTTCAAAAATGCATGTCACGCTCTCAGATATTTTTAGAAGTTCTCTTAACTGATCGGAAGTTCTCTGAACCGCTCGAAAGTTCAATGAGCGATGTTTTTTTTTTTTTTGATAAAGACAATAATAATAATACATATCGGAAGTTCTATGGACATCTCGGAAGTTCTATGAACTTTTCAGAAGCTCTATGTAGAGAAGCTCGGAAGTTCTATTACATTTTCGGAAGTTCTATGAACTGTTGGGAAATTCTAGGACATCTAGAAACTTCCATGATCATCTCGCAAGTTCTATGAGAGTTTTGGAAGTTCTATAAACTTCTCGGAAGTTCTATGAATTGCTCGGAGATTCTATGATCATCTCAGAAGTTCTATCATCATCTCGGAAGTTCTATGAACTGCTGGGAAATTCTAGAACATCTCGGAACTTCCATGATCATCTCGGAAGTTCTGTGAGAGTTTTGGAAGTTCAATAAACTTCTCGGAAGTTCTATGAACTGCTCGGAGATTTTACGATCATCTCGGAATTTCTATGAGAATCTTGGAAATTCTACAAGAACCTCGGAAGTTCTATGAACATCTCGGAAGTTCTGTAAAGTGGTTGGAAGTTCTATGAACATCCAAAAAGTTCTATGGACATCTTGGAAGCTCTATGTACTGTTCAGAAGCTCTACGAACTGCTCATAGGTTGGTCATATATTGTTTTGACGATCTTCAACAGTTCAAAAATCCATGTCACATCTCTCAGATAATTTTAGAAGTTCTATGAACATCTCGAAAAGTCTATTAACTTCTCGAAAGTTCTCTGAACCGCTAGGAAGTTCAATGGGCGATGTGTTTTTTAATAAAGACAATAATAATAATACATATCGGAAGTTCTATGAACATCATAGGACTTTGAACTGTTCAGAAGCTCTATGTAGAGAAGCTCGGAAGTTCTGCTCCTGGGACATTCTAGGACATATCGGAACTTCCATGATCATCTCGGAAGTTCCGTGAGAGTTTTGGAAGTTCTATAAACTTCTTGGAAGTTCTATGAATTTCTCGGAGATTCTATGTTCATCTCGGAACTTCTACTGTCATCTCGGAAGTTCTATGAACTGCTGGGAAATTCTAGAACATCTTGGAACTTCCATGATCATCTCGGAAGTTCCATGAGAGTTTTGGAAGTTCTATACACTTCTCGGAAGTTCTATGAACTGCTCGGAGAATCTATGATTATCTCGGAAGTTATATGAGGATCTTGGAAATTCTATGAACACGTCGGAAGTTCTGTTAACTGCTCAGAAGCTCTACAAACATCTAAAAAAATTCTCTCAATTTCTCGAAAGTCCTTTGACCTACACGGCAGTTCTAAGAGCTGGTTGGAAGTTCTATAACACCTTAGAAGTTCTATATACTGTTCAGAACCTCTATGAGGTTGGTCAGATATTGTTCTAAAGATCTTCAGCAGTTCAAAAATGTATGTCACCTCTCTCAGATATTTTAAAAGTTCTATGAACATCTCGAAAATTCATTTTGAAGTTCTCTGAACCGCTCGGAGGTCAATGAGAGATGTGTTTTAATAAGGACAATAATAATAATACATCTTGGAAGTTTTATGAACATCTGGGAGGTTTCATGAACATCTCGCAAGTTCTATGAACTGTTCAGAAGCTCTATGAACTGCTCGGAGGTTGATCAGATATTGTTCTGAAGCTCTTCAACAGTCCAACAATTCAAGTCACGACTCTCAGATGTGTTTTTAAATAAATCAGGTTGACCATGGATTATTCCAAAGAACTTCAGTTGGTCAAAGATCTCCATAAAATCTTTGGATGCTTTTTTCAAGACTTCAATTGTCCAACAATTCAAGTCACGTCTCTCATATATATTTTAAATGACATCAGGTTGATCAGGAATAAATCCGAAGACCTACAGTTGACCTAAGATATCCATAAAGTCCGTTGGATATTTTCTCAAGACTTCAGGTTGAGCAGATATTATCCTCAAGGTCCTAATCAGAAATACTCTCAAGATATCAAGACGACCAGAAATTATTCCAAAGGCCTTAAGTCGATCAAAAATCTCTTTAAAGTCCTTTGGATATTTTTTTCAAGACTTCAGGTTGAGCAGGTATTATTCTGAAGGTCCTAAACTGTCCAACAATTCAAGTCACGTCTCTCATTTACATTTTTAAATGATATCAGGTTGATCAGGACTACATCCACAGGCTTTCAGTTGATCAAAGATCTCCATAAAGTCCATTGGATATTTTTTCGAGACCTCAGGTTGAGCAGGCATTATTATGAAGATCTTCAACTGTCCAACAATTCAAGTCATGTTGATCATATATTCTCTCAAGATATCAGGACGGCCAGGAATTATTCCACAGACCTTAAGTTGATTTAAAATCTTCATAAAGTCCCTTGGATTTTTTTTCCAAGACAACTGTCCAACAATGCAAGTATCGTTTTTCAAATATTTTTTTTAAAGATATCAGGTTCATCATGAAATATTTCAAAGAACATCAGTAGATTAAAGATCTTTATGCAGATCTTCTAAATATGTTTTTCAAGACTTCAGGTAGGAAGGCATGATCAGAGATGTTATGTCTCAGAACATCCCGGCGGCGCCGCCTGGGATTGAACCCAGGCCTGCTGGGGTGAGAGACAATCACGCTTACCACTACACCATCGACGCCACTCAGACATCAGGTTGGTTTTTTTTTAAAGATCACAGGTTGATCAGGAATTATTCCAAATACCTTCAGTTGATCAAAGATCTCCATAAAGACCTTTGGAAACATTTTCAATACTTCAGGTTGATCATGTATCATCCGGAAGATCTCCAATATTCGAAGTTTTTAAGAGATTACATGTATTTTTTTCGAAGGCTGAGTGGTTCATTGGACCGAATGATAAATTGAACTTGGAAATTTATTTGGAAAAAAAGGAGATCCATGGAATAACATTGGAATCTCGGAAGGTTACATGAGAAAGTTTTGAGATTTTGTTAAGATCTCAGAAAAAAGCATCGCTTGGACAAAATTTTAAGATATTTTAGAGATAAGTCTAAAGAAATTCTGAAGAGAAGTTCCAGGTAATTTTTAGAAGTGTTTCAAGAAAATGATAAGGATAAATAAAGGTAAATTTAAAGGTACTTTTGAAGAGACTATTACGGGGATTGTGAGGAGAAATCTAGATTAATTCAAAGAGATTTTTGAGCAAGTTTTCAAATAATTCTGAATGTTCGGGAGAGTTCTATTCTGAAGATCTCCAACTGTCCAATAATGCATAGTATGCCACCCGGATATTCTCTCAAAATATCAGCTGTATCAGAAATTATTCAATAGGCCTTCAGTTAATCCCGCTATCCAATAATTCGAGTCACGTCTTTAAGATATTCTCTCAAGATAGCAAGTTGATCAAGAATTATTGCAAAGACCTTTAGGTGATTAAATGTTCAGTGAAGTTTACAGAACTTACGAGAAACTATATGTAGTGCCATACTATATTTCCAATGGAATACTAAAGAGAGTATTAAATAGGAATTCCAATACATCGAAATAGAATTCCAAAACATCCTCTTGAGGGAATTTTTGGGAGAATATGTTTCTTAATTTTAAAAGGCATACCAAGAAGAGATTTCCGCAGAATATTGCAAGCGACTATAAAAAAAAAATCTGGAGGAAAATTAAACGAATTCTCTCGAGATAAAAGATGAATTCCTAAGCAACAATTCAGTAAATTCGAACATTGACAATTTTTCAAGACTCCGGACTCAGAAATTCAAAATCCATGATTAACAAAAAAAACCTTAAGATTATGAGACTTCGATTGAGAACAAATTTAAAAACCAGAACCATTTTAAGATTATGGAGCTAGAAATTTCAGAAAATTGCAACAGTGGAATTGAATCTCGGAAAATGTTTCGCTGAATATCAGCAAACAAACGTAATGCTAACTAAGTTCTCTGTAGAATATTACCAAGCAATCGGTGCAAATCTCGCTAAAAGTCGTCTACCCATCTTTACCCAAATGCTTAAAATTTAAAAATGATTACTTTAGTCGATTATTGACAATTGCTATTAGCTTGAGTGTTGTGAAATTTAATTAAATCCAGATGTCGTCCAAGTTCTTACTAATCCTGGAATTATAGAAAATTTAAAATGCAATTCTTAGAAAATGCCTTTGGAAATCGGACGTCACTTCGTGGAACCAAATTAATGATGTTAACCAGACTACGAAGAAAAGAGTCAGTACAAATTGAAGAATCTGTACCCTTTATACCGGGATTAACTAGCTAATTCGTAATTTATTATCTTCTATAATCGATATTGAAGCGACCACCAGCTGAAGCGTGAAGCTAAATGTTTCAAACATTCTCCCAAAAAAAAAAAGTTAAGCCCCGTCCAATTTATGACACTGTCCAACCAACACTCATTAGTCATCTTCATCCATCTTATTTATAACCAAGTTTCAATTAGCTTGCGTATAAACAATTCATCATTCCCCGTTACCCCAGAGATCCGAAGAAAAAGTCCATACCCACCAAACGGCCTCAACTGATGAAGATTGAAGCTTTTTGACACGTTGGAATCCCGGAAGGGTCGTCCTCCTCTCCGGTTGCCCCGGAGCAAGGAAATTAAATAATTTAATCTACCCCATCAATTAGAAATGTGATAATTTGCTCCCATCGTGTCCGTTGTTTTCGCTGCGGCTGAACTTTTTGCCACGTCTCAAATCTTCATCTTTATTTTGCCTCGTCGTCGACGTCGCATGAATCTCGGCGTCAAACGGCTACTGTCCCAATTTGGTCATCAATTCTCCCACAATCGACGATCCGCCGTCTGTGTAGCCTCTCGTTGACCCCCTTGCACAGCAGAGTCACTGCATACATATAAATTTTCGACTATGCCTACTAACTGGGCGTGTGAAACCCACCGACTCCGCACAATGCCGCACCGACAACGATGGGTTACGTGATCGCAACCGACCGAACGAGCAAACAATCTCCGACCCAACGAAGCCAACTTGGACCGCTCCGGAGGTCAACCGTTTAGTGGTCGCATCGCATCGGAATTCCACCTTCACCGTCGGTTCGTTTTATTTATGCTATGCCGAGGAGAATCACGGCCCTCGCTAGATAAAACACAATGGAGGCGAATGTGCAACAAGCTCGGTCCACAACACACACGAGTATCGTCATCGTCATCAGCATCATCATCATCATCATCATCATCCGATTTTGTTAGTCATTTTCTGGTTCTGCATCTTTTCCACGGCGGTTCTGCTTCGCTCCGTTCGTCTGCTAGTAAACTATTGCGTGTGTATTGGTGAGAGTGCGTGTTTTGTGTTTAAATTACCAAGCGAATTCGATTCATTCCATCCACTGTGTCCGACATTAATGAGTTTGGTTTCTGGTATCGGTTCCCTTCGTTCCGTTCGTTGTCTGACTACACGCCTCTCTGTCTGTCTGCCTGCCTGCCTGCCACTGCTCAAAGCATGTCTCTCCGGTGACATCATAATGTAATTATCCGGAATCCACCCTCGCTCGTGCTTCGTGTGTTCGGTGTTTCGTTTCTGTGCGGCGTTTCTTGTTTTACATGTTTTTGACACAGTCATGGAATGAATGGGAAAATGTGGAAAAATCGGTCATACGGGCAGTATAGAACTGAAACCATTGACCCTAAAGCTGATTTTCGTTATCCACATCCCGAAAGCCAACCGATGTCTGTGGAGTATTTAATTCGTGCTTGCTTTTGCTGAGATGCATCGTCGATATCTCTTCAGCAGCCGATATCAACAGAAATTCGACAAAGTAAGTGGATGTTGGAGAATACCGTACACTACACGAAAGAGAATTGAAATAATCTGAAGGGATCTAGTGGTCGTTCACCCTTTCCTTCGAAGGTGCGGTCCAGAGATCTTTGAAGGCTGCTTGACAGAACTTCAGGATTTATTTTTAACATTGAAACTGTTCCGATTTAGAAAGCATTCAATACCCTTTTGAGGTAACTTCATGGAACTTGGGGATAAATCCGGTCCAACGAGTCCTCTAAACATGGCTCCAGGGTTTTCTGAATATGCACTAATTTAGCTCTCTGAACTTGCCTAAAAGTTTTCATCGGAATTCTCTGGACTCCTCAAGTGCACGAGTCTTAAATGTTTGAGATATTATAAAATCTATTGAAATTCCTAGGTTCTTCTGCAAAGTAGGTAGAGTTATTTTTAGGAAGTACCTTTGAATTAGCTCATTGATTGCTTTAGAATTGGAATACTACCGGAAATTTGGAGGAACTCCCTCGACATTCCCCCATTGGGCCTTAAAGTAATATAGCAGGGCTGGTAGTGGGTATGTGATAAAATAGTAGTGACCAAATTGTGACTAATATAACGAAAATAGTGACTTTAAGGTGAATCGATGTGACATCCTTATTGTCGGAACCACTTCGAAACCTGAAGAGCACAAATATTAGCTTCTACGGCACGTGCAACATTCAATTTGTTACTCCACATTTCCGAGATTTGTGTAATTGAAAATTCGCATGTATAGCCTACATAGTGGCCATTTATGGACTCTACAAGGAATCACATTAAAGCAATAAAAAAGTGACCAAATAGTGACATTTATTGAGCGGATTGATATGGTTCCAATCTTTCGTTGATTGCGGTTGCCACTTCAAGAATGCAAATGTTTCATCCTTCTTGAAAATAAAACAAATGGTTTAAGGTGCAAACACAGACAAACAGACGTAACACTTTGAAAATGTTTTTCTTGAAAACATAGTATCTCCAAAACATAGGATCTCAGTAACGACATCTCTCGGGCTTCTCGCGGAAAACAAACTTGCTCGCTAACTCGCAAACAATATTGCATAAAAGTTCTATAGAATGTATAGAAACGCCAAAGTGATCCGATGCCAGCACTGCGACGAGTAGTTCGCGGAACTTATAATATTCAAATAAACCGTTAAATACGTGAACGACGATACACAATGAAGAGTTACGTCTGTTTGTCTGTGGTGGAAGGGGACGTCATTAATTTTCAAAAATTCAAAAGCAGTTTTTTCGTTCAATACCAAAATTAGGTTCATATGTGGCCTTAACATTCTTCTTGCCTACCGAAACACAGTGAAAAAATTTTCATCGTCAGAATTTATGGTTTAAACCAAAAAAATTGCTTTTGAATTTCCAAAAATTAATGACGTCCCTTTTTCCCTTAAGGATCGCATAAATTTGATCTCGACAAATAGGTATGAATTGAATAAACAAGAGCACGGTCCAAATTCAACTTCCATTTTCTGACTCTTACACGAATTTCCAAAAAATTTACTAAGTTGTTATTAGAAGCAGATCGCAAATTGGTGATCAGAACGAAAAATTGAGTCATAGAGAAAAAATGTTCAATGTTACGGATTAAGACAAATTTAGGACAGTCAATTTAAAGATCTAGAATATGAAAACTATTTTTTTATAATGCGTTTATTTTTCCAGGCTCATTTGCTGTAGCTTTGCGGAGCCGATATTCATTGTTTAGATTACAAAATTAATTAAAACTAACGTTAGTAAAGCGGGGGCCGATTACTCGCGGCTATAATATATAAACTTCTACAACACCTCAAACATAGATAGATTTTCATAACTTTTGGTGCTAGACAATTCTAGATAGAGCTGGAATTAGGGCGAAACAGCTTTTGTAAACAATGACTTATATAATCGATTTATAGGAACTCAAGGCTCGCCCACGCAAACTTACATAACCATCGGGTAGGGGAAGTCTCCCTTTACCCGACGGTGTTGTTGATTTGCGTTGACGAGTCTTAAAACTTTCTAGAAATCATCGAATGAAGCCATTGTTTACAAAAGCTGTTACGCCCTAATTCTAGCTCTATCTAGATTTGTTCTAGATCGCAGTCTAAGAAAAAAACAAGAGGTTGTATCCAAGACACGACCATACAGAGGCGTTGCGTGCCTCATTTGTTAACCTGTGCACCAAACTTTGTTCGTTGTAGTTTACCACCACATATTAGTTTTTGTTTTTTTTTTCAATGCTCCATGAATTCGAGGGACTACCTAACGTAAAATTTGAAGGGCCTATAATCTTGTGTAAACAAAACTTGTATGGCCCTTTTCGCGCTAACCGAAGTAGGAGGAGTCGCAAAACCTAACTAATGCTCGTTTTTATCACAAGGCAAATTCTCTCGACTGAAGTGTAATAAAGAATATCCGTCGAAATCTCCCGAATTTTTTTTCTTGATACAAAACAGTGTTAAAAATCTTGAGAAAATTCATGAAGTCCCCTGGGTAGCAAACTTGAATTAATCAACTCTTTATTCATCAGAACAACACTATCAGAATGAACCAGGGGAAGCTCAAAAATTTAGACAGACACACCGGCGCAACCATCGGTAATTGAGAGATTTACAACTGACAAGAGAGTGAAAGCGAGCTTTTTCACTCTCTGTCATTACTCTCTTTGCCTGCAATCAGATATCCAAGTGCACAGCGAGAAATGCACGCTTTAGGCACCCATACATCACAAATCTAGATAGAGTTGGAATTAGGGCGTAACAGCTTTTGTAAACAATGACTTTTCGCGATGATTTCTAAAAAGTCAAGGCTCGCCCACGGAAATCAACATCACCATCGGATAGGGTAAGACTTCCGCTACCTGATGGTTACGTTCGTTTGCGTGGACATGTCTTGAACTTCTAGAAATCATCAACAGAAGTCATTGTTTACAAAAACTGTTACGCCCTAATTCCAGCTCTATCTAGAAATGTTCTTTTAATTTAAACTCGCACATTCAAACCGGTCTGCAAGTATGATACACGTCCAAAGCGTACCAGACTGCTGTTTCCGTAAGTTTCAATTACAACTAGTGGTGCAAACCGCCATGTATTGTGGAAAGTTTGTGGTATGTTTCAAGAGGTGATAGAAGGTCATCAGGCATTTGACCATTCACAAACTTGCCTCCCGCCACCTAGGTGCACTATATAATGAGTTTGGTCATGGTAGTGATATTGACATGCTTAGAAATCAATGCATAAGAGCTAATCCAAACCATCCGAACTGAATTGAATCCTTTTTGAAGCAAAACAAGGTCGAAAATGGTTTATTCATGGTCACTTGTGGTCTGGAGTACACAAGTACAGCTATAATGTGACCATAAAATCTATAAAAAAATCTAAATGCATTTTTTTTAAGTGGACGCGACGCCACTGCGACGATAGATTTTACGTAGGTTAACGCGTTCGATATCAATAATTGGCGACTGTGTTAGGGAAACCACTTTTTCCCATCACGGAAACTCCTCGTTTTCTGATGACAAAATTACGCATTTTCGTGCAAAAAACGCACGTAATTGTTGGTTTATTCAATGCATTTTAAAAGAAGCGAAAATTGATAAGTGGAAATTCTTGCTAAAATTTTCCAATCGCGATATTCGCGATTAATGAATCATATCGAGATTTTTTTTTGCTTTTTTTAAGCGTCCTGGAGAAAACCTTACCATAATTCGAAGTATTTCTGGTTAATTGACAAGATCCTGTGGTATTCTATCATTGCGAGAATCTGTATGTTCCACTTCAATACTGTTACGCATTTGACCACAAACGTTTGGTTACTGGGTACATTATCAAAGAGCTTTGGGGGTGATGTGACTGGCAGCAATGCCATCGAATGTGCAATGAAAATTAACTCTTAAACAACAATAATTTATGGTGATCCTGAATAGAACCGTTTTGCCGTGATAGTTGAGTAATGCTAAGCTATTACAGTGTTCAACACGGATGAGGCTGGTGAGCTGTTTGTTGTTTGGAACGAGGGTGATGCGCTTGGCATAGATGGCCCACAGTGGCTCACGACGAGCAACTGAATCCGATCAGTAGCGGTGCGGCTTCTTCCTCCCTCTTGAGGGAGCCTTTCGTTGAGTACTGGAAAAAATGTACAACGCCACGCACCGAAAGCACTACAACGAACAAAAAGAAGACCAAAAATCTCCGGGCATAATTCCACTCTCACAAAATTTGCGAACGAAGAGCCAAGCCGGAATAACAAACAAAAAATCTCAAGGGTGTATTTCCACGGCGTATGACCAGTGTTGGCAGTTCAAAGGATGGAAGATCCGGGGGGTAACAACATGTAAGAAATTATCAGGGCGTATGATGTTTTATTCTGAATTTCTCGACAAAGAAAACTTATTTTTTGAGTTTTAAAGGATGCATTATGATAGATTACACTATTTACGTGAAATAGGATTAATTTTTAGGTATCAAAATTCGGAAGCGATTCTCTCGATATGGTCATTTTGGAGTTACGCCCCTTTCAAATGTTAGTCTAGAAATAACGTTTTCGTCTGTTCGCAACTCTTCTTGTCAGACTTTACACACTGATTTTTCAATTAAACCTTCTAGCACAAATTTGTTACCAACTCAAGCTGTGATTTGATGTGAGTTATTGGAGGCAAACTCTTCACTCTCAACATTGGTCGTAAAAAAGTGACTTTGATGACTAAATAAAAAAAAAAAAAGTAACTTTTTTTTTCAAAATAGCGACTTGCTGCCAGTGAATTAAAATTTTAAATTCCAAGTTTTTTCCCGATTTAAATTTAAAAAATTTCCCCAGGGTGTCCATTCAAATCCAATTTTCCGGTTATTTAAAAAAAAAAAACAAACAAAAAGGCATTCAAAAATAACTGCTTATAGATAATCATATTTTTTCAGCAGAATTGCTCTACAATACGTCAATTTTGCAGAAAAATATGAGATAAAATTTGCATTAATATGCTGTTGATCTAGATCTCCAAAATCTCATGGAAGCATGAATTCGTATAAAATCAAAGGGTCTCCTGCAAAAATTTAGCCAAAATGTTGTTTTGGTATGTTGAAAAAAGCATAAATCAATACGCAGTATTAAAAATTCTTCAAATCTTCCAGGAGTTGAAGTTCTATATGCCTAAACACATTTGGTGGAATACAAAGATGTATTACCAAAATATTTAAATTGTATTGGACATATTTGACAGGTTAATATATATCTTGTTCGATTTCCACTTTTGAGCATTTTGAGTCTCCGTTCGAAATATAATTCGGTATAACTAGGTTTGAGCTGGATGATTTATCTCGAAGATAATCAAGTACATTGACTTAAGCGTGAGATGTATGGATTCAGATCTTTATATTTTACAGGCTAACCAAGGTATTCTACGATATCCTGGCTAATCTTGTGTACCTGATTAGCACAAAGTGCAGAAATTATTTTTAATTTATCTCTGGACCATTCATCTCATGATTGCTTTTAAGTTCGTCGATTGTATACGGGTATGCAAGGAGTTTGAGATCGGATTTTTTTTTTAATTGGCATGAATTTGCTTCTCTATCTTCAAGTAGCTTCGTGACAAGATATCAGGCATAACATTTGATAACGGCACAAAAGCTTTTGTAAAATATTATGTCTCGGTTAGGCTCTATATTAACACTACTTTACTCGGAGAGCTGTAGTAAAATAATTCAAAAAAATGTTAAAAAAATACCCTGTAAGCAATCTTGGTAGCTCCACATGCTCCAACAAATGAAAGAAAAGAATAGATTTGTTTTGTAATTTTAAGGAATTTTGATACTTTACCACAGTGAAAGCATAATATGAAAATTGTAAACAGAAGTGTAACAAATGAATATGATTATGCATATTAAAAAAATGATTGATTCCATGTAAAAATGCAAAATTATGGCCTACAAGACTATGATAAAACCACAATTGTTACTTAGGATGAGTATAAATTATCTTTCCCGGTGCGAATTGGGTTTTCCCGAATTTTTCCCGGCAAATCCGAATTCCCGGTTTTTTTCTTGGATTTCCCGGTTGGATGGACACTCTGTTTCCCGGTTCATAATATTCAGCGAAAACGAAAGTATTATTAAACGTAATCAAGTACTAATATTTTAACAGGGTGGCAACTCAACATTTCAAACTAAATTCCCTGAGTTCTCCAGGTATTTACAGATACCAGCACTAAACTTCCAGGTTCACATTTTATGCTGGTTTTCGGTAAAAATCATCTCGTCAGAAAATTTCATCTACTGTGACGAGTTAATGACTGATTAATCAATGTTTGAAACAGTGGCGTCGCGTAACCTAACTTTTTACCTGTTCAACGACTTTGAAAACGTTATTTAGGGTCATGCTTACATTCAAATCAGTTTCAAAAGGCACAGGATCTTCTAGTTTCACTGATTTGTATCCATTGGAAGTCATTCCTTTTAATTTTTTTAAGTTTTGAGAGTTGTTGAACAGGTAGATTGAGGTTAGGGCGACGCCACTGGTTTGAAATGAAGTGAAAATCACTGCCCTCACTTCTCATTCACTCCAGTGCGCAGTTAACATTTTAGTTGAGTGCTTCCGGCATAAACGCGAACCATAACTTGACCGTACCGAAAATGGTTAAATTTGTTTATAATCCCTGCTAAACTTTAACAGCAATGGTTATGGAACTTTACGTGAACGTTTGTGTGATAAAGTTTTAACCTTATGTATTATGGTTCTTGGGAAGTGAACCATACAAATAATGGGTTGTTAAGAACCATTACCATTCAAAATAGTTGTTCTCTCCATACATTTTCGGAGAGAGGACTATATTAGAACCTTTTTACTTATGGTTAGATAACTTCAATGGTAATGGTTATGATACCCAGTAAAGTCCATGAATGATTTTGTATTATCGGTCAACTTTACGTGGAATATATCGCGAATTGGTAATCAGTAATTTACCGGCAACCAATTCGCGATATATTCCACGTAAAGTTGATCGATGTTACAAAACCATTCATGGACCTTACTGACTTCCATAACCATTACCATTAAAGTTATAAAATCATAAATAAAAAGGTTCTAAAATAATTCCTTTTCCGAAAATGTATAGAGAAAACAAGAATTCGGAATGGTAATGGTTCTTAACAACCCATTATTTGTAAGGTTCACTTCCAAAAAAACCATAATACATAAGGTTAAAACTTTATCACACAAACGTTTTCGTAAAGTTCCATAACCATTTCAGTTAAAGTTTAGCAAGCATTATAAACAATTTGAACCATTTCTTGTAAGGTCAAGTAATGGTTCGCACTTATGCGGGTTGATGGCTCTCCGAGAAGGTCAACGAAGCCAAGTCGCCTCTTCGTGAGTAACCGAATGTGTTTATTTGCTCTTTCTAAGCTCCCTCATTCACCGTGTTGTGTAAGATATGTGGATAGGGAAACGAATTGTATGGTGCGGCGCCATCGGAATCAGCCTAAACAGTCAAGAATTTATAACTTCTAGGGGAAATGGCTCTAATGTTGGCCTATGGATCCTAAGATTGGGCCCATCGCTAAAAATCTGCTATTTATCAATTTTATTAAGATGAACGCGTCATTGGGACGGTACTAATGGATATTTTTGGTCGCTATTGAAAATTTAGTCGATTACTGAATTTATGTATGGGCCCAAATTAGGGGCATTTAGGCCGACAAAACTAGAACTTATTATTTTTCAATCAACTATTAAAAATTAAAACTCCCCATTATGGCTCAGAAAATAGGCATAGTATTTCTCCTATGTAAAGATGAACTGTACAGTCAACTCTCCATATCTCGATGTTCTATAACTCGATATGAGACCACTTCTTTCTATATGTTGATGATATCTCGGTCCCTTCAAACGGTCCAGTAGACTATTTTTGTACTATATCTCGATCCCTCCAAAGCTTGATGGTCCCTTCAAGATCGATATTTAGAGAGTTGACTGTATAACAAAGTTAATCTAATTTTGACCAATTTTGATTAGTACATATAATGAATTTTCATATTTGAGCATATAGAGAAAATATAATACATTCATAACCCATCACAAACATTTGAAAGCTTCCAGGACTGGTAGTACGACTTAAGTGACTAAAATAACAAAAATTCAGTGCTCAAAATACCTGTAAATGTTCAACCTTGATCGACTCTTATTCATCTTCGATCCTTTTTTGGACCGTACCCGAGGTAATCCTTCTTGGATATCGATTTGGAAAATTCCTCTTCAATCCAGATTCTTACAGTAATCAGCTTGGAAGTCGATCTGCATAAAAGTTTTATTGCCGCCATGGCACCTAAGCGCAAAAGAAAAGGGCAATCTCTTGATCCCCCTTCTGATTAATTTAATTAATTTAAACAATCAATTTGATTTGCTTACGGATGATGAGAATGATCCATCATCCAGGAATAATTGTACAGGTATTCAAGGGATAGTTCTTTTAAAAAATCTCCAACTGAATTTGCCTAGAAATTCCATGCAATTTTGAGAAGTTTTTCAAGAAAATTGTACGAAAGGTAAATTTTAAGGCAGCTTTTTGAGAGACTATTATCGGGACAAGTTCAATCCCAGTCGGCGCCGCCGGGATTTTCGGAGGTATAAAATCTTTGATGACGTCTTCCTTCGGGGAAGAGGAATAAAGCCGTTAGTCACCGGTTCATGAGTTTATGGGTCGATAGATAGGGTCCAAGTGTGGGAGCTGCCTTCCTGGTTTCGATAGCATTGATACTCAGTACGGAAAACAAGATCGATGAAAAACAAATCGAGGAAAAAAAGGAGTTTCCGGAAGGGTTTAGCAAGAAATTTTGAGCATATTTGTAAAGAAACTATGATTAGATAATTCGAAGAACTTTCCTAGGGAATACTAAAGAGAGTTTCAAGAGAATTTCAAGAGATCCTCTTAAGGGCATTTCTCGGTAAGGGCAATTTTGGGAGAATACATTTCTTAGATGGCAATACAACGTGTATGCTGTTTGAGAAGACTGAGAGAGTCGAAAATCTACTTGACAGTACATTTCTTAATTCCAAATGGCATATCAAGAGATTTTCGAGGAATATTCCAAGCGAATTCTAAAGAGGAGAAATTTAACAAATGTGTGAATTTCAAGAGTTTTCTTGAAGGAACTCCTTAAGGTGATACTCTAAGGAAGCCTTAGCGTGAAACTTCAAAGGCACAAATGTCAGCTTCCACAAAACATATAAATTTGAAATTGCTACTCTCTGTGTGTAGTAGCACAGCAAACAAGGAGTAGCAATTTCAAATTTGTATGTTTTGTGGAAGCTGACATTTGTGCCTTTAAAGTTTCACGCTAAGGCTTCCTTAGAGTATCACCTTAAGTGTTCTGCACAGAATTCCGAGACTGCCAAACCGCCGAGTCCAAATTTCAAAATGACGTCCTTCAAATTTTTCAAAAAATTGTAGAGCAGAAACGACATTTCTGATCGAAATGACGTCCAAGACAAAGTTGTTATACAAATAATGTATTTCTGGGAAAAATAAGCCAACAATGTTTGATTTTATTTATTTCAAGTAAAAATTCAGAAAAAAATTAAAACCCAAATAGCTCGAATTGTCTTGGCATGATTTTTTTTTTAAATAAGCTTATGGAAAATGCAAACTTTTCTGTAATTGTCTTCCGAATTCCCGAGAAGTTGCAACCGACATTATTTCTCCAAAGTCTCTCCACTTCTCTCAAAAGATTCTTACGACTTCTTCTGAAACAGTCCTCCCAAAACATGACCATTATTTGCATAACATGTTATGAGCACATCCAAGGTCACACTTGTATAGTTGTTGTGTAGTGCTCATTATTATTATACAAATAATGCTCATGCTCATAGTTTGTCACCCAAGTGTATCCGCGGCATTAATATGATTTGATTGTCGTATTTTGTTTGATCATGTATTTAAACAGTACATTTCTCGATTACTTTTTCAAAGGGATGTATCCAGCGCTGCCACGGTAAACTTAGAGCTGGTTGCTCACTGATTTAGCATATGTGAGCTCTCACCCACCTCGAATCCATGCGCCCCCTTAAATTAAGGCAAAGTGCATACAAAACTCGGTAATTGTTGAAAGTTCCTGCAATTAATTAACACTGATAATCCTTCAAGTAATCGGAAAATCCCTGAAAATTACGAACCTGCATAAAAATCTCAAAACTTCTCTGAAGTTCTCTGAATTTCCTGAGGATCTGCAGAACTGCAGTTTTCGGAAATTCGCTGAGTTTAAAGTTAAGTTGATTGATCTGAACTGAGGTTCACTGGCCATCTCTGATGTTCTTGAAGCTAACCGGAAGTTCACACAATTTTCATCACCCGAAGATTTTCTCAAAATATGTACGAAGTTTTCCAAATTTCGAAATAGTTGTCAGGATTTTCCTGAAATGCGCAGAACTCTCAAAGTTTCTTGAAATTTTTCGGGAGTTCACGGAGCTGTCCATAATTAATCGAAACGAATCCTTATAGATCATTACAGACTTTCCCGAAATGATGTCCTGAAGTTATTAAGACTGCCTTAAGATCTCTGGAGCTGGCTTGGCTGAGGTTCTTGGAATTTCTATAAAGTACAATTTTCTCAAGTTCCGTGCACTTCTCTGCAGATTTCAAGACGTCCCCGAATTTTCTGAAAACTTCCAGCCAGTTATTAGGTTTGTACATGAACCTTCCCTGAAATTCTCGGAATTTGCTTTCATTCCTCGGATCTGTTTTGAAGTGCTTAAACATGTATGGACCCTTCTAGTGTTCTCTAATCTATCCTGACATTCTTGAAACTTCCCTGAAGTTCTCGTTATTTTTTTGATGATGTTTCTGGAATAGCCTTCTTCTTCTTCGCATTTCAAGCTTATTGCATATCGCATATTAGCTTATTGCGTGCTCTCAACTTAGTGTTCTAGATGCACTTCCACAGTTATTAATTGAGAGCTTTCGATGCCTGTACCATTTTTGCATTAGTATAATTGTGTGGCAAGTCCAATCATACTTCTATGCCCAGGGAAGTCGAAAAATTTTCCAACCCGAAAAATTCCTAGACCGGACTGGGAATCGAACCCAGCCACCTCCAGCATGGTCTTGCTTTGTAGCTGCGTCTTAACCGACTGAGTTAAGGGAATAGCCCTGAAATTAATTAAACTATCCTGAAGATCTCTTAACCCCCCTTCACTTCTTCTTCTTGAAGAGATGAACTAGCCTTAGGCTAAAAATTTCTCTAATAAAGGATTAAAAAAAAAAAAAAAAAAAAAACTTCTTATTTTTTCTTGGAACCTCGTTTAAGCTCCCGCCTTATTTTTTTCAAAATCTTAAAATTTTCCATAAGTTCTAGGAATTTACCTCAGGTTTTTTTTATGTTTTCCGGATGTTCAGAATTTATGCTGAAGTTATCAGAACTTTCCCGAAGCTCTCTGACCTTTTTAAAAGATCTTTAGACATAACAGGAGATTTCTAAAAGTTCCTCTAAAGCAGTGGCGTCGCGTAACCTTATTTTTACCTGTCCGACAACATTGGAAACGTAATTTAGAGCCATATATATTCTTCTAGTTTCCCGAATTTGGATCGATTTAAAGCAATACATTTTGTTTTCGTTTTTGGAATTGTTGAACATGTAGATTGAGGTTAGGACGACGCCACTGCTCTAAAGTACCATGTACATGTTCTTGAAGTTATTGGAACTGTGAAACCAATGTTCTGCCCGACAACAACTCAGCAGCACGAGACTCCTTGAACTGTGTCTCATAGTCGGGGCACTACTTGGCAAACTGGAGGGGCTACGCGGACTAAAAGGCACTCAAGCTTTCAAATGAACTGAAACATAGCGCGGATCAACTTAAACACTGTTTTTTTTTTTTAATTAACGATAGAGTGGATTTTGAGGTGTTTTGATCGATTTTCTTGCACATACCCTTGGCGACAATGACGACTACGACGACTGTAGTTCCTGAATGATTCTGTCGATGGCGGACGATGAACGGCCGATCTTGTCGGCAAGATGGCGGTACCACCGCTCGGTGAAATTGTGCGTAGGGCGATGGCGGGTGGGTTTTGCCGGGGCTGGTATAGCGGTTTGTGGAGATGGTTCCAATGCACAGGCGCTTCTTTCTGACGAAGCCGGTCGACGACGGCAAGGCCGCCCTCTCTCGAACCGGGAAGGGAAATTTTCCTTGACGTTTAGGGCCTTCAGCCCGAGAACAATGTCCTTTACGTTTAGGTCAAGGTAACTAAATATCACCTAGACCGTAGATCCTTGACTCGCCAACCAGAATGCAATTTAATTGGTTGAAAAAGGTCCTAGCGAGGAGGTAACATCCATTAGTGCGGATCTTCGACCAATTTCGAGGAAGGCTAGACTTTACCTGAATCAGCTGAATTGGTGATTTATGCTTCACCTTGATTCACTACTCGCACTTATATATATAGTATTTTGTTAAAATATACTCCACAGACACTTCTGGCCTACACGCTCGCCTGAGATAAAGTGAACGATGGCCGTTCTTTAAGCATCGCAGAATCCTTCAGCTCATCACCCGTGACTCCGCGTCATCATTTTTCTGCGGCCATGCACCACGCCTTATTCAGCAGTCGGCCGTAAAGCAAGGCCGTATCGTCTACCCAGTGGGTTTCACCGCAAGTGTTATACAAATTTACTTGAACGCTCGATCACATGGTGCTTATTTAAAATATTGTATTAAACCTTTGTAACAGAACGGTTACAGCTGTCAAGAAATTCTCCTATCTTCATCAAGTTCACTACATTTTCTCGAGCTTTATGGAACTGCCCTAACGTACTCAGAACTAACCCTTAATCAATCTTCTAACTTCCCAAAATTTCTGGACTCCCTGTGGTCGTTGGAACTTCCCTAAAGTATTTCCGGAATAATTTGAGGTTTGGGCGTAATTGCATTTGTAACCAAACACGTCAATCACCGATTTCTCGCGAATAAAAGCTCAATCTCAAAAACTAATAACGCTATGAGGTAAATGAATTATTCCTCTATCATTTGGTACAGTTTATTTATGAGATTAAGCTTTATCTAAAGAGAAATTGGCAATTTACGTCTTTGTTTACAAAAGCAATTACGCCCAAATCTCAAATCACTCCGGAAATGAAGCTTTTCTGAATTGTTTTGCATATTCTCTAACGTTCTTGGTAGAACCTAGATCGATATTTCGGCACCCAATTAGGTTTTAGTAAAAATTAACAAATTGGTTTTTGTAGCTTATTACTCTGGGAGTAACAATGAGTAAGCACCATGACAGACCTGGACGTACCCGCTTTTTTCCCTTGATTTGTTTTCCGTCGATCTTGTTTTCCTTGCTGAACACCAATGCTACCGACGCCAAGGAGGCAGCTCCCACACCTGGACCCTACCTATCGACCTATCAACTCATGAACCGTGGACCAACGGCTTTACTTCCCTTCGGAAGGAAGGCGTGATCAGAGAAGTTATGCCTCAGAACATCCCGGCGGCGCCGACTGGGATTGAACCCAGGCCTGCTGGGGCGAGAGGTAATCACGCTTACTACTAAACCACCGGCGCCGCTTGTATCTGCTTTTGCAAACAAAGATTCAAATGTCAATTTGTCGAAACTATTGACACTTCCATACAAACTAACGTCACCATCTTGCTGGGGTAATATTATCCATTCTTTCCTTTATTTAACGTCGGTCTCTGTTCCGCAATCTAGTGCCAATCACCGACGGACATCGATTGCCATCCATTGACGGCAATCGAATGTGCAGGAAGGCAGCTTCCACACCTGCGTAGGATATCGCACCCATTCAACATACATGGGCCGGGACCAACGGCTTTACTTCCCTTCCGAAGGAAGACGTGACCAGAGATTTTTATGCCTCAGAAAAATCCCACCGACCTCGGCTGGGATTGAACCCAGACACATCGGGGTGTTAGAAAGCAGTCACGCTTACCACTACACCACCGGCGCCGGCATATTATCCATTCTGATGGTGGTGTTAGTTTGTGTGCTTAAAGTTTCAAAAGATTTACGTTAGAATCTTTGTTTACAAAAGCAGATACGTTCCTTTGAAAATGTAAAAAAAAAAAAAAAAAAAAAATCCTGCTTTACTGATCACCCTGATGTTGCCTTCGGATGGGACGCAAGCATCCCAAACACAGACATCAAAATCAAAGTGCTAACTCAAGATTTTCTAATAGCGAATGATTGTTTTCTATTTCGTCCAAATCAGTTACGTTACCCACTAGTAGTCCGACTTTCTCGACATGAGTGACGTGCATAGTTTTCGATGCAACATAAAAAAAATTGGGTTTTTAACACATAAATGTCACTCACCTTGGGCAGGTCCCGTATGTGGTTGGCATCGAGCAGCAGTTCCTCGAGCGATCGGGAGTACCGGAGGATCTCCTCCGGCACATTTGGCAGCGAACAGTGCCGCTTGTCCACATACTCGATCTGGCGGTTGCAGCCCTTGAAGATCGGGATGCATTTAAACATTGTCGTTCGGGCGATCCACTTTCCTGATCTCTATCGTGTAGCAATCTTCTTTTGTTTATTCTTCTTCTCAAGCACAACACGATCAATCTTCGAGGTCGTTTGTTTTCACTTCCTTTCTTCTCAGAGACCCAACATCCGTGATCCGGTTGTCGGCGGTCTCCTCGTCGTCGTCGTCTTCGTAAAAACTATTATTCGCACTTTAGCTTCTTCTACACTACACATCTATTTCCCACCAAGAACAGCACCCATGCACGTATGTATGTATGTATTCTTATGCTTATGTGAAGAACCGGATTCTTCTCGCCACTCTTCTTTCGCCTTCCAAGTGGCTCTTCTTACCTCTCCACTTAGAGGCTTCTTCTTCGCTGGGAACTGGACTATCGCTTTCCCAGCCACGGGCAGACGGGCTAAGGGAAAAGTCGAAACGAACAAAAAGAAACCTCAGCTCCTCCGTCGTCAGCCACGGACTTTTGCAAACCAGAGGGAAAACATTCGCGAAAATCAATAAGAATCGCGTTACACTCACTTTTACTTCTTCCACTGCTGTAGGGAAATGCCACCGCAACTGTCGTGCTGTTTTACTTGATTCACACTGGCAAAACCGATTGTAGTAGTTGTTGTTATTGTTGAAAAAAACTGGAAAAGAAAACCGATGTTAGAAACCAGTGCACCATGGCACCGAAACAGACGAGGGGCTCCTGCTTTGGGGTTTCAATATTGTTTACAGCATATTTTCTTCCTCCATCGAGCTCGTCCAGGTAGAAAGGCAAGAGCGAAAATCGCGAAAACCACAATTGCAACAAGAAACTAACGGGGAAATTCGAGCGCACACCAACACAATTTGCACAGTTTTCTCTGCTAATCAAATCCACCACCTTTCACTGATTTTTTTTGCTTTTCTTCTATTGTACCTGCTACTCATTAATGAAGTATCACCAATTGCAAACAGTACACACCCAATTTCACCTCGATAAGTTTGTCAGTCATTTTATCTATCTGCTGCGTGCTGCTGGGCGGCTACTGGTAGAGCAGCCTGGACTGGTTGGCTGTGGCTCTTGAAATGACCGAAAGAACACCCGATGTTCCGTGGAGGAGAATACCCTCCCGACCCGACAGAATGATGACGAATAATGACGATGACGGTGGGAGCAGCAAAGCACGATATCCACTCATACAGCGCTCCGGACGAACACAACCATACAGCGCGAGAATAGAAAGAGGGCCATGAGGAAAATGTGTAAAAAGACGTTCTGTGCATACGTCAAAAGTGCGAACAGTGTTGCCAGAGTTGGCGGAATTCGGGATTAGAGTTTTGAATATTATTGGATTCGATTGCGTTAAATTAGGTAGGATGTGCGTTCGGTTGTCGCGCACATATTCTTAGCATAACTCAGCCAAACCGAAATCGTTAAGGCAGTCGACGCTTATTTTTTGCTTTATCATAGAGACTTTCAGCCTTGGGCTGCTTCGTCTCCTACTGCGGTTTTTAATCAGTCAATTTATCTTACCGATTGTGATAAGAAACAGGAGCAGTGATACTACCTTGTTAACATAAAAAAAAACACAAATTTGAGTGAAGGCACCAATTGAGGCACTGTGCCAAATGTCTACCAATTTGAAATTGGATTGACATAAAGAGGTGTAATGGATACAATTATGGTTTCCGGAGATATAATAATTCATGTTTGATTTTACAGCTGGACCATAAAATGGCCAATCGATCTAAAACTTCAATAGTCTAAAATTGCATGGTTTGCCTAACATCTTCTCTAAAGACAGCAATGCTTTCCGATTCTGTCAGCTCCCAATTTTGTCCGCCACCGATTTTATTATCCCGACAAATAATATCACTAGATTTTCGATTTTAATAACCTGAGTTCTAAATGGAAAGAGTCTTGCAAGTTGTGCCGTTGAAAATTTTCATTTTTAGGTTATAGTTTACAGCTTACGATATTAAGAAACGCGTTTCTGCAGAATTTATTAAGAACTAACTTTCCCGTAAAGAATTAATATTGACTACAAAGCCGCTAGCCCAGGGCTGGTAGTGGGTATAAGACATATTAGTAGTGACTTTAGTGACTAAAATAACAAAAATAGTGACCAAATAGTTACTTTAAAATTTAAAAAAGGGACCAATATTGGCATTTTTTGATTGAAAAGATATTGATACAATTTTTCGTTGATTGCGATCCACTTCGAGAAATTTTGTAAACTCACCTCAGGGATCTCTGCCCAAGTTTTGTCGAAGTTTTTAAGCATTCTTCATGTCTAAATCGTGTTCTACAGAACCCCGCAACATTTTTGCTTGGCATCTGATCACTCAATGCGTGCAGTGCCGAGCAGTGCACTGATTTTCTGAAATCCACAAAGTTAAATACAGTCAAACTCAAACTGTGCTAGCCTTTCTCCCTTTGTAATTGTAAAGCAGCGGAAAAGAACACAAAGGACAAACTCCCAGGAATAACGGAAAAGTGTAACCACTGTATTCCATTTGTTCCCTGCGAGAATTTTACCACCACTCTTTGTGTGGATTGCTTTCTCAAAGATAAGTTGGAGAAGAAAGCGAAGCAAATGGGAGAACCACACTCTCTTTGCCGAGTACTGTGCAACTCCATTTTGTAAACAAACCTTGTAAGGCCATTTTGTCGCGCACCGAAGTCTGCCAACGAAAATCAACAACATGAACAGGTAGGAGAAATTCTCCTCTACCCGATTGTGTTATAGGATTGCGAATGTGGGTTTCGGTTCGCGAGAACATGGCCTTAGGCCGTTCGCACTGCTGTTGTATTTTATATGGACTGTTTAAATTTAAAACTAGAAAAGAAACGCACCCTTCGCAATGCTGCGTTGCAACTTCATTATTCGAGCACTAGTTTGAACCATATTTGCAACTGCTCGACTTTTCGGTTTTATTTATGAGAGGGTTTGAAACACGAATGGTACTATGTTTCAAATTTCTATCGATGTATTTGTGGAGCTTCTCATCTGAGAGATGGCAGGCGGCCAGGGGAAAACGAGATGACAAAACGAAATCTCATTCTATTATTGTTCGGAGTTGACAAATTTATCGAGTTGACAAATTTGCTTTACAGCATAGACATCTTTCAAGAAACCAAATGAATCCTAATTTTTCCTAAGATCTTCAGGTTATTAGAGATCTACAAAAACTTTTCTGGATATTTTTTCCAATACTTCTGGTTCATCAATTATTCTGGAGATCTTCATGTTGCTCAGAAATTATTCCAAAGGCCACCATTAAATCCTCAGGATATTCGTCGATGCCTTCATGTTAAATATGTACTATTCTGAAGGTATACAACAATTGAAATTGCGTCTCTCAATATTCTCTTATGATACCACGTGACTCAGAAATTATACCAAAGATTTTCAGATGATCAGATATGACCAGATCAGCTCTCCGAAAATTTCTTTGGGTATTTTTTCAATACTTCTGGATAATCAACTATTATTCTGAAGATCTGTAACTGTCCAACATTCAACTAACGTCTCTCAGAGATTCTATCATGATACCAGGTGTCTCAGAAATTGTTCCAAAGGCCTTCGGGTGCTTATAGGTTTTCAAAAACTTCAGGATGATCACATATCGAGAATTCTCTAGGTTTCTCAGATATTATTGCAAAGCGTTCAATGGCTCATAGGTCTCCAATAACTTTTCATGATATTTGCTTCAATATTTCAGGATAATTAACTTTTATTCGAAAGATATTCAACTGTCCAACAATTCAAATAACGTCTCTCATAGATTCTCTCGTGATATCAGCTGTCTCAGAAATAATTGCAAAGACCTTCAGTTGCTCATAGGTCTGCAAATACATCTCTGGATATTTTTTTTTTCCGAGATACCCAGGTTCAGTGACCCTGTATATTTTGACAGCAGAATCGTCAGGGACCCTTTCTCGTGGTTTGAATTCGTTACCTGATACTGGATTACATTGTTGTAATCATCTTGTTCCAGGAAACATTCTATAAGAATCACCTTCACCAAAGCAAACAAAATTGGCACACGCACACATATGTAGGGATGAATATCAAACACTTTTTTTCAAACTGTGCGTTGCGCTGATCGTGTTGCAGTTTCATTTTTTACAGTTTCAAATTTTAGAACTGTCGAGCAGTTGGAAACAATTTTGAAACTCAGCATTACGAACGGCCTTACAAGGTTTGTTTGCAAAATGGAGTTGAGGCCTTTTCAATTGTTGGTCTTGAATTCTCCGTAGAATACCCGACCAACAATTGAAAAGGGCCTATTAGCTTTTGAGCTTCAGATTTTGTTCAGAATTATCTTAGAGTTCTTCTGGAAATTGCTCGGAATTCTCCTTAAAATCATCTAGAAATTCTTCTCCAAATACGCATGGAATCCTCTTTGGAACTGTACCTTCAAAATTCAATTCCCTTGATATTTTTTACGAACCCTTGAATTCTCTTCACAATCGCCATGGAATTTTCTCTGAGATCCGCCTAATTTTAAATCTGTTGAAATTTGCTTTGAAAAACAAAAAATCTCGTAATAGTTCTTTAAACTGACTGTATCCTGAAAATGTAGTCTAGTCCAAGGGTCTTAAAATCTTTTTTTTTCGTAGAGAGGACGACGTATATTTTTCCCGATTTGACATCGATACACTTGTTCTTAATCGCATTAGGGTTTTTGATCTAATTTCCGTCCTACTAAGCACAACCCCCGCTTTACCTCTCTTTTTTGAACGGGGTTGAACTAAAAATTGAATATTTCTGTCAAAGATGACTTCTAAATTTATTCACCTTTCCATACGTACCGTTGGATTTGATAAAGAGTCACAAATTGTTGAGATATTGTTTAAAATCTAATACTGCTTCTTGATTCTAAATTCGGCTTACGAGTTTCAATTCCGTCCTAACGCATTGAAACGCCATTAGATTTTCTTCGTCCTACGGATAAAAGTAGTAAAAAGGGATTCGCTAGGAGCGCTTCTTTTGTTTGGCAATGCGCTCTAACAGGATTTATGTTGTGTCTAATGAACTAACGCATCGGAACAAACCTATTATTGATTTGTGCACGGTGAAATCATTGATATTATTGATCTTTTCTGATCGATAGAACGGAAATGGGCGATTACGACGAAGTAGCGCTCTACCCTATTTTGAGACAAAGCTCTGATGGAAAATTATTCCGGATAATACGCTTAACCAAAACACTAATTCACGGGCGGATTCGGGAAATCGCAAAAACTTAAGCGTTGAAATAGCAGCATCTTTACAATACTAAAACTTCACTGAGAAGCAAATTTTACGAGCTAACCACGTTTACAATGAAGACCTAGAGTACTCAATAACAGTATAATACTTGTTCGCTAAATAGGTGTTCTTTAACTGGGTTGTAGTCCACTCAGAACTTCCGAGATTTTCAAAGAATTTCCGAAGTATTTATAGAACCCCAGAGATAATCAGTTCCGAGCAGTTCATAGAACTTCATTTTTTTTTAAAGAACTTCCAAATTGTTCAAAGAATATTCGAGGTATTCATAGAGCTTCAGAGATGATCTTATAACATCCGAGCAGTTCATAGAACTTGAGAAGTTTATAGAACTTCAAAAACTCCCAACGAACTTCAGAGATGATCATATAATTTCCGAGCATTTCAATGAAAATGAATTTCCTGATATCCCTTGATTTTCCAGCTAGTCAACACCCTGAATCAGCAGAGACAGGAGAAAGACGAAAGGAGAAGGATTGTATAAACAACCTAGGAAACATTCAGGAAGACTTCAGATGGCTATATAGACAGGTTCATGGGCCTTTAAAGGCGAATCCGTTATTTCCTAAATTAATCAACACTACTTTTAGTACCGAAGCTGAAGTTTTTATGAAGAGCGAAGTGCACTTCAATTCAAGAACAACATGTGAAAGGGACATACAAGCTTTTTGTAAACAAACCTATAAGCCCTTTTCTCACCACCCATATGACACCAAGGCAACCCATCAACATCATCTGGTAGGGGAAAGTTTCCCCTTTCCGATGATGTTGTTGGTTTGCGTCGGCGACCCTCGGCTGTCGAAAAAAGGGCCTACAAAGGTTTGTTTACAAAAAGCTTGTATGACCTTTTCACATGTGGCTCTTGAATTAGATTCGCTCAACTTTGTGGCATATGGGGAGGACTTCAAAAGCGAGTGTATTGGTTTTACATCCAGGATTAACAATTTGAAAAAGACAGAGTGACAGAGTGGTCTACCAACAGTGTGAGCTGCTGGTCGATGGGAAAAGATGGTAGGGATCGAACAGCGGAGACTGCCTATAAACTTTCGTGCTAGCTGCACCACTGAACTGCACTGGAATTGCAACGATGTTGTCCTAGAACTGTTAGAGTAGGACACAGCTATAAGATTGTTGAAGCCACATGGTGATAGGGGGTAAGTCACTCTGCCACCTTGTGCTAACACCTACATTAACACACTTCGACACCTTTACGTTACATCAAATATTTCCATCAATTCTGGAACCACTGCCAAACATGTTAACATTTCTAATATTTTTGTTTTATTGCTCACTCAATTTACCGGCCACTGGAGGATCAGGGTTCCACATGCAGTAGTAGAGGCCATCTCCAGTGGAAGCAATGAATCTCTCCAGTAATTCCTTCGACAAATCGCAAGGTTAGAAGCGCCTTTGTGAAACAATCCAGCCGTGAAGGGAAGCTCCAGATATGTTAGGTGCGTGAAGGACAGGTGACCCTATCGAAAAAGCATAAGGAAATACCGATCTGCTCGGAACTTATGAATGGAATGGATTTTTCTAGGGATGAAAGCCAATTGGAACCGACCTAATAATCAACTTCGGCACTGGTTAATGTTGAGCAATGCTCGGGTGAATCGGGAACATCCTCCAGCATCTCCGTAAATCGGTGATGCTGACGTATTGGCTTCCAATAATTCTTAGGCGGCTGTAGCCTCAAAGGCTCCATTTCTGGTTTTCGTCACCTCCCAGTAACACCTGGTAGATTACCTTTTCGTTGTGCGTTATTGACATTAAGATCTACCACCGAAGCCTTCTCCGAACTACGTTAAACTAGAAGGAACAGGATTGTGTTGTAATCAAAGGAACACATCTTAGTCCTTTTTTACGTTTTATGCATTGCTGATAGCTCCCTTAGCTCAGTCGGTAAAGGCACAGCTACAAAGCAAGACCATGCTGGAGGTGGCTGGGTTCGATTCCCGGTTCGGTCTAGGAATTTTTCGGGTTGGAAAATTTCTCGACTTCCCTGGACATATAGAGTATGATTGTACTTGCCACTCAATTATACTAATGCAAAAATGGTACAATCATCGAAAGCTCACAATTAATAACTGTGGAAGTGCATCTAAAACACTAAGTTGAGAGCACGCAATAAGCTAATATGCCATACGCAATAAGCTTGAAATGCGAGGAAGAAGAAGAAGAAAGCCTTGCTGATTGTGCCAAGACTTAGCTTTGTCCACCGAATTTGAATATGATAACTACGTACACGATGACGGGGCCTTTAGCATGTTACACAACCTTAACGGATACATCAGGCATCTTGTGGCTCTGTGTAGCTCCAACTCCCACTGAAGACGCGTCAGCCGAAACAATGATCGGTAGGTCAGGATTTTTGGCATTCCAAGACCACTCCAACTTCTTCCCGGCCTTCAACAATTTGTCGAGAGTATATCATGAAGTTGGTATGCGTGAGATGAATTTTCCATAACAATTTATCGCCCCAAGGAACGAGCTTGGATTTTGGCTATATCCAAGCGCAATCCTTGCCCTTCGATGAGATGGCGGAGGTACTTAACCTGCCGTTGCTCAAAAGAAGCCTTGTCCGCTTCGATGGTAATGCTAAACTCTTGGATGCGCTGAAGAGCTGCTTGCAAGTTTCGTTGGTGATCCGCTTCATCCACTCCAACAACAGTCACATCATCGATGTAACCAAGCCCAGTGGCAGGTGCGTATGTTATACCGTGACAGCGGGCCCAGCACAGCAAAATAAACGATTTGAGCCCGGGACATGCTGCCTACTGTCAAACACTGCTGTTGGTATAGGTCTCCCTTAGCTCAGTCGATAAAGGCGCAGCTACAAAGCAAGACCATGCTGGAGGTGGCTGGGTTCGATTCCCGGTCCGGTCTAGGAATTTTTCGGGTTGGAAAATTTCTCGACTTCCCTGGGCATAGAAGTATGATTGGACTTGCCACACAATCATATCAATGCAAAAATGGTACAGGCATCGAAAGCTCTTAATAAATAGCTGTGGAAGTGCATCAAGAACACTAAGTTGAGAGCACGCAATAAGCTAATAGCGATAGACAATAAGCTTGAAATGCGAAGAAGAAGAAGAAGAAGAAGAAGATGGTATAGGCCTTGTCACTGGCCTGATGTAACCTGAGTTCGAAGCTAAAACATAAGAGTCTTCTGGATGATCACTGAGACCTTTAACTGCTATGAAAGAAATCTTCAGAATTTATCCATTGGATGTGGGAGGTGGGGACCTAAAAATATCGTTTCCCTATCTAGACACTTAAGCTGGGTTGAGACAGGGCAAGTCAATTGATCAAGTCAGTTGAATTCAACTGACTTGGGTGCGAATTGAACGTGTAAACCATGCCATTCAACTGACTTGATCAACTCACTTAAATTGAAAAAAGGTTGAACCATGCTCAACTTTTCAAGCCAATTGAATTCAACTAAGTTGATCATTTGGCTTGCCTAATCTAAACCCAGCTTTGGAATTGATAACCGACTTCGGTAATTTTCACCGAGCTATCAGCAGCTGAACTGTTCGGCAAAAATAAGGCATTTCAATTCATCAGTTTTAAGGCTTCAAAACAAGGAAAACTTTACCACAATAGTGAAGTCGGTAATAATTTCTCAGCGTGTAGTAAAAGTATGGACGACTGTCAACACGTAAAAGGAACTGTCAATTTCAACAAAATTTGAAATTATTGCGTTTTTGGCAAAAACGGAACACTACTGTACTAACTTAAAAATGGTTGTTTTCAGTAAAAGAATAAGCTTTCAGCCAGTCCGGTTACACGAAACGAAAAATAATTATTTTATTCATGTATCACTTATACATGTTTTCCAAAACATCAGCCTTATTCATTCCTTAAGACAAACCACATAGGTAAGCAGACACTTTGCAAAAAAGTTAATGAAGATCTTGTGTCAAATGAAATATATAAACTTCTCAAAAACGATCTACTTAGTTTATGAACATCTCCTAACTGTGGAACCGCTTCAAGAACACTAAGTTGAGAACAGGCTCTAATGTTGGCCTATGGATCTAAGATTGGGCCCATCGCTAAAAATCTGCTATTTATCAATTTTATCTAGATGAACGCGTCATTGGGACGGTACTAATGGATATTTTTGGTCGATATTGAAAATTTAGTCGATTGCTAAATTTATGTATGGGCCATTTAGGCCGACACTACATCCTTTTCTCCTATGTTATTACTTTTCCATTTACTCATTTCAATCGATGCAAACCTAACTTCTAAAATTAGAAACTCGAGAATTCTGGAAGCACTGCCCATCGCAAAGAAGATCGTTTGCCACTTTTGTTCCACACACTCATCCGCTTTCCACTCACGCACTCTTGGTGGTTCGCTTTTGCACTCTCCTGCCTTGAAATCATCATCGTCATCATCATCACAATCATCCGCCAGATTCTCGCTCAACTTCGCACTTTACTTTTCCAGTGTCTGCTTCTTTACTACGGCCTCTTACTACGCTGCTTCACTGACTTCTTTCTTCGCCTGTTTTCTGGTTTCATATTCCGTCTTCCTGCTCCAGTGCCACCCCCACAAACCGTTGGATACACTCCCTAACCAATACTAGAACTAGAATTACTATCCTGCGTTTGCTTCTACCTTCTACTATCTATCTCGACCCTTCTCAACAATAAATATCCTGAAAATCACTGCCAATCCAAAAAGGAAAGAAAATTCGCTGTCCCCAGTCTGCTGAAAGCCAGCAGCGAAGAACGGAATTCACAAACAGATTTAGCACCAATTCCACGCACCCACCAGCGCAAATTACGCCACAAATTTGTACCTTCCGAGTTCCACTAACATTTTCAAGTAGCTTCCGCTACATTATGTGCACTTTTCCAGCTGGAAAATCACTATAAAAAATCATAATTCCGCGACCCGAATGCCAGACACAGCGCAATGGCTCCTCCAAACACGACAAGACCGACGGAGAGATTGACACGAACTACGGTTCTTTGCTTTCTTTTGCTTCGTTGTGGCGTTTTCTTCTTGTTGCGTGTGTTCACCACCCCCGCCCTACCCCTTCCCTAACAAAAAAAACCGACACTCACTTGCTCTCGCTCACTCTCACAAACCCGAATTCCCCTCCTCGTCGTTTCCAACCCACCAGGACTGGAACGTTGATGATTCTTCTAAGCAGAGCAGAGCGAAAAGCTGAGGTTACTTCGACTCGAGACGGCTAATACATAGGTGTAACAGTCGGAAGAAGTGTTAGTTTGTTTACTTAAATGAACCATGCCCATTTTTTTATGGCATGTTTGCTATACGAAATGCGCCTCGTGTTTATTGGCGAATTTCACATCAAAGATTGATTAATTGAGTAGGAAATCAGTTTGGCACGGCATTTGTGACCAGCATACACCTTCCGGTAGTATGAAACAGGTCAAAAACTGTTCAAATCCGCAGATAAAATTTTTGTTTTGAATTTCTGTATAGCAAAATAGTGAACTTTTCGTGAACATTAACGGCAAAGAACTCACCAACACTGGGAGACTGTGAGTTCCTGCCCACCTGTTCATTTTCCATCGTGACTTCGACTCACGATGGAAAATGAACAGGTGGGCAGGAACTCACAGTCTCCCAGTGTTGGTGAGTTCTTTGCCGTTAATGTTCACGAAAAGTTCACTATTTTGCTATACAGAAATTCAAAACAAAAATTTTATCTGCGGATTTGAACAGTTTTTGACCTGTTTCATACTACCGGAAGGTGTATGCTGGTCACAAATGCCGTGCCAAACTGATTTCCTACTCAATTAATCAATCTTTGATGTGAAATTCGCCAATAAACACGAGGCGCATTTCGTATAGCAAACATGCCATAAAAAAATGGGCATGGTTCATTTAAGTAAACAAACTAACACTTCTTCCGACTGTTACACCTATGTATTAGCCGTCTCGACTTCGACTGATCACCAACCAACCAACCAATGACGACGATGATGATGAAGATGACTGCAATGATGCTTTATGCACACTTACAAATTTTATTCACTTTATAAAAATGCACTTCACGCATAGAATTCACCACTTTTCGCCTCGGAATACGTAATACTGCCTAGAGAGAATGCACTCCTAAACACACGGCCACCGTATTTTATTCTGGTCCTAGCGACCGACACAAAAAATGAAAGAACGCCACCACTTCTACAGCGCTCCGCAAACACCGACCTGGTACACGATGGAAAATGAACAGGTGGGCAGGAACTCACAGTCTCCCAGTGTTGGTGAGTTCTTTGCCGTTAATGTTCACGAAAAGTTCACTATTTTGCTATACAGAAATTCAAAACAAAAATTTTATCTGCGGATTTGAACAGTTTTTGACCTGTTTCATACTACCGGAAGGTGTATGCTGGTCACAAATGCCGTGCCAAACTGATTTCCTACTCAATTAATCAATCTTTGATGTGAAATTCGCCAATAAACACGAGGCGCATTTCGTATAGCAAACATGCCATAAAAAAATGGGCATGGTTCATTTAAGTAAACAAACTAACACTTCTTCCGACTGTTACACCTATGTATTAGCCGTCTCGGTCTCGGACCTGGTACACTTGGCAACGAGAGAAAAACTGAACACTGAGCTCGTCGAGTTCGTTCGGTTTGCTTTCGCTCTCGAAACTGATGACGGGACTCACACTGGAAGGGGGCACTCACAAAAGCTGGAAGGAAAAACTGTCAGATTAGCAGGGATGCCAGAAGATTGGAGAATGTTTTAAACTTACATACACGGTAAGAAAAAAATTAAGGGTTGTGTCCCATAAGCACGACCGCATTATTGACGTACACGGTAGCCGGGAACGAAGCTCATCCATTCTACATTTTATTTAATCGATTTCGATCTGATTTGTCGCTTAAGTACGATAAAAAGTTATTGTCAGTAAAATAAAAAAAAAAAAAAAAAAAAACATTGGTGGAATTATAAGTTTACGTTGGTTCTTTTTGCTAGAAAGTCTGCAGCATTCAAAACAAAACTTAGTCAACTGTTAATTCAAAAGTTGCACGCTCCCTACACGGTGTTTCGCGAAAACCCATTAATGGGTATAAAAGCACACATTTCCGCTAAAAATGCTAAAAATGCCCCTCCTGATTTAATAGGTAAACTATGGTTTACTCATTAATGGGTAAATGGGGATCTGTCAATAAATGGGTGTTTTTAACCATCTTCTTGAATTGTGTTTTTCGTAAAATGGGTAAAAAATACCCATTTCTTCAAATGCTGGTGCTGGGTTATTTGTCCTCGTCGATATAAAAAAACTTTCTAATATTTATATTGAAAATAAATGCAGGTGCAGCGAAAAAAAATATTACACGAGATATTATAATACCATATTGGATAAAACTGTATAGACTTCCCGCATAAACAATAACCATAAGATGCGCCTAACCGCCAATTCGGGATATCATCCCAATTTTATGTGGTATGGTCGCACCATCTAAGATATCGTCAGTATATGGAACACGTTTATTAGGGTTATCCGTAAGTCTTTCCAATGTTTCGGAATTTAACTTTTTCCGGAGATTGTCCATTTTTGCTAAAAAAAAAAAACGGCTGAAACTGTTTGCATTCCCAATGGTCGGTGACGAAATGAGAAGATAAAATTTCCAAGTGTTTTTTCACCAATCAGTGGGTAAAAAATATACCCATTATGCAATCGTGAACTGATTCTTTAAATGGGTATTTTTTCACCCATTTTATGATTTCGAAATTCCCCCATTTTTTGACAGCTGCATACATGGTTTGAAAATGGGTATTTTTTTTTCACGAAAAACCGTGTATACATTTTAAAGTTAAAACCTGGGGGCAAGACAGCTTTTGATTATAGATACTATAGATTCCATAGATAAGCGGAGGCAAAGTATAATGTAGCCAAAGGAACTGTCAGTTAGTGTAGCCAAACGAGCATGACGTCATCATGGTGTTGTTTGAGGAAGAAGTCAAGAGGGACGACTCTATCTACGATGCAGAAAAGATTGTGTTTTGCTGTGGCTAGCTGCACGCACGCTGAGTAGATAGAAGGAAGATTTATGTCTATTTTGAAGATTTCCTGCAAAAAGATGAAGCACGATGCAAGGAGATGCGAGAAATGAAGAATGATTTTTCGAAGATTGATTCACTAGGGTGAGATTTTTGAGCATCTAGAATTGAGATTTAGATGTGTCGCCCCCCTCGGGAGAAGTATTGTAATATTATGAGCACAAAGCACTTTCCATACTCCACATTCCGATTTATTTAGCAGACAACGGAAGAAGGATAGATAAAGTAAACCATTCCTCCTTTCATTGTTGCAGATTTGCTTTTCACTTCATTGCAAAACATCTTTTTGTGCCTCCGCTTATCTATGGAATCTATCCTATAGTATCTATACTTTTGATCATGAGTAAATTACTCTAAGACAAGTAGGTCCCGAAGAAACGTGCTCAACTTTTTGGCTCAGCTCTGGTACTCTCTTCGGTCCCAAGCTAATCGATTCACCCCTCGAAACATAGGAAAATCCACTAACCCCTCATGTTACCTGTCAAACTTTCATAGCGAATCAAAACAAACATTGCGTAGTACTAGAATTTCGACTTGAATGGGATACGTTAATCGATTTGCTTGGGACCAATAGGCTAGTCAAGTAGTGAGCCAATTTAAAATCGTTAGTTTCGTATTGATTGTTCGTAATAGTACGTTCAGACTATGGCTGATATCATGTAATATAGGCTGTCTTTCAATGAGCACTCATACGTCAAATTTTCACCGGAAATCGTAAGTATGACTTTTGATATCAAGATAGTCAGCTATAGTCTGAACGTACTATATTGGTTTATTCTATATCATCATCCTTCGGGACGTCTCCAGGAGCTTCTGGAGACGGAATGGATGACGCAGGAAATCAATTCGTCACAGTTCAATTTTGCCAAAATCGTCCCCTGCGTACAAAACCAATCCGTAGAAATGCTACGTAGATACGAATATCTGCTCCAGGCAGACGGGACTGTCCACGTCGCCGCCCAGCCTTTCGATGGTGAAGATGACGATGAACATGCCCACATGGATGATTCGTTCATAGATCCCGACGAGATGCTGGCGATAAATGGCGGTGGTGGTGGTGCTACTGCTGAAGACCGGGGGATGGAACGACCGGAAGGAACACTTCAGCACGATTCGTCCAGTAGCAGCAGTTGCGTTAGTGGCACCGCCAGTCCTTACAATTCGCCGAGCAAAAGTAACCGTAAGATGCGGCAGCAGCAACACCAGCGACGAAAGCGTTGCTCCGGTTGCGGACCATGGCAGTAAAGGCCTAAGCGCAATGACAGCGGAAGCGGAACGGCAGTGGCTGCGGAAAAGCCCGATCTGAGTAGGCCAACTTGTCGGATTGAAAACTAGTTAGAACCAAATCGACTTCGGTTAGGCATCTTAATATCATTTGTGACAACTGTCAAACTTTTCGTTTCCGCTCCGCTTCCGCCCACATTGCGTTTAGGCCTTAAGGGTGAGTTGGAGGCTCCGGCGAAGTAATTTGTTGTAAATTCCAAAAATTGTTTGTGTCAACAATCTAGTTTTGACACATCCTCACTGCGCAGGCTGCAGAAATAGTGCAGTGATGCCAGTTACTTTAGAGATAATAAAAATGATGTACCATTGGTGCCAAACAGTGGCAATGAGTGTGCCATGAAGTGCCCTACTGTGTTTTTTGGCACACTGTGCTGAGTGACCAACCCCTTGAGTGTACTGTAGTTCACATGATGTTGACATTTTTGAGCAATCTGACATTTTTGGACAAACTGACAGCGGTAAAACCAATAATCAATACGAAACTAATGATTTTAAATTGGCTCACTACTTGACTAGTCTATTGGTCCCAAGCAAACGATTAACCACAGACAAACAGACGTAACTCTTTGTAAAAGTTTTTCTTGAAAACATAGTATCTCAAAACATAAGACCTCAGTAACGACATCTATCGGGCTAACAAGCTTGCTCGCTGAATCGTAAACAATATTGCATAAAAGTTCTATAGAATGTATAGAAACGTCAAAGTGATTCGATGCCAGCGCTGCCGCGATTAGTTCGCGAAACTGATAATATTCAAAACAACCGTTAAATTCGTGAACGAAAATACACAATGAAGAGTTACGTCTGTTTGTCTGTGGATTAACGTACCCCATTCTAGTCGAAATTCTAGAACTACACAATGTTTGTTTTGATTCGCTATGAAAGTTTGACAGATAAAATGAGGGGTTAGTGGATTTTCCTAAGTGTCGAGGGGTGAATCGATTAGCTTGGGACCGAAGAGAGTACTAGAGCTGAGCCAAAAAGTTGAGCATGTTTCTTGGGGACCTTCTAGGCTTAGAGTTACCTCTATGGTAAAACTGACCGAGCTATGACAGAACAATACATCCCCGAATACATCTTACTCTTCTACACTTGCATCGCAGTGCTGTTTGCTAGAAAGAGTAGTCTGATGCTAAGAGGAAGAGGAGACAATACGGGGGCGAAAACAAACCACTTTTCTGTCAAACGCGAACCAGCTCGTGATTGGCCGATTTGAAGTGCGTGAGATAGAGATAGAGATAGATAGTGATAAAAGAGTAAGAAGCCAGTTGTCTCCTTTTCCTTTTAGGTATGATGCAGTCATCCAAAGCCCTAACTTCATCGCATTGATGTGAGCTACGACGAAATTCTTGATTGTTGCCCCGTGGAAAATTCATCAAATGGAACATAGCCTCGCATAGCCTAATGCCGCGGATACACTTGTACGACAAACTATGAACATGAGCATTATTTGTATAATAAATTATGAGCACATTCCTGTCCTAATAAACGAGCACCATACACGAAAGATACCACAAATCGTGCACCGTGTCCCATATTGTTTTTTTTTTTTTTTTTTTTTTTTTATTGGTATCAAGCTGGAGCTGCGTGACAGTTTAATTTTCAAGACTTGACCCATTTGAATAAATTTTGCTTCTATCTTTGACAATACAGCAGAAGGACTAGCCTATGTTGGCCGCTTGAACACTGGATTCCGTATGTATTGTTTCAAGATAGTTATAGAAAAAATGCTGTGACGTGTGCGCGTAGATACATCCGCGTAGTAAACCGATTGAATAAGTAAATCCGTTTCGAACGAAATATCTAAATTATGTAAGTTACGAAAACCGCGCGAATTCCGAAAGCCGTGCGAGACAACCGAAGCGAGAAAAAAAAAGGCTTATTATCATTTAAAGAGTGCCACCAAAATAAATGTGATAGCCTATGTTGGCAAGTTGATTAATTTTGGTTTCCTCCCTAGATATTCTACTTATTTACTACTGAGCTTTGTATCAAATTAGTTAATTTAAAGAACGTATCAATCATTTCAAGATTTCGCGACCGCACCGAACAAATTCTATAAGCTCAAAAGCGTTTGACAAGCTCTACCGAATTGCGTATCACTTCTGCGTAAGCTCCGTAGACGTAGGCGCGTTGAATCCGACAGTCGGCAAAGGTTTAACCTGTACCAACACCGCTTAAGGAACGACCTCGAGTCAGTGAAACCGTTTATAGTTAAACATCTAAATTACGTAAGATACGAAAATCGCGCAAATTGTGAACGCCACGCGAAACAACCGTAGAGAAAAAAAAACAACTTATTATCACTTAAAGAGTGCCACCAAAATAAATGTGATAGCCTATGTTGGCAAGTTGATAAATTTTGGTTTCCTCCCTAAATATTCTACTTATTTTACTGTTGAGCTTTGTTTCAATTTAGTTATTTTACCGCACGTATCAATCATTTCAAGATTTCGCGACCGTACCGAACAAATTCTATACTACAGAAGCCCAAAAAAAAAAAAAAAAAACTTTTGGTGAGCTCTACCGCATTGCAAATCACTTCTGCGTAAGCTCCGTAGACGTAGGCGCGTTGATTCCGAAAGCCGCGAAAAGTTAAACATGCATCAATACCACATAAGGAAAGATCGATTTTACGTATGGTTTAGTTCATAGATTAACATTGATTGCTGTTTACAAATGTAAGTACTTGAACACTAAGAAATAAGTTAACTCAAATGCTTTAATCGCATATATAAGAGATTTCGCGTATTGAGAGAATTATATAGTAATCGAGTACAACAAACTCAGGGGAATACAATACCTCCAAAAGTTTAAAAGCTAATAACTGTCACATAACTCTACTTTTACTTTTTTCCTAAACTATTCCTTTCCTTGTTAATCTGCTAAATGCTATTGGTCTGCCTGCGTTTTCTTTTTTTTAAATTCAATACTAAATAAGAAGATTTATTCTACAACTATAAAGGTTAGTTGCCTCCCTAAGCGGACCACCCGCATCCTAATTCTTTTGTTAATCTACTTAATGTCATTAAACTTTCTGAAGTTTATTATTTAAATTCATTTGATGGTTATGATATCTCATTAGTCTAAATTAATAAATTATTAAAAGCTCTAAGTCACCTAATCAATCATAACCCATGCTTTATTAAGTACCTGCACTTGTGCTTGTAATCTAAAATTAAACGTGTTTCAAGTACTTTTGATTTTGACCTATACCTATTTATTATATCTTAGTTCGACCCAGGTGACACCCTCAAGTGACTAAAATGCTTCATTTTGAAGTTAGTTTCCTAGCTGATTTTAAATTATATAGGGTATATGCTCCAACTACGCTCACACGTTTCCACTATGTCGTCCCACAAAATTACGTATGGATATATCACAATAGAAGCACGCAACAGTGGAAATCCCGAGCCATAGTTCAAACATTTATCCCAAATCAAAATGAAGCACATATAAGATTAGTTACAATACCATGTACAAAAATGATGTTTAAAATTGTTCCCTGAGTAATACTTCAATGAAAACAACAATGAAAGCTTGTCACGCAAGTAGAAGGAGTACCGTTGGGCACTTTCTGAAATATTTCAATAGTATAATTCCCTTGCAAACCCAAATAAATCTATCTGCGTAAAAATAAATAAAATAAGAGTGATTTGCGGCAAAACCCGCCAGTATCACACCCAACGTCAGTGCCTATACGTAAGCGTACCACGACGCGGCTCTCAATAAAAGGAGTAACAAGTGTGATACTATCACTGCTGGACTAGATCTTTTGTTCTCTCATGCAGTGGTTTATCAGAGAGGGGAAGCTCAGTAATCCTCATTGCCTGCCCATGGCGCCATTCTATCGCGGCATGAGCCAGCAACGTCGGCCACAAACCCACCGTCTCCAACACTCCACTAGCATGAAATTAAGCCCGCCCACCAACAGCAAGGTGCAAAAACTAGCCAAGGGGAGGGGTGCACCGTGTCCCATATTGTTGGGATGATAACCCGAGTAGGTTGTTAGGCACTCCTTATGGTTATCGTTTATTCGGGTGGTCACACTTGTATAGCTTTTGTATAGTTGTTGTATAGTGCTCGTAATTATTATACAAATAATCTGCCTATAATCCCATATCAGCCCCATATTGAAAAAGTAGGCATTGAGAAAATGGCACTCGAAGTTACGAAGTGCAATTCCCATGTAAATATTTGATAAATGATAGTAAATTAATTGAACATTTGTTCAAGTTATGATCTGTTGCAATGAAGCTTGAATGTTTTGTTAAATAAGCGAAACATATGGCAATTCAAAAAGCAGACCTTTAACTTGAACTATGGGCAATTGAATTTCAGAATGGGACTGATATGCGATTAATTTGCTTGATGGGACAAACTGACCTGATGTTGGTTTCTCATTTTTCATGATCAAAGTCCATGGTTTTATCACATAATATGAAAGTAGATGCCAATTGATAGTGTTGTTATCTCAAAATTGACGAAAATCCATATGGGACTGATATGCGATTTTGACGCTTTGAAAGTGCGATTCGGGTCATATTGACCCGAACACCGTAGGAAGGTTAACAGCTTCCAAAAAAGCCAAATCACAAAAAGGCTTTATCAAAAAACAAATAGACAGAGAGAAGGGAAAAGTCTAGATAGAGCTGGAATTAAGGCGTAACAGCTTTTGTAAACAATGACTTCTCTCGATGATTTCTAGAAAGCCAAGATTTGCTCATTCAAATCAACGTCACCATCAGGTAGGGGAAGACTTCCTCTTTTTGTTGGTTATGTTGGTTTGCGTGAGCGTGCCTTGAGTTTCGAGAAATCAAGAACAACATGTCAAAAGGGCATACAAGCTTTTTTGTAAACAAACCTTCTTATGCCCTTCTCTCGACACCCATATGACACCAACGCAAGCCATCAACATTAGCAGGTAGGGGAAGCATTCCCCTTCCCGATGATATTGTTGGTTTGCGTGAGCAACCCTCGGTTGGTGAGAAAAGGGCCTACACAGGTTTGTTTACAAAAAGCTTGTATGCCCTTTTCACATGTGGCTCTTGAAATCATCGAGAGAAGTCATTGTTTACAAAAGCTATTACGCCTTAATTCCAGCTCTATCAAGAAGTTCGCTCAGTTCAGGCATAACATTTGATAACGGCACAAAAGCATTTGTAAACAAACATTCTAAGGTCCTTTACACGCGAACCAAAGTACTCTCACGCAAACCAACAACATCATCGGATAGGGGCAACTATCACCTTTCCGAAAGTGGTATTGGTTTGCGTGGGCGTACTTTGGTTCGCGAGTAAAGGGCATTAGAAAGTTTGTTTACAAATGCTTTTGTGCCGTTATCAAATGTTATGCCTGAGTTGAATCTAGGACAGTTGAATATTAAGCCTGGATACGCTGGTTCAAATCTGGGTTTTTTTTCTGTATTGGGGATATTGGAAACTTGGCTGCTGTCTTGGAACCTTTCACAAGATTTCTCTTAGAATTTTGCTCATAACTCTCGTGAAAATTTCATAATAATATTACTCAGAACTTTCTTCGTATTGTCCCAAAATATGAATGAAACTGTTCCTTAAATTACCTTTGAATTATTCTCCAAAAATTCTTGAAATTTTCTTCTGGATTCTAATGGCACTCTCATTTAATTTCCCTTAATATTCTTATATGATTTGCTCTAAAATGCTCCTCAAAATTAATTACATCATTCCAGCAGTTTACAATTACGATTTCTACCTAGCGAGAGACTAGGGTTCCTGAAAAATCTTCAGCATTTGTTGCCTAATTTTCCTAAAATCTCTGGTCATTCCAAAATTGCTATTCGACCAGTCAATTACTTTGATGCTCTCATAAGAATTACTTTAGAATTCTTCATAGAATTTTTTAGAATACTCCTTAGAACTTTTTTGGAATCCTACCCAGAGTTTACTCCAAAGTAATTTCTCTTAATACGTTAATTAAGTTTCTATTTTAATCTCCATTAGATTTCATCTCATAATTATCTTGAAATGCTTATCAGAGCGCCACTAAAATCATCAGGAACTCTTCTCAAACTTCCAATTATTCGAGCAGTTTAAAATGACGTTTCATACCACTCAAGAGCCGTGAAAGCATATTTTTTCGTCTGGACCCTCGAGAACATAGAGTCTTACTTGAAAAATCGTGAATCTATTGGTTCATTTTCTTAAAAGCGTTGGTAGTCCCAAATAAATGATTAATTCGATTTTCCTTAGCATTTCCTAAAAATCTCGTGGAATCTTGCTTCGAATTACCATAGACATTTTCCTCAAAATTTCCTTGGAATCCTCCTTACAATTTGCTTGGAGCCATACACAGAATTCTCTTCAGAATTGATCGCATATTCGAGTAGTTTTGGGACGTCCTTCTACTAGAGATTTAAAGTAAAAGGGCTAGTAAATTTTGGATTTCATAGGCCTATCATAAAAAAAACCATCATTTATTGAAGCTCTAGCAAAAAAATCGCATAATATTGCTCCATGGAACTTTCCAGTGGTAGGAAACGTCATTTTAAACTGCTTGAATGAAATGATTCACTTCCTTTGATAACCATTTCATTCGAGCAGTTGAAAATTACGTTTCCTACCAATCAAACTTCGAAACTAAAACAATATTTTGAGATTTCTTTCTACTACGGAACCACGAGAAAAAGTAGCAAAATGTGTTGGGTTTTATAATAAAATAAATTTGTGTGTCCAGTTTTGTGAAATTGCTGGTAGAAAGTCACGCCAAAACTGCTTGACGGAATGGTCCATTCTCAACAAGATTTGTTTGAAAATTTTCTCAGGATCCCTTTGGAATTCTTCTCAGAATTAATTTGAAGATCCCTTCACAATTTCCACAAAATTCTCCTCAACAGAACTCCTTAGATGTCCCTAGAAGCTCTCCTGAACAGCTACTTTTGAATAATCCTCAAATATAACCTGGAACTCTAGTTAGAACTCTCTAATGCAGCGCTGCCCGACCGGACGTGTTCTCCTAAAAGTCCAGAATGAATGTGAAATAAATAAAAAGCAGCTTGAAACAAGGTCATCGAACATAGATACAGCCATTTAGAAAAAAAACATGTTAAGAAAGGTTGGGCAGGCCTGCTTTAAGAATACTCTTGGGAATTCTAGATAAACATTTCAAGAGGTCCTATCTGCATTGATCGATTCTCTTCATCGACTTTCTCTTTCGTTAATAACTCAGCTGTAAAACCTTTCCCTGTTGTATTTGACGTTTTGGACGCTAGATAAGAACCTCCTTTATCAAACCATGTGGTAGAATTTGCGCGAAATTTGTTTGCATAGCAGTGGTATGAACAGAGAAAATCGATGAAGAGAATCGATCAAAGCAGATAGGACCATTTAAAATGTTCATCGAGAATTATTTTCGAATTATCCGTAGTAGTCCCATTCGGTTTGACTGAAAACTCTTTATAAGTTTTCATTAAAATTCAGTATCACGAATATTTTCTTCAAGTTCAAGATCCTTGACAATGTTTCAATGTTCATAAGGGCCCATGCATTGATTATCTCACGCTAAATCGAAAAAAGTACCCCCCCCCCCCCCTCCACCCGTTAGAGCGTGACATGCATCAACCCTAATTTTGATATTTGTTTTCAAACCTGAGGAAATATTCCTTTGGAAATTCATGTTTCAGAATCTGTATGGAAAGAAATTCTTAAGTCCCACAGTCTTGAAGAATATTTATCGTTCAAATTCTCAAAAAAACGCCCTTAATCTATTCAAGTTCGGAATTTCTGCAAAAAAGTTTATCTTTCCAAAATGCAGTCACATCATGTGGAAAGATAAACAACGCATAGATCGACAGCCTAACGAAGCACCACTAGCTCCAGCAATCTGCTGACTGCTCTGTTCTTCCTTCCATTTCTAGCTAAGTAGGGCTTTCTTTCCGGATTAACACAAAACATTGGTAACATGTTCAAACGCAACTTTCCCTTACTCAAGCCAGAATTCAACTCTACATAACGATACTTATAACCAACCAATGTTTTCTTCTGCAAAACCTTTCTTAAAAATCGTTACTCATCGCCTGATAAGCGACAAATTCGCTTCCGCTATCTTCGATTTGCAACTTAAGCTTACCACCTGCCTTAGCCGGCACAAAAACAATCTTTCCAAACTCCAACCGCAGTTCCTCCCCGCTCGCTTCCGATTTCAGGCTAGCCTTCCCGGAACAAACCAACAGAATGCATCCATTCGGCCTGTTCGTAATGGTGTAGCTGCCGACTCCCTTGGGAACCTTAATCTCAGCCACGGCAAAGTCCGGCACGGTTGGAATGAACGTTCTCGTGTACGGCTGATTGGCCTTATCGAGCTGGACCGGTTGGAAGAGTTTCGCCTCCGACGGGGAACCCTCGTAGCTGACCAACCGGAGCAAAGTATCGACGTCCTTGAACTTTGGTGTCAGCCCGGCTCGGACGACATTGTCCGAACATGCCATACATTCGATGCAATCGCCAGAAATGTACGCGTGGGGAACGTTGGCAGGGAGGTAGATTGCTTGACCCGGTTTCAGGTGGAGAATGTTGAGGAAGTAGATCGAGAGGAGGCCCACGTCGTCGGGGAAATCCTTGTGCAGCTGAAGGAACAGGTTGTCCAGATCCGAACGAGCCGATCTTGCTTGAATTTTGGCTACCATTCCGAATATGCACTTTTCCAACTGTTCCGGTTCGCTGTGCATGAGCGTGGCGTACAGCTTCTTGAGGGCGGCTTCGTCGCCAGAAGCAAGACTTTCTATGTTATTCTTTCCCAGCAAGGTTTCGATTTCTGGCCAAGCAGTGAGAAGCGAGTGAATTTCAGCATACGGCCGGAAACCACACATAGCTTGAAACTCGGTGAGAGCGATTGCCAGTTCCGGTTTGTGGTTTGGGTCTTTGTAAATGTCCGGGAATTGAGCGTGCAGTTTTTCAGCTTCTTCCTAAAATTTACCGTCATTATAAATTCGTACGAACACTACCACCAAAACGAGTTCAAAATTACTCACCTTATTGGGATGAACTTGAATGCTAAGCGCCTTCCGAATGCTCAGCACCTTGAACAGGTAGGACAGTTTCGTCTGTCCCTCGCCGATTGTTCCCGGCAAATCCTTCTGAATGAAAACCCCCAATTCATCACCACTGGATTTAACCACCGATGGGCCACTGCAGTGATCACCCATCCAGAGTTCGGCGTACGGCTTACCTTTTTCCAGGACAAACTTTCCATCGTTCACCGAGGCCAGTTTGGCCACGTACGATTCCGCGTCGAGTTTTCCCCAATCGTAGTTTTTCACGTTACCGATTAGCTCCATGTTCGCAATTTATGGTGTGGAAAAAAAATACAGAAACACTAGTCTCGTGAAAGTGAATGGCGAATGACCTCTGTTTGAACTCAACCGAGTAGATTCCGCGCGCAACACCGATGCACCACCCATTGACTTCTATACTCTGCAAGCAAGGACGTTCGGGTTCCCATTTTTATGGCACAGACCTGTTGGTCCATTTTTGACGACGTTCGGGTTTGTTCGACGGATCTCGGCCACCTCGGCATCAGTGTTGTTTTTGTTGACGTCCGAACGCTTGACGCCGCCGCCGGTGCTGGCAGTTTATGCTCAGTGCTGTCACTAATGCTGTCGCAGCAAGAGGCCAGCGTTGCCAGAGGCATGGACGATGCCAGTCGGTTTAAACTTTTAAGTGGGCTCTAAAATTCTTGTTGTAGATGTTTTTTCTTTAACTTTTTTATGGTGAATTATTCACACATCGGCGTACATGAGAGGAGCAGAGCGGGATATGCATTGATATTTATGAGAGGGATGGTTTTTTGAACTCTAACCCAAAGTTTTGAACTAAAACTTATGCGTTTAGAGATCTCTCGAAAAAAATAATAATATATATATTATACACACAAAAAAAAAGTCATTGCTACAATCAAAAAAAGTTTGCATTGGTTCTTTTTGGTAGAAAGCGGTTCACTTTTAAAATCTTAAAGTTTAAAATTTCAAAATAAATTGTACAACTGTCAAATGAAAAGTATTACAGTGTTGAAATTAATACTGGTTTAATTTTGTTTAACAACAAACTTTTTGGTATGAAAGTTTGATACAGTTGAAATGTCATGTCAAAGTTTTCAATTGAAATAACAAAATTTTCATCATAAAAATATTATTGTTTTATTTAGTAAAGTCTAGTGCTGTGTAAATTTTACAGTTTCTAATATGTAATAGAAAGGTTCATAAATATATTTATTATGCAGGGCAGCTGCAGCAAACGACGCGATTTGCGATATTTCCTAGTCGAGAGGCCCGTTTATATGTAAATCTGTTTTCCAATGTAAATGTGGATTGCTTGACGAACGAGCCATTTCCACCGAATTAATGGCCACTTTCAGATGCGCATTTCTGTAAGGTTCTGAAAAGCAAAAAGCAAAAGTATGTTCCCGTACTTTCTGAATCATATTATTTCAATACAGCAGCTTACAGAAAGCTACAGCAACCTTCAGCAAAAGCAAAAAAGTAGAAGTTGTACCATAGAGGTAACTCTAAGACTAGAAGGTCCCGAAATAACGTGCTCAACTTTTTGGCTCAGCTCTGGTACTCTCTTCGGTCCCAAGCTAATCGATTCACCCCTCGAAACATAGGAAAAACAACTAACCCCTCATTTTATCTGTCAAACTTTCATAGCGAATCAAAACAAACATTGCGTAGTACTGGAATTTCGATTAGAATGGGGCACGTTAATCGTTTGCTTGGGACCAATAGGCTAGTCAAGTAGTGAGCCAATTTAAAATCGTTAGTTTCGTATTGATTGTTGGTTGTACTCAAGACACGATCGTAGATTTGACGTAGGATTACGTGCTCGGTATCAATATTAGGCGACTGTGTTAGGGAAACCACTTTTTACCATCACGGAAACGCCTCGTTTTCTGATGGTCCTGAAAAGAACCGTTTTGTCGTGATGGTTGAGTAATGCTGAGCTATTAGGGTGTTCAACACGGATGAGGCTGGCGAGCTGTATGTTGTTTGGAACGAGGGTGACGCACTTGGCATAGATGGCCCACAGCGGCTCACGACGAGCAACTGAATCCGATCAGTAGCGGTGCGGCTTCTTCCTCCTTCTTCAGTGAATCGAGGGCTCTTGAGGGTAGTCTTGATAGCTAGCTGCTTGCGGGGAGCTTTTACGTTGTGTACTGGAGAAAAATGTACAACGCCACGCGCCGGATGCACTGTTGCTGCTGCTGCTGATGACGACTGAACACCACCTCTAACCACACGCGGTGATTGAATAAACACCGTTCGGCGAGACCGGATGGAGTTTGATTTGAAATCTGTGTAAGGAAAAGCGCTTTTTGCAGGCAATCGGTGTTAATTTTGATCACCATTGCAACAGTTCCTAACTAACAATTTTCGCAATGTAAACGCTTTCCTCATTTCATTTATACAGCCTCAAGCTGTATTTAAATGTTATACGATATGAGGAAACCTTTACTCAACCTCTATACACAGCAAAAAAAGTTGTTGAATATTACATCGAAACTGCTGCAACCAGGTCAATCCATCGGTTGTGTAATATCACATTGTACGATGTACATCGATTTTGCGAACAAAATTACATCCATTGATGTAATATTGTATCTGCTATTTGCTATTACATCATTATTTCATACATCAGCTTGAATTACGTTGATCGATATTACATTTTTTTTTTTGCTGTGTACAAGCAAATCTGGCGAACTTAGTCGGCTACTTATGGCTGTTGTGACGGTTGGGATAAGCTCTTATTGCATATCTATTTACGCTTCTGTACAGCTGTTATCCTGCTGTTTAGCTGTGTGTGAACTTGAAAGGCGCTTACTCAACCTTTACCCGATTACCCAATAATCACTACACAACAGCTTTCCCTTGACGCCAGGTTAAATATTTTTTACGTTTTTTTGTTGAAGGAATATCATGTTTATTTTACTGCGAATCAAATTAATCGAAATCAGTTATAAGTAATACCACCAAATTATTTACACTGTACCGGAGGAACCTAGAATTGAACTCGAGACGACCACATTGGCGAACCTTGATACTACCAACTTCGATACGCCAACACTTTGAACAGACGTAAACAAATGTACATGCCCTTCTACAACAAGATTGCTGAGTAGAGGTTTTATAATAGTGCACATGAATCACTTTTCTCGACTAGTTAATTCAGCTTTGTAAAGAAGCAGAGTAAAAGCTGTAAACTGCACAAGTGTAAAAATAAACCTATTTGACTGTAAAATAGCTTCCAAAGTAGCGCTAACAAAATTTATTAGTTGAGTACAGGTTGTTTAGCTGTTGAACAAGCACTTTTGATGTTTCTGTTTTTGAGCAAGAGTTGTTGGTTGTTTAGAAGCCATCAAATGAGTAATATATTCACTTGATAAGTTTTGTTTTGCAGCTACAAGTTGAAAGTTAATTAATATTTGCATAGAAGTGACATTAGCGTTTATTGGCTGCTGTTATACAGTACGAATGACAAATTGAATAATGGTTGTGAAAAAGTTGAGTAAACGCTCTCGAAAACTATTTTGCTGGCTTCTGCTTGTAGCTGTATCTGCAGTTTTGTTTCAGCTACTTTACAGCACAAGGCTGGAAAAGTTGGCTTATAAAGCTGAAAATGTTAGTTGGGTTGGACATTTAGGCAATTTACTGGTACCGTCTAACGGCTCAATATTTATGATTTACCATCCCGAAGTAAATATACACCATGCCATGGACCAACAGGGTGATAAACGGTGTCCCACATCAAATTGCATCACGGAAAAAACGCTGTAGAAAATTACCCATTGGGTATTTTCTCTTGAAAATTTGGGTAGAAGTAGTTTAGAGTGTACTGTTTACACTGTATTTTTATCACTGTCAGTTTTTCGAAAGTTGGAAAAAATGGCGTCACCCGAAAAGCAACGTCGCGAATTGATTTCACGCAAGCACCTGGACAATCCTCAACTTTCTCATCGGGACATCGGGAAACAACTCGGAATCGTGCAGTCAACGGTGAGTCGTGTGATTAAACGTTACTACGAAACTCTGAGCATCGAACGGAAGGAGAAATGCGGTCAGAATGGATGTTCTATTAGTGATCCAGATCATAAGCGTGTCGTGAAAGCATTTAAGCGGAATCCCAATGCTTTGGTCAGGAATGTGGCCAAACAGTTGAATCTGTCCAACTCATTCGTTCAGAGAGCCAAGGACCGGGAGGGACTACATACGTACAAAGTGCAGAAGGCTCAAAATCGTGACGAACGGTGGGAAAGTCACGGGCCCGGAAACTGTACACCCAGATGCTGACGAAGCCTCATTGTCTCATCATGGATGATGAGACTTACGTCTAGGCGAACTTCCGGCAGCTTCCGGGGCTAATGTTTTTCACCGCCCAGCACAAGTTTGTTGTTCCGGAGGAAGTAAGAAAGCAGACACTTTCAAAGTTTGCCAAGAAATACATGATTTGGCAAGCGATTTGCTCATGTGGCAAACGGAGTGCGCCGTTTGTAACTACCGGGACTGTAAACGGGAAGATCTATCTCAAGGAGTGTCTACAGATGCGTCTGCTTCCTCTGTTGAAGCAACATGAGGGCCCTAGGATCTTCTGGCCGGATCTAGCATCGTGCCACTATTCAAATGTTGTCCTGGAGTGGTACGAAGCCACCGGGTCACTTTCGTACCCAAGGACATGAACCCGGGGAACCTCCCAACGCACCGGAACTAAGGCCCATCGAAAAATACTGGGCTATTATGAAGCAAGTCCTACGGAAGCATCCCAAGGAGGACAAATCTGAGAAAGACATGAAGAAAAAGTGGGTTTCCGTACAGAAGAAGCTGGTTATGGTATTGAAGTTGAATGAAATAAATATGGTTTATGGGTTATATTGTATTTTCTGAAAGTTTGAAAAGAATCGGTCAACTAGGTAATTTTCTACAGCGTTTTTTCCGTGATGCAATTTAATGTGGGACAACTTTTTATAACCATATCTGGATACGCTGGACTGTACCAGTACATGAGGATTAGAAATTTCCTTTTTGTTCCCTTCCGGATTCGGTTCTGGGTATCCGGATGTGGCCAGATCCTTCTGCTGGTCCATGGCATGATGTTTATTTACTTCTGGATATAAAATCATAAATTTTGAGCTGTCGGACGGTACCAGTACAAGAGGGCTTTGAAGTGTCCTTTTGTGACCTATCGAAACCGGTGCCAGGTGGCCTAAATAGTCAAATTGGATAAAAATCCTGTGTCACTTTTTCCTAATGCATTAGGAAGGTTAACAAGGTATCAATCACAGGAATCAGAATTGCCCTATTCGGGAACTTCATATTCACACAGAGCCGAACGTCATCTTTACCCTTGGGTACGACCAACAATGATATCCTGTTGGAGCATTTCCTGAATCTTCTCATCAACCTTATCTTTCATGGGTTCCACTGAGAGCTTACCCCGCACATTGGGGAACTTCGGGAGGGGGTTCACAGTTTTTTCTACTTGGTAGACATCTAAACCAACTTTCAACACATTCAGCTCTTCAGCAGTTGTTTTGGTCAACAACGACTTCTTGGCACTCTCTATCACGAAAAACTCCGCATAAGTGGTTGGTTTTCAATCCCTCGATAGAAATGTTGGACTCAAGAATGACTAGAGCACGAAGCAGTTTCTCACTAGCGTAAGAAGAGAATTCTTCGTTCCAATCATCTCCAGAGGTGACGACATTGGCTTCGTCCTTCGGTTTCTTTCAGGTCTCATGATGACCGAATCGCTTGTAGATTCCCGCTCGGCATTTCCAACCGAAGTGGCCTATTTTTCCGCAACTATTGCAGCGAGCCTAGTGAGGTTTTGGCAACTTTGATCATCACTCAAATGTCGGTACGAGCCGCATCGACTGCACTCGCTTTCCGTTCTTCTTGGCCCCGACTGGAATGACCGTCCTTGGGCTTTACCAACCGGTGGAAACTAACGATTTGAAATTGGCTCACTACTTGACCAAGCAAATCGATTAACGTAAACCATTCTAGCATAGAGGTAACTCTAAGACTAGTAGCAACAATCAATACGAAACTAACGATTTTAAGTTGGCTCACCACTTTAGTAGCCTATTGGTCTCAAGCAAACGATTAACGTACCCTATTCTAGTTGAAATTCTATTACTACACTATGTTTGTTTTGATTCGCTATGAAAGTTTGACAGATAACATCAGAGGTGTGTGGATTCATGCAGAACATGCAGGGGTGAGTGAAATAGCTTGGGACTGCTTGGGACCGTTGTTCTGGTACTGAGTGAGCCAAAAATAATAATGATTTTCTTCGGGACTCAGTGGTCTTAGAGTTACCTCTATGCTAGTAGGTCCCAAAGAAACGTGCTCAAATTTTTGGCTCAGCTCTGGTACTATCTTCGGTTCCAAACTAATCGATGCACCCCTCAATACAAAGGAACATCCACAAACCCCTCATTTTATCTGTCAAACTTTCATAGCGAATCAAAACAAACATAGTGTAGTACTAGAATTTCGACTAGAATGAGATACGCTAATAGATGTACTTGGGACCAATAGGCTAGTCAAGTAGTGAGCCAATTTAAAATCGTTAGTTTCCACCGGTTGATTCTGTGGGACACCAGCGGACCGGTTATAGAACCGGACAACCCAACAGGTAGCGCAGCACGGAGAACACAACCGACCGAAGTTCCAATGGCGTTTCGCGACAGTGAAAATAACACGCAACACGGACTATTAGCAACAATCAATACGAAACTAACGATTTTAAATTGGCTCACTACTTGACTAGCCTATTGGTCCCAAGCAAACGATTAACGTACCCTATTCTAGTCGAAATTCTAGTACTACGCAATGTTTGTTTTGATTCGCTATGAAAGTTTGACAGATAAAATGAGGGTTTATTGGTTTTTCCTATGTTTCGGGGGGTGAATCGATTAGCTTGGGACCGAAGAGAGTACCAGAGCTGAGCCAAAAAGTTGAGCACGTTATTTCGGGACCTTCCAGTCTTAGAGTTACCTCTATGCTATTAGTTTCACACGTCTTTATTGTTCGGTTATTGACAGAGAATGATAAAGTGATCGTTACCTTGACGTTAGCAGCATTGGGGTGCAGTGACGGCGTTGATGGAAACATCGCCCCCACCTTTTATATCTAACACTCCTCCTCGATGTTCTCTCTTCAGGCAGCCGGTGTGGCCGGATCATCGGTAGCGACCAAGCCCATCACCAGCGCAAAACGTTTCTGTTTAACAGGACCCAACGGCTTCGTTAGGACATCTGCATCCATCTCCTCTGTGCCACAGTGACGAAGCACCACTACTCCCTTGTCAGCTAGATCTTTGGTGTAGTGCATCCTAGTATCTATGTGCTTCGAGCGTCTGGACTTGCGATCTGTTTCCACAAAATCAATGCAGCTGCGGTTGTCCTCCAGTACTACAGTGGGTTCACGTTGAGGTTCCCCAATCTCTTTAAGAAGCTGCCGGAGCCCAACCAACTCTCGACATGCTTCCGACAGTGCCATATACTCGGCCTCCATGCTAGACAAAGACACGCTTGTTTGTTTGCGGCTTGCCCAGCAAATCGTAGCTCTTCCCAACTGGAACATGTATCCCGAATTTGACTTGCGGTCCGAGGGATCACCACTCCAGTCAGCATCACAGTAACCAATGAGAGTTAATGGTTCACCGTTCGCAGCTGACAGTTTCAGCTTGCAGTCGGCAGTCTTCAGCAGATATCGTAACAACGCGTTTTAGTTCGACCCAGTCGATCTCCGTTGGGTAGCTAACTTGCCTGCTCAGGATCGAAACACTTGCGGCGATGTCCAGCCTTGTATTCACTGCAACATATAACAGCGCACCTACCAGGCTGTGGTAGTGCTGGTTCGTGTCCAGCTTCGGGCTGCCTACCCGACTGCGGTAATACCCAGGATCGAGCGGAATACTCGAGCCTTTCGCGTTCTGCAGACCGAAACGCTGCGCAAGCACCTGGATGAAAACCTTCTGGTCCAAACAGAAGTACCCTTCACGGTCTCTTGACACTCGAACTCCAAGGAACTGGTTTACCTCTCCCAGCGAAGTCAAAGAAATCTTCTTCTGCAATTCAGCTTCGATTCGCTTGATCTCCTTCTGAGTTGTGCTCGCGACTACCATGTCGTCAACATAGATAACGAGGTACACGACTTCGCCGTCCGGCAACACCTTCACGTACAGGCACGGATCTGATCCCGATTGCAAGAAACCAAGCTCTTTCAGCATCGAACTGATCGTAAAGTTCCACACACGTGCCGCCTGCTTTAGACCGTACAGGCTGCGCTCGAGCCTGCAGACCAGTTTCTCTTTCTTTGGAACTACAAATCCCTTAGGCTGCTGCATGTACACTTCCTCTTTCAGCTTGCCGTGTAGATAAGCAGACTTGACGTCCAGGTGATGAACTGACTGATCGTTAGGAGAATCCGCAAAGTCGTCTGAGTTGCCACCGGAGCGAAAACGGCATCATAATCTACTCCGAACTTCTGCGAAAACCCTCTTGCTACAAGTCGCGCTTTGAACCGAGACACGTTGCTCACGCTGTCGTGCTTCTTCTTATATACCCACTTGCAGCTTATAGGAGCACGACCAGCAGGTAGCTCAACGAGTATCCACGTTCGATTCTCCATCAGCGACTGGTATTCTTCCGTTATCGCGGCCTTCCACAACTCTTGCTCCGGACCAGATATGGCTTCTTCGTACGACACTGGCTCCTCCTGGACCAACATGACTGCGTTGACTTCATAGTCAGCGAACCGCCTTGGCAGCACGCCTCGGGTGCTCCTCTTTAGACCTTCTTGCACTGGCGCATCCGTTTGATCGGGCTGTTCTTGCTCGGCATCCGTGTTATCTTCCGATTCGTCCTCGCTTTGAGACTGTCCAGGACTTGACACATCTTCTTGCTACTGACTTCCGTTGCTCGTGATCTCGACTTCAACAAGTTCTTCCGTTGGAGGCGTCGGTGGCTCCAACAATCAATACGAAACTAACGATTTTAAATTGGCTCACTAGCCTATTGGTCCTAAGCAAACGATTAACGTATCCCATTCTAGTCGAAATTCTAGTACTACGCAATGTTTGTTTTGATTCGCTATGAAAGTTTGACAGATAAAATGAGGGGTTATTGGTTTTTCCTGTGTTTCGAGGGGTGAATCGATTAGCTTGGGACCGAAGAGAGTACCAGAGCTGAGCCAAAAACTTGTGCACGTTATTTCGGGACCTTCTGGTCTTAGAGTTACCTCTATGGTGGCTCCTCCTGAATCTCTACAAACCGAGCATCACGACTAATGGTGATTGCAGCTGTCTCGGTGTTCAAGAACCTGTAAGCCTTCCTATCACTGCAGTAACCCACGAAAATCAGCTTCTGGGCTTTACTGTCTAGCTTGGAACGTTTAACGTCCGGGATGTGGACGAACGCAGGACAACCAAACACTTTCAAATGAGCTAGTGTAGGTTTCTTGCCGAACCACCTTTCGAAAGGAGTTCTATCAACAGCACGAGATGGCAATCTATTTTGCAAATACGCAGCGGTGGCTACCGCCTCCCCCCAGTACTTTTTATCTAATCCTGCGTCCGAACCGACGGTGCCAGGTATGCTGGCAGTTCTGCAGGTGTCGAGCCTCCTTGCCCAACCGAGCTTCTACTGCAAATTTCAAGGCGAACAAATTTCCACGGGGTTCCGCTACTGCTAATACTTTGCCTTGTGCCGATATGATTTCACATCGATCACCACTAAATTCCACTTTTAGTCCTTTCTTCACTAGCTTCCGTACCGAAAGAAGTCCACTTTCCAGCGACGGCATGTAGAGCACGTCTTTGAACGGAATGTCCATGAGAGTTCCATCTCCACTCACACACTTCACCGTGCCACTACCGAGTCCACCCGACATTGTCTCTGATCCATCGGCCAGGACCGATTGTCATTTGTCATGTGGCTGGAACAACCACTATCGACAATCCAGGGACGTCGATCGGATTGATATCAATGTTGTTCATTTGTCAACTTGTCACTCCCAACACAGTTTACCCATTTTTGGGTAGGTTCAGTTTTGACGGATCTGGGTGGATTCTACCCAAATTTGGGTAGTTTTGAAATAGCATGTAGAAGCGAAGACAACAAATCAAGAAGACTGGCAACTTTGCCAGGATCCAAGCGACAGATACAATGGTGCTGCGCTTGAGTGAAGGTGGAAACAACGCATTGAAAAATGAGCAAATACACAAACCATTCATCTGAGGATGTAATATTTGCTATCAAATTCGTTCGAAGCATTTACCTTTGAGCGGCAGATGACGCGACTGTACCTGTCTCATAGCGTTCGTATGAGAAAATGAAAGAGTTGATTTGTTGTCTTCGCTAGAAGCCTAGAATTCATCTGCATTGTAAGTAGCTTTGAATAAGGTCCTTTTACATTCCCCTCTCTAATCCTTTGAGTTTTTCTGGAATTGCCTTAGAAGTTTTCTAAATTTTCGAAGAAATGCATTGCACTTGATTCGTCTAAACTAGATGACTATTTTCCAATCTTATTCTAAATATCTTGTACGGAAGTCATAGTCGGAGGCAAGTGTTTAATGGGGCTTGGTTTTTAACCAACTGTCATCATATGCGTCATTTGGAAATTGCTCAATAAATCAACCAACGCCACATTTAATGTTACTTAAAAGTTTTATTATTTACATAAATATTACACAAAAACAAGAGAGAAAATGGCTACACTATTACACTTCTTCTAACTGATGTTAGGTATAATACCTTCCTTCTCAACGACAAGCCCGTGAAGAAAATTTCCTTTTCCGCGTAGAAGCATTTGTACTTTCGCCACCAAACCCAGCCGTCGTCCGCCATTATGATGTCATTGAAAAAGTTTACACAAAACGTGGACGCAAACTGCATCGAAACCGGTATGTTTAGTCTTTCATTACGAGAAAAAAAAAACAACAAAACATTATGTTCAATGTTTTTTTTTCTTCGCCATCATAAGAGTTTGCCACTCTTATTCAGTGTCATTCGCGATTAAATTTTATCATCGCCGCATCAAAGAAGGCTGCGAAACGAACGACAACGACTGTCACACTGCGCGGTTACCATTGGTGACCGACGACGGCACACATCGACTGGAAGACAGGTTTGCAGGGGGCTTTGCGCAATCGTGAAAACTGGTTTTCATCGGCGAAAAGGAAAACGCTGGCCGCTGTCTCCAGACCGCCTCGCGTGTGATGTGTGAGTGTGAAAAATTTACAGTTTCTACACTTTTCCCAAACGAAACTCGAAGTTGGAAGCGTTTTTGTGCAATAGCAGGTTATCTGGTACTAAATGCTCGTTGTTCTAAAATTTCGTTTGTTTTTCGCTAAAAAAAATTATAACAAAAATAAGGGAGAACTTAGAAACTAATTTCAACGGGGGGAAAGGAAGGAAGTCATTCCAGCTTGAAATTTCCATAAAATACAATTTCTAAAACATTATCAAACAAAAACTCAATAAATGGAGAGAGAAAAATGTGAATGAAGGATGCGGGAAAACGTCCAAACATAACCTTGCTTGTCACTATCGGTTTGTGGTTTGCACAGGTGCCATGGTGATAATAAAATGTGTATAATACAATGAGAAACGATAAGAGGACAAAGATCAGATAAGCGAAAATCTCGCGAAAGAAGGAAAGAGACGATCGAAAATCATAAAATAGAAGGGTAAAAGGTACAACAGTGAGTAAACGTAGATTGGCTTATTAAAAAAAATAAAAATAATATGAATTATCTAGCTTATAATCTCTGAAATGGTTTCTATCCCGTTTGTTTTCCTCTCGCGGCTGACGTAGTTCGGATAATTCTTTCACTCGCGCTCACTCTCATGATTTTCTAGCATGGCCTACTCGGCTGACGGCAGTGGGCTCTGAGAAAATGCTGGGGATTCAGACGAATTTATTTCTTGAAGCCGCCGTTCTCATTTAATTCGTTGAGGAATTGCTGTAATTGAGGGGGAAAAGTTTGAATTGAGGGGACCGACAAAAACTACAATGTTCTTACATATTGATGAGGTGAGTGAGATTCGTGACCGTAGTCGGCCCACTTGGTTAGATCCATCGTAGGAAGGATTCCGCTCTTGCATGGCACTCTTGGATTGCTGTTTGAAGGAGTGAATATTTAATGTTGACAGTTGCCATAACTCGAAGCGAACTTACATTTCGTGATCGGGCAACACCATCGGGTAGATTTGCACCGTATCGATCAGATCGGTGTTGTCGCAGATGAGCCGCGCCAGCTTGGCCTTGCGGACTTCCTGCAGCTGTTCTGGGGTGAATGATGACGGCTGATTGGGCAGCTCGTACCAGAACCGATCGCCACGTCGGACGTAACTGAACTGGGTGGCGATGACACAGGCGAAGGTCGGTCCCAACATAGATCCCGGCAGCGAGCGCTCGGACACACCGCCCGACCACAGGTCCACGTCCGATGGGTGTCTGTTGAATAAGCGATTAGTTTGTGTCCGAAAACTATGCGGTTCAAAAACTTACTCGAAGATGCTCTCGTACCGCCGAACGGTCTCATTCGGCATTGATCCGAACAGCTCCTGGAAGGTGTCGGCCGTCGGCAGTCCGCAGAACTTTCTGAACTCCATGTATCCAGGGACGCCAAACTCACGACCTCGCTGCATGTTGAACGACACCAGATCCATACCGAAGCGGGCGCCTTCCTTCTTGAACAGATGGTTGGTGACTTCCTGGGTGATCGAGTCGTCCATAGCCTGGGCAACCTGGTTCATCAGACCCATCAGGTATTCGTCGTACACACCAGCACGGTACAGATCGTACGGCCGACGGATCAGATCCGATAGACGCTTGGAGGCGATGAACTTGTGAGCCTTGGACCAGCGTTCAATGGCCGTCGGCAGCAGCGAGTGACCAAAACGGAAGGCAGCGGCGGAGAAAGCGTCAATAATGGCAGGGTTGATGTTCTCATCATATCCATCCCAGTGGCCTTCCTTCAGTGGAAGCAAGCCGAACTTCTCCATCACTTCTTTGCCGAGCAGAATCGGTAAGAATTCATTGTAGGTGATGTGCTGGATGATAGCGATGTTGATACGGCGAGTTTCCTGGAACAGAGTTTCGTCATCCCAGTGTGGGTTGATGCGGCCAAGCTCCGTCGCGATACGGTTGTGCTCACGAGCCAGCAGGGTGTGCATACAGGTTAGGACTAGCTGTTCGTTGACACGGATCTCACCGGCTTCGAAGCAGAACATGCTCTTGTTTGGTCGGGTGCAACCTTCATCCGGAATGTCCAGCTTCAGTGGCAGGAGGTCCTTCAGACCGTATTCCGCGAAGACGGGGTTCATGCGGAGCAGACCGTTGTAGCCGGTACGCAGCTTACGGGTGAACTTCTCGTTGACTCCGTAGATGGTGTTGCCGTCGATAACCGAGGTGAGGGTGTTGAACTGTTGACGCGATCCCAAGCGACATCCAGCGCGGGGCGATGGGAAACCACGAACGAAGTCGATACACTTAACGTTGAACAGCCGGTAGAAGTAATCGTCATCGGGGATGCGGATTTCGTTACAGTACGGATGCTTGAGATGAGGTGGACGCTTGCAGCATTCTTCCGGATCGTTGCGGTTGATCGGGTCCAGTGGAGTTCCGGTCAGGGTAAAATCGTGATCCATGAACTGTCCCCACGCGATGACGAATACGGTACCGGCATGGTCATGGTAGCCCTCATCGGGATGAATGGTACGGGACACGACACGGGACAGTGGAAGGTCACGGCCGGTTACGGATATTCTGGGAGCGTTGATACCGTCGGCGTACAGTGGACCGATCAGACGCTGGAACGGAGTCATGGCAGCTCCCCACGTGGGATGCTTCAGATTGTTGCACAGTCCATCGACACGGCGGTACTTGCCCGGGCGACACTCGACGCCGGACAGGAACGCTGGACATACTTCGCGGATCAATGTTTTCGAAGTATCGATCGACGGGAGACCCTTTTCGATTTCTTCGTACGACAGGCCGTACCTGTAAAGGGAAATAGAAGCTCAATTATCACCGGGGACGCGAGTTGTGAGGAGTTGACGGAACTTACGTCCTGGCGAGCTGAATGGAGATGTCCAGCAGCAGTTCGCCGACGGTGGCGATATCTTCCGTTTTCCAGTCACCCTTCGGTTGAGACACGCGGATGCGCTTGCGAGCATCCAAGTAGGCCTGGTTGATGGCATCGAACGTGATGCATGACGTCGGTTCGGTGTGCACCGGAGCTCTACGATTGGAGAAGGACAATTGTTTATATGTTGTAAGGTTGGCCAATGAGTTTAATGGGTACTTACGACGTTCCACGGAACAGATTTAGGTTGTAGTCGAAGGCGGACGACTTGGCAGGACCGCTGACATAGAGGGCGCACTCAGGAGCATGCTGATCGAAGGCCAGGTATTGTGAATGGACTGCAACGAACGTCGATATTATTGCCAGTAACCTGTGTAGGCGTAGAGGAAGACAAACGAAAGAGAAGAAGTCAATAAAAGTCCATAATAAGCTACGGCGAATTACGACCTAGACTTTGCACAGCTGAGAGCGTTTTTTTTAGGGAAGGTGGGAGCTCCGCTAATAGAGTTGGTTTGCGTAAATTGGCATTATACATTCGACACAGAGACTGTTAGTGCAGCTCTTCTCGTCAACGGCGATGTTGAACGGTGACAGAGCACTTTTTAATTTTATGAATGGTACTTGTGGCGGGCCAAGAACGGCGCCGCTCACTTGCTGGTGCTGCAACAAACAAGTTGCCCTCAAAATGACATTGTAGAGGTCCTTCAAGAAAGAAAAAAGCTCATTTGAAACAAGAGTGAACGCAATCCATCCACGGACGACATTCACCGATCTGCACCGTGCTGCACTAAGAAATGCAAGCGTTTGCTGCAGCGCAGGAGTGTTGCAATGTGTCATAAATCATGGCTCATTGCATTCGCCAGCTATCAAGGAACGGACCGAACTTCAGTTGCAGTTGCTGCTGCTGCAAACATTCTTTCTGTATCTTCTGAGCTTCGAGCAAATCGCTCTCGCGTGCTCGCACATGGCTCTGACTCACCCCTCGAGAACGAATGACAGTTCACTAGCATCCAAGTGGGCTTGTCGACCGTTCTAAAGTCGATGTCTACTAGGCCTACTCGAAAAGCGTGCACAATTCGCACACGTGCCTGCGTGTCAACTTTGACGTCGATGACAAGATACGGGCTCTGCGGGCATGTCTGCTATGTGGTCAAAGAATTCGATTAGTCATTTTCAAACCTTTTCCCATTACAAAATTTCCATGTGTATGATGACACTTGCGGATAAAAGTGACAACCAGACTGACCGGAGAAGCTTGAAGTGATGAACTTTTATTTTTGCTCCTTTCGCCCAACAAAAATACAGCTGCTGTCGGCCATCCAAGTAGTCGACTCCAGCTGCGCCGGTCCTCGTCGCCGGGCGACGGTGACAACTATTTATTTGCACGCGATCTGAAATGGCAACTCTGCGCGAACGAGCCAGACAAGTTTTGAACTGGCGCAACCGCTTTTCTTCCAATTACTTAATGGAAGTTTATGATCTTCCGAGCCTTACTATGTAGTGGCATCGTTTCGCAAAGCAAACACACCAATCGGGAAGTTGTTCTCCGTCCCGTCCCGACGGCCTCAAGTGGTGTCTGTCTATATGTAACGCAGTATTCCTACTCTCAATCACGCGGGGATCCGATCTTGCCTCGGCGTAACCGCATGCGTGCGTGCGGTCTTCAAATCACTTTCGCTTTCGTTCAAATCGAAGTTGAGCACGCTGCTGGGCAACCATCAGAGCCTACTTGATTGTGTGTTTTCAAAAGCAACATAAACAGCAACAACAACAACAACAACAACAACTGCAGAAGAGGTTAGATTTCAGTTCGGTTTTAAGCGATTTCAGACGGGAGCAGGAAGGCGGCCGGCAGGCCACCACCCCGGGGGAAGATAGAAAGATATTGCGCGATCGGAATTTATTGAATAACGCTGCAGCTAACTTGCAGATGCCTAGGTAGGTACTCCTTTTATGACGCAGAAGCGTAGTTGTTTTCCTTTTTGCATTTTTCATGTACCAGTACAAGCATCTCGATCACGTTGCGTGAGTTGATTTTATGCTTTTAAGATATGTGAAACCGCCAGTAGACAAAGTAGCATGACTGTGCGATGTGCATGCTCGCGTGCTCACGCGCTTCCGAGAAGAAGACATTCTTTTCAGCTTGTTACACCGGATAAGTGGTTGAGTTGCGTTTGATTTGCGAAAGTGTTCAGTTGTTACCGTCTCCTACCCTGGACCTGTGATTTAGCTGCAAGGCTTACAATGTTTGGCGATCGAATTTTGAAAGCATCAATGCAATCAAAGTAAGCAGGTTCCCATGGTTTTAATTGTGAGTTTTTTTTTATAGCTCGTAGAACCATCGAAAAATAATAAAAGCTATGAAGCATTTTAAGATTTCACTCCCTTAACTCGCCATGCAAAGTTTTGAAATCGAAACGGATGGTCACTCTATACACTTATTTTGCGCCAACTTTTTTCTTAGTGTGCCTCGCGTGTGTCGCAGCTGTGCCAAGGGTGCTGTCATTGAATTGACTTTGTTTGCATTTGAATAATGGCATGTTTGGCAACCCGGTTAATTTGACAGTTTAAATGTTTGATTCTTCAACTTTAGCATAATCAACGTGCACAGCCCTCACTCCGGAAGCACTGATGATGACAAGGACGCATTTTACGCGCAGCTCGACCGCGAGTACGATCGCTGCCCAAGCCACGACGTCAAGATCATCATAGGAGACCTAAACGCTCAGGTAGACCAGGAGGAGGAATTCAGACCGACGATTGGAAAGTTCAGCGCCCACCAGCTGACGAACGGGATCGGCCTACGACTCATCGATTTCGCCGCCTCCAAGAACATGGCCATACGTAGCACCTTCTTCCAACACCACCTCCCCTATCGTTACACCTGGAGATCACCACAGCAGATGGAATCGTAAATCGATCACGTTCTGATTGATGGACGGCACTTCTCCGACATTATCGACGTCAGGACCTATCGTGGCGCAAACATCGACTCTGACCACTACCTGGTGATGGTCAAACTGCGCCCAAAACTTTCCGTCATCAACAATGTACGGTACCGACGCCCGCCACGGTACAACCTAGAGCGACTGAAGCAACCGGATGTCGCCTTAGCATACGCGCAGAATCTCGAGGCAACGTTGCCAGAGGAGGGCGAGCTCGATGTGCCCCCTCTAGAGGACTGCTGGAGTACAGCCATCACCGACGCAGCCGAGAGCACCATCGAGTACGTGGAAAGAAGTCGACGGAATGAATGGTTCGACGAGGAGTGCAGAGTGATTTTGGAGGAGAAGAACGTAGCGCGGGCGGTAATGCTGCAGCATGGAATCCGACAGAACGTGGAACGGTATAAACAGAAGCGGAAGCAGCAGACCCGCATCTTTCGGGAGAAAATCGCCGCCTGGAAGAAGCGGAGTGCGAGGAAATGGAACTGCTGTGCCGTTCCCAAAAAACACGGAAGTTCTACCAGAAGCTCAACGCATCCCGCAACGGCTTCGTGCCACGAGCCAAAATGTGCAAGGATAAGGACGGGAGCCTCTTGACGGACGGACGTGAGGTGATTGAAAGGTGGAAGCAGCACTTCGATGCGCACCTGAATGACGAGGAGAACGTAGGCACGGGAGACCAGCGCAATGGAGGAAACGACTGCGTCAGTGCAGCAGAGGACGGAACTGACCCAAATCCCACGCTGAGGGAAGTTAAGGATGCCATGCAGCTGCAGCTCAAAAACAACAAAGCAGCTGGTAAGGATGGTATCGCAGCCGAACTCATCAAGATGGGCTCAGAAAAGTTGGCCACCTCTGGGAAACAGAACAGCTACCGGAGGAGTGGAAGGAGGGGGTAATCTGCCCCATTCACAAGAAAGGCAACCATTTGGAATGTGCGAACTTCAGAGCGATCACCATTTTGAATGCCGCCTACAAAGTGCTATCCCAGATCATCTTCCGTCGTCTATCATTTAAAATGGCCGAGTTCGTGGGAAGTTATCAAGCCGGCTTCATCGACGGCCGATCGACAAATCCTCCAGAAATGCCGTGAATACCAGGTCCCAACGCATCATTTGTTCATTGACTTTAAGGCGACATACGACAGTATCGACCGCACAGAACCATGGAAAATCATGGACGAGAACGGCTTTCCTGGGAAGCTGATCAGACTGATCAAAGCAACGATGGACGGTGTGCAAAACTGCGTAAGGGTTTCGGGTGAACTATCCAGTTCATTCGAATCTCGCCGGGGACTGCGACAAGGTGACGGACTCTCATGCCTACTCTTGAACATCGCTCTAGAAGGTGTAATGCGACGAGCCGGGTTCAACAGCCGGGGTACGATTTTCACGAAATCCGGTCAATTTGTGTGCTTTGCGGACGACATGGACATTATCGCAAGAACATTTGAAACGGTGGCAGAACTATACACCCGCCTGAAACACGAAGCAGCAAAGGTCGGACTGGTGGTGAGTGCGTCAAAAACAAAGTACATGCTAGTAGGCGGAACCGAACATGACAGGATTTGTCTAGGAAGTAATGTCACGATAGACGGGGATACTTTCGAGGTAGTGGAGGAATTCGTTTGCTTTGGATCCTTACTGACGACTGACAACAATGTGAGTCGTGAAATACGAAGGCGCATCATCAGTGGAAGTCGTGCCTACTACGGGCTCCAGAAGAAACTACGGTCAAAAAAGATTCACCCCCGCACCAAATGTACCATGTACAGAACGCTAATAAGACCGGTGGTCCTCTATGGACACGAGACATGGACTATGCTCGAGGAGGACGTGCAAGCTGCTAAGGACGATCTTCGGCGGTGTGCAGGAGAACGGTGAGTGGCGGCGAAGAATGAACCACAAGCTCGCTGCACTCTACGGCGAACACAGCATCCAGAAGGTGGCCAAAGCCGGAAGGATGCGGTGGGCAGGGCATGTTGCAAGAATGCCGGACAACAACCCTGCAAAGTTGGTGTTCGCTACTGATCCGGTTGGCACAAGAAGGCGTGGAGCGCAGAGAGCACGATGGGCGGACCAGGTATAGCGTGATCTAGCGAGCATTGGGCATGACCGAGGATGGAGAGCGGCAGCCGAAAACCGAGTATTGTGGCGTACTATTGTTGATTATGTCTTATCTTAAATGTTATGTTGTACAAATAAATGTATGTATGTTTTGTTTTGAAGGAACAGTAGTGGAGTTCGAACCAAGAAGACGATCGAGAGGCACCTCAGTTGGACAAGCTAATATCGGACTGGCTCGACTAGAGGATCCCACCGAGAAGGTGAAGGAGTTCCTCCAACCGCTGCAGCTGCTTAGCAAAGACAACATTGAAATACATTTCAACAGTGAGCATGCATAAGGGTCTATACGCGATGATCGATTCTCTTCGTCGATTTTCTCTTTTGTTAATAACTCGCTAGATTTAACGTTTCTCGGTGCGTTGGCTGTTGCTTTTGATAGCCAATACAACCTGTTACTACTCTGCATTGAACAAATTCTAGAAAATTGTTTCGCTTAGCAAAGAGAAAATCGAAGAAAATAATCGATCATCGCGTATTCGCCCTTATGCATGCTCACTGTCGATTTGAAATCTACAGCCCCTGTGACAAGCTGCTGCTAATGTTGAAACCGCTGAAACTCTTCCGGGCTTGGCTACCTGAAGAGAATCGCAACAACACGGTTTGAGGTGATCAAGGTCAAGTACCAACTGGATGTGAAGAAACGGAATGAAGCGGCTATATTGCTTAATCGGCGGATTTGAAGACGGTGACACTGAAGAATGCGACGAAAGCGTTCCGCTACTAAAGACTGGCTTCTTCAGTGGTGTCACTGAGGATCAGGTGGATGCATTCAAAAAGTGCTCTGCAAAAATTGATTCCTGCTGATCCGATGTTGCCTTTTACCACCACTTAGTCTGGGCTCAGAACCCCGCAGCCACAGATTTCGAAGTGTTCAGCCCGAAAAAACTACAGAGTACCTGAATAGTGAAGGGGCGTTTCTCTTCCTTTCTCCCACACAAAGCTGCCGTAAAAGGGACGCAATTTTTGATGTTTTGAAGTAGGACTACGTCTGTGATTTCTATATGAGGGTACACTTTGTGATAACCGTAAATCAAACATGTAACACAATCATGAAAGATTTTGAACGTTAATAACTCAGCTGCCCCGGGACCAATTTCAATAATTTCATCACCAATCGATCGGGAATATTTCTGCGCATCTGCTGAAATGAAGACTTTATAATTTTTTTTAAAGGTATCTATTGAAAATTGCACGAATGTGTAACTGTTGCTATGATAATTAAAATTATCAGCGGTTGCCTGCAGAAAGCGTCCCTAACACAGATTTCAAAGTTGAATTCCATCCGGTCTCATCGAACGGTGTTTATTGAATCACCGCGTGGTGAGTGTAGGTGTTCTCCAGTACACAACGCAAGGCTCCCCGCAAGCAGCTAGCTACCAAGGCTGGCCTCAACCGCTGATGGTGTCCGGTCGTTGGCATCAGATGCAGCAGCAGCAGCAGTGCTTTCGGCGCGTGGCGTTGAACATTGTTCTCCACTACAAAACGAAAGGCTGCCTGCAAGCAGCGATCTGCAGCAGCCCACAAGAACATCCATAGAAGGAGGAAGAAGCCGCACCGCTATTGATCAGAATCAGTAGCTTTTCGTGAGTCACTGTGGGCCATCTATGCCAAGCGCGTCACCTTCATTCCAAACAACATACAGCTCACCAGCCTCATCTGTGTTTAACAGCTCAGCATTACCACCATAAATTTGTAAAAGAGTATTTTTTGGACATTTGTCAAGGTCATCAATCGGATGTCAGTTCTCATATCAAGATAGAGCTGGAATTAGGGCGCAACTGCTTTTCGATGATGTCTTGAAAGTCAAGGCTCGCCCACGCAAATCAACATCACCATCAGGTAGGGTAAGACTTTTTCTACCCGACGGTATTGTTGGTTTGCGTGGGCGTGCCTTGAATTCCTAAAAATCATCGAGAGAAAAAATTGTTTAGAAAAGCTGTTACGCCTAATTCCAGCTCTATCTAGATATGTTTCAATCTAACATATCATGTACTTTAAGGCAACATTGGGGGTGCGATTTCAAAAACCAAAGTCGGTCGCGGCATGAAACTTGATGAAACTGTTGTGATTTTGATCCAGAGATTTTTTTTTTCCTTTGGTTTGTTTTTTTCCGTCGATCTTGTTTTCCGTGCTGAGCACCAATGCTACCGACGTGCCAGGAAGGCAGCTCCCACACCTGGACCCTACCTATCGACCCATCAACTCATGAACCGGGGACCAACGGCTTTACTTCCCATCCGAAGGAAGGCGTGATCAGAGATGTTATGCCTCAGAACATCCCGGCGGCGCCGACTGGGATTGAATCCAGGCCTGCTGGGGTGAGAGGTAATCACGCTTACCACTACACCACCGGCGCCGTTCTTGATCCAGAGATGATGGATTTTAATTCTTAATACGCCAATCGATAGGAATTTTCTACTAATCTGTTAAAATTAAGACTTTATCATTTTTCAAAATGTCACTATTGAAAATTGCATGAATGTGCAACTGTAGCTATGATAATTAAAATTATCACCGATAGCCTGCGAAAACCGATTTCCCCAACACAGATTTCAAAGTTGAATTTCATTCGGTCTCACTAAACGGTGTTTATTCAATCACCGCGTGGTGAGTGGTGGTGTTTTCCAGTAAACAACGAAAGCGAGCTGCAGCCCACACGAGCATCCATAGAAAGAGGAAGAAGCTGCACCGCTATTGATTGGAATCGAAAGGGGGAGGGGGGTTAATTTTTCCTCAATTTAGCGTGACATAATAAATGGATTGCCCCTAATTGCCCTGATCTGGTAAGCACGGATTGAATTATTGATTTGAACCGCGATTCGGACAGGCATTAGGATGTGTGCTGTTGAGGAATTTAGTGGGGAATCCCATCTCGATTTAGGGGAATCTGGCGTTGAAACAGTTGACGTTTTTTACTACACTCGCTTCGTTGTCGTGCGCGAAAGTCTATTTGTATTTGTACGCTCTACCGTCGTCTTTCTCACACAACACAAACGGTAGAATAACATTCGAGCAAAAAGAAAATAATCAAATAACTTTCATATGACATGTGTGATTTCGTTCTAATTCCTCAATTTGGTGTTAATTAAACCATTTCTGATCTGAAATGTGTATACTAGGATATCATTGCTGGCTATTTTCAGAATTCACACAAGCACAACATCAGCAGCTCTTATTATGAGAAAAACTAAAATGCATACATTTGCGACGATTTTCGGCGACAGTGTCGTATGACAGAGCTTGTCATATGACATTTTAGTTTGGTGCTGTACTATGATAGCTTGTTTTGCAATTGTCGTAGCCAAAGTCAGTCGATTATCACAGAAAATGTGTCGAGTACCGTAGTAGCGGTGTACCTGTATTTTTTTATAAATTTCTCATACAACTGAGTAGAGAAGTGACTCTCGCTCTGAGTTATTCTCATTGGCCATGCATGTTGAAACAAAACCGCAAATTTTTGCCCAGTTCTTGTGGTATAGTGTACTACCAACCAGCGGGAACTAACGATTTTAAATTGGCTCACTACTTGACTAGCCTATTGGTCCCAAGGAAATCGATTAACTTACTCCATTCTAGTTGAAATTCTAGTACTACAGTATGTTTGTTTTGATTCGCTATGAAAGTTTGACAGATAAAATGAGTGGTTCGTGGATTTTCCTATGTTTCGAAGGGTGCATCGATTAGTGTGGGACCGAAGATAGTGTCAGAGCTGAGCCAAAAATTTGAGCACGTTTCTTCGGGACCTTCTGGCCTTAGAGTTACCTCTATGCTCTTACTCTCCTTAACTGAAGATCGGGAGAATCTCATCTACCCTCTCGGGGGAATTTCATCCATCCTCTCGGGGGAATTTCATCTATCCTCTTGGGGGAATTTCATCTACCCTCTTGGGGGAATTTCATCCTCCCTCTCGGGGGAATTTCATCTTCCCTCTCGGGAGAATTTCATCTATATTCCCAGGGGAATTTCATCTACCCTTTCGGGGAAATTTCATCTACCCTCTCGGGGAATTTCATTCAACCTTTCGGGGGAATTTCACCTGCCTTCTCAGGAAGATTTCATCCACCCTCTCGGGGGAATTTCATCAACACTCTTGGGGGAATTTCATCTTCCCTCTCGGAGGAATTTCATCTATATTTCATCTACCCTCTCGGGGGAATTTCATCAACCCTCTTGGGGAAATTTCATCTTCCCTCTCGGAGGAATTGCATCTATATTCTCAGGGGAATTTCATCTACCCTCTCGGGGGAATTTTATCTATATTTTCAGGGGAATTTTCTCTATATTCTTAGGGAAATTTCATCTGCCATTTCGGGGGAATTTCATCTAACCTCTCGGGGGAATTTAATCTATATTCTCATGGGAATTTCATCTATATTCTCAGGAGAATTTCATCTGCCCTTTCGGGGGAATTTCATCTACCCTCTTGGGGGATTTTCATCTTCCTTTTCGGGGGAATTTCATCTATATTCTCAGAGTAATTTTATCTATATTCTCAGGGGAATTTCATCTACCCTCTCGGGGGAATTTCATCTACCCTCTCGGGGGAATTTCATCTACCCTCTCGGGGGAATTTCATCTAACCTCTCGGGGGAATTTCATCTATATTCTCATGGGAATTTCATCTATATTCTCAGGGGAATTTCATTTACCCTCTCGGGGGAATTTCATCTACTTTCTCAGGGGAAATTCATCTACCCTATCGGGGGAATTTCATCTATATTCTCAGAGTAATTTTATCCATATTCTCAGGGGAATTTCATCTACCCTCTCGGGGTAATTTCATCTACCCTCTTGGGGGAATTTCATCTTCCCTCTCGGGGGAATTTCATCTTCCCTCTCGGGGGAATTTCATCTATGTTTTCAGGGGAATTTTCTCTATATTCTTAGGGGAATTTCATCTGCCATTTCGGGGGAATTTCATCTAACCTCTCGGGGGAATTTAATCTATATTCTCATGGGAATTTCATCTATATTCTCAGGGGAATTTCATCTGCCCTTTCGGGGGAATTTCATCTACCCTCTTGGGGGATTTTCATCTTCCCTTTCGGGGGAATTTCATCTATATTCTCAGAGTAATTTTATCTATATTCTCAGGGGAATTTCATCTACCCTCTAGGGGGAATTTCAACTACCCTCTAGAGGGAATTTCATCTACCCTCTCGGAGGAATTTAATCTTCCCTTTCGGAGGAATTTGATCTATATTCTCAGAGTAATTTTATCTATATTCTCAGGGGAATTTCATCTACCCTCTCGGGGGAATTTCATCTAACCTCTCGGGGGAATTTCATCTATATTCTCAGGGGAATTTCATTCACCCTCTCGGGGGAATTTCATCTACTTTCTCAGTGGAAATTCATCTACCCTATTGGGGGAATTTCATCTACCCTCTCGGGGAAATTTCATCTGCCGCTCATAACCGATGTCATAACCGGAGCAAGATTTCCAGCCTCAGTCACGGTTTCGAATCTGCTGATCCCTGTTGGTCCGCTACTGCCACTATTCTTTATGCTGGTGTCCTTTGCCGGTCGTCCGCACTCTCCAAAGTCCGTGTTAACATGCTTCTGTTTCATTTCCCTTCAGATGTCACTGATGATCTTAATGGTGACATATATAGGAAATTACACTCACACTTTGTCCCGTTAATTATCCTGTTGATAGTTAACGGAACAAAGTGTGTGTGCAATTTCTGATTTCTGATTCTGAGATGTCACCATTAATAACAGTAGTGCCATCTGAAGGATAATTAACACAGAATCATGATAACATGATTAATTATAACGCTTGATATTTGATAGATTTTTATTTGAGCACAGGTAAAGATAAATTGAATTCAAGTTAACTTAAATAAGTTTTAGTTGAAAGCAACTTCTCTGTCATAGCTCTGCAACATAAAGATTTGTGATGCCAGGTGAATTTTGATTTCTAAAGTTGTTTTGCCTTGACTAACATTTGTAAGCTTCCGAAAGTTTGGTGAACATGTGTTTTTTAATTTATTTGATAAGGCTCAATCAAATTAACTTTACAGAGCCGAGGATTCTTGTTCACTATACAATACATCTTAAAACTATAGTCAAAATATACAACACAATAAATACTTTATCTTCCGCTGTCCAATAAGCCTCCTCCATTCCAGTGGTTTCATTGTATCGCAGATTCACCAACGGGGGTCAAAGCGCTTCCATTGCAGCAGTGGACGCATTCATCACGAAACGGTTGCTTTCCAAAGTCGACGACGCATCGACTGAAAGAACTGCTGATGAAGAACAATGAGAAGGACCACACAATGGTTGCTGCCGAGTGAAGAGACGATCACGTGACACACATCGAGAGTGGTCTGCTTCTGTCGACAGCCGAGTGAACACTGAGGTGAACATGTGTAGAACCTAATTATGAATAATAAAGGAACTAATTTTCTATTGAAAAATGTGATCCTAATTTTAGGATTTATTCAACAACCGCCCAATTAAATAAAAATAGTGAATTGCTCTTTCTGGAGTTAAATTTCTAAACCAGTTATTTTGTTATTAATTTATTATTGAATGGAGCAGTATAAATATTTTCGTAGTTCTATGTCAACAATCCGGTCGTGCTTTGGACACAACCCTTATATTATTGTTGAGCTATCTTCAAAGCTCGAAGCTCTTAGGTTTTTGCATAGTATTCCTTTAATTTATCCTCAGAATAGCTATATATTCGCTCAAGAATCCCTTATGAATTCTCATCAGAAGACCATTAACCTCTCCTTAAAATTCTCTTGGAATTCTAATCACAATCAAAATTTACTTCAGAAAATTGAAATGTCCAAGATTCAGTGCCTATCCAAATCTCAGTATCGTGACTGATTTCTAGAATCCTAAAATCTTTAAGATTGAAGTACTCCGTATTGCAATTTCAAAATTCACTATCTCACTTTCAACATTTCAATCTAATGAACCATTCAGTTCTATCGCTTTCGGTATTTGTGAAATTTGAATTCTGTATCTGTCTATGTGGATAGATTAAAGAGAGGGAGGGTAGTGTTCAAGGTTCATATTTGGATGATTTTCCATGCAGGGGCAGGAAGAGTTGTCCCATAGAGGTAACTCTAAGACTAGAAGGTCCCGAAGAAACGTGCTCAACTTTTTGGCTCAGCTCTGGTAATCTCTTCGGCCCCAAGCTAATCGATTCACCCCTCGAAACATAGAAAAATCCAGTAACCCCTTATTTTATCTGTCAAATTTTCATAGCAAATCGAAACAAACATAGTGTAGTACTGGAATTTTGACAAGAATGGGGTACGTTAATCAATTTGCTTGTGACCAATAGGGTCAAGTAGTGAGCCAATTTAAAATCGTTAGTTTCGTATTGATTGTTGGTTGTCCCTCCGAATATTCCCTGCGATTAAGAAAACAATTTTTAAATCTTGAAGTTGAAACAATTTTCATAATCTAGAGATTTCTCATATTTGTTACAGTTTCGGAGTTTACCAAATTTTCATGGTTTCTAGTATTAGCAACATTTTTAAAAATTCGAAAAATTTGATTTGCTCCTGAATTTTTGCAGTTGACTACCGCGGTTGAGAAGCATGCATGTGCCAGCATAATTCGTCGTTGATACTAACAAAAAGATAAAATGGTCAACCATTTGCCAAACGGCTTTCACTTTCAATGCACGACTTCGTTTGATTGAAATTGCAACCGAAATGAAATAAATGAGCAATAAACTTGAAAAAAAAACTTGATCGGCCTATCGTTTGCAGTGTGCAAATAAACGTCATTCGTCGTGCGGGTCTGCCTGAATGGAATACTCAATGGTTGCTGCGATACGCACCGCACACGACACTAATCGAGTGCACAAATGGGGTCGTCGTTGAACTAGAACCCCACACGGCTACCAGCCACTTGCGGCCATATCAGGCCTATTAATAAAACTGAAAAAGAGACACCTCCACGAGGCGGATCGGTTGTCGCGATCGGTAACTAGATCGAATCGTTATTCATTTCCAGCACCATGTATCCTAGGTTGCCTAGGTCGCGCGTATCCTGACGCAATCGCTCGCCTACTAAACAACTAGATACTGGTGCTGTTGCTGCACTAGTTCCATTCACCGACAGGCAATGCGTACGTACCCGACTGACACGTTCGCGCATAAATTTCTGTGGGGTCTTACCACGTCTTTAGAACCCACACCGCACTGCACATTCCGTTCCGATTGAGGGCCAGGGAGGGGTGGTGCATTGCGTGATCAGGAATTTGAAAGGTTGTCAGCCACACATGTCGCGAGCGCGCACTCACAGTGACTTCTATTTTCTCAAGAGTTCATATTTTATACCAGCCTACTTTTCCGCCGCAGTTAGCGACATTTTGACATCGCTGGTGACACTTGCTACTTCTTGTAGGTCGTCTTGGAAGTGCAGGGCATAAATTTTCCTCCGAGCCCAAAAGTGAAGGCTTTCCAAGTCGCGCCAAGTGTTATGTTTGGGACAAGCTCTTGACAGCTTAGCTTTTTTTTCTTCTTCAAGTTCTTCAAGTCTGCGCGCATAATAATGGGTTATTCATTAGGGTTGGCCGCGTCGCCTCAAGGGATCGGCGTGTTTTATGAGGTGGCAATAAAGTATTCATTGGAACGGAAATTAGTGCGCGTCGTGAACGACTTTGTCTCCGACTGATATTTAATTGTCGCTTTTTTTTTTGTTGATGACTTAGTTGGTATACCTTGGGGCGTAGTCCGATCTAGTAAGAGTTAGCAAACAACTGTTACACAATGCCTACCCAGTTCGATCTAGTTTTCATTGATTTTGGTCTAACGGCTACATTTCCCATGCTCTAATAAGACGGCTCTCATCACTCTCCTCAGCAGACGGAAGTATTCATTAGAAATGTGAAGTTCACACGTTGCCAGGGTTGTTTATCTTTTTATCATGTCGGATTCAGTACCACACTGGTAAACTTGGTAAAAGATATATGGAAAATGTGGCTTTTTCTCTTGACTGTACTTTTATTGCGATGGTTCCCATCGTGCCGCTGCTCGTGCAACCGGCACACAATACAATGCCGTGCCGCTGCCGAGGGCTTGAAACCATTCTTCTTCGTTTGTATAGGCCATGTGGTCGAGGTGCCCGAGGATAGATTATATGGCCGTGTTCGCTGCGAATCAAGATCAAACCATTTTTTAGCGACTTCTTTTATGACCGGCAGTAAATATTAGTCTAATGATTTCTGCTATGCATGAGATGATAGCCGGTTCAAACGAAAGAGAAAGTGGTACCTACTGCCAACCCGAATCGATGTTTGGTAGGAGTTACGTATTGTTTGGAGCATCAGGCACCCAGTGATTGTTGGTTTACAAACAAATTGGACAAACCAAACAGCTGGTCATTTGATGGATTGTATTGAATAGGGGCCTCATAGCCTAGTCAGTAAAGACACGGTATTATCATAGAGGTAACTCTAAGACTAGAAGCTACCGAAATAACGTGCTCAACTTTTTGGCTCAGCTCTGGTACTCTCTTCGGTCCCAAGCTTATCGATTCACCCCTCGAAACATAAGAAAAACGAATAACCCCTCATTTTATCTGTCACACTTTCATAGCGAATCAAAACAAACATTGCGTAGTACTAGAATTTCGACTAGAATGGGGTACGTTAATCGTTTGCTTGAGACCAATAGGCTAGTCATGTAGTGAGCCAATTTAAAATCGTTAGTTTCGTATTGATTGTTGGTATTACCAACCAGTGGAAATTAACGATTTTAAATTGGCTCGCTACTTGACTAGCCTATTGGTCCCAAGCAAATCAATTAAGGTACCCAATTCTTGTCAAAATTCTAGTACCAGAGCTGAGCCAAAAAGTTGAGCACGTTTTTTCGGGACCTACTAGTCTTAGAGTTACCTCTATGGTATTACCAAGCTGGAGGCGGGGGTTCGATTCCCAGGCCGGTAGAGGAAATCTTTCGGGTTGTAGAAAGATGGAGAGCTACGGAATTTAATAATTTTCTTATACACTATATTTTAAAGAAAAGAATGCATTTTGAAATACAAACATTCAATTTTCCTCGTTATTTATAGATCCAGAGTGGTTTAATCATCAGTAACAAATACATTATACAAATTAGAGGCTTGCAATGTTATTTTTTGGTTCACAAAATTGAACTAGTTTTTGAAATTCTGTACTTAAAAGTTATAATACTTCAATATATTTTCAAGAATCTGGAGTCAAATTCCATTCCCGGAACCAAAACCAGTAGTGCTCTATGGTAATACCTGCCCCCTTTGATATATCTTTCACCCGACCAGGACCCATTGTATTCCGGTTGAAGCCGTTCCGTTACTGGTTAGCTAAGGCAGCTGACCCGGCAGCTGTCCCGTGCGAAGTCCGTAACTACACCCCAACGTCGACCAGCCAAGGGTCAATTGCGACCGTAGGTTAACGAATAGACCCAAAGTCCAAGTGGCCTCCGTCCGCAGAGGTTAGACCAGGGATACCGACGCCATCGAATCCAGCCAGTGGATCAACGAACGCAGCCGATCAGGTGCTTTTCGGTCCACATGACCAACCACCGATCACAAATCCACGACGTCCCATCACGCTCTTCAGCAGCAGCAGCAGCAAAAATACCGTAAAACATAAATTAGACAAAATTCATAGTGGATTATCGCCCAACCTCCCCCGTAAACGGTCCATGTTAACTGTGCTGAACTGATACGAGGCTGTCCATAGCCACTTAATGTCCATTCGAAAGCCAATTTCCACCATTTTGGATCCCAAAATCGTGGCAGACATCGATTTTAGGCCTATACAAACGTCGTCCCCATTAATAGTCACGTCAAAACAAAGGCCGCCATCTTGGATTAAAAAATGATGTCTAGCATCGATATCTGACCTCTACACGCCATTCCCTTTCCGAAAATACCAATTTTATGGTATTTGACAGTTTTTATTCAACCGATGGCTGCCATCTTGGATTACAACATGACGTCTGGAATCGATATCCAGTAGACTGATGCAAAATTTGACTTTTTCGCTCCACAGTGCCTAAATGGTTTCAAGTCGGGTCCTGATTAGCCTCCCAAAGTTTCAACTCATTTGGTTAGAAACAGACTTCGCACAAGCCATTTGAAGTTTACATGTAAATTACTATGGAAAATCTCAACTTTTTGTGCATTGCCTTCTAGTCTTTTTCCATATTGAGCTGCGAAATAGTTCAATAAACATTCTTATAGAAAATTTTCTCAGCTACAACTTTGCTGAAAATCGTTTCTATGTAAAACGAGACAGGAAATAGTTATTAATTATTTAAGAGATTGGTAAACTTATGACATGATCAAGCAGCTGCTCTGTAGGCAACACTGTATTTTGCAGTGTGACATAGTAGCCATGATTTTTGTGTTCTATTCAACGTCCCAGAAACACCAATGTTGCCTGCTGAGCAGTTGATTGAGCATGATCATAAGACATCAGCGCATTGAACCATTGATAACAATCGATCCTTGCATTTAATCAAAAAGTGGTATTGAGCAAAGTTGTAGCTGGGAAATTTTCCTACAAGTGCAGTTGAAATCTTTTGAAGCAGACCGATATGGTGAATTATTAGATAGACATGAACAAAAATCTTGGTTTTACCATAGTAATTCCCATACAAACTTCAAATAGTTTGTGCCATCTCAGTTTCTCACCAAATGGGTTCAAATTTTGAGAGGTTAGTCAGAAATCGTTTAAGTTTTGTGGAGCGAAAATTTCAAGCCACCATCTTGGATTTCAAAATAGCGTCTGGCACAGATTTACGGCCTCTACACGTCGTCCCCTTTCCAAAAATACCCATATTGTAGGGTATTTGACAGTTTTTTCTTGAACTGATGGCCTCCATCTTGGATGTCAAAATTGCGTCTGGCACAAGGAGTGTTCAACTCTGCACATTCCAATCTGTGCCGAAAGCTAGGTCAAGCGTTGTGCCGAACGTTCCGAAGTATGGCAATCAAGCCTCAGTAACCGATGAGTTTTGCAACCCTGCACTTATGACTTTTGAGATTGTGTGTGTTTACATGTTCAAGTCAAGGACGGAAAAAAGTCGTGAACCTTAATCCCAAGATAATATTCAACGAGCTGGTTGCCGGTCATCCGCTTCAAGGAAGTGGCACTCGAAGATTAGCCCGACCGCGAGAAGGAGAAGGGTGACTGATGGCAGAAGCTGTCCATGCAGAAGAAGACAGTTCTCTAACGTGCGTCATTCTGGCAGACGTTTTCCGATGCCAAGTACCCCACCGGAAATTGGAAGATGAATCTTGTCTGCAATATTATCACGCTACACGGGCAATGCTACAATCTGAAAAATAAGAATGCCTCGACCTAAAAGTCGTCAGCAGTCGTGGTTAGGTAATAAATTCGTCTGACTCGATACTGGTTGCAGTCGTTTGATGACTACCTTGTTGTTCCTTCATATTTGCTAACCTTGGTCATGCCGGAATCGCATATTAATTTCCCTGAAACTGCTGCCAGTTCTGATTGCGTTCATTAAGACCGCGATTCAGATTGGCTCTGCTACCTCCGGTGTTCTGTTAGCAGCATCTTTCCATAGAGGTAACTCTAAGACTAGAAGGTCCCGAAGAAACGTGCTCAACTTTTTGGCTCAGCTCTATGGTACTCTCTTCGGTCCCAAGCTAATCGATTCACCCCTCGAAACATAGGAAAATCCACTAACCCCTCATTTTATCTGTCAAACTTTCATAGCGAATCAAAACAAACATTGCGTAGTACTAGAATTTCAACTAGAATGGGGTACGCTTATAGATGCACTTGGGACCAATAGGCTAGTCAAGTAGTGAGCCAATTTAAAATCGGTAGTTTCATATTGATTGTTGATCTTTCTTGCTGTTGCTGTTGCCTTCTGTGATACGTGCAGTTGCAAAAGAGCGTAGAGAGCGAGGGGGCGACACATCTAAATCTCAAGTTTAGATGCTCAACAAATCTCACACAAGCGAATCAATCTTCGAAAAATCTTCTTTCATTTGTCGCATCTACTTGCACCGCTCATCATCTTTTTGCAGGAAATCTTCAGAATCGTCATCAATCTTCTTTCTATCTACTCAGTGTGCGCACAGCTAGCCAAAGCAAAACACAATCTTTTTTGCATCGTAGATAAAGTCGTCCCCCTCGGTAGAGAGTCCATAGAATGAGCTATACGGCTGACTGATTGGTAAACCATCAATCGTTCCGGGGTGTTCTGCGGGGAAAACAGCTGCGATTGCAGATACATCTGAAGAATGGTAGATCCTACCATGGTACATCTGATCCGTTCGGCACCGTACATTATCGCTGCAATGCTCCTTACCCATACAATTGACTCTCGGTCCGGATCCTATGGCTATCGAGTTAATACTTAATTCTAGTTAATTCTGGCCTATTCTGTGGGGTGTGGTGACTCTGACTAGTTCGTTTGGACTTCCCTGAAACTATGGACATTTCTCAAAAGCCGTGTGGACTTTCTGTAGAGGTTCATCCCCCAGAAGGCATAAGGACAAAGAGATTCTCGTCAATTATGCAATCTCGTCTTATGATTGGGAACAATTTCACTGGAAAATGGCACTGACAAAAAAAATCCCTTTCCCTCTTACTTTGAAGTATTCGAAGAAGTAAACCTTAGCAACGATTGGCAAAATGTCAACACAAAACAGTGATGCCATTTTATATTATACTAGCTGAGTGTGCCCGACCTTGCTCGGGATTCACTATTAGCTTGAGTTTATGCGCCAATTTAAAAAAAAGCATGCTATTTGGTACGTAGCCCCCCCCCCCCCCCCTCTTATCTAAGGGTCTACCCCCTATGACCTCCACATGCCAAATTTGGTTCCATTTGCTTGATTAGTTCTCGTGTTATGTAAATTTTTTTGTTTCATTTGTATGGGAGCCCCCCCTTACAGAATGGGGAGGGGTCTCGAACCATCATAAGAACCTTTCCCGGCCCCAAAAAACCCCTGCATACAAATTTTCACGCCGATCGGTTCAGTAGATTCCGAGTCTATAAGGGTCAGACAGACAGACAGACAGCCAGACAGACAGAGAGAAATTCATTTATATATATATAGATTTTGTGTCATACTTGTCATCGTGTGCCATGACCCGCCGATCAGTGTGCCACGATGTGTTTCGTCACAATGTGCAGAGTTAATTACGCCTTGGTCTGGTACCGATTTCCAGCCTCTACACGTCGTTCCTTTTCCGGAAATACCCATATTGTAGGGTATTTGACAATGTTTCTTGAACCGATGACCGCCATCTTGGATTTTAAAATGGCGTCCGAAATTGATTTCCAGCCTCTACACATCATCTCTTTTCCGGTTTCTGATCTCACAATGCACAGCAACATCTAATATGGACAAGCTTTCCAGACATAACATATAAAGGAAGTTCATGTGCACACTAGTGCCACATAGTGAGATAGTTCTGAATTAATATGATCACTATCCGAAAGGATTTGGTCAGCTGAACAACTTTGCTGAAGACAGCAACTTTCTATATGGTCAGGCTCTCGAGATACAGTTTAAATTCACATACACACTAGCGCTGCGTAGTGCGAGAGTTCTGAAATAATATGATCACCATCCGAAAGGATTTGGTCCGTTGCACAACTTTTTTTTTTTTTTGAATACAGCAACTTTCTATATGGCCAGGTTCTCGAGATACAGTTCATACAGGAAGTTCACTTTAACGGCGCCGGTGGTGTAGTGGTAAGCGTGATTACCTCTCACCCCAGCAGGCCTGGGTTCAATCCCAGCCGGCGCCGCCGGGATGTTCTGAGGCATAACATCTCTGATCACTCCTTCCTTCGGATGGGAAGTAAAGCCGTTGGTCCCCGGTTCATGAGTTGATGGGTCGATAGGTAGGGTCCAGGTGTGGGAGCTGCCTTCCTGGCACGTCGGTAGCATTGGTGCTCAGCATGGAAAACAAGATCGACGGAAAAAACAAACCAAAGGAAAAAAAAGGAAGTTCACTTGCACACTAGCGCCACGTAGTGAGAGTGTTCTGAACTTATATGACCATCATCCGAAAGGAATTGGTCCCCTGCACAACTTTGCTCAAGACAGCAGCTTTCTATATGGTCAGGCTCTCGAGATACAGTTTCTATGGGAAGTTCACATAAACACTAGCGCTGCGTATTGCGAGAGTTCTGAACTAATATGATCACCATCCAAAAGTACATGATCACCTGAACAACTTTGCTGAAAACAGTAGCCTTCTATCTGGTCAGGATTTTGAAATGCAGTTTATACAGGAAGCTCATGTGCACACTAGCACTGCGTAGTGAGAGAGTTCTGAACTAATATGAACACCATACAAAAGGACATGATCACCTGAACAACTTTACTGAAGACAGAATCTTTCTGAATGGCCAGGATCACTATGTTGGACCTAACATCCATATATTATAGCGCTCGTCATAAGTAACATAAAAGTGAAGAGCCTCTAGCGGCGTAGTTTCCAATTAAACCTGAATCCAATGACACAGGCTTGTTGATCTATCCCAAGTCCGTTTCAAAAACATCTGCTATGGCATTGTTGGACGTTGAGAAGGCGTTTGACAATGACTGGCATGATGCCCTAGTGTACAAGCTGCATCGATACAACTTTCCGATCTACCTCGTGAAGATCATCAAAAACTACTTGTCGGGCAGATCATTCCAGGTCTACTTGAACAATGTACCCTCTGATACGTTCAACGTTGATGCAAGGGTCCCTCAGGGTAACCTGCTTGGGACGATCCTCCCCTGCCGGGTGGTGGTATCACCGGTTGGAAACTAACGATTTAAAATTGGCTCACTACTTGGCTAGCCTATTGGTCCCAAGCAAATCGATTAACGTACCCCATTCTAATCGAAATTCTAATACTACACTATGTTTGTTTTGATTCGCTATGAAAGTTTGACAGATAAATTGAGGGGTTCGTGGATTTTCCTATGTTTCGAGGGGTGCATTGATTAGCTTGGGACCGAAGATAGTACCGGAGCTGAGCCAAGAAGTTAAGAACGTTTCTTCGGGACCTTCTGGTCTTAAAGTTACCTCTATGGTGGTATCCTGTCAATGTTCGCAGATGACACCTCCATCATCTATAAGTGATCCGTGCTCTGGCGTGTAAACTACAATCAGGCCTGGATGTTCTGTCCGACTATTTCAAGAACTGGAAGATTTGTATCAATGCAGCTAAAACACAAACCATTCTGTTTCCACACTCGAATTCACCTCGGCTTGTTCCGCCTGCTAACGTCAAGATCCATCTTGATAGCACTCCCATTGAATGGTCGAGTGAAGTAGTCTGCCTTGGTCTCACCCTCGATAGCAAATTGCTATTCCTAACCCATGTGGACAAGACATCCACCAAGTGTAACATCTTGATCAGGTCGCTCTACCCTCTGATAAACAGGAAGTCCACCGTATCCCTCAAAAACAAGCTTGCTGTCCACAAGCAAATCATTCTTCCGGCTATTGAGTATGGTATGCCAATCTGGGAGAGTTGTGCTAAGTGCCACCACCTAAAGCTTCAGAGGATCCAAAACAAAATCCTCAGAATGATCCTTAACAGTCCACCGCGAACTCGTAATTCTGAGATTCACCACCTGGCCGGTCTTCAAACACTCGAGCAGCGAAAGACGTCCACGCTGGAAAGGTTCAGAGTCACCTGCCTGCGATCAAACCACCAGATCATTCGTGATTTGGCCACCTAGTTCAAGTAGTTAGGTCGGTTCCTGTGCTCAAGTAGGTAGGTTATCATTTTTTTTAAATTCAAACGAAAACAATCCCATGAAAGGGTATCCTGTAAATTAGCGCTTAACGCAATCATCATATTAGAACAACCAATTAACTAGAACAGAGATGAAGAGCCAATTGAAATGTTAAACCAAATGTTGAAACATGAAAAAACCAGCTAATACACGTAGATTTTACTACTACAGGTATCGAATACTGGTATATGTCTGACCAAAGCCAGAGATACTGCACTCCTAATGAACATCCACTTTTTTCGAGTCCTCGAGGTCGCACTGTTCATCATTCCAACCGCTTTAGATGGTTTCTGGATCCATGCCATGACATGATTCGCACTATCTATGGCCTCATCGCTGTCACCATCATTGAATAGCTTGTCTACACTCTTTAGTATTGCAAGCAGTGCTGATAAAGATCATTCTTTCTACACTCAACTTAGCTGAAAATGAAGACAACCTTAACAGATAGACCAACTACCTGCATGAATCTGAATTTTGACGTATCAACATTTTCTTGATCAAGGCAACCTCTGATTATCGTAGTTGTAGTCAACATTTCAGTACCAACATTTCAAAGGGGCGTAATTGCATTTGTAAACAATGGCTTTAGTCGTCGATTTCTCGCGAATGAAAGCTCACTCATGGAAACGAATGACACCAGCACGCAGAGGAATGTTTCCTGTATCAGCTAGCATTTGTAATTTGGAGGGGTGGGTTTTCATTTGCGAGAAATCGACGTCTAAAGCCATTGTTTACAAAAGCAATTACGCCCCTTTGAAATGTTGGCACTGATTTGTTTTTCTTCATTCGTGATTCGTGGCTGGATGTTCATTATCGCCTCCGTTGTTGTCAATATTATCATTCGTCTTCATCTTGGTGGGGATGATTTTGAGAATCAAATGCAAAATGATTATTTTCATTTTTCTCAAATAAAGCGATGAAGGACGTGTCGTGTTAGTTTTTACACTCAAACCGATGGCAAATTATTGCCTCAACCTGAACTGATGATATAATCCCGGTTTTAGGCTCTGGAGTCGGCAATATTCAAAATAATCATTTTGCCCAAAATGAATTTGATTATTTTACTTTTGAGGATCATTTCTGATTTTGACAATTTTGGGTTGGATAATCAAGCACTGGAGAATATCTTATTTCTGGATTAACAATAGAAAAGGGCCCATCAGCATTTGTAAACAAACCGTTCTAAAGCGCTTTCCTCACAAAACGGAGGCCACCCACGGAAACGAACACCATCATCGTATAGGGGACACTTTAACCTATCCGATGATGGTGTTGGTTTCCGTGGGGGACCTTCGCTTTGTGAGGAAAGGGCTTTAGAACGGTTTGTTTACACATGCTGATGGGCCCTTTTCTATTGTTGATCCAGATTTGTTCATTTCGCTCGTACGTAACAGCGAAGATTTTCATAACAAACGCAATTCATCTACACTGGGTTGAAGCGATAATCCAAGGGGTGAGACAGGTTTACTCTGAGTTGCTTTTTGCAGCGAGTAACTCGCGAGTAGCTCAATGTACCTCAATATTTAATCGACGTTCATTGATTTTTTTCTCTGCTTACTGTTTACTCCCTTTAAGGCTCTGAACAATTTGGTGGATTTTTAAATTTGACAGATGGAAAGTTATCGATTAACCCTGCTAACCGAGCGTGGTTATTTCTGACAGACAAGAAGTTAAATTTTGACAATCGTTATTGAGTTCTTCTCGAAAACCGGTCGATCGACAGCACAGGGATTTTCGAACATAGAGAATAACTTTCGAAATGTCACTTTTAACCACGAGGTAAATTTAACTCGGCAAATGGTTCACAGTCTAAGAATATGCTTCTCATATTAAACGTCAGTTTTGTTGGTAAGCAATGAAAGCCCAAGTGTATCCTGAGGCTTTCGAATAACTTGAATATAATGGAAGAACCTGTGTCGGTGCCTGCTTACTACCAGGAAGAACATACAGTTCCAGCCAGCTTTCAGCAGTTGTTCTTCCTTCTCAGCAGCCAGTCCCAGTTGTCACTGCAAAATGATCATCGCTGAAACAGCTATTCTTCTAAACATCTGGAATTTCACCTATAATGCAACGATCTCATCATCATCGATTGATCCAGTAGTCGTAACAGCAGTCCCATTGAAAATGGTAATAACTAACTCCTATCTCCTTCTCGTTAGCACCATGCAAGTTAGCTACAGCGTGAAGATTCCATCCCAGCACATAAAACATAGCGTGGTGAGCAATATTTCAACCGTGGCCCCTCCAATAAAATCCGCCGCTACAGTTTCAGATTAAGAAACATCTCCCCGGTGGGGCAACAACCGTATAACACCCAATTCCAGCTCCGACGGCAACGCTACCCACCATTACCACCGCGGAATGTTCAGCCAGAGCAGCCGCCGTCATTTCCGAAGAAGAAGAAGAAGAAGAGGAGAAGGACGTTGAAGTAACCGCTACCAATGTTTCCGGTGAGTGTGATCCCCATCAACGATCAACCGGACGAAATCGAAGTGAAAACCGGTTAAGCTGACAAATTATCTTCATCGACTTTCTCTTTGCATTTCCACGGCCATGTTAAGACCAAGTACAGGATCGTGATGAGACGTGATCAAGTTCACAAGATCGCTACCAATCACTCGATATCGTCAGCGCTGTTCATAAAATAGATGGAGACGAACAAGTGTAGTGATGTTCTACTTTGAAGCAGACTGCCGTCGACGGCCGTAGCAAAGTCACGGTGGTGTATCGCAGAAACGGGACCGTATCACGAACATCCGGACGGCACAACAGAAGCATTAGAGGAAGGATGGATGTCCACCGTCAGTAGAACGGCACAGTGGTAATTCAGAGCTCGGTTCGCAGTTTCATCCAGCGGCAGTTTGCCAAGCCATGGAAACGGGATTGCTTCGACGAGTATTGTAGTACGTGCGGGGTACGTAATTTACCGGATTTTGAGTATTTGGTCAGGCAGATCGAGTTTTTTCCACCATATCAAGCCGAACAAGCATTCGCCCTTGATAAGTCCGGGGAACTTTGTGATTTGGGTGTAATTGCTTTTGTAAACAAACAAGTCAATTGCCGATTTCTCGAGAACAAACTATACCAAATGATAGACGAATCACTCTTCTACCTGGTTGTGTTGTTACTTTTTTTAGATTGAGCTTTAATTCGCGAGAAATCGGCGATTGACGTGTTTGTTTACAAAATCAATTACGCCCAAATCTCAAAGTTCTCTTGAAGTGTAAGGCAGCTAGGCTGCAATAGGTTCCGTTCACGCTCGCAGCTGGTACGGGTTGAACGAAGGTTATCAAGCAGAGATGATGCAGGATAATCAAATTAATCAATTCAAGTGTCTCCGAGTTCCGCTGAGTTATTGAGTTCTGTAAAAAAAAAATTATTGTTGTTTTGATTGACAGCAGCTTTTTGGCTTCGCATGAAGGTGCTGCTTCATATGTTACTGTGATGTGAAAAGTGAGACAGTGATCTTTCTCACTGAGGAATGTGAGTTACTCAAGGTGCATCAAACGCAACTCAGAAATTGCTCATGATCAGGAGCTGTCTTGCCCCTAGCGATAATCCTTGCGTGTGACGGTAAATTTTTTGCAAGAGCTCCACATGGTTCTGGGTCCATGCTCTCCGACTCCAAAACTAACTAAAAATTCCGGTAGAAATTTCCAATAATTTTGTCAGGTAATAAACACTGGTTCCACCCTAATGAATTTTAACGTTTTTCGAGTTCCGGTTACACTGTTCAACATTCCTACTGCTCCAGATGGTTATGGATGCATGCCCAACAAACAATTTGAGCTGATTAAAAACTGAATAAGCTATTGTTTGTCTTAAGAAGCCTGAAAAAGCTCTTATTCAGCTTTCAATGTTTGTTGGGTGTTCATTGGCACCAAAACTAGCTTCAAGAACTCGCAACATCCACAGCCTAGTCGCAGTCACCAGCTTGTCCAGCAGTCGGGTTCCGGCTGCAGTCTTCAGCATTCTAATTCCAAGAGCTCCACATGGTTCTGGATCCATGCTCTCCGGTTCCTAATCTAGCTACATGGTCTGGTAGAAATGCTAGTTCTTTATCAGGTAACGAATATTGATATATGTCTGGCCGAAGCCAGAGATACTGCACCCCTGATGAAGGTAATCAGTTGTTCCAGAGCTTGCACTACCTACGTCTTCATCGTCGTCACCAGCATTGGACATCGCTTGTTTCATCTATATTTCAACGCAGACACCATTCCAATAATACCATAGGCTGCTGAATTCCATGCTCTCGTGTTCTCCAACTAGCAACTCGGCCGATTATTACATAGGAAGTCCCTCTGTTTGTGTATTGTTATCGATTATAAACTACCGTCACACCTCCTTCATTGAGCAATTCAGCTCACTGGAAAGTGCATCTATTGCAAACTTCGTTGGAAAAGATTGAGTAAAGGAAACCCTACTATGGAAAAAAATACGAGTTCAATATTTTGCAATTGCGATCGAAAGGGGTGACACATCTAAATCTCAATTCTAGATGCTCAAAAATCTCACACTGGCGAATCAATCATCGAAAACACATCTTTCATTTCTCGCATCTACTTGCAGCGTGCTTCATCTTTTTGCAGGAAATCTTCAAAATCGACATAAATCTTCCTTCTATCTTCTCAGCGTGCGTGCAGCTAGCTACAGCAAAGCACAATATTTTCTGCATCGTATATAGAGTCGTCCCCCTCGATTGCGATTGCATCACGGAAAAAAACGCTGTAGAAAATTACCCATTGGGTATTTTCTCTTGAAAATTTGGGTAGAAATAGTTTAGAGTGTATTGTTTACACTGTATTTTTATCGCTGTCAGTTTTTCGAAAGTTGGAAAAAATGGCGTCACCCGAAAAGCAACGTCGCGAATTGATTTTGCGCAACCACCTGGAAAATCCTCAACTCTCTCATCGGGACATCGGAAAACAACTCGGAATCGTGCAGTCAACGGTGAGTCGTGTGATTAAACGTTTCAACGAAACTCTGAGCATCGAACATAAGGAGAAATGCGGTCAGAATGGATGTTCTATCAGTGATCAGGATCACAAGCGTGTCATGAAAGCGTTTAAGCGGAATCCCAATGCTTCGGTCAGGGATGTGGCCGAAAAGCTGAATCTGTCCAAGTCTTTCGTTCAGAGAGCCAAGGACCGGGAAGGACTGCATACGTACAAAGTGCAGAAGGCTCCAAATTGTGATGAACGGCAAAATACGGTGGGAAAGTCACGGGCCCGGAAACTGTACACCCAGATGCTGACGAAACCTCATTGTCTCATCATCGATGATGAGACTTACGTCAAGGTGGACTTCCGGCAGCTTCTCGGGCTACTGTTCTTCACCGTCCAGCACAAGTTCGATGTTCCGGAGGAAGTAAGGAAGCAGAAACTGTTGAAGCAACACGAGAGCCCTACGATCTTCTGGCCGGATCTAGCTTCGTGCCAATATTCAAATGTTGTCCTGGAGTGGTACGAAGCCAACGGGGTCACTTTCGTACCCAAGGACATGAACCCCCCAACGCTCCGGAACTAAGGCCTATCGAAAAATACTGGGCTATTATGAAGCAAGCACTACGGAAGCATCCCAAGGAGGTCAAATCTGAATGAAGAAAAGTGGGTTTCCATACAGAAGAAGCTGCAGCTAGATGTTGTACAGAACCTAATGAGTGGAGTTAAGTGTAAGGTGCGAGCGTACGGTTATGGTATTGAAGTTGAATGAAAATAAATATGTCAAAAGCTTACTAATGGGTTATATTTTATTGTCGGAAAGTTTGAAAAGGATCGGTCAACTAGGTACTTTTCTACAGCGTTTTTTCCGTGATGCAATTTGATATGGGACACCCTTTATTGGCTCAATTTTATAAATTATCTATTCAGAACTTCCGTATGAGTAAATAAGGTCAGATAATCCAGCAAATGGAGTATTTCGGTATTATGATTAACATTATGAACGATCAAAACAAAAGGGACTCAATTAGTCGAGAATTCTATACCTCGATAGTCCCTTCAATATCGATTTATGGAGAATTGACTGTATTCGGTAGGTATGTTCGGTAAAAATCAAAGCTATTAAGTGTACTAAATATTATGGTTCTAATTTTGTAGATCAAAATTAACCGGTTTTCTGCATACAAAGTAAATCGCCATAATTTTTTGTTACTGCGAAAATCAACCATGCTGGTAATCCATTGAGTCAATTTGAGCTGAGCACCATCAGTTCTTAAACATTTCCCTGGGCTCGTCGCTTGCTTCGTTGAAGTCTTTTTCTCATCTCTGCGCTTTGAAACACAAATACAAATACCTGACATACTGCGATTGCAACCCAACTATCTGCAATAACCCTAGTCGTATCCGCATACTGCGGAGAAACACCCGGACAAACGTTGACCATCATCATCGCGTGAGCACTCCCAAAGCAGTGCACGAACCTACCCCGGTAGTAGGTCCGCACATAACATCGTGTGTGATGGTCACTATCACGGACAACGACGCCACGCCGAAGTAACCAGCCCAGTTTTCCCCCCTAAATGGTCACTTGCCTGCCTCCTAGCAAGACAGTGACGCTTGCTGTAATCGTTTCAGGCCTTATCTATCTATATCAGCAAAGTCTGCCGGGGTCTGGGCCACGGGGAGTCCGGTTACCGCACACTCTTGGAAGTCTATCTAGTTTTCAAGCGCAAGTGCAATTGCTGTCTGGTCTGACTGAAAATAGTCTGCAACGGCAGAAACCCGAGTCCATTTCAATTCGCTTTTGGTGTTGGTCAAGTGAGGAGATCCTTCCGTGGTGGATAAACAATATTGGGTTGTGTTACTCAACCCGGGATCGACCGAGTCTGAGCAAATCTAGTCTGAAAAGTTGTTTATTTTGTTTCCAGTGCCTACTGCGATGTGTGTAAGACGATGCGCAAAATCAAAAGTCATCTCCCATGCGGATATGTTTTCCAGGCTTCCCCTGGAGATTACCAATACTGAGCTGCAGTGGCGACTGATTGCGAACCGGCTTGGGCCTTCACTTTCGAATTAAATAGCCATAGTGGTAGGGAGCAACTCGAATTGAATACACCTTTAAAAAGAAATCATTCACGAAAGGTAAATCGTTCGTAGTTTGCGATTTTCCCTTTCATCTGCTCTTGACTACTGGGGGCTCCGGTTTGGTTACGATTAGAAATGATTTGAAGATGATTAGTCAACCATCGTTGGCACCGGCGGAGCTACCGAGTTGAGCCAGCAGCAAATTGCGGTGTTGTTTTGGGGTAAGTTTTAAGTAATGATCCAATCGCTTCATCGTCGGGATGATTTGAATTTGAAATGCGAGATCATTGAGCGATGGTTTGTTGGTCTATCCTAATGGTCGTATCGTTCACTGAGCACACGGTGTTTGCTTTCATCAGTGAGTCTGTGATTTGGAATTAGAAACTTAGTGAGTACATATGTTGATTGTAAACACGGTAGCAGACGTTCCTCAACGTTCCTGTCAACGTGTAGAATCAACAGCGAATAAGGCCACCGAGCTTGGAAGCGCGAACAGGTGAAAGTGAGCAACCCTTGCTTGAACAGAGCAACCAGCTGTTCGTTCAGCTGACCTAAATTCCACTGAATGAACACAGGCGCTCGCTCGTGCGAAAACCATCGTTGTCATTGACAACAGGCATAGTAGCCGTATGGCAGCAACATCATCATCATGATTCTGATTCTAGTACTGCGCAATGGTTGATCAATGGAACGTGTCGTCGTCAACGACGACACCGTGGAAGCCTTCAATTCGACATCGTTCGCCTTGCGAGACATTCACATTTTCTTGGCAGTTTTTGTTTTTCAAAAATCGATAATAGTGACAATTTGAAAATTTGAATGAATTGAAATTTTCACGCAGCCTTCTATGATTGTTCCAAAAGGCGTCAGTTCCTATTTTCTTCGCCAAATAAAGAGCCGCATCGCGTCAATTGCGCTGCTTGAATGAGTCTGAGGTCGCGAGGAACGCCAATGCCTGCTGCCAACAGCCCACGATGATGGTGATGATGGTGATGGTACACCGCCAGTCTACTTGACCGTCATGACTTGACAGAATTACATCAGACGTTAGATCGGATCGTTTGCTAGGATTGCAAGGTAACCTTTTTATGCTTGAAACAGGTACACGAATGGGGGGAAACGTGCGGCTTTCGGTTTCACGATTATTTTTTTTTTACTTTCATTCACTCACGTGAGAACAGGTTTCTTGTTTACTCCGTTTAATGAAGCAGCGAAATCCTATACCCCCTAGTATCAGCTCTTAATCGCAAATGGAGATATTCAATGCATCAGGTCAAATAGGGGAAACATTTAGTTCTTCTGTTTGCACTCACCGCCGAATCTGTTCGTCGCTAATTGATCCAGATAAATACACACACACACGCTTGGTTTGTTATGTTAAATGTCTTCACAAGTAAATATTTGTCTGCAAATATACTGTCTCGGATCGACTTTCCATCCCGCTACCGATCGGGGGCTATGGTCTCTATGGTTTAATATTATCTCAGTTAAGCAAATGACACGGATCCCAATGTTTGCAGCCATCATCATCAGTGGTAGGATATTGCCTACTGCGATGAAGGTTCTTCGAGGATGATAAATCGATAAAACACAACGGCACACAAAGAGCCCGTTTGGAGTTTACCGTTACTATGGAGATGGAACTCTGTCAGTGTCATTAGCACCATTTCTTCTAAGAGGAAGCAGAGTGTTGCACGTCACACATCATCGCGGTTTGGTCGCCGAAGGCGTGACACATGCTATGTTGGGACACCACAAACCGATGGATCCCGGGCAACGATAAGGAGAGATGGGTCGTGGCCTATTTGCATTTGATGAGCTTCGATTAATCTCGAGCGGCGAATAGAACTAGGCCGTATGAATAATGAATGATGCTGGGCTAATGAACAAGGTGCATGTGGTGTCCGGTTATCGGGAACGAACTGTTTCTCTGCTTCTCGATGTCGGTGGTGAATTCCATGAAAGGGTATGGCTGTGATTTAATCTTAGTTCAGTATAGCTACTATTAAATCTAGGCAGGGAAGCCGCTTGATCAACTGGTTCTAGTCACTAGACTATAGTGTTATCTGTTTACGTTCACTCTCTGATGTCAGGGATGCCAGTATGTCAGGTTTGAGGACTTGGCGATAGCGTTGATGTTGATAGCGTTTCAAATATTGAGTAGACATTTAGCAAGCGCAGATATTTGAACACATTTAAGGTAAATTGCTGTTTAAACTTCGTTCTATCACCTCGAAAATTCAAGAGCAGGAATATCCGCTCTCACAAGACGTACAATAATGAAACCGGAATTCCACACTTGCTGCAAAGTTCCAATTTTATGAGCGAAGAAGCAACAGTGTACGAGATTTGTGATCTAGACAACTTGATGTGATAGGGTGTATAACCCTAGTTCTCATCCGCTTTAATTAGATACAGAATACACCACGGGTGTCGCGAGAGGCATGATTCGCTTCAGAAAGAGATGCGATCTTTTAAAGCATTATGCGATCCTATCCTTTCAATAATTTAAAGGGTTCTGGAATGGAATGATCTTTTGTGTAGTAAGCAAAAACAGCTGCCACTAGGCCACCAAGCCCCGTACATCACAACAAGCCATATCTAACGACTATTTTTTTCGATCCTGGATCAAGTATACGTCATATTAAACACAAAAATAAACAAATTGCTCCGTGTGCAAGTTTTAATCGAAGTTGGTTAAGTACTGGATTTGCGGGAGAGCTTTAAAGTTTGTATGGGAAGTAGAACAAAGCTGTTCAGATACCAGTCAAAAATTTAAAAATATCTCAATTTTCACCAAATTTCGGATATAGATTGAATATACTAAGCGGAACAACTTTGTCGAAAAATGTTAATCGATTCGACTTCTAGACAAAAAGTTATTATTATTTGACTTAAGGCCCAAAGCTCCGCACATACCTACAAGCTCACATATACGCCTGTAGGTATGCGTGGAACACTTGGCCATTTTTAAATTTTTGACAAGCAAATGAATAGTTATGTTCGATATCTGGTACAAATGTTCAGGGATCCACTCAAAAATTGTGAGTGGCATTCATAAACTTGCCCAAGCCTCTTCAAGAGGGAGGGCAAGCCAACCAAAAGAGGGGCGTCTCATATTCTAGGCTGTATCGGTTATGGGCGTCGTACATTTTGAGCAAGATAGTATCTATCAAAAGGGACAAAAACTGACACCATGGAACTGCTAACCGTTAAATTCCGATTTCAGGACCATCTTGATAAATCATTCAGAAGCCCCTAAAGAATTAAGGAATAATTTCTGAGCAACATGATAGATGACGGATGGGATAAGGATTGCTGGACAGATGAAGATCTTCAAAACAGCACCTGACGAACCTGAAGTCTTGACCAAACAACCGGAAGACTTCACGAAGAAACTAGTCAACATTAGTAGTGTTTCCATTTTGTTATATCCGTAACCAAGGCCAACAAGTAAAACAAGCTGTTGTTTAGAGCTACTATTTATTACGTCTCTCTTGGTTGGTGGTCGGATAAAGAATCAATCTCTAACTTATGACAGTCAGGCAAGGCCTTCTACATCTAGGCCTACTACATCTCCCCCTTTTAGAAAATGTCATAGGAAGAGAGTCATCTTGGAATTCTCGATTCTCGTACAGAACGTCGAATAAAGTCTCCAACTGCTTCAGATGACACGGGCTTTTGTGCGGACTGAAGTTCTCCATCTTGAGCAGCAGGTTCATGATCGATTGTCGAAAAAGGATTTTCGCCAGACGTACTTGCCACTTGACCATCAGCTTCGAGTGATACGGAACCAATAGGAATAGGGACATCGTGATTGAATGGCACTTCTGGATCCAACGGTACAGCTTCAGGATTTCCCATGGTAGTTTCTGCGTCGCTTGCTCTGGATCATCAGAAGTGTGACGAGGACGCATTTGGTTTACATGCGACCTCACCAGCTTCGGTCTCCCGTTCATGTCCAGTGCAACGATATAGTTGACGGAACCTTTCCGTTCAATGACTCGACCAGGAATCCAGGACTTGGCGTTTCTGCGATGCTGTTCAACGTAGACCAGGTCATCTTCTTCAAACTCGCGCTTGACTGCTCCATGCCGCCAATTGAACTGTTCGTTTTGTTTATGGTTCTTGACAGCTTCAATTACAGGAACAGGTTTCTTCAGTAGGTCCAAAGTGGTGTGCACTGGTCTTCCGAGGAATGCTTCTGCTGGAGACGTCGACTGCGGTGTGTTTCGGTTTGGGATTGAACGATACACCGAAAGGAATGTCTGCACGTGCTCCAGTGTGGGTGATCCTTCCCCCTTGGCTAGCTTCTTGAGGCCATGCTTGAGTGAATCAACGAATCGCTCCGCTTGGCCGTTGGACTGGGTGATACCATTTGCACGGCAATACTGTTGAAACTGCTCGCTGGTGAATTGCGTTCCGTTGTCTGAGACCGATGTGTCTGGGTTGCCGTAACGAGAAAACGTTTCACGCAGCATATTCAGGGTTGCAGTTGTGGTAATGGATTGAGTGCGAAAAATTTCGGGCCACTTAGAGAAAGCATCTACCATGACGAAATAGTAGTATCCATGGATCGGACCAGCAAAATCGATATGGACACGTTGCCATGGCTTGTCCGGGAGAGGCCATGACTCCAAGGTTGCTTTTGTCGGGGACTTCGCTGCTTCAGCACATGCAGTGCACTGACGGACAAATTGCTCCACATCGTCGTCAACGTTAGGCCAGTAGATGTAGCTTCGGGCCAGAGACTTCATTCGGTCCATTCCTGGGTGTCCACGATGCAGTTGACGAACGATCCGCTTTCGAAACTTTGATGGGACGACGATTCGATCGCCGAACATAACGCAGTTGTCGACAACTTGAAGTCCATCTCGTCTGGCGAAGAACTTCTTGACATCAGGATCAGCAACTTGCTTCGCATTTGCTGGCCAACCTTCGTTAAGGAAATTCACCCCTTGCTGAAGAACTGGATCCTTTCGCGTCTCAGCCACAATCATCTGGTGCGTGACTGGAAGGTTGCTGATGGTGTCGTCGAGAATTGCTTTTGCTTCAGATTCGGCTATTGAGCCGAAAACCTTGAGTAGCGGTTGATGATCGGTTTGCAGGAGGAAGTGTCGTCCATACATCATTTTGTGGAAACGGGTAACAGCGAATATCAGGGCCAATGCTTGCTTCTCGACTTGTCCGTAGTTCATCTCTGCTGGGGTCAGTGAGCGCGAGGCGTGCGCAATTGCCTTCACTTCACCGGTCAGGAATCGATGCATGATGACAGCGCCAAGGCCGTACTTCGATGCATCTGCTGCAACAACGATTTCCTTGGACGGGTCGTAGTGTGTAAGCAGCAGGTCGGAAAGTAGAATGGCCTTGAGCTGCTCGAAAGACTTCTGGCAATCCTTGGTCCAGTTCCAGTGTGCATCTTTCTTGAGGAGGCTGTCCAGAGGAGCCCTGAGTTGCTTCATCTGCTTAACGAATCTACCATAGTAGTTGACAGCACCGAGGTAGGAACGGAGTTGCTGGACATCCTTCGGAGACTGCATCTTGGAAATGGCTTCTGTTTTTGAAGGGTCAGGCCGAATACCGTCCTTATCCTTGATGTGTCCGAGAAACTTGGAGGCAGCAGCAGCAGATTGAAAACCTGGAAAATCGGGAAAATCCGACTGCTGGCAGTGAGAAGATTATTGAGTCCTTGGAAAGCAGGATCCAAGATTTCCAGTACGATCCGGACGGAGGAGTTTTCTTCGATGGCTGGTATGCGAGGTACGAGAATGTCTTTACAAAGGAGGGCCAATCCCTGGATGACGCCGCTCGTGTGAGATTGCTTCTTCGCAAGTTAAGCACGCCTCTGCACGAGAAGTACGTCAACACCATTCTTCCCAAGCATCCCCGGGACTTCACCCTGGACGAAACCGTCACGAAACTGAAGAAACTGTTCGGTCGACAGAAGTCGGTTTTTCATTCCCGTTACCAGTGCCTCCAGTATGCAAAAAACGACGCGGATGACTTCACATCGTATGCTGCCATGGTGAACAAACACTGTGAAGCGTTTCAGCTGTCCAAGCTCACACCGGACCAATTCAAAGCTCTCCGTTTCGTCTGTGGACTCCAATTGCCACGGGATGCGGACATACGAGCTAGGTTGATCTCGAAATTGGAAGCCGACGAAACCGCAGTCAACGAATTGGGAGAAGCCACCAGCAAGGTAACCCTGGAGAACCTCAAGCAGGACACATTGATGGTGGAGAATAAAGAAGCACGCAACGTCAACATTGTTTCTCGCAACCAGAATAATCCTGCCTCAAAAAAGAACCAAAAAGTGCCGAAAACGCCATGTTGGAAGTGTGGCGACCAGCACTATGTTCGTGAGTGTCCGTTCGCTTCGCACACCTGTTCCAGATGCAAGCAACAAGGACACAAGGAAGGTTATTGCAACAGCAACAAGAATGCGCCGTCGAAACCGTTCAAACAGGCCAAATCCAAAGAGAACGTGAAGACAAAAAGCATCTACACGGTTCGCAACATCGGAAGCAAGCGGAAGTTCATCCCGGTCGAGCTCAATGGTGTAGCAGTCAAACTTCAACACGACTCGGCGTCCGACATCACCATAATCTCAGAAGAAACATGGATCAGCATCGGACAGCCACCCACTCAACCGACGGAAGAATCTGCAGTTACAGCTTCTGGTGGCAATCTCAACCTTCTCGCTGAGTTCCAGACCGAGATCACCATCAAGAATGTTACCAAGACTGGTCGCATTTTCATCTCAAGCAGCGCTGAACTCAACGTTCTAGGAATCGAGACTATGGATCTGTTCGATTTGTGGTCTGTGCCGATAAGCAGCTTGGTCAACGTCGTACACCAACGTTCTGATCAGTTCACCAATCAATCTCTAACTTATGACAGTCAGGCAAGGCCTACTACATCTAGGCCTACTACACATTTCCCGGACATTTTTGGTTTCCCGGGAAACGGGAAACAGCTTATGGTTCTTTCCTCGGAAATCAAAAAAAATATTTTAGTTTAGACACTAGAAAAGTAAAAAATGGAATTCATGACAGTTACTCATCAGAATTAATATTTTTGACGTAGTACTACGTCAGTGACTTTGTGAAATCCGAAAATGGAACATGTAACGAAATTATGAAAGATTTTGAACGTTAATATCTCAGCTGCCCCTGGACCAATTTTTACAATTTTATCAGCAATCGATCAGGAATATTTCCACGCATCGATATAAATACTTTTGACTGTTGATTTTCAAGTAGAAACTATTGAAAAAGTGATAAGTTTCAAGCATTGTAATAACGAAATAGCTAACAAAACCACCAATTACGTACATTCATATGCTGCTTCCCCAACACTGTCATCAGAGAGTCGTTAGTAGACGAAACAAGACGAAGTGGCATTCGTCTCCGATCTTCGGGCGTGTGCGAATAGGGAGGATGCAATTTCGTAACATTTTGCACATTCATCGCCATATTCAGAACCACACGACTCCAACGACCACACAAAATACTCTCCAGAGTTGTAATCTTGTAACCAAACTTGGAAGCAGGGGTAGAATGGATTTTGATCGATTCTGTTCATCGACTTTCTGTTTCGTTAATAACTCGACGCAAACTCATTCATTGATACGTTTGTTGTTCTGGATGATAGAAAAGCATAGCAGAAATAGCGCGAAATAGGTTGGTGAAGCCATGGTCATCAAAAGAGGAAATCGATGAAGAGAATTGACTTTCACCTCTCTGTTTCTAAGCCCCTTGGTTAAGTCGTCGTTATAGCAATGAAAACTAGCATCGCACCGTTTTCGGTTCTTGGTTACAATTTTGCTGTTCGACATTTTCGAAGGACCACCAAAAATCATGAAATTACACTATTTTCTATGGATGCCTAAAAGTCCAATTATTCGACAAACGATTAGTCGTAAAGATTTTTCCAGCTATTCGATTAAATATTTATCGAAGTTTCAATTATTCAAGCGCTTCTTATCTTATTATCTATTTCTACTCGATTGATTTAGCGCAGTAGAGAAAATAAAAAAAAGTACTAATTTATCTGAACAGAAGAACCATGACGTGAAACAGGATCATAAGTTCGCCGAATAAAGTGTTAAGCGTCTTTCTGATAAAGGCTAAGTTTTACCAACTTTTTGAGAAAAGGAGTTTAACGAGAAAAACTAAAAAGGGGAGGAGCTTTAGCTGGGTGGACACTGATATTCTACGGCCTACCAACCTGTCGCAGACACCAGTTCAACCCCTGTCCAGCAGCAGACGGGCCGAGACTCTTGCGAGTGCCCAATAAGTGAACCGAAGATTATGGGATTGTCCGGTCCGATTTGCTGATCCAGCTGCCTACACGTCATCATCATCTTCCAAAGGCTTTAAACTTGTACTACCATCGGCCCTTTTCAGCACCACCAAGATTTTCCAAAAGAGGTAAATTTCTGAACATGTCCCAACTAAAATTCATATCAAAAGGTTCTTTTCAGGGCAATCATAGTGATACTAAAGAGTATAAACAGAGAGAGTCCCGCTCAAATTCCCATTCCTATCCGAATGCTCCCAGAAGTCTCTTCCCAATTTCCAATAAGGTTTCCTCTGCTTTCGTCGGAAGTACTTCTGACTTCCACGATCTCAAAGAAATGTCTTCTGATTTTCCCTAAAATTTTGTCTGGCATCCGCCGGAAATTCCATCTGGCGTTCCTTGGGAAATGCTTCCGACTATTTCTGGAACATGTTTCAGACTCCTTTGAAAGTTAATGCAGAATTTCTCCTTAGAAGTTTCTTTTGGCTCCTCTGGCAAATTTCTTGCAACTTTCACCCAAAAATCGTTCCAAATTTGTTTCGTAAAAATTTCCCGGGAATCGAGAAACGTGACTTTTGGTAAACTTCCAGGGACACTAATTATGAGTCAATAAATAAGAAATGGGGATTGATGATCGATTGGAGGACTGCAGAAAAATACCTTATTAATCCGCAAAAAAAATTGTATTCCTAAGCATAATGAAAAAAAATACCTGACTAATCATACTAGGCAGGAAATGCTATACCAATATCAACATGAAGCTTAAGCACGATAATTTATTAGCTAGATAAAGTTGCGAAGAGAATAGATTGATAGTTCCGCTAGAGTGCGGCAGTGTGAAAATTGAACAGAAGTTGAAATTGAGCGAAGGGCCATTAATGCGACAATATTAATCAAATGCGCATTCCTTTACCTAACTCACCGTTTGAGGAAGGAGGGGATTTGAAGTATGTCCTCCAATCCACAGGCCTGACAGATGGTATTTGGATTCTTGAACAGACAGCGATCTCTTGAAGAAACATCTAGAGGGCTTAATATGCCTTTTTAATAGAAACTAAGCGATCGCTTCAACCTCTGGCGGTGAATAGCAGAACCTAAAAAAGAGTGTTTTGAGCAGTGATAAATTGATTCATCTGAGATGCTCAAAAACTTGATCTTCATTTGAAGAATTTAACTCTGTATCATTTTTGAAAGAATCCTGCTGGTTTCCAGGAATATTTTTGTTGAGAAAAATGGAAAATTAGAATAGTGCCTTAGCGGTTATGATCTTCCGCATTTCTTGTGTGTGATTAGCATCGGTGCAATTCAGTTTAGATCTGTGGAAAATCGTAAAATAAGACAATTACTGATGGAAATTGGCATGATGTTCTTCGAAAAATGCTTTAATTTGCGTTGTGAAAAATCCTTATTCTGACGTAAACAAACGGAGGCATAATAGAGATCATTGAATATCTGGAAAAGTTGATGAGAATTCTGGTAACATTTCAGTAACAAGAGTTGCATGGTTGAAGATCTACAGCATAATACCGGATACAACTGAAGCCTATTAAGAGGATTTTATGGAGAACTTTGATCTTCCAACATTGTTTTATGAGAGAATATCTGAGAGAAGTGATTTAAATTAATGGACAGTTAAAAATCTTCAGGAAAAATCATGATCAACCTGAAATTATTTGTTCAAGATTTCAGCTTGATCAGGTATTATTCGGAAGATCTTCAGCTACCCAAACATTCAAATCAAATTGCCCAGATATTCCAGGTTACTCAGAAATTGTTCCAAATCCAGGTACATACATCTTCAAAAACTTCTCAAGATATTTGTTCAAGACTTCAGCGTGATCAGGTATCATTTTGAAGATCTTTAACTGCACAACAATTCAAATCACAACTCTAAGATATTCTCTCAACATAGCAAGTTGCTCATTCGAAAGACCTCCAGGTAGATCAGAGATCTCCAAAAATTCCTTAAAATATTTATCAGTTTGATCAGGAATTAGTTTTGAAGGTCTTCAGCTGCCCAAATCACATCTCCCAGATATTGTCTCAAATGCTAAATTGCTCAGAAATTATTTCAAAGTCAGGCGATCACAGATCTCCAAGAAGCTCTCGGGATATTTGTTCAATACATCAGCATGATCAGGTATCTTTCTGAAAATATTAAACTGTCCAACAATTCAAATCGTATATCTCAGGCTCAGAAATCATTCAAAATCTCCAAAAAATCTTCAAGATATTTTTTTCAAGACTTCAGCTTGATCAGACTTCATTATGAAGATCTTCAACTGCCAAATATTTCAAATCACATCTCCCAGATATTATCTCAATACTCGATTGCTCAGAAATTATTTCAAAGTCCGGCGATCACAGATCTCCAAAAAGTTCTCAGGATATATGTTCAAGACTTCAGCTTGATCCGGCATCATTCTGAAGATCTTCAACTGTACAACAATTCACATGAAGATCTTCAATTGCACAACTATTCAAAACACATCAAGATACCAGGTTGCTCAGAAATTATTCAACAGACCTTCAGATTATCTTAGATCTCCAACAAATCCTCCAGATATTTGTTTTAGACTTCAGCTTGATTAGGTATAATTCTGAAGATCTCCAACTGATCAACAATTCAAATCACATCTCCCAGTTATTCTCTCAAATACAAAATTGTTCAGACATGATTCCAAAGATCTACAGATGATCATAGATTTCAAAATATGTGTTGAAGACTTCAGTTTGATCAGGTATCGTTAAATGAACATCCATTAAATTGTTATCTCCCAGAAATCTTCTCAAGATACCAGGATGCTCAACAATTATTCAAAAGACTTCCATGTGATCATCGATCTCCAAAAAATCTTCAAAATATTTGCTTAAGGCTTCAGCTTGATCAGGTATCATTCTGAAGATCTTCAACTGCCCAACAATGCAAATCACAACTCTCAGATATTATCTCAATACTAGATTGCTCCAAAATTATTTTACAGGCAGGTGATTACAGATCTCCAAAAAATCGTCAATATATTTGTTCAAGGATTCAGTTTGATCAAGCATCATTCTGAATATCTTCAACTGCAAAACAATTCAAATCACAACTCTCAGATATTCTCTCAACATACCAGGTTGCTCTGAAATTATTCAAAATACCTTCAGGTGATCATAAATCTTCAAAAAGTCCTCAAGATGTTTATCAGCTTGATCAGGAATCATTGTAAAGATCATCAACTGCCCAATAATTCAAATCACATCTCCCATATATTCTCTCAATACTAGATTGCTCAGAAATTATTTCAAAACCAGGTGATCACAGATCTCCAAACAGTTCTCTGGATATTTGTTCAAGGCTTCAGCTTGATTAGGTATCATTCTGAAGATCATCAACTGTACAACAATTCACATGAAGATCTTCAACTCTCAAGTACATATTTGCTCAGAAATTATTCCAAAGATCTCCAGGTGATCATCGATCTCCAAACAAATTTCAAGATATTTGTTTAAGACTTCAGCTTGATCAGGCATCGTTCTGAAGATCTTCAACTGCTAAACAATTCAAATCACATCTTCCAGTTATTCTCTCAATATGTACTAGATTGCTCAGTAATTATTTCTAAGTGAGGTGAGCACAGATCTCCAAAATGTTCTCTGGATATTTGTTCAAGGCTTCAGCTTGATTAGGTATCATTCTGAAGATCTGCAACTGCATAGCAATTCACATGAAGATCTTCAACTGCACAACAATTCAAAACACATCTCCCAGGTATTTTTCAAGATACCGATAGAAATCCGAAAAATCCTCAAGCTATTTGTTTTAGACTTCAGCTTGATCAAGCATCGTTCTGAAGATCTTCAACTGCCCAACAATTCAAATCACATCTCCTAGTTAATCTCTTAAATACCAAATTGCACCTGAATTATTCCATAGATCTCCAAACAGTCCTCAAATTATTTGTCCAAGAATTCAGCTTGATCAGGTATCATTCTGAAGATCTTCATCTGCCAATATATCTAATCGCAACTCTAAGATATTCTCTCAAATATCGGGTAGCTCAGACAATATTCAAAAGACCTCCAGGTAATCATAGATCTCCAAAAAATCCTCAAAATATTTGATTTACACTTTGGCTTGATCCTATCCAACTGGACACCAATTCAAATCACATCTCCTGACATTCTCAAAGATTCCAGGTTGCACAGATATTATTTAAAATAACACTAAGTGATAAGAGATCACCTTGAAAACCTCAGGATGCTTTTTCAAGATTTCAGATTGATCAGGTGTCATTCTAAAGATATTGAAGTATGTATTCGCATCTCTAAGATTTTCGGTTATATGAAACAAGGCAACTTAGAAATTAGTCCTTCATGTGTTTTAAGATCTCCATGCAGTCGCCTGGATATTTTTTAAAAACTTCAGGTTGATCAGGAACTATTGTACTGAAGATCTCAAACTGTTCATCAATTCAAATCGCATCGCTCGGATATTCTTTCATGATGCAAAATATTCCAAAGACCATAAGGTTATTAGACATTTTTGTTTTCTAGGCTTCTGGTTGATCTTGTAGCTCTCGATTATCGATCAAAGCAACGTATTTTTGACGTAGAACTCCGTCTGTGATTTCTACATGGGGGTACACTTTGTAAAAACCGAAAATGAAACATGTAACAAAATTATGAAAGATTTTGAACGTTAATAACTCAGCTGCCCCAAGAGATGAACTAGCCTCAGGCTAAAAATCTCTAAAATAAAGAAAAAAAAAAAAAAAAAAAAACTCAGCTGCCCCTGGACAAATTTCAATAATTTTATCACCAATCGAACAGATATATTTCTACGCATCTGTTAAATTTAAGACTCTATAATTTTTTCAAAATGTCATTATTGAAAATTGCACGAATGTACAACTGTTGCTTTGATAGTTAAAATTATCACCGATTGCCTGCGAAAAGCGATTTCCCTAGCACAGATTTCAAAGCTGAATTCCATCCGGTCTCACCAAACGGTGTTTATTCAATCACCGCGTGGTGAGTGGTGGTGTTCTCCAGTACACAACGAAAGGCTGCCTGCAAGCAGCGAGCTGCAACCCACATGAGCATCCATAGAAGGAGGAAGAAGTAGCACCGCTATTGAGCGGAATCAGTAGCTCTTCGTTAGTCGCTGTGGGCCATCTATGTCAAGCGCGTTATAAACTGAGAGAACCCCGCTCAAATTCCTATTCCTATACAAAACACAAGCTTCTGCTGCAGTTAACAAATAAGATTTATTATCTAAGACCACGTAGTCCTACGTCACCATTGCGTACAACCCCATAGGGCTGTCCCTTGTAGTTTTTTTTATTATTATTATTATTATTATTATAGAAGATTACAGACACTGGCTGGTTCAACTCTTAGGAACGTATATTTTTTATAAACAAAGATCCAAACGGCTATTTCTTAAAACTCTGAGCACTCCTACGCAAATTTCTACTACCATCTTGTTGGGGGATCATTATATTTTCTGATGGTGGTGTAAGTTTGGGTGGGAATGCTCAGAGTTTCTGGAAGTTGACGTTTGAATCTTTGTTTATTTTTTTTTATTTTCCTCTGTTCGGGACTATTGTGGTATATAGGTGTATAAAATCTTTGTTTACAAAAACAGTTACGTCCATTGGAAATCGTATTCGAGAATTGAGTACTTCCGATCTCCACCGAAGTCGTGTGAAACCTTCTCATCCGAAAACGTCAGCAAACTCCATCAAAATCCATTGAAACTTTCGATGGCAGCATCTTAAATCGCCACCGAAATCATGCCGAACCTCCTCCGCCGAAATCCACTGGAACTTCCGAAATCATCTAAAGTCTTTACCGAAATCGGGTGGAGCCTCCTTCGTCTAAAGCTGGATAAAAATCCGTAGAAATTCACCGAAACATTCGTTGGCAGCATCCTAAATCTTAATCGGAATTGACTGGAATCTTCTTTGTCGAGACCGTCAAAAATCTCCGTCAAAATCCACTGGAACTTTACTGGAACCACCTCCATTGAGAATGTCAAAAAACTTCACTGAAATCCACTAGAACTTTCGTTGGCAGCATCCGAAATCGAGTGGAACCTCCTACGTTTACAACGTTTGAAAAATCGACTGTACTCTTAGTGCAAAACTGACCTAACGTTTGTCACAAAACAAGCAGACCCAATCTTGATACCCGATCCAGGTTGGAACTGAATAATAAACGAATTCGCTATTAGCAACCAATGGAAACTAACGATTTAAAATTGGCTCACTACTTGATTAGCCTATTGGTCCCAAGCAAATCGATTAACTTACTCCATTCTAGTCAAAATTCTAGTACTACACTATGTTTGTTTTGATTCGCTATGCAAGTTTGACATATGAAATGAGGGGTTCGTGGATTTTCATATGTTTCGAGGGGTGCGTCGATTAGCTTGGGACCGAAGAGAGTAGAGTAAACGCTTCTATAGTTGCAGTACGTTAGAAGCGTTAGGTTCCTATAGTTGCGTATTGAGTCTCCATGCACAACTATAGGAATCTAACGCTTCTAACGTACCGCAACCATAGGAGCGTTTCCCCTACCAGAGCTGAGCCAAAAAGTTGAGCACGTTTCTTCGGGACCTACTAGTCTTAGAGTTACCTCTATGCTATTTGTGTGCCTCAAGTGTGTCGCGCTGTGCCGAGAGTGCCAATCATCCGACTGACTTTGTTTGTGAATAATTGTATGTTTGGCAACCCGGCATTTTGACAGTTCAATTGTTTTGTTTAGGTATATCAAACCGTACGAGCTATCGAAGACAGTGGTCACGTCAACGCCAAGATCAACAGACACGACATTCGACCGTTGGAACGCTTCCGATTCCGTGTGGACCACGCAGGTCGCTCTACTCGGATGTGAAGTACGTCGGAGAAGCGATTCACTACGATGGCAACTTGATCGACATACTGTACACCATTTCGAATCAGACGCTTCCCTGCGGGAGGAAGGTCTACTGCATATGGGTAATCCGGGATCTTGGAGGATTAGGAATGGCATCAGAATCTGACGTTGACGTTCAACGATCGAAAAGAAGAATACTGCTGCTGCGCAGCACTCGAATCGGCCCAGTTCCATCCCTCGTTTGTCACAGTGCGATGAAGATTTGATCCAAGGAGAGTACAGCAAAAATTCCACGGTGCTGAGGAACATCGGGAAGACCGCGTACGGGAATGTGAAGCTGAGCTACAGGAACTCGGATAGGTTGCTGGTGATATCGAAGTTCGTACTAAAATAGAAGCTCGTGCCGCAGTTTATGATTAAGGGCGAGGAGAAGCGGGATATTCCGATGGAAGTATACCTGTTGACACACGTGAAGCATCCGAACATTGTCAGCATGTTCGACTGGTTCGAGAACGACAAGTTCTTCCAGGTTGTGATGGAAATCCACGGCTCCGGGATGGATCTGTTCGAGTTTATCGATCGAATACCCGTGATGACGGAGAAGCTGGGTTGTTGGATATTTCGACAGATTACTAATGCGGGTAATGCTACGGCACGACCGAGTACTGCAGTCCGGAAGTGTTGGCAGGCATCCGCCACTCCGGCCCGGAACTGGAAATGTGGGCTCTCGGTGTGACATTGTACGTGTTGATGTTCTTCGGGACGTTGAGGAAATTCTGCAATCCGAACTGATCATTTCGCACGAAATCTCAACGCAGAATTGGAATACGTGTTGGACAAGAATTCCAGATCACCATTCGGATGGAATGAATGATGCAGGAAATCAATTCGTCACAGTTCAATTTTGCCAAAATCGTCCCCTGCGAACCGTACGAAATCAATTGATGAGCATGTCCACATTGATGATTCGTTCATGAATCCCGATTAGATGCTGGATAATGACTACGGCAGAGAGTTGAATATTCATTCCACCGGTCTCACCAGTCTGTATATGAGGGTACCGGACGAAACGTGCATCAGTCTGGTTGACGGCTATTAGATTGGCCATCAACAGGAGCTTTACTACTACTAGAAGACAATTGTGATACAGAAGATTATGAGCAGTATCTGGTGCAGGTGGTGTTGGATAGTGATGCTGGTGATGGTGGTGCTGCTGTTGACGACCGAAGGAACACTTCAGCACGATCCGTACAGAAGCAGCAGTTGCGTTGGTGGAGCCACCAGTCCATGGAATTCACAGAGCAAAAGTAACCGTCAGAGGCGGCATCCATTCGGTCGTCATCGTGGCATCTTACTCCGCTGGGTTACGAACCATTACCTGATAAGTTCATAGTTCTGTGACTACGTGGCACTAGAGAACACTTGAAGTCGTTGGTCAGTTTATGGTATATCTAGACATTCTGACCATCTGGGAAGGTATATCTTTGGCAAAGTTCTTCAGATAATCATGGCTTTCAACACGATGGACAGGTTGGTTAAAAATTCATTCACTACGTGGCACTAGTGTTCATATGAACTGCCAAAATGTGCTATATCTTGAGGTTCTAGCTGCTTAGGAAGTTGCTGTCGTCGTTAAAGTTGTTATGCTAATCAAATTTTCGTTCCACAGTGCCTAAACGGTTTCAAATCGGATCCTGATCATCCTCCCATAATTTGAACTCATTTAGTTTAATACTGACTGTGCACAAACCATTTGAAGTTTATATGGGAATCACTATGGGGAAAGCAATTGTATTGTATGAAATTTTCTCAGCTACAACTGTGCTCAAGACCACTTTTCGAATAAATGTAAGGCATAAAAGTTATTAACAACAACGTTGGTGTTTCTCGCTCGTGAAGAGCACATTTATCATAGCTATTATGTCACACTGCTGAATACAGTGTTGCCCACAAAACAGCTGCTTTATCACGCCATAAGATTATCAATCTCTTAAATAATGATTTACTATTTAATATGAAGCTTGACTGAAATACTATCTTGAGTCCATAAAAAAAAAACTATCGAAATTTATCTCAGAGAAATATGGAAAATTACTAGAAAGCAATGAACAGAAAGTTTGGTTTTCCCATAGTAATTAAAAAAAAAACTTCAAATGGTTTGTGCCAAGTCAGTTTCTTTCCAAATGCGATCAAATTTGGGATGCCAATCATGGCCCGATTTAAAGCCGATTGCGCACTGTGAAGCGAAAATTTAAAATTTTGCATCATTCTAGTGAACATATTAGTTCAAAATCCACAGCACCTACTGTAAAATGATGTATACACTAGCGCCGTGCGAGAGATTGTTAAACTTTCATATCCACCATCCAGAAGGTCTTGGTAACTTAAACATTTTGGCCGGCGACAGCAACTTCCAGGATAGTCAGGATCTCAAGATATAGCGTTTAATATAAGCCCGTGTACTCGCTAGCGCTACGTCGTGACCTTGGTAAGGTGAACAACTTTGCCAAAGACAGCAATTTCCCAAATAGTCAAGATCTTGAGATATAGCATACTTTGATTTTTCCAGGAAGTGGCAGAATCCTAAACTACCCAAGTAACATTTCATGTTTTATTGTGGTTTTAAAGCATTCTACAAGTCTAAATTATGGTTTACAGAACCCTCATAATGTCAAAATTGTTACTTGGGTAACCTACTCACTAATCGAAAGGTTTTGGATATCTGAACCAACGGGCAAGACAGCTACGAAATATTTGAAAATATCATCAAATGCTTCTAAATATCATCGAAAATATTTAAGTAGGAATTTTCAAAACCTAATACATGTAAATAGAAGATATAGAGCGTTTAGTGCTGAGTAATGTTTGCTCTTCGAATATTTTTGTTTTTCAGGATTCGTCAAGAGAACACATTTTGATATATTCATCAAAGATGTCCCTACCCCCCTCCTGATCTGAACAGCTTTGTTGAAGACAACAACTTTCCAGCTGGTCTGGGTCTCGAGATATTCTATATACTAGAAGTTCACATACACACTAGCGTGGCATGGTGGTAGAATTACTAACTAATCTGACCACCATTCGAAAGGCTTTGATTATCTAAACAACTTGTCCGCAGACAGCAACTTCCTAGATGGTCGGGATTTCGAGATATTTTACACACGTCATTCCGACAAAAACGTGCTAATAATTGCTAATTGAGAAATATAGAACCAAGATTTTAAAAAAATGGCATGAGTGGAACTGGCCAAATTTCAGCACGCATAGCAAATGAGCACGCAAAGTTGAATGCAAATCGGAGAAGGTCATGATTTTTTTTTATATTTGGCCTGACATTGCTAAAATCCAAAAAACACTCCACCAAGCTTGCAAATGCTCATTTCAGCAAAAAAACCGTTTTTCGGAATTAGGAAACAATGAGATATAATCCCAACTTCTATGTGTAAGATGTAAGAAGAGCATGTAAGGTTTGTGCATGACACATAAAACCTGTCAATTCCGCTTTCAGAGGGTCACAATTAGCGATTTTATGGTTGCTGAGCGCTCGCGATGAGTGAGCAATCAGCGCTCATAAAATCGCTAATTGTGACCCTCTGAAAGTGAAATGGACAGGTTTTATGTTTTATACAAACTTTACTTTGTTTTAGCTCCACAATGACCTAAAATCGTCAAAATAGCATTGAAAACGTTGTATTCAAATTGTCATCAAAAGTTATCTAAATACAGTCACTCCCTAATTCGATGGAAATCTCTATACTTCTTCGATCACCTTTCCCAAACGAAATTCCAAAATTTACCTTCGTAACTCGATGATCCCTCTGTTCAATAAAAGCTTTCTGGCTAGGCTAAGTACGCATTCCATCCAATGAAAGATTTTCGATAGTTTGGCAAAGCCTATAAGTCTATAAAGATTCAAGGTAACCTCAAAGAAAACAAAAATGTGCGAAGGACGATGCCAATTTATCGACGATAATCCAAAATCGATTTTCCTGGCAACCCTTTCAGGCCGTTCTCCGTGATATACAAATCCTGCGCCATAAACCAACAATATTCACCGCAATCAAACTGGCAGATCACGGAAACCAATCGTTACAGAGGTGATCTACGAACGAACATTCACCACATCGATACCAATCAGTCTCGTCATAAATACTGACTCTCAGCAGATCGCAGCAATCCGGCATCCAACCGCTGGCTGACGTTTATTACCTCAGAACACTCCGATCCAAGCAACCGAACCGAAAATGAATTATTGAATATTTAGCCTTGTCTTTGCCTGCCGACTGCCGTTCGCCTTCTTTGGCGCAGTTCTTGTTGTGTGTACGTGTGAACAAAAGTCTCTGTTAATCCGCACCTTGTCCACTGCTCCATGATGGCAGATTGCGCACACTACAGTGAATGAAGCCTTTGGAAGTTCCGTTTTCCTACTGAATGTAGTTAGGCAATCCGGAAGCTTTGCGCTGCACGAGTTTTTCGAGTTTAACGTCCACCAACAGCACTCTCACTCTCAGCTCACTGAGCCGGACGAAAAAATAAACATTACGTCCGGGTCACGCAATTGGGGCTAATTTGAAGCACTAAATCACTCCAATCACCGCCGCCGCGTTTAAATTTATTTATCTTTTGCTTCTCCTAATAAATGTTTAACAAAAAAAAACAACTCTCACCTGATCACCGGTAAGCCCATTTTGAACCCCCGAAAACTGATGAACCGATGGAATCCAAATTTCTTCGCCAAATTTCCGTTCAGCTTTCCGATTCCAAAGAAATCCACTAACAAAAATTCACTTCTTTTTCCACTCGTTCACGTATGCACCGTGAATATTAAATTAACATTTTCTGTCACTTTGCTGCCTGTGAATTAAAGCAAAAACCTAGAAACGAAACCACGAAATCAGAAAACAACAGTTACGAAAAGTAGGCGATCGATCGTCGCCGATCGCCCAAATTCGATTCTTCCCAAAAGTATCACACCGTCAGCAGAACACTTTGTCACTGTGTCACAAAATCTTCTAACGTAGTCAAAGTACTGTTAGCTCGCTTTCTTCGATTCATCCACTCTAAGTAGGCGCACACGAATATCCCTTTCTTGACACACCGGATTCGGAGTAAACGACGAAAGCGGAGCGGATTGATACCACTGACGACTGGATAGTTTTGCCAACCGACCCGTACGAAGTTCAACTGCCAACTGATCGCTGCCAGGCCACGGACAGACGGGATCATTAGCTGCTGCTGCTGGTGGACCTTTCGATTCTCGATTTCTGCGACGACGACGACACATGCTTCTTCCACAGTCGTCGTCAGCTTCATCAGAGCTCCAAAGCAAGCCATGGCGCGAAGAGCGAGAGACAACCAACATGTGCTTTTCTACCACCTCAACAAAGTGTGCGTCGCTCTAAACGGATTTTCGCTCCTCTCTCTCACTGTTTCTCTCAAAACATATCCCTCGGAGGGAGATCGTTGCGGATTGGGTGCAATTGCACGTTGACTGGTGAATGGTGTGAACCTTATGCCATCATCGCAAACGGAGTGGAAGGATGTTGGAGTCAAATGGTGCAACATGTAAAAGGTGGTGCTGAATGTCAGCATCGACGTCCGATCGACGACCGGAGGGAATTGGGATCGAGAGCGAAAGAGAGTGTTAACATGTTTGCGCTCTCGTCTCACCACGGACTACGAGGAGGGTGCGAAAAGAGCGGACTTCTTTGGTGAACGTTCTGGGGCGCTTTAGACCAGAAGCATGGCTATAGCTCGTTGACTGACTAGCAGAGCTTTGGTGGGTAATACTTTTCGTAGAGTAGCATGAGAAATTGTTGTCCCGTTTGAAACTCAGAGTAGTTTGAATAAGTTTTTTTATAGATTGAACCACAGCTGTCCTTAAATTTAGAAAAACAGCTGTGCGAGGAAAATTGATAAAGATAGATTTCTGAATTTCTGGTCTCTTAACTGCGATGATCGATTCGCTTATAGTGGTAAGCTCCCTAGAGAATAATACGGGATTTCAGTCACAATTTCGAAAATCTGGATTAAATCTTAATCCTCGATTCGGTATGCATCTAGAGGGGATTAAACTATGAAAGCACGCAACCATTTTCATTTGAATTGTAGAGACTGTATGTGTGAGTGTATTCAGTCCCGGCAAAACAGTTGTTATTTGTTAAGATTACTTCTGGAGCAACAGTAGAAAAGGGCGGATGGTGCTGGTTTGGCTTGCGTGGTTGGCCTTTGCTTTGTGAGGAAAGGGCTTTAGAATGGTTTATTTATAAATGCTGATTGGCCCTTTTCTATTATTGCTCCAGAATTGTTGTTTTGCTCCAGCTCCAGTAAGAAATAAGCTTCTACCATAGAGGTAACTCTAAGACCAGCAGGTTCCGAAGAAACGTGCTCAACTTTTTGGTTCAGCTCAGGTACTATCTCCTGTCCCAAGCTTATCGATGCATCCCTCGAAACATAGGAAAATCCCTGAACCCCTCATTTTATCTGTCAAACTTTCATAG